>NC_082688.1:19001459-19601459 GCF_949987515.2 Delphinus delphis
GACGCGAATGCTCAGCGGCCATGGCTCACGGGCCCAGCCGCTCCGCGGCACGTGGGATCTTCCCGGACCGGGGTACGAACCCGTGTCCCCTGCATCGGCAGGCGGACTCTCAACCACTTCCCACCAGGGAAGCCCCGCAACTCGTTTCTGAATAGATTTGAGTACCTTAAGTAGTAGCACTATGGTGCCTAATGATGGGAAGATATCAAGCCGCACAACTCCTGGGGTAGCTTTCTCACTGCACCCCATGTGAACCACAGCCTCTAGGGCTGTGCATAGCCCAGCCTGGGGACTATACACACAGCCCCAGTGGCAGGGACCTTTGGCTTCACAAACAGGCTCCCTCCTGGTGAGGGATGTTAAGGCATTATATTTAGAAGGAAAAAATAATAATAATCTCTTTGTCTGCCGGAGGCTAGGGCAATTCCTTAATGAAATAAGATCACAAACGTTTTCCTACGCCTCACCCCCTTGGATCTATTTCTCAAATTTAGGAAGCTGCATGGTTATCTAAAGAAAGTCACATTAAAAAAAAAAAAAAAAAAGGTAATATAAAGCCTATTCTTTCGTTAAGGAGTCCCTGGATCTTGGTGTGTGATTGGATCATTAAACTAGTTCTTTTTTTAAATATTTTATCTTTTTTATTTGCATTTACTATCTCAACATTTGCCCATTCGTTTTTTTTTTTTTTACATCTTTATTGGAGTATAATTGCTTAACAATGGTGTGTTAGTTTCTGCTTTATAACAAAGTGAATCAGTTATACATATACATATGTTCCCATATCTCCTCCCTCTTGCGTCTCCCTCCCTCTCACCCTCCCTATCCCACCCCTCCAGGTGGTCTCAAAGCACCGAGCTGATCTCCCTGGTTTTTTGTCCTTCTCCAGGAGAAGCTCCCCATTTGGGAGAGGTCACGGTGTCCGAGGTGGGCTGGGATGCCCTCAAACTCCACTGGACAGCTCCGGAAGGAGCCTACGAGCAGTTTCTCATTCAGGTGCAGGAAACTGACACAGAGGAGGCAGCCCAAAACCTCACTGTCCCGGGAGGACTGAGGTCCGTGGACCTGCCTGGGCTCAAGGCAGACACACACTATAGAGTCACCATCCGCGGGGTGACTCGGGACTTCAGCACAACCCCTCTCTCTGTTGAAGTCTTGACAGGTATTCTAGGCTACTTCATTAATTTGTTTCCTCCCACTGTCTCTGCTCAGGAGGCATCAACGCTCTTCCCTCCTCTAAACTGGGCTCAGCCCCTACCCCAGTGGGAAATACCGATGAATCATCCCTGCTTCCATACAAAGGTCCTGTCCCTTATTTGGCCGCGTCCTAGTCCTAGCATGGCAGCCAATTCCATGGAAAGTTCCACCTACTCTTCTTTTATATAAATTGAGGTGACTTTTCTTTTAAAGCAAGTTTCAGTCGTAATAGCTAAGAAGTTGGAAAGCACGCTCTGCGAGTGGGGAAAAAATAAACGTTGATCTGAGCTCATTTTAAGAATGCATCAGAGGACTCCCCAAAGCACCATTTGTATGTCAAGAATGGAAGTTGTGAACAATTCCGAGAACTATCTTTCATTTCCAAAGGCTGACTAGAAAAGCCCTGGCTTTAGTGCCAACAGAGTGTCCTCAACACCGGCTGTAAATCACGCGTCTGTGATCAGCACTCACCAAACAACTCACCCCAACCTCAGCCAAAATGCCATCTCGCCTGAATCCCAGCATGCAACTGCCTTTTTTAGTAACTCAGCAACTCTGTCTTCTTACGCAGAGGAGGTTCCAGATCTGGGGAACCTCACCGTGACTGAGGTTAGCTGGGATGCCCTCAGACTGGACTGGACCAGCCCAGATGGGATCTATGAGCAGTTTGTCATTGAGATCCAGGCGGCTGACCAGACCCAAGAAGCTCACAGTCTCACGGTTCCTGGCAGCCTGTGCTCCGCGGAAATCCCAGGCCTCAGGGCTGGTACCCCTTATACAATTACCCTGCGTGGCGAGGTCAGGGGCCGCAGCACGCAGCCCCTTGCTGTGGAGGTCATCACAGGTACATGACCCTCCTCCCAGACCAGGGACCTGATTGTGTCAGCCAATTCACTGGAATAGAGAAAATTCCCCATGCATCAGGGCCCTCTCTCAAAGCTGTTGGCAGGCAGCGTGAACACAAGCTCTAACTCCGGAGGGTGTGGGTTGGAATTCCACCTTTCTGGCCGAATATTCTTGGGTATCTCATTGTACACCTCTGAGCCTTCATTTCTCACCTTCAAATCAGAGATAATACTCCTACCTCAGAACACTGTCTTGAGCAGTAAATGAGATAATGAACAAAAGTACATAGCAAAGCACCCCTCCTGTAGTAAATTTTGAATGCCAAATAGCTAAATTTATCAGATAGCAACGTATCATAATATAAATAGCATAAACAGTAGGGCTGTGACACAAGAATAAGGTCAGAACTTTCTAGAGAAATCTTATCATAAGTGGCCTCAGAGTCACTTACTGACATCCATCTGGTAGTCAGACCTCCACAGAATAACCTTTGAAATGATCTACCATCTTCTGCTGAAGTTAGCCAAGTCTCTCTCTCCTTAACAGATCCTCAAGGCAGGGCTATTTCTAAGAAAGGACAGTCACGTTTGACCTCAAAGTTTTTGATTCAGTTTGAAGAGGAAAAACAATTCATCTCAGTTTGTCCCCTGAAGATGTGCAACTCCATCTGTTATAGAAAACTCTGTGCTGGTCATGCGGTTTCTAGAAACAACTTTAAAAAAAGTCATGGGAAAGTGAGCCCGATTTGGGGGAACAGGGTTTTTATGCTGGGCCCTAAGCCCATGCCCTTCTCTACACATACTGTGTTTTGAAAAGGCCGCCCAAATAACCTAATCAATGAATTGTTTTCCTTGCTCATACATACCAAATAAACCTGGCCCTTGCTAGAAACGACACACAATTCCCCAAATAAGAAAAGTAATGTTGCAATACACCTAAACGGGCCCGATTATCCACGGCCTGTGTTTCCCAGAAGATTGTCAAACCAGACAAGAGCAAAGGGGGCCTTTGAGACACCTGGGATCCAGGAGCAGGGTGCTAACGATCCGCATCTGTAGTTCGTCAACGTTTTGTAAACGTTTTGTTTTTAGCAGCAAATTCCTTTTGCACGTAAAATCTTACAAGGAGCCCCACTATGTGACAGATAAATGAACAGCTATTCTTGGTGAGCTGGGAAGGAGGAGAGGGCTGCCCACACTCGCCTTGTGCACTGAATCCTGGAATATCTCATACTCTTTCTGGGGGAAATCTTGCAGATATTTTCTTTTCTGACTTCAAATCCGTGGCCACTTCAGCCTTAAAAAGAGAGGCTGGGAGATTGCACTTCACCCTGAGCAGCATTCCACTAAGTAGTGAGTGTTTCCATATCCGGAACCCAAACTTTCTAAGTCAGCAATGACTACGTTAAATTTCCTTCCTACCTTGTAGAAAAATGAATAGTGGGCCCTGCTCTGCACCATTTGCTGAGCAAAACATAATCACTTTTAAGGAAGAGTAGGCACAAACGGCCTTGTTTGTGATGCAGACATTCTTCAATCAGACACAAAGTGCTATCAGGAGAAGGGGGGAGGGAAAATGCAAAGCCAAGAATCCAGTACAGTACGGAAACTTTGATCTCTGAAGGATGAGAAAAGTCCAGAGATAAAACATCGGACTTGTCCAAACCTGATTCAGCACATGCTTTATACACCCCGTCAGACAGCCTGTGGCCAACAATGAGATGATCTCTCCAAAGTCCAGTACTGAGACGAAGCAGGTAATTCTCTCCCACGTGACCAAGAAGTTCCAAGGAGAAACATCGAAACAGTGATACACAGCTCTGCATTCTCAGAGCCAACGAACTGAGGATAGAAAATACTAGGGAAAAAAATTCCAGGAAGCTCCAAAAGGCCAAACTTGAATTTTCCATGTGCTGGTAACTACACACATAGCATTTACATTGCATTAGGTATTATAAGTAATCTAGAGATGATTTTTTAAAGTATACAGGAGGATGTGCATAGGCGATATGCAAATACTACAGCATTTTACATGCATCCTCAGCTTGTTATCTATGGGGGTCCTGGAACCCATCCCCCAAGGGTACCAAGGAACAGCTGTGTGTCTGTTAGGCTGCCACTTACCAGGTCCTCACTATGTATCAGGTGTGACGTCAGGTATCTGTCAGGTATAAACTCAGAGGTTTATAAATATTATCATCCAATCATCACACATTCCAATGAAATGGTACTGTCAGCTCCAATTGAAGATGAGGGGCACAAGGCTCAGAGATGACCTGGGTGACATGCCCAAGATTACGCAGCTAGCAAACATCGGTGCTGGAGTTCTAACCAAGGCCCATCTGCCTCCAGAGCCTGTACTTTTAACCAACTCCTACTTCTCTTACCCTGACCCACAATCCCACATTTTTCATGGGCCTTTAGGGTGCTAGTCATGCACCCTAAAGGATCTCGTGATCTGAGGATCTCATGATCCTCAGAGACCTCCCAGCAGTGGGTTGTCAGCGGTCGTGACGGCATGGCCATCTCAAGGAGGAACAGTGTAGATGTTCTCTTTTCTGACCATCTTCAACTCCTGAAGAAAGCTGTGGCCAGATTACCGCAGTTCAGACAGGAAACTCCCCGAGACCAAGAATGACCACACACACAAACATAAGAAAATCTCTTGCCCCTTTCTTTCTTCCCTAGAGCTGGGCTGTGGGACGTTTGGTTTCTTCGCTTTCTGTTTGCAGCACTGACAAATTCCTCTCTGTCCTTCTTCAGCGGAGCTCCCCCAGCTGGGACACTTAGCCGTGACCGAGGCTGGCTGGGACGGCCTCAAACTCAACTGGACCACAGCTGACCAGGCCTATGAGCATTTTGTCATTCAGGTGCAGGAGGCCAACAGGGTGGAGGCAGCTCAGAACCTCACGGTGCCCGGCAGCCTGCGGGCTGCGGACATCCAGGGCCTCAAGGCCGCCACCCCTTACAGAGTCACCATCTACGGGGTGATCCGGGGCTATAGAACACCAATGCTCTCTGCTGAGGCCTCCACAGGTACCTTCCTCTCCCTGTCCATGATGCTTTCTCTCCAAGAGGCGTGTGGGGAGCCAGCTTCTGTCCATATCTAAATCCTTCCCACGCGCCCATCAGCTACTGAACTTGCATGCTCACACACCTCCCTATGGGCTGCGCCTTGGTCCAGACGCCTCTGACATCTCAAGAATGAACGTGCAGATGCTACCTCTTCTGACCTCTAGCCTCTCCCAGACCTTACCTATCCAATCCTATAACTACATCTCTTCTAAAGGATGGCTTTCCATTTCACGAGACAGCCCGATGGTCTTAACTCTTTTCTCCAGTGCTTGGCTATAACTAAGAGCCGACCCTTCCGACGTGTGAGTTCTGGTGGAGCACAGATTATTTACCTTAGAGAGTCTCTTTCCTAGCTGCCAATGCTGCTTTACTATCCCAGATCCCTCAAGGGTATGGGCATGTGGTTCTTGCATTTAAAAGAAATGTTTTAATTTAAATGTTTCTTTAAAATGCACTGAGTATGATACGAGAACTGAATTACCCTCCTCCTCCGGGCAATTCTCTCAGATACTCAAGTCACTGTTAGAACATCAAATTAGCAAATAGCTAGACCAGAAAAGAAGAAAAAACAAAAACATCACACAATTATGACTGGAGACAGTACCCAAGAACAAGCCATTCATTAGCAGAAGTACACACAGCAGCATTTGAAACAAAGAATGTCCGGGCTATGAATGTCGAAGAGCTGATGCCCTTTTTGTTCTTTTAATGGAGAGTTGCTCCCTGGACTGTTGGCCTTTGCATGGCACACTCCCAGCCCGGACCCAGGAGGGTGCCTTACAGTTTACTCATCACTCTGCTCCAGTGACAGGGCATTCAGTGTTTCCCTGCAGCCTGCTCAAGAGCCCAGCCCTCCCCAGCACTGGTTTCCATGTTTCATCTTCCCATGTGCCTCCGCTGGTGTGAAACTGAACAGAGGCTGTCAGGTTTGGTTTTTGCATATGCCTGCCCCATTTTCCTATAATTATTGCAACTAAACTTTTCTGCAAACCTGTGTGTCCTAGTGGATTCTAGCAAAAGCTCTGCATTTTAGCCTCAATCATTTCAGTAACTCTCGCTGAGATAAACACACAGCACAGACAACTGCTGCATGAATGGTGACCCTGAAATGCCTAAAAATTGCAGCTGAGGCTGCCCTGGATGGACTCAGGGCTCTTTTATCTAACATCCATAAACAATCCCATCTCAGAAGGCAAAGAAATCACCCGCCACTTTTGATCTTTCCTGAAGATCTTGCGGTTTGGGTGTTCTTAGTATTTATATATATATATTTTTTTCTTTATAATGATAGCAACATTCTTGCTCCTGACAAGTTGGTCTGTGGGGAAGAAGGGCCATAATTCCATCTGACCTGCGTTTCACCAGATCTCTTGGGACGGGAAGTCTTTCTCCTGCCTTGCTAGAGAGACAATACTAGCTTTTCAAATCTTGCTTCTGCCTGCCTTCTGCACATTTTATTCCTGTTGCTTGGAAAACCACTGGTAGGATCATCTCTGAGACAAAATGTTACTTCTTGGCCAAACAGCGTTGCCTGATGGCCTTGTCCTGGCTCAGCTCTCTTGGTTGGCAATGCAATACTAGCTTTCTTGGCCCATGTAGAAGCAGTTAAGAAAAGACAAGCTATTTTAACAGAATATGAGAACAGCTGGCCCTTGTCAGAAGTATGATGAAAATACCAAGATTTACATTGACAAATTGCCAATTCCCTTTAAGTCACAAAATCAGAAGCCTCAAGGTACCACCTTGGGAGGGTAATGGCGTCAGAATTATTTAGTCGTCATCTGAACAGATGGGAGCTCCCTCAAAGCAAAGGATGTCCGCTGGCTGCAGCCAAGTACTTGTGGTCTCCTGAGTGCAATTTAAGAGACTAGAAGCCGCCAGCGCTCGTATCTTTTGACCGATGGCCAGCATCCCTGAGGTGTGGCTCCCAGAAGCATCTGGGCTTCGACAGAACAGGTCCTGCTGCCGTCACTGGGCATGTCTCCTCACACACGCCAGATCTCGGCCAGGCCCTGATCTTGTGTGGCAGCTCGGGAGCGGGGAAATCTAATTGCCATACCTTCCTTTTTGTATTTTTCTTTTAATAAATCCCCTTTTTCTCTCCCATTGGCACTGATTGGTAACATCTCTTCGTGTCACCCTAAGCCTGAACTGTCGGATCTTTCTAGCTGGCTATGGTTCTGTTAACAACTGCAGTCTTAAAACCCAAACGCAATGATTAACTCAGATTTATTTGTTTCTTCTCTCCTACCCCTCCTTTTTCAGCCGGAGAACCTGAAATCGGAAACTTAAATGTTTCCGACATCACTCCTGAGAGCTTCAATCTCTCCTGGACAGCTACCGATGGGGCCTTCAAGACCTTTACCATTGAAATTATTGATTCCAATAGGTTCCTGGAAACGATGGAATATAACATCTCTGGTGCTGAACGAACTGCTCACATCTCAGGGCTCCGCCCTAATAATGATTTTATTGTCTACCTCTCTGGACTCACTCCCAGCATCCGGACCAAAACCATCAGTGCCACGGCCACCACAGGTACACGCACATTCGCCTGCTCCTAACACCCTCTCTCCAGAATCTTTTTTGCAGGGCAAAGCCACTCCTTCCTGCCCATTGAAGCACAGGCCACAGGGCACTAACTGTTCCGTGACACTAGGCTGGAGCACTATTTAACATAACTCTCTTCCAGCAGCAGCCCAAATGGTGACTTTCCTAATTTGTCCCTGACCAGGACATTTGCAGCATAAAATGTAGTTTGGTCCAGAATGCCAAGTTGAATCTGGAGAAAAGAATTCTCCTCATCAGTAGCCAAAAAGCCATGATGAGAGCTGTCCTTGACTTGGAAAGACGTCTATATTGGTCAGAGAGGTCTTAAAACTTATATTGTGTGTTATCCAACTGTCTTGTCTTCCTAGTGCCTTTGACTTCCTAATACCCAAATATTCCAACGATTTAATGAAACTGAATTGGGCAAGTGATGAGAAAGAGCAAAGATTATTCACCACATGAGTTCACGAGGAAATCATGCCATTCAGACCACTCCAATTCCAATGCCACCTCTAGGAGAAAAGACCAGAACATGCTGGCTTGCTTCCAGAACAGTGAATGGCAGATGGCAAAAATAAAAGTAGAGTTTAAATAAGGAATTTGGTCAACAAAAGAGTGAACCACTTTCACCAAATCCGCGGTACCTGTGACATACACACTATGGGAAATGCTCTCTGGAATGCAGCAAAAGACGATTCTATGTGAATTCAGAAAGGAGAGCCTTGTCCATTCAAAATAGCATTCTTAGCACATTTTGGACAATGCCTTCTCTTGAGAGATAAAGTGAGATATCACAAACTGAAATTTAAAGTTATTTGTGGAGTAAGCACAGGAGAGTCTTTTCTTCTTGATCACAAAAAGGGGTCCCATATTCTAGGGCAATTTAAGAGAAGGGTTAACATTGTAGTATCAAAAGCATCTATCATTTAAGTCACTCACAGCTGAGGGAGAGTCTGTCCTCATTCCACATGAGTCCACAAAGTGTTATCAGCATGGACCACAGGAAAAGCAGTGAGCCAGCAATATCTAGTTCTCAGCCCAGCCAGATGAAAGTATACCAAAACCTAGGGAAATTAGTCAAACACATATATTTCTTCCTCACGGCTCAAGTTGGTTTTCAAAAAAAGGCAAGTGTCTTTACCAGAGGGTTAAGGCTAAAACTTTATGGATTTAGTCTTACATGTTTTGATTTTGACCCTCTAATAGTGTTTTGTTTTTTTGTTTTTTTGTTTTTTTTTTGGCTGTGTTGGGTCTTCATTGCCACGCGTGGGCTTTCTCTACTTGCAGCCAGCAGGGGCTACTCTTCGATGCAGTGCTCGGGCTTCTCATTGCGGTGGCCTCTCTTGTTGAGGAGCACGGGCTCTAGGCATGCAGGCTTCAGTAGTTGTGGCTCATGGGCCCTAGAGCACAGGCTCAGTAGTTGTGGCGCACGGGCTTAGTTGCTCCGTGGCACGTGGGATCTTCCCGGACCAGAGCTTGAACCCTTGTCCCCTGCATTGGCAGGCGGATTCTTAATCACTGCGCCACCAGGGAAGTCCCTCTAATAGTGTTTTGAACTGACACACTTTCGTATTTTTTTCTTCTTCCTTTAGTAGCTGAACCTCTCCTTAGCTGCCTCACTGTCTCAAATGTGACCTCGGGCAGTGTGTCCATCTCATGGGTAGCTCAGGAGTCTGCCTTTGATAGCTTTCTTATAGAAGTTAGGCATTCTGACCACCTCCAGGAAATGGTGGTACGTTCTGTGCCTGCGGCGTCTCGCAGCTTTGTCATCACCAACCTCAAAGCTTCTTCTGATTACACTGTCCACCTCCACGGGCTGATTGGCAGGCAGTGTGCTCAGACCCTGATGGTCCAAGCAACCACATGTATTTCCCACGATGGGTTCTTCACTCTCCCTTGAACTTCCCCCGAAGAGCGTTCCAAAAAAATCAACCTCTACCCATTTTTCACCCTCCTGGTCCCTCCAGATCCTTCTCAAATTTGACAGAGACATCCAAATCAGAGCTTGAAAACTTTAAAAAGAAAAATTCTCACCCCAAATTAAGGAACTTCTGTGTCAACCTCTTTTTTCTAAATACGCACTCACATCTGGAGTTGCTCTGTTTGTTTGTATAGAGTTAACCTGATGTGCTTTGGTTGAATTTCCAAGCCATCCTTTCATCTGATCTCGAATAATCTTTTCCAGTTCCCGTTATTGTCTGCCTGTGGTCTTTCTAATCAAAGTTTGCCCACGTGTCTTATTCAAAGGGGTGTGTGCATGCCATTGTTGTTTCCTCGGTCAGAACGATCTACATTCTCTTTCTCTCCACCAAGATTTTAAAAGTAGTGTCACTAGCATGCAGAGAAAAAGACCCCAAAGCACACCCCAAGTCCCACGCGAGAGGACCCAGTGGTCTCATCTTGTTCTTGAGACTTTTGTCTGCATTCCCTACAGACTGCTCTTTTTTTGACATTTACTCTATCAAGCATGTTTTGTCATCCACTGACATCTGTCACAAAGTGTCAGAGTCTTCTTTTCATCTATCATCTTGTTCCAATCTTGGTGCACGTGGTGAGCATTCAGAGTATTAAGTTTTTGAAAATGTCTGTCTTTCCTGGAAGCAGACAACATGTCAAGAAACTGTTTCAAAGGGTTAGAAGTGGTAAAAGAAAAACACCCCTAGCTTGCATGCAACACTGACCGGACCCTAACTACCACTCTCTGAGTTCTCTTCTTGCACCTCGCTTTTCAGCTTGGTTGCATCATTTGGGAGACAGCTAGAGGTTAAGCTAACCTTGCAAACCCAGGTCTTATTGGGTTTTGGCACTGCCAGTCTCTGTCTGGTAGCATGAAAAGAGTCCTAACGTGCGTCCTTAATTCGGGAGATTCCTTCCACAGCAAAATATAAGGAAAAAGCAGACAGAGTCCCATTTGAAGGATTTCACTTTTTCTGTGGTTGAGGTAATTTGCCAATGCTGTACCTGAAAATTATAGCATCATTAGCTTCTCTAACTAATTGCTAAGGAGGAAATCCCATGCCATTACTTACGGCTGTCCTCTGCTTCTGAGCCAGATTCATTTATCCTTAGAGACTCTATGGCATTGAGTTATGCTGTGCAGTTGTCCAGTTAAAGTTTATCCAGATGAGCTCCTTCTTTCCTCCAAATACTGGAGCTGCAGCAAAACAACACCCGAGTCCTTGGAAGAAAGAGTCTGCTTCTTCCCAACCCTAAATCCTGATCCTAGTATCTCAATCCTCCAGGACTGTTGCCTCTCTCTAAAATACAGTCTGGGTTGAACTTATTTTAATGTTAGTATTATTTGATAAATGTGCATTTAGGTGGCCAGACCATATACATCCCAGTTGAAACTAGCAGTATAGGCCCCCTACATTAAAAATGAATCGTTCTCATCACTGATTATCTAGATTTTAAGGGACAAGAGAAACTTAACCTCAGGGGAACCATCCATCTTTCCAAATTATCCAATAAGTGAATTTCATAATCAGAAAACGCAAAGTCTAACTTCAAGTTTTCCTTTAACTTTTACATATACCAGGAATTTTTAAATAGAGGACATTTTCACCTTTATAGTGTTTAGAGTGAGATGTGGATTTTCCTATGGTGCATACATCTGGGTTTTTGACTACTACAAAGAATTTCTCTTCTGTGGATATTAACCTTTAATTTCTACAGTCCAAATAGATCACAGAAGACTAAATCGGGAAACTCCAAAGTAGCATTTTCTAAGGCATGTTCAGGGGCACATCAGCAACTTGAGATGTTCAGAGAATACTCCTCAGGAAAGGTATCCATTGATAAGCTTATGAAGTGCTGGGCTAAACAAAATTAAGTAGGCTTCTTTACAGAACCAGCATTCTGAGGCATTTAAAATGCTAGTATGCTTCGTGAATCTCTAGGGTGAGATATAATATTCAATATAATGTGAAGCTATCTTTTCTTGGAACATCTTACAGAGCTAGTGTCCCATCGCAAACCTTAGAAAATGTACTCTTAATACATCTTTACAATAATTCATCTACTGCTATAATGGCTTCTTCACTTTTCTTCATACATGACCCGCAAGTGGTCACGTCTCTACTTAAAAAAAAAAATGCAAGTCCACACCTGCAGAGAAAGCAATGTATTTTCTAACATTATAACCAATGCAGGTGCGGACACAACCTAATACACTACCTTTCTGCAAATATTTGGAGGGATTGATACTTTCATATTCTATGGGTACGTTCTGTAGAAATCCTCTGCTTCCTCTCATAATGTGTCTCTCTTTCTCTCTGCCCATGTTCCTTTCCCTCAGAGCCAGAGCCACTGCTGGGCGTATGCTAATCCTTAGCAATATTACCCCTGACAGCTTCACCGTGTCACGGACCACTCAAGCCGGGCCTTTTGCAAAGATTGTTATCAGTGTTAGGCTTTCTCCCTCGCTGCAGGAGCCCCGGCAGTTCACAGTCTCAGGAGACGCACAGCACGCTCACATCACAGGCTTGGTGGAGAACACTGGCTGTGACGTTAGTGTGGCAGGGACCACCTGGGCTGGGGACCCCACCAGACCCCTCACTGCCTTTGTCGTGACAGGTACTCATTCAGAGGTTCTTGCTTGTCTGTTCAGAATTCTAAAATGGGGAAAAGAAAGAGGATAGGCATTCTAAAGGGAAATTCAACCCCCAATATAGCCTTCATTCCATATGTAAACTTCTACGTGAAAAGAAAGCAAATACTCTTGCAAAGAGAGACCTTTCACAGCCACTCTTAGGAAATGGAGCCAGTAGACTCAACAGTTGTATAAAACTGCCAGGGAATCCTGTGCCCAGTTTTATAGGTTTTCTGAGTCACGGTTTGGAGATCCTGGCTGAAGAGTGAGTTCTAAGTTACAAATGGCCCAAGGCAGGATTTTGTCCATAAGTCATGCTAGGTAAAGCAGCCCATGAACTACCTGCCCCAGAAATAAAATAATTTATCTTTTTCTTCTAAAAAAAGTTACTTCTTAAGATTGACATCTACAACAGATTAAGGAAGGTTCAATCTAAGATAGCAAATAAATCTCAATTTTAATTAAACCTTAACCATTCATTAAACTCGACTTCTTACTTCTCTTTGAATTACAAAAACAAATGGTTTTCTATTTCCTTTCCTGAAAGTATCCTAAATCCATGGCAAAGGATGCAAATGGTGTCAATTTACCAAGTCTCCAGCCTGAAAAGCCTCAGAAAATATTTAGAAGTCTCTTGCCCTCCACTAATGATAATTTTTAGGAGACCAACTTTGCTGGCTGATTTTCACTTTAAACCAGGCCTCTCTTGAGGTCTGAATTGCTATAAATTGCCATTTATCTATATAAATAAAATACATTAATAAGTTCAATTACATATTTAACTAGAGGCAGCATGGTTTCCTAGAAGAGTGGGGATCTTCAGATCAGGCTATGTGGTTCCTAATCCTCTCCCACATCTTTTTAGCTACATAACCTTGGCCAGTTCTTAACTTCTCTGAACCCCACTCCTTTATGTATGAAGAGAAGATATTCAATTCACGGGCACCTCTGGCAGCCTCTTCTCAGGTATTAAATGGATGTGGTGCAATTTAACTGCCTGGCATCCCGGAGGCATTTTACAGTTGCTGGGTCCTTTCCTCTATCTCCCAACAATATGAGGAAAGTAGTGTTCTCAAAAATAAGCAATAAGAAAAAAAAAAAAAAAAAAGGAAGAGAAAAGAAAGAAAAAAAAAAGCAACAGCCTAGATAGAAACAATAGACCTCTGCAATCATGACTTTCCTATTATTATTATTTTTAGATCTTGGGGGAAGGAGTGTATTAATTAATTTATTTACTTTTGCTGTGTTGGGTCTTTGTTTATGTGCAAGGGCTTTCTCTACTTGTGGCAAGCGGGGGCCACTCTTCATCACGGTGCACGGGCTTCTCACTATCGCGGCCTCTCTTGTTGCGGAGCACAGGCTCCAGACGCGCAGGCTCAGTAGTTGTGGCTCACGGGCCCAGTTGCTCCGCGGCATGTGGGATCCTCCCAGACCAGGGCTCAAACCCGTGTCCCCTGCATTGGCAGGCAGATTCTCAACTACTGCGCCACCAGGAAAGCCCTTTCCTATTATTTTTAAGAGAACACTACACGTTTTCAGGTAAGATCAGAGAGTAGTTATGCTTTCTGTCCAGTTAGCTAATGTGAATTCAATTGTTCAGTCTTCAGATGCAGAACAAGTAATTCCTTAGTGGGGTGAGGCGAGGAGTAGCCATGACTAAGAACCTCACTGCCCAGGAGGGGAAGCATGGCCGGCCACGGATCCCATCAGGCCCTTATTTGTAGCCTCTTGCAGGACCTCCCACAGAACAGAGAGAAGAAAGGGAGGCTGGTCTTGGGAATCCTAGATCCAGTTACAGCATTGTCTCAGCTAATCCTTGATGTGAAAAGACTCTGCATTTTAAAAGAAGCACATTTTAAAAAGAGAAAAAAAACAACAACAAAAAAAACTGAACATAAGGGACTATAAATAACAAGCCCTTGATGGACTAATTAGCCTGAACGCCCTCCTTTTCATCAGAATTCTCTGCTTTGATGGCATGGAAGTGCAAGGAGGCCAGTTATCAGAGAAAGGCGCCACTTATCTAAACAAAGCTCTGCAACAGAATTTGAAACCCTTGCCTTGCAGACAAAGAGGCCTGTTTGCACAGTATATGTGATTTCATCTTTGTCTTTGATAGAGTTATGATTTGGGGGAGATCCTTATTTGCTTAAAAAAAAAAAAAGCTTCAAGACAAACACCAAGTGGTTCAAAATAAGTACTGGAAATCCAAGCCACAGCAAAATTTAAATCTCCGCTTAGGGGGTTAGGGCATTCATTCACTCGTTCTTTCAGTCACCAAACATCTCTTTTTAAACATTTTTCTTTACATTCCATGGATTAGACTCTGGGCATTAGTGTAAGGTCGTTTATCTCTTTGAATGCTTCCATTTAGCTTCAGTGAAAAAGCAGGCTCTAACCTAGATGTGGCTAAAGCAGGCTTGGCCATGGAATTCCCATCCCCATGCCCACTTTGATGAAAAACAAACATATTCACCATGACTGTGTTTTGTTTTATTAGAGGGGAGCCACTGGACCTTCTCCACTAACCCTGCTTATGCCTCAGGTCTTGCCAGCACCCATGGGGTTGACTAATTATTAGACTTTGGCTTAGGGTGTGGAAAGAACATTGAACCCGGAGTCAGATGATGTGGGTTGGATCCCAGCTCAGCCGCCTAGTGGATATGTGACCTTGGATAAATCACTGACCTCTCTACTTCCTTTGCTGCCACGGGGGAGAAGAGGGGGTAGTGATATCTACTTACAGTGTCATTGTGGGGACTCAATAGGATGATGGATGTGAAGCCTTGTCAACTGGGAAGTATTGACAGAAACCAAGCTGATATAAGGTCATTCCTTTGGGGCATCCCTTGGCACCTATGAAATAAGAGTGCCTGAGAAACAGATGTCTGGTGAACGAATGAACAAATAGTGACAGAACTTACTGAAGAGCCTAACTTTATCCAGGAAAATAAACAGCAAGAGAATTAGCAAATCTTAGTATTCCTTACTGGGCCATAATCATAAGTGGTTACATTCGGACGCATGAAAAATCTTACCTCATCCCTTTATCTCAGCTGGTGAGGATGTATGTCACTAACTGGCCTATTCAACTTAATTCAAAATAGGAACTAGAAGTGGAATAGAAATATACAAAGTATACCAAAAAGGAAGTATACTTTAAAAAATAAAATAAAAAAGCTGATTTCCTTCAAGACTACAAGTTAGTGGGAAATAGACAAAGGAGACCAAACCCAACACAAGATATTTGATTTTATCAGAAAAAATTCATGGTCTTTGGAGTCAGACCCAGCTAAAATCTTGCTCTCTCACATACTAGGCTCTGTGACTTTGGCCAAGTCAGTCAACTTCTTTGAAGCTCAGTTTTCTTGCCTGTATAATGGGAATAACATCTATCTCATAGGCTGGTTGAGAGATTTACACAAGACAACATCCTCTGGCACCCAATAAGCTCTTATGAAATATGCACTTTCTGAATATATAACATGTTTAATGATTGAGTGGGTATCTACCAGTGCTCGTGGAGACTTGTGCTTTCCCAGCAGAGTCAGTGCTGCTAACCTGAGTTATTTTCACCCCTCCCTTCTTTCAGAGGCCCTGCCCCTTCTGGAAAACCTAACCATTTCCGACATTAATCCCTACGGGTTCACAGTTTCCTGGATGGCATCGGAGAATGCCTTTGACAGATTCCTAGTAACGGTGGTGGATTCTGGGAAGCTGCTGGACCCCCAGGAATTCACACTTTCAGGAACCCAGAGGAAGCTGGAGCTTAGAGGCCTCATAACCGGCATTGGCTATGAGGTCACGGTCTCTGGCTTCACCCAAGGGCACCAAACCAAGCCCTTGAGGGCTGAGATTGTTACAGGTATTTTGGCTCAAGTGAGCCATTTTCTCCTCTTCCTGGTTCCCTTCCATGTAATCCATCTACGAGATCACCACGGTTTTAACACCCCTGTCCATGTTCCCTACTTAATCCATAGATGTGGCCTGTTCCATATGTCACCCCCCCCAACACTTTCTCTTGTCTTATGTCTCTAACAAGCTCTCCCCTTCTCCCACTCCAGATACGAGAAGGTCGAAATGTTTCCACTAGGCATCCCAAATCCTTTAGGCCATGTCTTGTCTGTAGCTCTTGCGTGCTTACTCCACGTCACCCTCCTCTGTGTTCATCATGGCTGGTCCCCAGCTACATTTCAGCCTTCTCAAAAGAAATATACCAACGAGTATATTTCAAAAACTTATTTACTACGTTTGTCACCTCAAAGCCTCAACTGTAGTCTTGACAAACTTCCCAGGTGGGCTTGTCATTGGAAAACCAACTGTGAACTTATACTGGTAAACACTAATATCATCGAGATTCTTCAACACAGACTAAATGCATAATTTTCTCAACACTAATACTTCCTAGAGAAATATAGCATGAACAACTTTAACAGTCCACAATCTGTATTTCCCAAAGTCTTTCTAGAGCTTACTAACTCCATATTCAAAGGTACTACTTAGTGAAGAAGTTCCATGTTCAAATAAGTTTTGGAAACATGGAGTTAAACATAGTTTAACAGGATCCTTGACCACAAGGCTTTAGAGAACATTCTAATGTGCATGCTTCTCTCCAAGAGGGACTTACCCAGGCAATGTTTCCCAAACTTATTTTACAATGGATTATGATCAAACAGGAATAGTTTGCTCTAAGTGCACTTAGGGAAACTCAGCTCTAAATTTACCTTGACATTGAGTTTTGTCTAGTTAAGCCAATCCAAGATAATACCTTGGGTCTGAAGTACGTAGCACAAGAGGTTCCAATTCTTAGTTCTACCATCTGAACACTTACTGAATGGTTAACACAAAGCAGGCCAGTCAAGAGTAGGAGCCTTCTTTAGGAAAGCAGCTCCAAGAAAAAGACCAAAAAGAACATAACACTTGTAACATTTTAAAAGCCATTTTCCTCAGGATCAAGGGAGATATAATCAGTAGTATCATCACGGGCAGCTCTACAGATCATTAATGCTGGTTTATGTGTCTTTTCAAAAAGAAAAGAGGGTCTCACAGAGCACGGGCACTCAGCCACTGGCGGACAGAGAGCAAACGTAAACAAATTACTGACTTTGAACTTGTTTAATAATGCATGGGAGGGGCCACTGCTGAGTCCAGATGTGGATTTACAGAATTGCTTTTAGACAAAACTCACACATGCAAGCACCCACTTGGCTTGTACTGAATGTGTCAACTCCATCCTTTCCCTCTCCTAGATCTACTAGACATGTTCGTGTTTGATAGTTTTATTTTCGGTATCTCAGGACACTTCTACCTCTGAGAGCTGGGGCATCACTCCATATTGATACCCCCACTGGAGAGAAGATTGCACGGGCTGCTGAATGATATTCTCTCTCCTCCTTCCACCATTTTCTCCCCCTCTAGAAGCCGAGCCAGAAGTTGACAACCTTCTGGTTTCAGATGCCACCCCAGACGGTTTCCGTCTGTCCTGGACAGCTGATGAAGGGGTCTTCGACAGCTTTGTTCTCAAAATCAGAGATACCAAAAAGCAGTCTGAACCACTGGAAATAACCCTACTTGCCCCCGAACGTACCAGGGACATAACAGGTCTCAGAGAGGCCACTGAATACGAAATTGAACTCTATGGAATAAGCAGTGGAAGGCGATCCCAGCCAGTCAGTGCTATAGCAACAACAGGTACCGTATATAAATGGGAGAGAATAGAGAAAAGTTCTCTGTTCCTCTTCTCACAGGGCTGGGAAATTACAAGAGCTTCGGATGCAGACAAGCTTGTGTTTGAATCCTGACTCCTGAGTATAGCCTAGGCGACCATGGCTAAGTCTTTACGCAAAAAGTACGATGCCACTTACTTAATAGTGTTGTGAGGATTAAATGAGATAATTCATGGAAAGCCCATACAGAGGCCCTGGCACACAGCAAGGGCTGAGCAAATGAGAGCTATTAACATTTTTATTATTGTCATTAAGATAGTCATTACAATCGTTGCTTTTCTTTTTTTTAATTCCAAAGGCCCTTCCTTCTACCTATTATCATGTTTTATCCAGAGGTATACTTCCTTGTTCTTTGGTCAAATGTTCAAACTATGCAGGGAATAATGAAGAAGTGGTACCTCCACCTATAAAGATTAATACTTATAAAATGCTATGTGTGAAATGGTCAGTTCCCTGATCAAGAAGGAAAAAAGAGGAGGCTGGCACGGTCGGCAGGCTGCTCCTCACGAGGCTCCGTCATTTTATCTGATACTCACGGCAACTCTAAATGGCACTGGAGGGAGAAATGAAAATCCTTTTCAATATGAGTTGTTTCAAGGAGAACGAAAAAAGATGGTCATAACATGACTGTTTATAATGATAATACTAAGACTAATATGACTCTTTAAAGAGAAAAGGAATGACCTTCAACAGGTAGGGTGAATTCCTTCAGGAAACTGAGGCAGGTACAGAAATGGAGCATTTGCTAGAGACCACTGCTTCAGAGGAACCAGGGGGAAGAATCACAGAACCACAGGCAGAGGTAGAAGGGACCTGAGAAATGATGTAGCCCAGACTCTTCTGTTTGTGCACGAAGAATCTGTGGCCCAAAAAGGTGAAGTGACTTGCCTAAGGTCACACAGCCAGATTTGGGGTAGAACCCAAATGCCAAGTTATTTTAATATTATTAAATAGAAGTGGGCTAGGTGACAGATAACCAACGAATAGACACACTTGCCATCTCTGACAGGCAAAGAGCATAACACTAGCCAAAACCTTCCCTTTGTCCAGAGATGAGTATTTTTTGATGCCAAATTTCAGGACCTAATGAGCTCCGAGAAGCCACCTGTAGAAATCATACTCAGTATTTGTAGACATGCGGCAATTCAGCCAGAAGAAATACCCTGTTTCTTATTAACACAGACCCTATCCCAGGGACGCGGGTCCTTGTCTCCTCTTCCCTGTGGCTTCCCGTAAAACAACTTCAGATCAGAGGCAGAGGCTGATTCTGCCCTTGGTTTATAAACACTGCTTTTCAAAGTTTACTTCTGATCACTGGTTTTGTTTTGCCGATCTTTTTTTTTCTAGAGGCTCCGCAGTTCTAAAGCAAAAATGAAAACGAATAATCATGAGGTTTTGTTTTTTTTTTTCCTAAGAACAAGAGAAAAGAAAAGGCCCTCTAGGATTGCCCTTTCTTTGATTTTTTTCTCTGGGGCCTTGTGTCTCACAGCCGAAGAGAAGCGTGTGCATTGGTGTATGCGTGTACACACGTGTGCTCCGGTACCTGGCAAGGACGGGAGAGGTGACTCTTGATCACAGCAGACGTGCAATTTACCTCATCAGCTTCGTAAAGTTTCCCTTTTGTGTTTTCATTCTTTCTCCTTGTAAACCCTTCTCTCTGTTCCTCTTTTTCCCTGTAAAAGCTGCCGCAGGTTCTCCTCTCACTCCCTGAACATGAGCTGGCAGCCCTGAGTGCCCCAGCGCCAGGGAGCGTGGGTAGAAGCAGTGTAGCTGAAAGGTTAAGCCTGCAGCCTCTGGGCAGATCCCCTGGAGTCGGATCCCTGCTCTACCTCTTCCCACAGCTATGTGAGCGTGAGCAAGTCTCCTTCCCCTCCCAGCCTCAGTCCCCTCATCTGGCCAATAGAATTTAACTCCAAGGTCAGCCATGAGGTTCATGTCACATCATAAATGTCAAGTATTTAGTTTCCTTGTAACAATATTAGCTAATATTATGTTTGGGTGATTTAACATACATTTTATTTTTTTATTTTTATTTTTTTGCGGTATGCAGGCCTCTCACTGTTGTGGCCTCTCCCGTTGCGGAGCACAGGCTCCGGACACGCAGGCTCAGTGGCCATGGCCCACGTGCCCAGCTGCTCCGCGGCATGTGGGATCTTCCCGGACCGGGGCATGAACCCATGTCCCCTGCATCGGCAGGCGGACTCTCAACCACTGCGCCACCAGGGAAGCCCATACATTTTATTTTTTAATGGCCCAGTTGGTTCAAAATTCAAAAGTTAAAAAAAAGGATATATAGTGAGGTCTCTATTCTACTGTGTCCCTGACAACAGTTGTTCTATCTAGAAGCAGTTGTTCTATCTAGAAGCAGTCAGTATTACCACTTTCTTCTGAATCACTGCAGAAATATGCTATACAAACAGATAAGATTAGACATAAGTCTATGTTCCCTTTCTTTTTCACCTTTTTCTTTTGGTGTGGCGGTTAACATACCCACTCTTCCACACATTGGGGGTGTGTGTGTGTGTGAGAGTGTGTGTGTGGGTGTGTGTTCCTTGCTTATTAGTAGATCTCAGAGATAATCCCATATGCCTTATTTATTTAACCATCCCCCTACTGACAGACCCTTAGATTATGGGTTGTTTCTTTCCTCTGTCAACCTCTGCATTTGCAGTGGCTCCTCTTCCCCTCCGTGGTTTGAGCCACTTCTTCACAGTAGCCTGGGCTCCGCTTTGGGAAGCCCAGAGTTGCCAGGAGCTTCTTTTGCCTCTGGGGAGTTAAATGCCAACATGCCTCTGTATACCATTGGGACGGTCCCCAGAATAGACAGAAAGTGGTTCAAAATCCAAAACCAGAGTAAGATGGCTCACCTCGGGGGTAGTGAGGACCCTGAAACGCTTCTTTAACCTGCACCATCACCGCCCCCAAACATCCCCAAAGCCAAGGGGACAGCCCCTCTCCCCACTCCCAGAATGTGCCCCCTCCCACTCTACCTCACTTCTCCCAGCCAGGCAGCCTCCCAGCTCCCCTGCTCAGTTGCAGTTCAGATGGACTTAAAACCACACACCACACAGCTGCAATGGCATCGTGTCTGGGGACCTGGGTCAGCGGGTCTGCAGACACACGTGCTCAGAAATCCTCCCTTCTAAGTGAAACAGGCTCCTTATGCCTAGTACCTTTGCCTCTGACTCTCATAAAGTGTAAACTATCGATTACAGAGCATGCACTTCATGCCACACACAGCAGGGCAACTGACACACTTTACCTCACTGACTCACGTGACACAGACAGTCTAAGCGTCACATTCAGCCCCATTTCACAGAGGCCTAAGGGGCTAAGGTGTTTTTAGCTAGGAAAGCCAGAATGGAATTCAAACCCAGGTCGGTGTAACTCCAAAATCCTTGCTCTTAAATCACACTGGCTACAATAATCGTCCCCTGAGCTTATCACGATTCACATATTAAGTATTGAATAAAAATATGTCAAAGGGAGAATTTTTTAAATGATTATTAATGGTCACATTATTAAAGACATTTGCTCCAGATTTGGGGAGGCAACATTTTATACAGATAACAGACAGAAGTACTCTTCATCCTCCTTGAGAATTTCTAGCAATTCCAAATGTTTTCCTAATGGAATTTTTATTGAAAACCAAGAGTCTTCTTGGAAAGAGAGACAGAGGCATTGCCTTTCCTGGGTCTCCCTAACTTTTCAATAGATATGATTTAGTTGTTCTCTGAGGCTCAGCCTTCAGGTTGCTATTGACCATCTCTTCCGCTGTGGTGCTGGAGACCTGCAGGCCCTATTTATGGCAGAAGGACACACGCTAAAATACAAATTGTCTTCCATACCTAGGAAGGTCTGTTGCCTAAAAATGCCATTGACCCTGGAATTCTACCACTACTGTGCCATTCTTCGGATGACACATGGCTATCTATCTTCCTACTGTCACTTTCATCAAGCACATCCCTCAGGAGTGCGTGACAGATGAGGTTACTAATTCTTACGGTTTTTCAGCCAGGGCAGATAATATTGCCATTTTGCAGATGAGAAAATTGGGATCGAGAGAGGAGAGCTGTGGCCACAAGATACACTTTCTAAAATGTGCCAGGACCTGCCCCAGCGAGGTTCACAGTCGGACTGAAGGTCAGAGTGGACTAGCCTGGCAGAAGGAGAGCCCCAGTGCCTGAGTTTACACACCCCACGGGTTTTTTTTTCTCATTCTGCCTCATCTAGATCTTTCCTGGGGGCTACCGCAAAACTCAGGTGGCCCCTGGAAAAAAGAATCGCGTGGGAAAGAAAGAAAAAAGAGAGGGCCAGCATGTTTACTGAACCCTTACTGCGTGCCAGATTCTGTGCTCGGGTTTCACATCCATTATCTCTGCTAGGTCCTCAAAACATTCCTGAAGGTGGGCACCACTTTTCCCACTGGAAAGATGGAGACGGAGCAACTGAGGCTCTCGGAAGGGAAGGGGACTGCCCCGGGTTGCCCAGCCTCTCCATGGTATTTGGACAATCAAGATCTTCCAGGCTCCAGAGCCCCTGTGGCTTCCAAAGCTTTCTAAGGAGAGGGCAACACCCCAGGCAGCCACAGAATCTGAGGGTGGCTAGCAGGTCACAGGAGAACGCCGTAGGAGGAGAGAAAAAGACAGAAATAGAGAGAAAAAAAGCTCCCCAAAGTGGGCTGTGGGTTTCAGAACTGAACGATCAATGTGGGATGCAGAGGGGAAAAGATGAGGAAATGAGTTCCCTGGAGACCTGAAAATTGTTTCCTGAATTCTATGGTTAAGCGTGGTCAGCTGAAGAGGGCAAAACGCTAAGCCAAAAACTACACAGGGAAGAACCAAAGGAAACTGGGTTTGCGGGGGAGGCATTTACGTAGCAGGAACCGTCCCTCAGGCATGGCTTTCCCCCAGGTAGACCCAATATCCAAGGGGTGTTTGCTTTGCTGAAAGGTCTGAGGTTGCTCCTCTGGCTCTGGACCTCCATCCAGTTCTGGGAATGGGTTTGTCGAGGTCAGTTTCCATGTGAACATTATTTCCAAGATCCCAGGGCTGTGCTCAGCTCTGCTCCTGGGACTTAGAAAGGTCATATCACAAGAATGTTCATTGGAGAACTTAGCCTCAGTTTAGTCCTCTGTAAAATGGCTACAACCACACCTCAGTGGTTTCTAAATGAGGGTTAATCCTTATAAATTGCAAAGAACTGTACAATTGTCAAGTCTTGGTATCATTTAATAAAAGGAACTACAAAGCAAAGATATGAAAAATTGCTAAACATCAAAACTTAAAGGAGGGTGTATTCCAAGCTGTGAAACCACCCTCACTCCCTTAGATGTCAGCTATGGTGCTAACTAACGTTCTTGAATGAAACCAAAGGGCAGCTCTACAGCTCTGGGCCCTGTACCTGAATGAAGGAACAATTGTTTCCATCAAGTCGTAACCTAATCACAGATCACCACATTCTCCATCCTAAAGGCTTGGCTGGGACATAAACTAGGGACTGAGTTTTCATGGATGAGGAATTTGGGAAGGATCGCTGATGAGCAAGATACTTAACCGTTTCTGGGTTTCTCCTGTGCTCTTTCCTCAACAGCCATGGGCTCCCCGAAGGAAATCGTTTTCTCAGACATCACTGAAAACTCAGCCACTGTCAGCTGGAAGGCACCCACTACCCAGGTGGAGAGCTTCCGGGTTACCTCTGTACCCACTGCAGGAGGTAGGGCACTTGGGGAGGGGAGAGGGAGGACGATCTGGAGGGTTTGGGTGGAACAGTGAAGAGACCCTGATAATCCCATCCTCCCAAACATCATGGCCAAAGAAAACTGCTGCTTTATAGTTGAGATCATCTGGAGAGACTTCATTTGTAGAGTCCTATGAGACCCTTGGAAGAAACTATTTTGTGAAGGGTCATGTTATGAAGATCGTTGCCAGGCTCATAGTCTTAAAGTTCTATGAGCTGTAGATCCCCAATAATGTTTTCACACAATGACAGAAGACTCTAAATCCATTGGCCTTTTTCTCTTTGAACGCACTCATCTGCAAAGCTGGTCTTAACCTGGATATAGGTGAGGTGTTACCTCTTGGTCCCAAAATCTGTCTGTCTCAGAGTAGGATGGGAAGCTGTGACTTAGCAGAGTTGGGAGTTCTAGTTCAGAGCACACCGGCTATAAAAGAGACCAAGGGGGTGGGGGGAGCATAGTCAAATATGTCTAAAGACATTCTGGGAGGTAGTGAGCTCCCTGTTAGTGGAAGTGTATACAAAGATGATAGTTGATAACCTCTTCAGAGAAATGCAGTAGCATCTCTGTGGGCAGTTTGGCCAGCTGATATACACGCTCCTCACCAGCCCCCAAGTTCTAAGAAATATAAACTTTGGACTTTTTCATAAATGTAAGAGTACAAGCTTGACCATGACCATTTTCTTCAATAATAGAATCTCTGCTAGTAAGGGATGAGTCTATATATTCTTTAGCTAATACAATGGATTAAATATATCAGATATACTTGCTATACTTGCTATATATAGCAAGCTTCCCATATTCTTTGTGGGAAAAATAGGTAAATAAAATTTGTGCAACATGGCCGCTCTCTAATGAATGGAAACTTGCAATTTTTAGCACATTGTGACCTCACGGTTCTTCCTCCCCTGGCTCAGTTTTTGGCATCTTCATGGATGGAAAAAACATTATACAAAAAGTAAAAACCTCTTCTCTTATGCCAGAGGGTAGGAGCAACTGAGAAGTCAAGAAAATGGTGTTGGATAAAGATATAGTTTCACTGCCAAATCGGATACGCCCATTCTTGAGACAACCGTGAATAAGTTTCAGTGAGGTTCACCTTTCGCCGTCTTGCTTTTACTGTGTTCCAGGTACACCCTCAGTGGTAACTGTGGCTGGGACCAAGACTCAGACCAGGCTGCTGAGACTGTTACCTGGAGTGGAATACCTCGTCAGCGTCACCGCCCTGAAGGGCTTTGAAGAAAGCACGCCTGTCTCGGGGATGCTCACCACAGGTATTTTTCTCACCTTCAGCATTATTTCTCATGATTCAGAAGCTAGAAAAAAAAGGTTTTTTTTTAAGGAAATTCTCGGGGAAAGTGGGCTGGATTTGGCGCACCAGCGGTCTCATTTCTGGTCCGTCTGTAGCCTCTTCTGAGCTGCATCCTCAACCTCCCTGGGCCACCGTTTCCCAGGGTATTGTGGGGAAAAATAGCACAAGCTGGGGAGTCATGCCGACCTGGTGGAAATCCCACGTCCTGCCGCTTCTAGATACATGAGCTGTCAGTTAATTTCTCGAGGGTCTAGTTCCCTACTCTGTAAAATGGGTGCAGTTCTGCTTCCTTTGCAGGAAGCTGTAAGAATCACGTGGAACTGTATATGTAAAGCATCTGCAAATATAAAACAAGACTGTCCACATTAATCCACTTCCTTCCCTTCCCCGATAGTGCCAGGACCAGTGTGAGGAACCCTCCAATCAGGTGTTTCACGCAGACACTCTAAAGTAACTACTCTGGATCCGGCAGCTACTGTATTTCAGGCCCTGTTACTAAACCCTTCACGTGTCAACCCTATAGCTATTACCCTTCCCATTTTACAGACGAAACAACTGAGACCTGGGGAAATTAAATGCCTTGGGCAAGTCCATATAACTAGTAAATGCTGAAAGTAAATTTGAACTTAGGTCAGTCTGACTACAAACTCTCTATTCTTCTAAAATAAAGGATGATTTTCCTGTTATAACCTGATTTGTACAACACACTGTAAGGAGGCAAAAATAATGAATGGCATTGAAGGAGAATGAAGTGGAAAATTTCTCTTCAGGCAGCCATGTTCCTAAACAATTTATCCTTTGATATATGAGCAATTATCCAGCCTAATCCGTTAAAGGATCTAAAGAATGGGCCTCACAGGAAAGTTTAAAAATATCCTAATAGTCTTAAAAGGGTTGCTAATATGCAATTAAAACCTCCTGTCTGAACCCAGAGTTCTGCACACTCTGCCACACAGACCCTCGTTTCCCCCCTAGAAATCTTTCATTCACGGGTTCTCCATGGCAACTGGTTGCAAAGTCTGGATCTGTTTCCTCCGGAGGCCATGTTGTCCTCATCCGTTAAAGGAGATTCTGTATGTGAAAGATGAGACAGGAAGGACCTCAGAGTGGACGGGGTGGGTCCCAAATCACTCTACCACCTCCTGACTCTCAGGCCAGTCACTTCATCTCTTGGGGCCCAGACACCTCATTTGTAAAATGAGCTGATGGTGGCTGCCGCATCCCCCATCCTCCCAGGGCTGTCGTCCTGGAGAACTGAGTCATAAATGTGAACAAAAGCGGGAACTAGTCATATTTAGGTTGGTTTCTAAGAAAGGGGCTGTTGGGTTGTAGCAGTGGTGAATTAAAAGGGCCAAGGCTCTAGGACTATCCATCTTTCCTCAGTACAAGTCATTTGGAAATCATATTGAAAACTCCAAATAGCTTTAATAGTCATGTTAATAACAACTGCAATTATTGAGTGCTGCCCCTAACCCAGTTCACACACATCCTCTAGTTCAGCGGTCCCCAAGCTTTTGGGCACCAGGGACGGGTTTCGTGGAAGACAGTTTTTCCATGGATGGCGGTGGGAATGGTTCAGGCAGTGATGCGAGCGATGGGGAGTGATGGGCAGCGGCAGATGAAGCTTCGCTCGCTCGCCCACCACTCGCCTCCTGCTGGACAGCTCGGGTCCTAACAGGCCGCGGACCCGTACTGGAGTCCAGGGGCAGTGTAGACAGCAGAGCAGCTGTGGTCTGATGTCCTACCCCATGACTGCCCATCCCTTAAACACATCACCATCTTTCCTTGCAGCTCTGGATGGCCCATCTGGCCTGGTGACAGCCAACATCACCGATTCAGAAGCCTTGGCCACGTGGCAGCCGGCCATTGCCCCTGTGGACAATTATGTCATCTCCTACACAGGGGAGAGAGGTAAGCTCGTGTCCAAGACCCTCCCCACCCTGAGGAGTGTCTGTCCTGCAGTAAACTCTTCCTGTTCTCCCTTCCTTGTGCCACACTTGGTGCATGGTAGCAAAAATGCATGGGTAGACTGGAGAGTCCAGCAACGTCCCTGTGGCTCTCGACTTGCCCCCTCAGAACAGACTCATGGGCTGGGACTGGGGCTGGGTGGGTGGCTGTGGAGGCACCGGTTCAGGCGGTGGCAAGAGAGGTCCTACCCACATCCCCTGCTTGTTGTCAAGTGAACGAGCATCAGAACCATGGTTGTATCACGGGAGGCCAGCAGGCCATTTAAGGAAAAGCAGAGGGTGCGTCTCCAGCCTCTTCCTCCTCTCCTGCTAGTTTCTCTGCCGTCAGGGTGAGTCACCCTCTCCAGGCAGCAGCTCTCACCTCTTACAAAGAAGGAGTCCAGAATCTGAAATCTTAAACAGACTATTTCAGGTAGCTCTGGGGAGCCCAGGCTTCTTGGATGCCACAGACAAGGCCCATTAGAGCAGACCTGATTGAGAAATCAGAAATTATTTTTCCTTGTCTTTGCAACCATCTGTGCTAATTTACTCAGTTGGAGATTAAACACTTGTTTGGGGCACCAGCAAACCAAGGCTACCAGAAGGTAAAATTAAATACAAATAAGAGAGAAGGAAAGATTCCTTTTCAATGAACAAATCCATACTTTTGTCATGAGCTAGACTAGAAAAAATATGTTGTTATTTTAATCTCAAAGTATATGTGGGTTTCATATTTTATGGTTCAGTATCGTTCTACTTTCAGTAACAATACGAGAGGGCACCATGAGCTGTGCTGGGGCCTCTGAAAATCTTAACTCAGCCCCGGCAACCACTTACGAGAGCTCCTTGCGAGGACAGAGCAAAGATGGGGCGGGGCTAGAGGGATGCTTGGGTTTATTCTTTCTACTTCTCTATTTTTAAATATTCCCTGTGAGCAAACTCTTCCAAGTCAGGGGAGATGATGGTGTCTCACCTAAAATAAATCAGAGTATAGTTCGTGGGAATCATGGAAATTGTGGATGCAAGTGTAGAAATTCCCTAGAGTCCAGACGTGTGTGTGAGGCTGGGGGTGTGGGCTCATGACTGATGAACAGAGTGACCAGCTCATTCCACTCTGCCCTGGACCTTCCCAGTTTTAGCCTTAAAAGTCCCATGCCCTGGGAAATTTCTTAGTCCTTGGCAGTTCAGGGTAGCTGGTCACCTGTGATTAAGAAGTAAGCACATATACCCTGGGCACCATGGTTTGGGGGCCACTGTTGGTCCTGACCCAGTGGGACTGAGAGCCCGTAATCAGGCTCTGGTGTGTCTACGCCACCTGATTTTTGTGATCCCCCAGCCTAATGATTTGACATTTGGCAAATAAAAGGACATGAGAGTAAGTGAAAAAAAAGGGGAGGGCAAGCAATGGGACAAATTAAATTTGAGTAGCCCAAGTCTTAGAGATGTTACCTGCAGCTCTCCTGTAACTGGGTCCTGTGCCTCAGCTGCAACACTGTCCCAGTGGCACCATGTGCAAAAGTCTCCTGACCCCCAGGGCCCCTTCCTTCTGACTTGGTGCCTGGAAAACTCCAGTACCGTACGATAAATCCTTTGTATATGAAGTGATTGCTCAAGAGGGAGAAACAGGAGTGTGAGTCATCTCAGAAAACAAACCTGCTTTTCTGTAGGGTCACTGAAATTTTCTATGTTAGAAGGTGTGTGCGCTCCTGGCCAAGTCCGCTGATGGCCCAGACAGCGGACTGGTGACTGCCACGGTGTGGTGTGTATATTTCCTGTTTAGAGCCAGAAATTACCCGCAAGGTGTCCGGGAACACGGTGGAGTATGCGCTGACCAACCTCGAGCCTGCCACGGAATACACGCTGAGGATCTTTGCAGAGAAGGGGCCCCAAAAGAGCTCAACTATCACCACCAAGTTCATGACAGGTACAAAGACATCGAGAGCTGGATGATGCCCACCCACAGCCTCTATCTTTAACAGTATCCCTCTCCAACTCTTATTTCCCCAGTCAGCTCCCTGTAATGTGATGACGTCAGCATCGGCTAAAGTCACCGGTGCCACTCCGTCAAGACCTTAAGAAACACACCATTTCCTTTTGCACTGAAATGACCTTGCTCTCCCCATGGACTAGGAAATGATTTTCAGAGGAGGGCTTTATAAGTGGAAAACCAGTCCCCGCTGACCCTAAACCCAGTATTTAATGATCCATGGTCTAGGCAGGGAAATATTTTGAAGAGAAAGATTTTAAAGGCAAGTTTTCCTAGATGTCCACTGGGCTTTTATACACTGATATCTTTTTAAAAACTGCAGGAAGCAGAGAAACAGAGGCCATGTCCTCCGAGTAGGGGCAAGCACCACTACCAGCATTCAGCTGTCCTCTTCTTCAGAAACAAGGGGGCTTCTGATTACGTTCATGGCTGTGTCTTTCTTCCCAAATCCAACTAAAGCCAGTCAATATCCCGTTGGGCTCAGGAAAACGTGGCCCTTGGGATGAGATGAACCACAGAGAATGGACGCCTTTGGAGGTCACCTGGCTCAACCTCTTCATTTACAGATGGGGAAGGTTTTGCCCAAGGTCATATAAGTCAATGGTAGGGAAAGGACTTGAACCCAGCCCTCCTGATACCCAGCTGGGGACTTTGTCCTACACCTGCTGACTTATCTGATATTAAATTCTTATCTTCTCCAGACCTCGATTCTCCAAGAGACTTCACTGCTACTGAGGTTCAGTCGGAAACTGCCGTTCTCACCTGGAGACCTCCCCGGGCATCTGTCACTGGTTACCTGTTGGTGTATGAATCTGTGGACGGTACAACCAAGGTATCTTGAAGTATATAAAAAACTCCCCACTGCTGGTCGAAACATTTACGGGATCCTCAAAGGAGGGAAGAATTATCTGCATGCTGTTTCTCCTCTCCCAGTGCAACTGGGGAGCTGGAAAAAAATTAGTAGGAACTGGACACCATGCCAGACCTTCTGAATCATAAGCTGCAGCCTCCCTGTCTCATTTTAACCAGACTCCAGTTTTGACAGCCAGCCAGGGTCAAGAACCACTGCTCACAAGACTTGAGGACGTTTTAGGAGCTGGACTCTTTGTCCTTAAATGTTTTATTGAGCAAAGGCCAAAAGCTTCTTCTGCATCTTTGCCATTTATCTCACAGACGGCATCATTCCATTATATAATGAAATATATATCACCATGTTCTTATGACATCAACTGTTTACAGCAATTTTTATTTCTATTCCCTACCCAGGATTTTTTTTCTTCTACTTTTTAATTTGAAATAACTTTAGACCATCACACAAGCGAAAGAAATTTTCTAACCTTTACCTTCTAAAGTTGTTTTTGACTTTTTAATTTTGGCCACCATCCTGTATACTTCCAAGATCTTCTACTTCTTTTCTGCACATTGATCTTTTGCTAGCATATCGTTTGCATTTCCTGTTATCTTCTTCTCTTTATCTCTAAGAATATATGTTCTTGGCATTTTTCTTCCACAGCCTACATAGTGTTTCCTCCAAGGTCTCTTTTCTGGTTTGCTGCCGTTTGGTTTGGTTTGGGTCTCCATCTTTCATGTTGGAGACTTCCACCTAATGCCTGTTGGTCGTTTTGTACCGGAGCCAAGAATGAAATAGCCGATTGGGAGGTCTAGTTGCACAGACAGGTCTTGCCAACTATGGGGCTCGCTGTAGAGTGATTGGGCAAATACCCAGCAGTTTTCTTGGGGGACTCCCAAGCATCAGGACTGTAAACTATTTCTCTCGAGCTCATCAGTCTCCTTGGAGGATCCTCTACCTCCTTCGAAGCAGGCTGCCAGGAGCCTTGCTGGAGAAGGAGCCTGGGCTCCCACTGTGTACACACCTTCACCTTCACTTCTCCTGTTTCCAGCGCAGCACCCGAGCCTCCCTTGCAGCTGGGCCTGATGGATTTGAATCCAGAGTCTCCCCTCTGGCTCAGCCTCTCCAGGGGGGAAACCTCAGCCTCTCATCTGGGCTGGGAAGAACAGTCACCCAGACTGTTGGGGGGGTGGAGAGAGCTGGGGATCTGTTTATTATACAAAGTTTTAAACAAACCTTTGTTCAGCCATGCCCCACACTGGCCTTCAAAGCATCTCTGCTTTCGCATACATTTCATTCCTGAACTTGCCGGGCTCTGCAGCATTGTGGCTGCACCCACTAGTTAGTTAGCTCCTGGCTTTCTCCATTCTGTCACTTCAGCTGTCACTCCACCACTCCACACTTTCCACTGATCAAGATTCTGGTGACATCAAGTACCTGTCTCCTCTGCCATTTCCCTCATCCTTGTGAATTTATACTTTATATCTCCTTTACTTTCATTTTAGTGGGTATCAGAAGCAAGCAGAGATAAACTGTCTTGTTCAATATGCCACGTTTAACCAGGAGTGGACACACATCTCTAGTTACCATTACGGTCCTTCTTGGAGTCGCTGTAACAATGAACTAACTCACTGTGTGAACAGAGGCAAGTCCCTCGCCTTCTCTGGGTGTCAGTGTTCACATCTGTAAAATGAGTGCACTGAACTCCCCAGTCTCTAAGGGCCCTTCCTGGTCAGGCATCCTAGGATTCACTGTTTACCTGAACTCATGAGTCTCATTTCGATCTACCCTGATTGCCTAGAAAATAACTTTGAACAGCAGCTTAGAAAGCTGATAGGTAATTTTATCCCCAAGTAATTCAAGGAACCCAGCTTTGTACCTGATTCTTCCCCAAGGACTAGACCTGGGGGCCACACAAAGGTCACTGGGTCGCTGGTATCAAATAGGCACTCACCCGGGTTTACTTCCCTGCATGACCAGTCCCCAGCTTAATCTGTTTCACTCAAGAAAGTCAACCTGGTAGAGGAGGAAAGAGTCCTGGAGAGCACGTTAGGAGACAGGATGCAAGACCGTCCTCTGCCACCAACAAATTATGGAGTGAGTGCAAGTCTTTTAGCTTCTTTGAAACTACTCACACCTCCAACACCCACCCCCTCAAACCCTGCCGCACTGGAAAAGTCAGGATAACTTCACCTTCCCGGTTGTGAGGATGCCAAACAACCTTCCAGGGGCCTCCACACTGGTTCATTACTGCCTAAACCCAGTGGGCTGTGTTTGCTTTACTAGGACTGCAGGTTGCATTCCCATCCCTGACACCAGGGTCATCTGCTAAAAGGTGATTTTACAGGCACTGGAAGGTAAAAAGAGGATTTGAAAAGAAGGAGGATCTCCTGCAGAACTGAAACCGATCCCCCTCGTCTGGACAGCAGCACAGTGACCAGTCACCAACAGCAGGTGTAGTTAGCGTAGGTCTACAGCAGCTGTACACATCTGCCTCTCCTGGACATCTCTGTTCTAGAAAAGTGACATGCTGGGTCAGCTTGCGCTGTCGTCATGCCGTGCCTCCTGAGCAGTTGTAATCATCTCCTGACTCAAGAGACCCCCTGAGTGACTATGCGTCAGAATCATCCAGGGAGCTTCTTAAATATGCACCTGGTCAGGCTCCACTTCTGGCTCTTATGATGCAGTCGTTCTAGCATGAAGCCCAGGCACTGTTTTATTTTAAAGCTCCCCAGAGATCTGTGAAAAAGAGCCATATTAGGGACCACTGACTTAACTGGTCTCAAAGTCTAAACCTTTGCCCTTTGTGTGATTCATCTTCCTACCAGATGAAGCTGAGATCACAGCATTCCCTTTTTCAAAAAACTTTCAAAAACCTCCATTCCTTATCATGATAAGCTTCAAATTCCATAGCTTGGCACTTAAGGCCCTTTGTAATCTGGTCTTCGCCCACCTCTTCCACGGCTTCCCTAACTGAAGTGTGGCTGAGGTAGGTCGCTGCCTCCTCATATTACTTGAATTTGCTCTGCCCCTTCTGGCCCCAGGAACTTTGCTCATGCTGCACTCTCCCCATGTCTGAAGCCCTGAAGTGAGCATGGAGCCTGGCACAGAGTGGGACTCAGCGGATTCTTGCTGAATGAAGAAATTAATGGATGGGTGAATAAGTGAATGCATCATCTGTACTCTGAGGATTTATGTGGCCAAAAGCTATTATATTTTTCTTCTGCCCTTAGGAGGTTGTTGTGGATCCAGACACCACCTCTTATAGCCTGGCAGAGCTGAGCCCATCCACCCACTACATGGCCAAGATCCAGGCACTGAATGGGCCCCTGAGAAGCAAGATCATCAAGACCACCTTCACCACAAGTAAGGGGCTCCGGAGGAGACTGAACCAACCCTCCACTTCTCCTCTAACTGCTACTTTAAATGTTTCCATCAAATTTCTGAAAAGAATCAATTCCCCGCTATTACCGGAAAAGCTAGAGCAATGTGGTTGCAGGAGGTTACAGGCCTCGTGGTGAAAGGGAAGGAGGGCCAGCAGTGAGAACAGCTGGATTCATTCCCCATCTCCACCATTTGCTCTGCGTGACTGAGGAAAGTTACTGCCATTCTACGAGCCTCAGTTTCTTCATCTGTATAATGGGGTTAATAACTATCCCTTCTTCATGAGGACCGTGTGAGAATCTCTGTATTGTATTTGAACTCCCAGCCCAGTGGGTAGCCCTTGTCAAGGCTCATTATAAGCTCAGTGTTCTCCTTCAGGCATTTACAAAGCCTGTTCATATTCAGAATCACCAACAGTCCTCCCACGAAGCTGGTACGTTGGGCCAGGATAATCATGCCCAGTTTTCTGGTGGGAAAACAGAGGCTCCCAGAGACTAAATGACCTGCTCAGGGTTACACCATGAGTTGGAGTCAGATCTGGGTTCAGGTGTCCCAGGACCAGGGAACCACCTCCACACCTGGCCACTAGGTCTCCTCTGCAGGTGGCAAATGGGCAAGCGCTCCATTGGTGAAGAGGAAGCATGCTTCTCTGAGGAAGGGAGGAGGGGGTCTTTGCAGAGCCCTGAACCTGGGTAAATGGAGTGTATCCCAGCGCTGTCTCCCGCCCTTCGCACTTCACTCTAGTCCCTCTACACACACCTGCTGAGGGAGGGGAAGGGACAAAAGCACCTCTTTGCCAGATCTCACGGCACGTGTTAGGAGCACAAAAAATACGAGTGTGCCCTAAAGATGCTCCCAGACTAGGGCTGTGAAACAGACAAGAAAACTGCTAACGAAACAACCTCAGGTGAAGGTAAAGTACAGTGAGGAGGTCGGACCAGAACAAAGAGCTGCTACTGCCGTCAGTTCTCAAGCCCACCTGCCAAGCACAGCCCCAAGATCACTCACTGCTATCGAGTTTTTAATTTTTGCACCACATTATACACGTGGAAGTTCCCCAGGCATGCTTGTGTTAGCCCTCTCAGGTCCCCGGGCTCAGAAGGCAAGGCAGGGGCAAGTTCAGGGCTTAGAACCCTTGTCTTTGGCTTCAGGATCCTCTGAAGAGCCTGAGATGCATCCAGCCTGGCAGAGGGTCCTCACCCACAGTGAGCCACCAGCCGTGTGCTGGAGACCCAGCCATCCTGGCCAGCACCTGGGTGTTCATTGGGTGCTACCTGACACATGGCCCTCACAGCGGTTCAGCTCTCCTCCCACTGATATCACTGGTGGCTTCCATCAGTATAAGAGACTGAACTGGGTCCCTTTTATCCGTAACCTCTAAGCCTCACCGCACCCCCCGCAAAATGGCTTTAATCCCCATCTTGCGCGTGAGAGAATAGAGCCTCAGAGAGGTGGGGCTGCTTGCCCAGAGGCGTCTAGTCAGTGAGCACTCGAGCTGCGACCTGAAAGCCCCTGCCCCAGTCCCGCTCTGAGAGAGCCACTCTTTCTTCTCATCCCGCAGCTGGAGTCCTGTACCCATTCCCCAGGGACTGCTCCCAAGCCATGCTGAATGGAGACACGACCTCTGGCGTCTACACCGTTTATCTGAACAACGACAAGACCCAAAAGCAGGAAGTCTTCTGTGACATGACCTCTGACGGGGGTGGATGGATCGTGAGTATCATGGAGACAGACTCCAGAGCTCTCCGGCAGGGGGATGGGGGCAGAGGAGAGGCCGCGGTCCTCCCCGTGCCCTCCGACGCTAATGTGCAGGAGCTCTCCAAGACAGCGCCTGTCACATGGAGACACTCAGGGATTCTCTCTCAAAGTAATGGGAAAGCAGCTGAGCCTAAAAACCAGCTCCCCTGTTTCCCCGTCATTTATCTCATTTGATCCTCAAAAAACTCTGTGATCTATAAATGGCAGTGGTCATCGAGCCCCTTACGTTTATGACTTAACGTTGGCCATCTACCAGGCACTGTGCGAAGGGTTTTACATGAATTATTTCCATCCCGTTGCCATATGAGCTGGGTAGTATGCTTTTTAATTATTAAACTTTCTTTCTTAGAGCAGTTTTAGATGGGCAGCAAAGTGGAGCAGAAGGTTCGCTGAGGTCCCGTGTGCCTCCTGCCCCGACAGGCACGGCCTCCTCCACTGTCAGCAGCCCACACCAGAGGGGTTCGTGTGTTACACGTGACGAACCTACACTGGCACATCACAGTCACCCAAAGCTGGGTGGTGGTCTTACTAATCTGTATGTTTCGGGTGAGAACACTGAGACTCAGAGAGGGGAGGCGACGTGCACTGAGTCACGTGGCGAACTAGTGAGGACAGAGGTGGGGACGGGTGCTTTTCCTACAGTGGATGTTTCTTCCTCTCAGAAAGAGGTCTTCTCTTTCCTTCAATAGCTTAAGCGCACCCAGATTCATTGGTTATGTTTATAGGTGTTCCTGAGACGCAAAAATGGACGTGAAGATTTCTATCGAAACTGGAAGGCCTACACTGCTGGATTTGGGGACCTAAAAGAAGAATTCTGGCTTGGTAATACAGCCTGCGTGTTTGTGTCCCAAATGTCCATTTCTGTCCTCCTTGTCATCTGTCCTAACCCACAGCGAACTGTGGGAGAGGAAATGGGTTACGAGGAAACAATAGCTCTGGTGGGCGACACAGGGTGTCAAATTCTCTATGGAAAGACTTTAAATTCTCTGGGTCATTAAAAATAAAAATCCAGCCAAAGGAGAGCCACTAGCCAGGCCTAGCCTAGCCTCAAGTCAATCACTGGGCCATTTAGAGAATTATCCTCACTGATGTCCTTCACTGCTTCCATCCTATGCTAAGTCCCTCAGGGCCACAACCTCTAAGTCTCATAGCACCCCACAAGGTACAAAATTCCTATCTTGCACGCACCTGGGAAAACAGAGCCTCAGAGAGGTTACGCTGCTGGCCATATCTAGCCAATCAAGAGCTGAGCTGCAGTGTGAACTCTCCCAAGCCAACACGACAATGCCATCACCCATCCATCCATCCACGCAGCCCACACTGCAACAAGCGACCGGCACAGGGCGCCGTCCTACGTTCCAGCACCCAGGCCAGGGAATGTCCGTCCCTGTCCTCCATCGCCTTTCACTTGTAAGGAGCTGCAGAGTTTAAAAGGTGCGCGCTCCACCTTATCTCCTTTATCTTCATAATACGTTAGGCGGTTGGCAGGGCAAAGATGTCAACACAATTTTAGCTGAGGCCCAGAAACCGTATATATCTCACCTGGTGTCACAGCAGCAAAGAGCAAACCAAGCTGCAAGCCCAGGCGCGACGCAAACCTCTTTCGAGCACACACGGCCGCTGCTCTTACGGGGTGCGTAGGAATGAGGGCCTTGGTCACTGCGCTTCTTAGGCAACCCCTTGCCTGTCGTCCACAGGGCTGGACACCCTGAACAAAATCACAGCCCAAGGGCAGTACGAGCTCCGGGTGGACCTGCGGGACCACGGGCAGTCAGCCTACGCCGTCTACGACAAGTTCAGCGTGGGAGACGCCCGGACTCGCTACCGGCTGAAGGTGGAGGGGTACAGCGGGACAGCAGGTATGGACAGACATCCTCAGAGCCCAGGGAACCGCAAAAGCTTCTCGGGTTTTCAGCCAGCTCCTCCACTCCTCATTCCTTCCTTCATGGGTCCATCTGTTTATCGACAAATAATTGAATCCCTACTAGGTGCCAACCAGCAGAACTACAGTTGAACAAGGTTGGGTAGATATTCTGGTCACCAAAACATAGAGTAGGTTGGGAATTAGGACAATCAGGACGGACTTGTAGCTATTGTCACTCAAAATATGTCTTTTTCTTAGCCATGTTTAGAGATCTGTTTTAGACTGAGAAAAAAGCAGTCTCTTGGGAGCCTTAATACTCATCTACTGCTGTGCTTCTCAATTTGTGACACACATATGACCCACTGGGGGAGCCTGTTAGTGTGCTGACACAGTATGTCCAGGGTGAAATCAAGATGCTGCATTTCTGCTGAGTTCCCACATGATGCCACTGTTGGTGGCTTTGCTGGTCTGTGGCCTGTACTTTGAGTAGCAGACAGTCCGCTCCATCACCCAGCTGGAGGAATCCCTTCTAAGACATTCCTGCCACGTGGCCATCCAGCCTCGGCCTGCACACCCCCATGACCAGGAGCTCACCACCTCTCCAGCAGTCCTTCACTCCTTGACTGGCACATAACCTGGTTTGGGTTTTGAAGGTTTCTTTGCCTTGAAATGGCCTTTGTGTGGTTTTCTGACACCACATCATAGGAGAAACAAATAAGGAAACGATATGCATTCAGGCCCACCAGGTAGCAGCTTCTTTTGCAGATACTTCATATCATTACCCTCTTTTAGGTCTCACCAAAAAAAAAAAAATTATATATATATATATCTCCAGGTGATATTGCTATTATACAGATGAGGAAACTGAGGCTCAGAGAACAGCTGTAAGAGCCTGTGGACGGTGGGCCCACGGTACAAGCCTGGCTGCTGACGAGTATTCTTGGTAACAAGGGGGATCAGGTGTAAGACCGTGACCACGCCATGTCACCCCTTGCCCACTTTGGGGTGGTTTTCAGTTACGTTTATTGAAACAGAAGAGACAGATGCTGTAGCACATTCCCAACCTCTCAGCCCTGAAAGAATGCATCCATAATGGGAAAAGCCTCCACGCAAGATTTGCCAAAAGCCAGGCTCAACCTAATGAAAGACAGAGCTCTTTAGAGATCAGTCTGGTGGAAATGAAGACAGAGACGCAGGGGTGAAAACTGTTTTCATTCTTGCATCCCTCAAAGAATTCTGACATTTTATTACCTGGCAATAAATACCTCTTTTGTTGAGATGGCTTCAGGCAAGGAGGATACTGTTACAGGGCAAGCATAGGCACCGAGGGGCGGGAAGGTGGCCTCCACCCACCTCTTTCTGTATTTCCAACAGAAAATGAGTCATGTTATGCCCCTGCACTGAGCTAACCCTTGGGGCTACATCCTCCTGTGCGTATCGATGGCAAGCAGCCCCTCCACAGGAAAGCATCTTGTTTCATCAATATCTAGCTGCCATCCTCATGCTCTTGATAGCTTCATCAGTTACCAAGGCACCCGAGTCCCTCTGACAACTTGCTCCAAAATATCAGGATAGAATGCCTTGATGTCTTGAAATCTTTCTGCACTGCATTGACCAGGGCTGGGAGTGAGGGGACACAGAAAGAAATGGCACTTAAATGCTCCTAAAATTCAATATATTCAATTGCAAACTAGATTCCCATATAGCACTATATATACATGGACTTTTTGTCTAAGAATCAGGGAAAACTGGTCCCATAAACACTTTGAAAAATAACTGTACGATATACAAGCTATTCGGTGACATCTAAAACCTGAAAGGTTTGATTATAAGTATGGCTCTGTAGGCTGAGACTCAAGATAGACTGTCTCAGGATAGCTCTGGAAAACCAGCATGGCAGAGTGGAAAACTAAACTCATACTAGAACTTGATAAATATTAGATGGGTGAGTGAATAAGTGAGTGAATGTGAATTAATGAATAAATAGACAATAAATAAATAAATGCACGAAAAGAATTGTTTTAAAGTATGGCTCTGAATACTTGCATTTGAGGGGAAAGCACACCATTACTGAATACAAATTTCCCACCTTACTCTCTGAGTTCCTTTACGTACAGTGAATGCAAACACAATCATAAAAATAGCAACAATCGGGCTTCCCTGGTGGCGCAGTGGTTGAGAGTCCTCCTGCTGATGCAGGGGACACGGGTTCGTGCCCCGGTCCGGGAAGATCCCACATGCCACAGAGCGGCTGGGCCCATGAGCCATGGCCGCTGAGCCTGCACGTCCGGAGCCTGTGCTCCGCAACGGGAGAGGCCACAACTGTGGGAGGCCCGCGTACCGCAAAAAAAAAAAAATATAGCGACAATCATGACCGTTTGCACACCACACTACCTGTTTAGTGTACACCTTCGTATCCATTGCTCCAACGGCCCTCTGAGGTGGATCAAATCAATGTGCTAGTTCCATTCTACAGATAGGAAAACTGAGGTTCAGCAAGAGGCTTGACCTGTGCAGGGTCACAGCTAAGAGTGAAAGAGATGGGATTGGAGCTAGATCCTCCAAAGCCACCTGTACCTTCTACCTTCTACCACTTTATGCTGCTTCTATCAGAAACGAGGCTCGGGGATGACACTCATGTCCTATCCAGGCCCACGCTGGATCCTAATTCGGGGTCCAGTGTTTGAGGCCGGCCCACCCCAGGGCCCTTCAGTCGTCACCCTGGCGCTGCCCTTCACAGCCCACAGGGAGCTCCAGCTGGGCTCTCAGTCTGCGCTTTCTCTCTCCCAGGTGACTCCATGGCCTACCACAACGGCAGATCCTTCTCCACCTTTGACAAGGACACAGACTCGGCCATCACCAACTGTGCCCTGTCCTACAAGGGGGCTTTCTGGTACAAGAACTGCCACCGCGTCAACCTGATGGGGAGATACGGGGACAATAACCACAGTCAGGTGAGCAGACAGCGAGGCCCTGGGCAGGGCTGAGGCCAGCAGGCCAGGAGGGAGAGATCCCCATGAGACCGCAGGCCAGGAGAGATCACAGAGATAGCATGTCTTAACCCACGAAGATCCCAAGGAGAACCACTGGTCAGGGAGACACCAAGCGTAGCCAGCTTTCCTCAAATTAAGTCTTTGTCTGAACCCCAGAAGGAAACAGATGAAAGTAGAGGCCATCTAGGTGAACCAGGGGTGATGCAGGCCCAGGGCGCTGCTTCCCCACCCTGGCGTAGAGGCACCTCCAGCACCCCAAGAACATCTCAGAGCAAAGACCACAGATTTTAAGTCCCTTCCTTTTCTGATTCCTAAGATCGAGTTCCAGAAAAAGGTGACTTCCCTGAGGTCACAGAGCAGAGCTGGAGGCAGAGTCAAACCTTCCAGCTCTCCAAATTTCCCTGCACCACACAGGATGCTGTGACACAATTTCTGCAATCATAGAAAAGGATTTTTTAGATTCCCTGTGGAGATAAGTGAGCAAAACCAAATTCAACCACCATCTCACACTGAGTCCTGCCTGCACGAGCAGGTGCCTGAAAAGTGGGCAAAGTCTAGTGGGCCCAGCTGCTTAACCATGATGGTCCTTCTCAGCGGCCATCCCTGCTCCAGGGAGGAAGGACGGGTATTCACCCAGACTGATCACCCTGGGCTGGGCCTCCTCAACTCCTACCCAGCCTGCAACCTGGGATCCCTTTGTAAAAAGGCAAAGGTACAAATCACACCGAACAGCCCCAGGAGTTCTGATGGGTGGTCCCGGGCGGGAAGCAGCATCTCGTCATCTTGTTTATTTACACTTTTGCTGTTGGTTTTTTTTTTGTTTTTTTTGTTTTTACATGCTGCTCTCTGCTATTAATGATTTTGATACATGTGTTTATGTTGACTTGACTACCAGCAAATGCTTGTCGTGACCTTAAGTGCAGACCTTACCTTGACATAATTTCTGACACTTTTCAAAGCATTCTCGCCTTGTCTCCCATGTGCACCACTTTTACTCTGTAAGAGGACCAGGACATGGCTTTTCATGCCTATTTGACAGAGGAGGGAAGACTTGAAGGACACCTCTGGACGCCAGTCCTGTGTTTTCTCCATCTTATCATGTGGCCTCAATAGCACGTCCACTCTGAGAGCTGCTGTATTGCCTTTATCTCCTTGTCCCCTAACACCAGTGCAACACAAAGTCCTTTGGGAGGGGGAGAAAAAGCTACATGCCAAGAGGAAACTTCTTTTTCCATCCAATTTTGGAAGAAGGAGATGACGTTAAAGACCACAGAACAATTATGGGAGTTCAGTCCCAGCTCTGGCTCTGTGTGGCCTCTGTGAAGTCACTTTCCCCCTCTGCCTTCAGTCTCCACCATAGTACGAGGAGGGCTTGCTTCCAGCTCTGAACCTCTATCAGAGGGGAGAACGAGGGCAGAGGAAGGCAGCACAAGGACCAGGTTGAGTAATTACAGACACATTTGCCCATAAAATGAGTCAGCGCTTCTCAAATCCCATCCCCCTGTCAGATACAGAGACTGTTCAATACCAGTGAATGCCAAAAAATTACAATCAAACAAAACATCGATATTTTCCCTCATTTCACCAGCCATCATCTCCTCTGTGGATATGTTCCCTCCCAGCCCTATGAAGCTTAAAGAGAAGAGGTGTCAGTGCGCAGGGTGGAGGCCTTATAGGAGGACTCTCTGAAGCCGCCCCCCATGCCCAGTAGGACAAGGGGTCTGTGGGATTCCATGGGCAGAGTCTACCATCTGTAGACTTTGCTACAGAGTCAGACCTGGAACCAGGAGGCCCGGAAGCAAATATAGTCTTTCCTTGAGGAAAATCTTTGGCCAAAATTCCGAGAATATCTCTCCCTTCTTGAGATTGGGGAAGAGTATTTACGGAGCACCTATGATGTTTCCAGCACTGTGGCAGCTCCTGTACTGACCCATCTTCACAGCATCCTGCCAAGGTTAGCATTATTGGGCCTTAAGAAAAAAATAATGAAACTGAGGCCCAGAATGTTTTGATAACTTGTTCATTTATATCTCTCAAGTAAGAGCACTAAGATTTAACCTTATATGTCAGGTTGCAAAACTTGTGTCCACGTATATGCTCTTTGTGCCGTTCCATAGGAACCCCTATTAAAACACTCCCTAGGAATCCTGTGAAGTGTAGACACCCCTGCATATAGCTACTCAATTCTGTAAGCTCCAATCATGATCCGAATTCCTGCAGCACCCAGTCCTAGTGACGGTAAGTTTCATCAGCCACCACTGTATTTCAAGATGGCAGATCAAAGCTCAATGCAAACTCAGGTGACTTCTGCCTAAAGTAAAAAAACTGAGTCTGAGTCAGCCAGCCCCTCTGAAAGTTTTCACTACACAGATCAACAAACAGATCGGCAAGAGACAGCTGGGAACTACCGAACGGTCTAGTTGAAACGGAACTCGTCTTGTTCCGTCAACGAGACAGCAATGGTCGGTGAACACCTTGCCTGGTGGAAACCAATCTGAAGGTCTTCTCTTTTTCACAGGGTGTTAACTGGTTCCACTGGAAGGGCCACGAGTATTCAATCCAGTTTGCTGAGATGAAGCTGAGACCCAGCAACTTCCGAAACCTCGAAGGCAGGCGCAAACGGGCATAAATTCTGGGGACAACTGGGGGAGAGAAGAGTAGGGCCCAGAGAACGAAAATAATGTTACCAAAGCATCGATGTGAGCAGTCTGACCATTAAGCCACACCTGGGCATCTGGCAGGAGCTAAAGTTGACCATGGATTACCCAGGCCAGCGGCGGCAGCGCTGGCCTCACCCACTCTGCGATGACTTCCCTTCACACCAAAGACCACAGTGTCCAACAGGTTTCCATTTTGTTGTTTGATTCAGCAGAAGTCTTCCAGTGACAGCATCACAATGATTTTCCTTCTCTTGGGTGGCTCCGGGAATGAGAGCGGGGTAGGCTGTACAGTGGTAGTTTGTTTTAGAACCAGCTATATTTTACACAAAGCTGTATAATTAATTATCATTATTTTTGTTAGCAGTGATTCAATGTGTGTCTTGAAGCCGTCCCTTTTTTTACATTTCAGAAAAGCAATACTGTTTCGATTTTAAGGATATGATTAATGTTATTAATATAATAATGATGATGATGATGTAAACTAAGGATTTTTAAACAGATCTTCCTTTCCAAAACACATCTGGACAGTACCTGATTGTATTTTTTTTTGTTTAATAAAAGCACAAGTACTTTTAAATTTGGCCATTGGTTTTCCTTTCATTGTCGAGCCTGGATTCCACCAAAGCCACCAAATTCCACTAATATATTTGAGCAAAGGAGGGATGTTGGAAGGGAGAGGAAAGGAGGGATGATGGCCAAGCAGGAGGGGAAGAAGGAAAGGGAGACTACAGGCTGGGAGAGAGGAAAACAGTTTTGAACAAAGCTGTATAAGTTTGGGAAAAGCTTATAACTTAAGATACAGCTTCCTGCTCAACACTTCCAAGACTAACAGTTTATCGTTTTAAAAGGCACTTTTAGGGCTTCCCTGGTGGCGCAATGGTTGAGAGTCCGCCTGCCGATGCAGGGGACGCGGGTTCGTGCCCCGGTCCGGGAGGATCCCACATGCCACGGAGCAGCTGGGCCCGTGAGCCATGGCCGCTGAGCCTGCGCGTCCGGAGCCTGTGCTCCGCAACGGGAGAGGCCACAACAGTGGGAGGCCCGCGTAGGGCAAAAAACAAAACAAAACCAAAAAGGCACTTTTATACCCATTTTCTAATGCAGTCTCCTAAAAGTTCTATGACATAGATGAGGTGACAATTGTTATCGTGCAAGGGTGAAGGTCCCCAGAGGCAGACTGCCTGTGTTCAAACCTTGGCTCCACCATTCCTTAGTTCCCTAACCTTTCTGTGCCTCAGTTTTCCCATCAGAAAAATGGGGATACACAGACTTCTTAATTTCAGAGCATTTCTGTGGAAAATAAATGGTATCATCCCCACGAGGCCCTTCGCACGGTGCGTGGCAGATATCAAGTGCTCATCAGCATGGGCTGTCGCTACTCTCACTTGATATATGGTGGCCTGGGGGGCGTCATAGGATGGAATGACTTGCCCGTGGCTATCTCCCCAGTTAATAACAGAACTAGGATTTAAACTCAGGCCTTCTGGCCCCAGGGTTCTTTCTCTCCCCCAAGCCTCTGGTGAAAATCTCTCCTTCCCTGAGCGTACGTGTGCCGCGGTGCAGAATGACGGGTGTGGGAGGCTACCTGACTCCTTCATCAGGCTCCCACAACCGTGCAATCTTAGAGAGAAAGTCTGTTAGGAATGTCTCCTTGTCCCCTGCTCAGCGTCCCCCAAAAGGAAGAGAGCCTGTGTCGCCCAGTCTGGTCCGACTACATCTAGTGATGAAGGGAACTCACTGCCCGGAAAAGCAGACCTGTTTGTACTCAGAGAATGTGAGTCAGGACCGCACATTATACATTTGTCTTTTAAAACAAGGATGGTGGTGGGCGTTGCAATCCTCAGTTCACTCTCTTGGGGATTTTCAACAAATCGACTTATTTAATGAAAATGTTTGGGCTGATGACCTCACTCAGATGGAACGCGATGGCTCCGAAACAAGGATCAGAGGAATTCGTGGCTCCAGCCAGATCCTTTGCTGCTGAGCTCATCCTGCTTTAATAAATGCAGACGTGTTATATACACAATCCGCTGCTCCAGGTCATAAGACTCGTTGCCTACAATCCAGCCATAGCAACACTGGCCTTGCTGTGTAAACTCAAACAAACTGGCTCCCTGCAACAACCAAGCCTTAAGTGAGGGGCTTAACCCCCTACTGGCTGCTGACGTGGGAGCCCCCAAGCCCCAACTTAACCGCTCCCGAGAGAGACAGATGTCACTAAGCGGGTAAGGTATTCCCCAGAAGCCACACAAGAATCGAAGTCTCTTGGTGAAGACGCTGCATCCAACAACAGTCCTTAATCACGGCCTTCAGAAGATCGCAGACGCCTCCACATGGAGACAGGGTAGGCAGAAGGCCCGAGGCCATGGCATTCAAAACCACCACAGTGGGTTTCAGACTGTCTACACTCCACAAGTTCTGGCCAGAAGTGTGGGCTCGGTATTCCTCAAACACATCTTTCAGTGGCTGGCTCTGTGGCTTTGTTCAAGCACCCTCCTCCATCTTGAAAGGTCTCGTGAAATTCTACCCCACCCTCAAGGTCCAAGCCCACTGCCACCTCCATGATGCACTCTGTAGCTCTCCACTGAAAGTGCGTTTCCAGGGTGTTTGGTCCCCCTTTTGCCCCTCCCCTATCTGCTCTGCTCCCCTCTCCGTGCTCTGTATCCTTAAGACCACCCTTTATGAATTAGACCAATGGACTCCCATGCCCCCAGGCTTCCAGCAGGCAGCACAGGGACATGGAAGGGAAGAGACTGATGGAGATGGAGCGGGGGGCGAGTCGGGGAACCCCTTTTCCAGCGCCATCTCTACAGCATCATGGCGGGAGGGCCATCATGGTGGGAGAGTTTCCCTCAGAGGAGTTACAGTGCCTGTCAACTGACTGTCTCCACACAACTGCTCCCCCCCAACTTGCCCCTTCAGGCCAGGGGTGGTCTCTGCACATCAGCTGCTACTAGACCTGGGGAACCGTGCTGGCCTTTGTGGTTCTCCTCCAGCCTGCCCACCCCTTTGGAAATAGGCCCTCTAGTTAAACTTTTCTCAGGGACCCTGACAGGCGTGCCCATTCTCGGGGATACCCAGGCACTAGGCACCACTGTTACAGTTGCCTGCTGACCTTATCCCATCAGTTCTGCTCATGCCTCTCTCCCTGTAGTACACGTTGGTCATTTATTGGCTTCCCTGCATCCCAACTCCTTTCTGCTTTTGGAGAATTTCCCATTGGGTGAGGGCCCTTCCTCCCACGATGGAAGCCACAAGGGAAAATACTCTTTCCTCTTCCCCATGGTAGCCGGGCTCGGGCACACAACTTGAGCTTGGTCCGCTGGATACCTGCGGAGGGACTTCTAAACTTCAGCAAGGAATGCAGACCAAAGAGCCTCTGAGGCTGCTTCCCCACACCCACCATCACAGCATCTACCCACATAGCCCCGTCCTTTGCGAGTACCATCCACCCCACCTGCTCCCTTTCTCGGCCTGCCCCTCCCAAGCCTTTCTCCTTCTCACCGCACCTCGCCAACTCCGGAGTGTCCAGGGGGCTCCCTGTGGGCTGTGCTGAGCGGCTCTCTTCTCCCAACATTCTCATTTCCCTTTGCATTTGAAAGTCAGTCATGAGTAACCCCCATGTGCCCAGCACTAAGTGAACAAGCCTGCCCTCATGCAGCCTCCACACCGGGGAGAGGATGGCAATGTGAGTTACACATTCACAGCAGACAAGCGGACGTATAACTGCAGACTGAAGGTATGCTCTGGAAGCGAATACGAGACGCTAGGAGAACATCTACTGAGGACCTGACCAGGATAGCTTCCCTGAGGAAGAGCACACGAATTGGGAGTCTAAGTGGTAAATAGGAGTTCACCAGTGATCGAGGCAGGGGAGGCAGAGGGCAGAACGTTTTTAGAGGCCCCGAGGCTGCTAGCCTGCTCAGAAAGAAAGTCAGAGGCTCAGGAGAAAGAGAGGCTGCAGTGGCAACAGGAACCCTGTTCTGCAGGTTCTTCTGATCCAGAATGAGGATTTTAATCTTTTTCCTAAATGCAATGGGAAGCAACTAAGGAATTTTGAGCAGAGAAGTATTATGCTCATGTCTGGTTTTGTTTTGTTTTTTTTTTAATCTTTTTGAGAATGAAATAATGCCATTTGCAGCAACATGGATGGACCTAGAGGTTATCATACTAAGTGAAGTAAACCAGACAGAGAAAGACAAATATCATATGATATTGCTTACATGTGGAATCTAAAATAAATAAATAAAGATACAAATGAACTTATTTTCAAAACACAAAGAGACTCACAGACATAGAAAACAAACTGATGGTTACAAAAGGGGAAACGGGGGTGGAGGGAGGGATAAATTAGGAGGTTGGGATTATCATATACATTCTACTATATATAAAATAGGCAACCAACAAGGACCTACTGTATAGCACAGGGAACTCTGCTCAATATTTTGTAATAACCTATAAGGTAAAAGAAACTGAAAAAGAATATATATGTAAATGAATGAATACAGGAATGAATCGCTGTGCTGTACACCTGAAACTAACAAAATATTGTAACTCAACTATACTTCAATTAAAAAAGAAAACCACCTTTTTGTTGCAATTTGTCTTTGGGCCGGGAGGTACAGATGAGAAAGAGCCGTAAGGAGGTCACTGCAGGAGTCCAGTTGAAAGGTGACTGAGTTTACATCTGTGGTCCCGGAGATGGAGCACATAGCTCTGAGAGACGTTTAGAAGGTAAAACCCATAGGGCTTGAGGTCTCGGAGAGCTTCTCCATGTCTACACCCCATTTTTGAGCTGCTCTCAATTCCTACGGGAGATTTTCCCTGTCGTCTCAATTAAGCCAGACTAATGAGGGATGTGGGGAGCTGAAGTCAAGCCTCCATTAGCTTCCGGAACAGGGGGGGCTACAGGGTGCCGAGGAGCGCTAGGCTCTTCAGAATTTGAGTAGGGTGAGCAGGAGAATCGGGGAGGCCCTGGAGGTTACTGTGGCGATGCCAGGGGAAGCTGTGGCTGGACACCAAGGGTGACGGTGGTGCAGGGCCTGGCCTTGAAGGCTTTGCATCCTCTGAGCGCAGCTGAGAGCTGGAGATATTTAGGCCAGGAGACACCAGCGTTGCCCTTTAGAAAGCTCACGCCTGCACTAGAGAGGCAGCTGCCTGTGCACCTGTGTCCTCTGGCCCGCGGGGTGCTGCACTCCTCACACATGCGTCTTGCCAGGATTTGGGCTGGTGTGGTGTATTAGTGCCAGCACAGGGCTCACTCCCTCGTCCTCCGCCCTCCCCAGAGAGCCCTGCAAAAGAATTTAGAGCTTGGAAGGGAAGCAGGGAAAGCTGTCCTCTTGAGAATCGCTCCAATCCCACCAAGACTGGAAAATACATTTCAAGATGCTTCAGAAAGAAAACACACACACACACAGGCAAAATAAGTAGCTCCCACGTTAGCCCAGTACATTTGCAGTTACAGGCAAAGAAGTTGTGTATCAGAGTAATGAGATGACTTCCCCAAGTTCACCGGCCCTGAAATGCCAGAGCTGGGACTAAAACCTAGGTCCGCTGACCCCCGGGCTGCACCGCCTTGAGGATCACCCATCCATCCGCAGATCTATTCCTGCACCCACTTTTCTGTTCAGCACACACGGAACACCTGCCATTTGCTGGTTCCCTCACAACACTCACAGTCTGCAAAGCTGATGTGATCATACCAACTTCTTTAAGTAATTGTGTTTGTAGTCAGAGCCAAGCTCGAATTCCAAGTTTTCCAATTACTGAATGATCTGGGTCTAGTCACTTAATTTTTCTGAGCATCCCTAAAAATGAGAATGAAGAGGACCTATGCTGATGAGAATCTGTGATGATTTAAAAGAGAATATGGGAAGCGCCTGGCCTTAAGAAAATGCTAGCGCAGATCTGTATTTGACGTTGAAAGACCTTTGTCCAAAGCCGAGCGTCCGGGTGAAATACTGAGGTCAACCAGCAGGTGGCAGCCTACCCCGGCTTTAGGAGAGCACATCCTTGCGGATGTGTTGACGGAACGAGGGGCTCCCAGGCTCACAGACACTTTCAGGAAAACACCTTCTCTACTGTCACTCTAATCCCTCTTTCGAGGAGGGGCTGACACCCAGCCCAGGGCAGCAGGGCATGGCAAGCACCTCTTCTGCTCTTTCCTCCCCCTCTGCTACACAAAGCCTCCTGTCAACAACCACAAACCCTCTTGCTTATCACCTCTTACAAATGTACGCTGTGTGGGGAGGGGAGGACAGAGTGGGGACAGGGAAGGAGGGTTTCTGGCCGACGTATCCAGTCCCCACTCAGATTCTGCAAGGACCCCTGGCGAGGACCCCCCTTGCTCCACTGTATTGAAGTCCCATCACCAACTCACTTTCGCCTGCTAACCCCGATTGCTGCTGTGAAGGCCAAGCTCACACATTTTCTCCTGTCCTATGTCTGTTCCTTTGGCTTGTCCCTGGCCCCGCAGCAACAAGACCTCTGTCCTCCTTCCCAATCGCTTCTCTCTGCAGACGAAGTGAGGCACGTCTAGAATTGGGGGCTAGTTCCTATTGCCATGGGTCGCTGTTGTTTTCCTTTCCCTTCACCTCTAAAGCCTGGTTTAGATGCCGATCCCTCCAGATTATCCTGAGCAGCTTGGACAGCATTGAAAATGAAGCCAAGGACCCTCTGTCCCCCAGAGCCATCCGCCTGAAATGCTGAGTTGTGTCATCTCATTCCACTGCTTAAAGGCCTCCAAAGCTCACCTTCTGGCTTAGAGCAAAGCCAAGGTGTCACAGTGGCCTTTGAAGCCCCGAGTGATCTGTGCCCTGCTGCTTCCCTGACCTCAACCCCTCTCTCATGATGCGCTAACACACTGGCCTCCTGCCGTTCTTCAAACCCAGCAAGCACTCTCCCACTGCAGACCCTTGGCCTGTAGCACTCCGCCACGCCAACCTCCCCCCCCATGCATGGCTCACTTGTTCATATTCTTCAGGTGTCCTCCCAATGTCACCTTCTCAATGAGCCTTTCCCTCACCTCCTACGTAAACACACACTCGCATACTCACGTGTGCAAAAACACATGCACACATGCCTTCCCATCCCCAGTACTCTTCTTTATTTTTCTCCATAGCACATAATTTCACCGGACAGACATACTACTGGCTTACTTAATTGCGTGTATGTTTTCCAGAAATCAAGCTCCGTGACAACAGGGACTTTAAATGCGTCTCCCCTCTGCTGTATCCCCAGCACCTAGAATGGAGCCTGTTCTGTTTTTCTCAGTCATTACATGTTTACGGAATACATGATCAGACCTGAGAGGAGAGGTCTATTAGCCTCACCTTATTTTTCTATTCAATTCACTGAGTATTGACTTTGTCCCCAGATCATCATTGTAAATGGAAACAAACAAACTTAGAAAAGAAGTAACTTCTCCAAAGTGGCCATGCAGTCAATTTGGATTTACACTCAGTTCCCGTTCACCCACCTCATTGCCTTAACAGGTCAGAAGCTAATGGTGGGATTTAAAGAAACAGGAAAGAATTGCTCTATCAAGAGCCCCAGACAGCAGCTTCTCCTAGGGAGGGAGAGGCTATGGGCGGAGATTGTCTCACAGCCAAGGAGGGAGAAATCCAATAGGACATTTAGAGGAAAAAAAACACCATAAGTATCAGTCATTTCAAAGACAGGGGATAATACGTGCCCAGTGAAAATTACTTCTGCAGGGACTCTCCACACATGTGGTCTCTTGGAGAGCATCCTCCAGTTTTGGACAGAGGTCCTACCACCCCACGACACAGAGAGCCCTCATTTCTCAAGAATTGATGGGAAGTGAGCAAAAGCAGCTGACCGCTCAAGCCTTTTATTTGCAGGCATTAGCTTTGAAAGGTTACTAAAATAACAGAGAAAAAGAAAGAGAGAAAGGGAATTTTCCAGGTATGGTAGGAACATCACTAAACTGGATTCACATAGCTGTGGGTTCAAAAGCTTCTCCAAAAAGTGCCTCTATTTTCCAGTGCAAAATGAGGCCTGGATTATCCCCAGAGGCATTTAGCTTCTCCGTGTATATATTTCTCCACAATCAAGGTCTTCTAAGCAATTAGCATTAGAGAGAGTAGACCAGGCCCCAGGTGTGCAAATGAAATCTGGGAGAGAGGGACATAGCAGACCCAGCTCAGTAGAGGCAGAAGACCACACTCCACCTGGGCACCTTTCAGGTGAGCATCAGAGTCAGGTATGAAAAGGCATCTATCTCCACCCAAAAGCCCAGTTCAGGGTAGCAAAGAGCTTCCAACTCAGTGCCACACAGGGTTAGCTTCAGAGTGGGCTACAAATTCCATGAGGGCATGGACTGTTCTGCTGCGTTCACATCCACAGGACATGGAGCTTGAACACAGTAGCTGCACAATTAATGTTTATTTATTAAGAAGTCAATTTATAATAGCTGCCTGGACGTTACTGGGAAGGACAGTGAGGTCACAACCAGGCCCATTCGAAAAGAAGGGTGTGCTCAATTAATAGACGTTTCATTAATATATTTGTCATTCTTTGAACAGTGCATGTTAGACAATCAGGATAGTGGGAAGACGACAATCCCCAGCTCTTTAGAGAGAGAAAAATGGAATAGTAAGCAGGTACATAACCTCTGTCTCAAAATCTCTGAAGGTCTGCCATGGAAAGGAAAGGGCAGACATTCTGTTAGGTGACAGAGGGAAGAACGAGGGTCCAATGGTTAAATCTACACGGCGACAAATGGCACTCAGATAAGAAGAGAAATTGCAGTGACCAAAGCCATCCAGAGAACAGGCAGTCGTAGAAGCAGCGAGCCCCTGATGCTGGAGGGACCCCAGGTCTTGGTAGTGGTTAGACATTAAACAGAGCGGTATAAGGTCCCTTCCAGCCTCAAAACAGACTTACTCTGTACCTCTGGTTCAGTCAGCTGTTTCATACAAGGCGTCCAGAATGTAGTTCTACTCCAGGCTTTCAGGCTCCATCCTGAGTCTCTAATACAACACGAGGAAGGGCTGTCAAGAAAGAGGTAAGACAGTGAAGTAAGTCAGAGAGAAAAACAAATATCGTATACTAATGCATATATGTGGAATCTAGAACAATGGTACAGATGAACTGGTTTGCAAGGCAGAAATAGAGACACAGATGTAGAGAACAAACAAATGGACGCCAAGGGGGGAAAAGCAGCGGGGGGGGGGGGGTGAATTGGGAGAGTGGGATTGACATATATACACTAATACATATAAAATAGATTACTAATAAGAACCTGCCGTATAAAAACTAAATAAAATTTTAAAAAAGAAAGAAAGAGTTAAGACACTACAAAACCCAGATATTGTTCTTAAGAAGAAAGTGGCCGTCTGGGAAGACAGGAGGGGTGAAGAAAAACCAGAGAGCTGCCTGTCTCTCTGCTCAGACAGAGCCCTTCCTCCGGGGAACACCCTGGGGAGGAGCCATATTTGCAACCTGGCAACACCATGAACCTCCTAAGATTTCTGGGTTTAATTAGTTTCTCCGAAGCAAGCTCCTTACAGAAAAAGAAATATGCAGCCTCAGCCATGACTTGTTGCCAGAGACTCTTACTGCCTTGCCTCCCTGGGCCAGGATTTGCTCCAGGAGACTGCTCAAGGCCAAACTGTACTTTCTAAACTTCTCTTAGGAAATTATAGGAGGTTTGCTCAAAGACACAGTCTCCATAAAGGAGATCTTAAGTGTAAAACATATATAATATTATCATTCAGCTCCTTATCTCAGTCACCACTTCATCCTTTCTTCCCCACTTAAGCTAAATACCACAAGCATTCAAATGGAATTTAAATGGCTTCGTGTACAGCATATAATACACGTTTTTAATACTAAGTCTTGAGATCAATCATAACAAGACCACTGGGCAAGGAGCTAGAAGAGTGCCTCTCCAACCAGACTGCAGGTGTGGAGAGGGCAGGAATCATTCCTTGGCAGACTCTGGCAAGGAAGATAGAGATATGCTCAACCAATGAATGATGGCTTCAAGCTCTGATTCTGCTGCAGAATTAGCCGTGTGACCTTGGTTAAATTACATAACTTCTCTGAGCCACTAATGCTTTCATCTATAAGTAAGAAATAATAATAGCTACCTCGAAGGATTACAACAAATGCAACGATGTCTTTGCAATAATGTGTATGCAATAGCAGAAGCAAGAAGAACTACAATCCCGCAGCCTGTGGAACAAAAACCACATTCACAGACAGAGAGGCAAAATGAAAAGGCAGAGGACTATGTATCAGATGAAGGAACAAAAAAAAAAACCCAGTAAAACAACTAAATGAAGTGGAGATAGGCAACCTTCCAGAAAAAGAATTCAGAATAATAATAGTGAAGATGATCCAGGACCTCGGAAAAAGAATGGAGGCAAAGATCGAGAAGATGCAAGAAATGTTTAACAAAGACCTAGAAGAATTAAAGAACAAACAAACAGAGATGAACAATACAATAACTGAAATGAAAACTACACTAGAAGGAATCAATAGCAGAATAACTGAGGCAGAAGAACGGATAAGTAACCTGGAAGACAGAATGGTGGACTTCACTGCTGCGGAACAGACTAAAGAAAAAAGAATGAAAAGAAATGAAGACAGCCTAAGAGATTTCTGGGACAACATTAAACGCAACAACATTCGCATTATAGGGGTCCCAGAAGGAGAAGAGAGAGAGAAAGGACCAGAGAAAATATCTGGAGATTATAGTCGAAAACTTCCCTAACATGGGAAAGGAAATAGCTACCCAAGTCCAGGAAATGCAGCGAGTCCCATACAGGATAAACCCAAGGAGAAACACGCTGAGACACATAGTAATCAAATGGGCAAAAATTAAAGACAAAGAAAAATTATTGAAAGCAGCAAGGGAAAAACGACAAATAACATACAAGGGAACTCCCATAAGGTTAACAGCTGATTTCTCAGCAGAAACTCTACAAGCCAGAAGGGAGTGGCACGATATACTGAAAGTGATGAAAGGGAAGAACCTACAACCAAGATTACTCTACTTGGCAAGGATTTCATTCAGATTCGATGGAGAAATCAAAAGCTTTACAGACAAGCAAAAGCTAAGAGAATTCCGCACCACTAAACCAGCTCTACAACAAATGCTAAAGGAACTTCTCTAAGTGGGAAACACAAGAGAAGAAAAGTACCTACAAAAACAAACCCAAAACAATTAAGAAGATGGTCATAGGAACATACATATTGATAATTACCTTAAACATGAATGGATTAAATGCTCCAACCAAAAGACACAGGCTTGCTGAATGGATACAAAAATAAGACCCATATATATGCTGTCTACAAGAGACCCACTTCAGACCTAGGGACACATACAGACTGAAAGTGAGGGGATGGAAAAAGATATTCCATGCAAATGGAAATCAAAAGAAAGCTGGAGTAGCAATACTCACATCAGATAAAATAGACTTTAAAATGAAGAATGTTACAAGAGACAAGGAAGGACACTACATAATGATCACGGGATCAGTCCAAGAAGAAGATAGAACAATTATAAATATATATGCACCCGACATAGGAGCAGTTCAATACATAAGGCAACTGCTAACAGCTATAAAAGAGGAAATCGACAGTAACACAACAATAGTGGGGGACTTTAACACCTCACTTACACCAATGGACAGATCATCCAAACAGAAAATTAATAAGGAAACAGAAGCTTTAAATGACACAAAAGACCAGATAGATTTAATTGATATTTATAAGACATTCCATCCAAAAACAGCAGATTACACTTTCTTCTCAAGTGCACATGGAACATTCTCCAGGATAGATCACATCTTGGGTCACAAATCGAGCCTCAGTAAATTTAAGAAAATTGAAATCATATCAAGCATCTTTCCTGACCACAATGCTATGAGATTAGAAATGAATCACAGGGGAAAAAAACGTAAAAAACACAAACACATGGAGGCTAGACAATACATTACTAAATAACCAAGAGATCACTGAAGAAATCAAAGAGGAAATCAAAAAATAACTAGAGACAAATGACAATGAAAACACGATGATCCAAAACCTATGGGATGCAGCAAAAGCAGTTCTAAGAGGGAAGGTTACAGCTATACAAGCCTACCTCAAGAAACAAGAAAAATCTCTAGTAAACAATCTAACATTACACCTAAAGCAACTAGAGAAAGAAGAACAAACAAAACCCAAAGTTAGCAGAAGGAAAGAAATCATAAAGATCAGAACAGAAATAAATGAAAGAGAAACAAAGAAAACAATAGCAAAGATCAATAAAACTAAAAGCTGGTTCTTTGAGAAGATAAACAAAGTTGATAAACCATCAGCCAGACTCATCAAGAAAAAGAGGGAGAGGACTCAAATCAATAAAATTAGAAATGAAAAAGGAGAAGTTACAACAGACACCACAGAAATACAAAGCATCCTAAGAGACTACTACAAGCAACGCTATGCCAGTAAAATGGACAACCTGGAAGAAATGGACAAATTCTTAGAAAGGCATAACCTTCCAAGACTGAACCAGGAAGAAAGAGAAAATATGAACAGACCAATCACAGGTAATGAAATTGAAACTGTGATTAAAAATCTTCCAAGAGGGCTTCCCTGGTGGCGCAGTGGTTGAGAGTTCGCCTGCCAATGCAGGGGATGTGGGTTTGTGCCCTGGTCCAGGAAGATGCCACATGCCGCGGAGCGGCTGGGCCCGTGAGCCATGGCCGCTGAGCCTGCACGTCCAGAGTCTGTGCTGCACAACGGGAGAGGCCACAACAGTAAGAGGCCCGCGTACAACAAAAAAAGAAAAAAATCTTCCAAGAAACAAAAGTCCAGGACCAGATGGCTTCACAGGTGAATTCTATCAAACATTTAGAGAAGAGCTAACACCCATCCTTCTCAAACTCTTCCAAAAAACTGCAGAGGGAGGAACACTCCCAAACTCATTCTATGAGGCCACCATCACCCTGATACCAAAATCAGACAAAGATGCTACAAAAAGAGAAAATTACAGACCAATATCACTGATGAATATAGATGCAAAAATCCTCAACAAAACACTAGCAAAAAGAATCCAACAACACATTAAAAGGATCATACACCACAATCAAGTGGGATTTATACCAGGGATGCAAGGATTCTTCAATATATGCAAATCAATCAATGTGATATACCATATTAACAAACTGAAGAATAAAAACCATATGATCATCTCAATAATTGACAAATTGAAGAATAAAAGCCATATGATAATCTCAATAGATGCAGAAAAAGCTTTTGACAAAATTGAACACCAATTTATGATAAAAACTCTCCAGAAAGTGGGCATAGAGGGAACCTACCTCAACATAATAAAGGCCATATATGACAAACCCACAGCAAACATCAGTCTCAATGGTGAAAAACTAAAAGCATTTCCTCTAAGATCAGGAACGAGACAAGGATGTCCACTCTCACCACTATTATTCAACACAGTTTTGGAAGTCATAGCCACAGCAATCAGAGAAGAAATAGAAATAAACGGAATACAAATTGGAAAAGAAGAAGTAAAACTGTCACTGTTTGCAGATGACATGACATTATACATAGAGAATCCTAAAAATGCCACCAGAAAACTACTAGAGCTAATCAATGAATTTGGCAAAGTTGCAGGATACAAAATTAATGCACAGAAATCTCTTGTATTCCTATACACTAATGATGAAAAATCTGAAAGAGAAATTATGGAAACACTCCCATTTACCATTGCAACAAAAAGAATAAAATACCTAGGAATAAACCTACCTAGGGAAACAAAAGACCCATATGCAGAAAACTATAAGACACTGATGAAAGAAATTAAAGATGATACCAACAGATGGAGAGATATACCATGTTCTTGGATTGGAAGAATCAATATTGTGAAAATGACTATACCACCCAAAGCAATCTACAGATTCAATGCAATCCCTATCAAATTAACAATGGCATTTTTTATGGAACTAGAACACATCATCTTAAAATTTGTATGGAGACACAAAAGACCCTGAATAGCCAAAGCAATCTTGAGGGGAAAAAATGGAGCTGGAGGAATCAGACTCCCTGATTTCAGACTATACTACAAAGCTATAGTAATCAAGGCAATATGGTACTGCCACAAAACAGAAACATAGATCAATGGAACAAGATAGAAAGCCCAGAGATAAACCCACGCACCTATGGTCAACTACTCTATGACAAAGGAGGCAAAGATATACAATGGAGAAAAGACAGTCTCTTCAGTAAGTGGTGCTGGGAAAACTGGACAGCTACATGTAAAAGAATGAAATTAGAACACTCCCTAATACCATACACAAAATTAAACTCAAAATGAATTCGAGACCTAAATGTAAGACCAGACACTACAAAACTCTTAGAGGAAAACATAGGAAGAACACTCTTTGACATAAATCACAGCAAGATCTTTTTTGACCACCTCCTAGAGTAATGGAAATAAAAACAAAAATAAACAAATGGGACCTAATGAAACTTAAAACCTTTTGCACAGCAAAGAAAACCATAAACAAGATGAAAAGACAACCCTCAGAATGGGAGAAAATATTTGCAAATGAATCAACGGACAAAGGATTAATCTCCAAAATATATAAACAGTTCATGCAGCTCAATATTAAAGAAACAAACAACCCAATCCAAAAATGGGCAGAAGACCTAAATAGACATTTCTCCAAAGAAGACATACAGATTGCCAAGAAGCACATGAAGAGCTGCTCAATGTCACTAATTATTAGAGAAATACAAATCAAAACTACAATGAGGTATCACCTCACACCAGTTAGAATGGGCATCATCAGAAAATCTACAAACAACAAATGCTGGAGAGGGTGTGGAGAAAAGGGAACCCTCTTGCACTATTGGTGGGAATGTAAATTGATACAGCCACTATGGAGAACAGTATGGAGGTTCCTTAAAAAACTAAAAATAGATTTACCGTATGATCCAGCATTCCCACTACTGGGCATATACCCAGAGAAAACCATAATTCAAAAAGACACATGCACCCCAATGTTCATTGCAGCACTATTTACAATAGCCAGTTCATGGAAGCAACCTAAATGCCCATCGACAGACAAATGGATAAAGAAGTTGTGGTACATATATACAATGGAATATTACTCAGCCATAAAAAGGAATGAAATTGAGTCATTTGTTGAGACGTGGATGGATCTAGAGACTGTCATACAGTCATATGTCATACAGAGTGAAGTCAGTCAAAAAGAGAAAAACAAATATTGTATATTAACGCATGTATGTGGAACCTAGAAAAATGGTACAGCTGAGCTGGTTTGCAGGGTAGAAGTTGAGACACAGATGTAGAGAACAGACATATGGACACCAAGGGGGAAAAACCACAGTGGGGTGGGGATGGTGTTGTGCTGAGTTGGGCGATTGGGATTGACATGTATACACTGATGTGTGTAAAATTGATGACTATTAAGAACCTGCAGTATAAACAAACAAACAAAACAACTAATACTAAACTTTCATTGGCTTATTTGTATGGAAATATTTTATATAAATGTTTCAGACATTACATGAAATTTCTAAAAATCTTGTATGTTCTTGAATAATGTTATAAGTCATAATTCTAGTTATTACTTTAAAATGTATATCTCAGAAATAACTAAATTTCCTTGTCAGTTGCATTATTATGAACTTTCATCAAATCTTTAACCGTGGTCATTTTTAAGTCTTTTGTCATTTACAGACAGTTCTGGGTGTACTCTGATGCTTTTGCAAATATGTTCTTATAAGAGGGTTTCATCTTCAAGGAATTCATGGAAAAGACTCTGACAAGTACAGGTTTCTGGTAACTGACTATACTGCTGAACTGAATGAGTAAGCATTTTCAGAACTCTAATGGAAAACTGATGAATTCATAAAAGTGCTAACAGAAGATCAAGATGAAAAAAAGATTAATTACATGGGACTGAGTGAACTGATGAGGATGATTATAATTTTTGTGACTTTCTGTTTGAATTTTAAAAAAATCCCACAAGGACTCAGAGGCAAATAATAATAATAATAATAATGTGTATGCCAGAAAGTGTCCCAGAAAGTGTCTCGCACAGACTTAGGGCTCAGCAAGTGGTATCCTCTCCCTACTGACTGCACACACTGACTGACCGGTGAATGTCTGCCTGGCTGATGTATAGACGGAGCTGACGTGAATGCTTGCAGTTAATTTAGGAAGAGCAGACAGGTGAGTTCATGTGCCTTGGGTTCAGGTAGCTGCTCCGTGGAAGAGTCTGGGGCAGAGGGAGAGAAGGAAATCTAAAATTTAAGGATACCTCTGCTAACTGTGAGAGGCAGCTAACACTCATGATGTGTTTTTCGTCCACACTATGATTTTTTAATTTAGTGTTTCAGCTCTAAAAGGCAAAGTCCCTGGATCTGCCAGAGGATTCACGTAAGATTCACACATCTGACAGCTTTTCATTAGTAAAACTGGGTACACAGCCACAGGAAATTCCACTCAGAGTCACTTATACTTAAAGGAACCACATAATAAATTCCTATTGTGTCTGGTCCGCCCTCCCTGCCCCCGCTGAGTTTATTTCTGCAAATGAATGTGTATCTGATGCCGTTATGAGGAGGAGAAACATATGTCATCCAGCTCGACCCCTCACCGCCTTAACTGCAAGGAAATTAAGGGCCAATTCATTGGCCACTATTCCAGTCATCACAGCTCAGGTCTGGGGCATAAACTATTCCTTCTAGATCCTTCTAAGGGTTTCTGTTCTCTTTTTCATCCCAGTGATTTGATTTTGCTTCTGTTTAATCCATAAACCATCGCAAATCTTTCTGCAAAAAGGTAAGATAGATCTTTAAAATAAGAAAGTGCACACAGGTTCCCAGTGTGGGTTCCCGTAGTTTGAAAACAATATCTGATTTCTCTCCCTCCGAGTCATCATCTTTAAATGAGTGATGATACTAAAAAATAATAACTTCAAACACTTAAAACAGCTCCAGATATATGCCAAGTACTGTTATAAGTGCTTCCCATGTAGAAACTCATGTAATTTTCACAAAAATCCTAGGAGGTAAAAAATGCCATTATGTCCATTATTCAAAGGAGGAAACTGAGGCACAGAAAGGTTAGATAACTTCAAAACTACACTCTTGAGGAGGTGCTTTACTTAATGCAATTAGGATTAAATGGAACACTTTAATTTAGAACCTCATGAACTGGGAACCATGAAGACAGCTGTGGATACAGTCAGGCTGCCCTCCATATCCACGGTTCCACATCTGCAGCTCCAGCCAACCACAGATCCAATAGTACATATTTACTGAAAAATATCCATGTATTCATGGACCTGTACAGTTCAAACTCGTGTTGTTCAAGGGCCAACCGGACACTTAATACACTGCAAAGCCTGGCAGTGGAGGCTGCCCACACAGTACAGACACGGGTGATAAGGGTAAGGAATAAGTCTTTCCTCTCCCATTCAAGTTTCACTCTCAGGAACTGCGGAACCTGACTGTACAAACAACAAAAGCCAAGAGGTTGTTTGCTGTAACTGAGTCAGAAGGGAAGAAGATTCATACACATAAGGGCACACAACCTAATGTTTTCTCTGCCTACAAGGCAGACACATCATTCTGCAGGCTCTTCCTGACTTGATGCTTTTCCCCCAGTGTGGAGAATTGAGACAGGGTGCTCGAGGTCATTGTGAAAGGAACACCTGCCTCCCCAGCTTCTGACCACAGTCTGTGACGCACACTGTATTCAGGCAAGCTGGTCCTGCTGAAGTGGCTGCTCTCACATGCAGCTCGGAAAACTATGGTCAGTGGAAGGCAGTCTCCTGCTGGTCTGCATTCCAGAGCCTCCAGAATTCTAGGGGTCACTTCAGGATGCTTCCCCTTTGGACCAAGACTCAAAAAGAGATTCTTTCCTGGTCTTAAAATTCCATCACCTTCAGGGCTTCAAAATGACCTACAGGATAGAAATGCATCTTCATTGAGGTATGTACACAAGTTGTCACTTCTCCCAACCTTTAGTGACATCATTGGTGTGGCCACACTGAGGGAGAGAAACCCAGAGGCAGGAAGGTGCTGTTTAAATGACAAAGCAGGACCAGGAAGTGCATCTTGTCCACTCCCAAGAGACTCCTGCTAGCCTGACATTGTCTGCAGAAATAACACTGGATCTTCCTTCTGGTCTCCTCCTAAGTCCCCACTTCCTACTGCCTGGTTAGTTTCTGCTGGGTGCTTACCTTGCCTGCTGTGCCTGACTGTCATTTTCTACCCCAATATCTGATAATCAACCAAAGTTTTAGCATTCCTTTGGCACCTGCTCCCTGCACCAGCATTGGCATCTGGCCCCTAGTTTTCTGTAATGACCCCAACCCAAGTCTGGTGCAGGTCCTGTTTGAACCTATCCCAACACCCAGACCCATGTACCGGCTGATAGGTTTTAAGCTACACTGTCCAGGCTGCCAGAGAAGTCATGGAAAGAAAAATACTGGGATGGAGTAATCACAGGTAGGTGTCTACAGATAGGATGCCAGGCTAGCCCCTTTGGAGAAGGCGACCTTTGAACCTAGACCACTAGTGTGGGCAGGAAGAGCGAAAGGCCCCGAGTGAGAAGCAGCTTGCAGCTTGCCGAGCATGGGTCCAGCAGACGCTTCCTGTATCCGACATCGTCTCTGCCATCAGTGTGGCTGCAGTGGACAGGTTGTCCTTCAAGCACGTGCCTCTAAGTCTCTCCATCCTCTGCCTCAGGGCTTTTTTCCTTCAGAGCCTGGGAAGCCCACTCAGATCTAACTCAGGAACGTTTCCAAAGTGTGAGGTGGGACATCCCTGGGATCCCTCAACTAGTGAGGGATGGGAGGCCTGGATGAACGCCCAGGCTCCTCTCCTTCCACGGGACAACTCTGAGGCACGTCCCGCAGGCCTTCTCGCAGGAGCTCCAGTGGGATGGAGCCATGGCTGCCCACGGCAAGACCTGAATACCAAAGCACACACTGGTCCTGCCCCGCTCCCTGCCTCACCCTGCCCACGCCCTCACTCCTGCATCCTAGGACTACCTGCCAAGCTCTTGTCTCAGGCTGTGCTTTAGGCCTGATAAGCTGAGGTGGAAGCTCATCGTGGCTATAGTGAGAAACAGGAGGGCTATGTAAGACCAGGTCCGTGAGGTCAGTCCGAGCCAAACCATGAACGGGCCATGGAGAAACTTTAGATTTTAGACTGCACTGCCCAGTGGCCAAGATGGTGGAGCCCAGCCTGGGAATCCAGCCCACGGGCCTTCAGGTGGCAGTGGTGGCCGGGGATCTGGCCTGACTGGACCTGGCCTGCGTGAAGCCCGCAAAGATTCAGGGAAGTGACTGGGAGAGGCAGGGAGGGGACACTGAGGCAAAAGTCCGCTTATTGAAATGGGGCCACCTGGGAAGCCGCAAGGTAACGTTCTGACTCAACGCTTATACGAGTGCCCAGAATTCATCTCTCTAGCACATTGGACATGGCATGAAAATAACCGCAGCTTTCCTGACTGCTGTCTCTTTTCAATCTGCTCAGCAGTTTTCATAATGAGCCCTTTTGTTCTCAAAACGACCGTGTAAGGCATTCTCCCTATTGTATAGATGAGGAAAGTGAGCCCACTAAGCCCTAGAACCAAGACTCGAACCAGACGTTCTAGGTTCCAAATTCCATGCTCTGGCCAACCAACTACCCTGCCAGGCTCCAATGGTGCTGCAGCCCGGGTTCAATGTCAGCCACTGACCCTGCGGCTATAAGCTTGATAGCTGCAGGTGGGAGGGGTTGGGAGAGGTGGGAACTGTTTCCCAGCGTCAACATGTACACACAGCACGTGTTCACCACACCACCTGGGGAGAGATGCTCCCTGTGCCTTAAATCACAGCGGCAGTGACCGTGTCCTAGGCGGTCACACTGCAGCTGTCTTTCCATCCTTGAGGAATGTTCCTCAGATTTGTCATCTACTTTTAGGGCCTTAAAGAAAAGGATTCCAGGTCGGGGTGGGCAGACTGCTTAGTTCTTTGACACTTAGAAAATAAACCACCGCCATGCTTGTATCTGCAGGGCACACGCCCATTTATAAAACACATTCCAGGGAGTGAAGTCTCAGTGCTGAGCACGGGCAGAACAGGCTGCATGATTCCCACTCCTGAGAGGAGCAAACAGGATCAGAGATGTTGAGAGGCAAGACAGTGTGGTAGGAATGCCAGCCCCCGGCCACAGAGCGAGGAATGTCCACTCTAGCCCAGGCTATGCCCCTGACTGGCTCTGGCTCACAGCTCCCTACTCGCCTTGGACACTGACTTTGCAGGCTGCCGGCTGAAGAGGGAAGAGTCTGCAGATGCAAGGAGGCTGACTCCCCCAGACAACCCCGGAGAGCAGAGATCAAACCCAAGAGCACCGGGCCGTGATGTGAGCAAGAAATCAATTGGTATAGTGCTCTGCCACAGAGCGTATGGGGTTGTCTGCTGCGGCAGTTAGCCAACCCTGGCCAATACAGTCCCGAGAAGCCAGGACGGCTTTCTCCTCTGACCTGAGTCCAGCGGATTCAGCATCTCCATCTGGTATGTACCAAGCTGGACTTCACTGAACGTGCATTCCTTGGCTTCTGGGATATTCGTTCCTGCCCCCAGTCCTTGCCCCCTGCCCTTCTGCATTGCCCCTGAAATCAGTTAGACAGCAAAGCCATACCCCACCCAGCTCTCCTCCCTGTCAGAGAAGAGCCAAAAGCCAGATGAAAGGGCTGCAGGCACAGGAGACCTGGTACTGAACTTAGCTTGGCTTCCAATTCACTATGTCCCTTTGAGCACGTTTCCTCGGCTCCTTGGTCTAGCTTTCCCATTATTATGAGAATTACAGGGTCAGCCTCACTGATACCAAAGAATCCTGCTCACATTTTTTTTTTTTTTTTTTTTGCGGTACGCGGGCCTCTCACCGTTGTGGCCCCTCCCATTGCGGAGCACAGGCTCCGGACACGCAGGCTCAGCAGCCATGGCTCACGGGCCCAGCCGCTCCACGGCATGTGGGATCTTCCCGGACCGGGGCACGAACCCGCGTCCCCTGCATCGGCAGGTGGACTCTCAACCACTGCGCCACCAGGGAAGCCCCTGCTCACATTTTAAAATCCTAAGTAGATCTCTCAAGGCCCAAGAGAGAAGGATGTAGGTTAATTAGTCAAAGCTGCGGGATAATTCACAAAGGTGATTTCCCCAGACTCTGAAGGAAAAAAGATTTCATTGAAGTGGAGAGAACTGTCGAGTTGATGTCATGTTTATGAAGGCAAAAGATCAGACCAGTTCCATAGTAGCAAGTCCCAGTGTTGGAGAGGTAGCGGAAGAGAATGGAGAGGCCCCAGGCTGTGGATCTGGACAGACCTGGGTTCAAATCTTGCCTTCACTCCTAACTGACTGTGATGGCAGGAATTCACTTCACATTTCTAAGCCTCTGTTTCATCACCTGTAAAACAGTATATCTCAGAAAGTCGTGGTAATTAAATGAGCTAGTTTGAGTAAACATATTGTTAAGTCGTGGCAGGAACTTCCCTTTACTCTTATGCTAGGGTGAGGGAAGAAGCTAGTTTGGGAAAGCAGGGGGAGCATTTCATTCATTCGTGTATCTATTCATTTATCTCAACATCATGTGTCAGGAGCTGGCAATACAGAAATGAATAGAGCACAGCCCCCAACCTCAAGGAATTCAGCTTCTAGGTGGAAAGACAGACACACACATAGGTTATTGATCCCCTAGTGTGAACTACTGCATACAAGTACAAGAAATACAGCAGTCCACTTCTAGAAGCATGCCATAGAGAGATAAACATGTGTGTCCATGAAAAACACGGACAGCGGTTCCCCCCTTATTTTCGGGGTATACATTCCAAGACCCCCAGTGCATGCCTGAAACCGTGGGTCATACCGAACTCTCTATACACTACGTCTTGTCCAGCATCATTACTCTTGCACTTTGGGGTCATAAGGGTGACTTGAACACAAGCACTGAGATACCACAACAGTCAATCTGATAACTGAGACAGCTACTAAGTGACTAATGGGTAAGAAGCACTGGACAAATGCCTGATTCACATCCTGGGTGGGACAGAGCAGAACGGCACGAGACTCCATCAGAACAGCAAGCAATTGAAAAAGTACAAATTGTTTATTTCTGGAATTTTTCCATTTAATAGTTTTTGGACTGTCATTGAGCACAGGTAACTGAAAGCACAGAAAGTGAAACCATGGAGAGCAAGACCACAGATAAAGGGGGACTACCATGCAGAGCTGTCCACTGAAATCTGGCTATAAATCTAAAAATCAGGGAAAAAAACTAAATGCCTATCAACAGGAGAGTAAATAAAATGTAGCAGATGAATAACTAGAATCATTAGCATGTAGTCTCATGAAGATTGAATGAAAAATGCAGTTATTGGATTATAGATACAGGTGGGTACCACCTGATTAGATTTTAAAACACACACAAAATATTTTGTATTTTTCACGGATGTGTACATTTGTATATATAAAGGTATTTTCCAGTGGACTAGAACACATATCAAACTCATGAACCTGGTTGCTTCTGGGGAAGGTAGGAAGAAAACGGGTCTGGGGATAATGGTCAAAGGGGACTGTAATTTCATCTGTAGTGTTTCACTAAAACACGTGTCTAAAAAACTAGAAACAAATATGACAAAGCCTTAGCATTTGTTAATCTGGATAGTGGTAACGTGCATGATGTTATTCTTTATACCTTTCTACATTTTTTTTATTTCTCAAAATAAAAGTAATGAAAGCATAGCAATGCATTGTACAAAGAAGAGTGTTAGAAGCGTCCGTCCTTCAGTTAGCCTACGCTGACCTTGGAGTGAATGTCAGAAGGCCATGGCCAGAGGGCGGGATCAAGGCTGGTAGGGGTCAGTCAGCGGTAATGGAGGACCGTGGAGAGTTCTGGTGCATCATGTTAACACTTTCTAGAAGTCAGCAGAAAACTTTGAAAGATGAAGACCTAGTTTTCACTCCTTACCACTTACTAATATAACAAGGTCACAAATGCAATCCCACATCAACTTTGAAATGTATTACTTTCTCTAATGAATCTAGAGGCCTAATCTTCATGCCAGTTAGCAGATGAAGTGTGGACTTTAAATTTTATATAATTTATACTTAACTTACGCCAATAATTTAAATAAACTCTTTAGAAACTTCTCCGTTTCTCTAGGAGAATAAGGTCCAATCTCGAAAGCGATGGTTTTCACCTGCCCCTCCAGCTTATGGAACCTTAGGATGGAAAGGAAATGCTGGAGCCCTGAGGCACAAAGCCAGTTGGAGGCTGGTGTCAGAAGTAACAACCTTGATCTACCTAATTGCAGACTGACCTGCTAATGCTTGCAACTGATGTCTGCAACAGGTGAAATTTGAGGTCTGCTGTGTTTCTCTCTCTGCTTGGGCAAAGTCTGGGTGCTCCCTGGCTAACTCAGCCCTGCCACTTCTACACCTTTCTGAGGTCTGGCTGTGAGTCCCTTTGACCTCAGACCAACTGGTTTGTTATGTCTGCAGCCTTCTCCACAGAACTACCTTGGTCTTGCTATGAAAGATCTTCTAACCAGTACCCCACCCCAGCACTCAGCTGTGCACAGCACATGGGAACCAAAGGCAGCTTGAAAGGACTAAGGCTCTTGGCCTCACAGATGCTTCCCTGCCATGTTTACTCTTAGACAGCTGCCCTTACATTTGTATGATAGCCTGTGAAGCAGTTCTGCCTGGCGGCTCCACTACCACAGAGTGGAAATAAGAACCACCTTCTGTTCTAGATGTTTCCTTCATTTATCTAAACGACTTCTCTTTTCTTGGTCAAATGCCCACACAGGATGTTTCAATCCCCTCTGCTTCCCACCCAGTCTCCTTTCCATCAAAGCCTTAGTTGATGTGATGGCCAATTTTATGTGTCAATTTGGCTAGGCCATGGTACCCAGACATTTGATCGAGCATGTCTGGATGTTGCTGTGGAGGTATTTTTTAGATGAGGTTAACATTTAAATCAACAGACTCTGAGTAAAGCAGATTGCCCTCCATAATGTGGGTGGGCCTCATCCAATCATTTGAAGGTCTTAAGGAAAAGACTCACCCCCCTTCAAGGAAGAGGGAGTTCTGCCAACAGTCTGCCTTCAGACCCAAGCTACAACACCAACTGTTCCTTGGGTCTCCAGCCCGCTGATCACCCTTTTTTTTCCCTCTAGTTTTCAAGGCTATGGTCTTACTAAGGAAGACAAGTACCTGTAATCTGAGATAATGAACTTGAAGGAGGTAGGAGACTACAAGGAAACCATGGTTAAAGGAGAAACATGTGAATTTGTTCTTACAAGTTTTCATCGCTATTACACTATGTGACCTTGGACAAGTCATTTCACATCTCTGAGCTTCTATTAGTCTCACAAAGTTCCTCAACTAATCAAGATATTATCATCCTTAGGGTTAGTACTTGTTTTTGGAGGTTCTACCAAGCACCAGTCACAGTGCAATATTTAACTGGGATGCTGGGATTGTGAGTGTTGGAGTTTGAGGTTTTGCAGAGGTGGGGATCAGATGATGAAGTTGGCACTCAAGGGTCACAGTTAGGGTTGTAAAGGCCAGATGGACACAAGGTAAGTGTTAGATGACCAAGTCATGGCTGGATTATAAGATCCAGGTGGAGGGTAGAGCTGAGACCAGCACGTGGTCAGCTGTGATAGGACCAGTGATGTGGAAGCAGTGGGAGCACAGTTGAGAGACAGAGAGTAAAAATGGCTATTTCTTCCCACATCTCTTGTCCTAGAAGATGGGATCCTAGTAAGTTTGTCTTTGATCCAAAAAAACCCATCTGTGATAGAGCCAGATTTACCTTCTGCCCTGCCAGGTAAGGAGCGGATGTTCTAGCAAATTCACCCATGGAGTCTGAGGATGGGAAATTCCCCTGGAAGCCCAGAATGAACCTGGGCCAAACTCTGGGCTTTTTCTGAGCAAACATTTTGAGAGAAACCAAAGCAATGATGATGTGGAAGAGCGACCGGGGCTGTCCCCTTTCACAGAAGCAAGGCTGATGAAAACACAGGGATTAGAACAGATGAATCATTGCCAGTCCTCTCCCTGAGACCGTTTGCTAGTGGCAACCCAATAAATACCGGATCTCTGAAAGCGCTGACGAGTCACCCCCCGGGCCTGGGAGTTAGAGAGCTCGCCTCCGAACTTGGTGGGAGGAGGAAGCGGGAGTGGAGACGTGGGGGCGTATCCCCCTTCCCGAATTCATGCTCCTCCTTTTGGTAAGATAATTTCCTACTCTTTCAGAAGTGTGGGTGATTCTAGAATCTAGATGAATGGTGCCTGCAATCCCAACCTTCCGTCCCTCCGGTGTGGGTGGGAATTCATGCTCCTCTATGACTTCTGCCCTTTGATGGCGAGGAGGAGTATGCTTGGAGGCAAGGGGCATCTGCTCTGCTTTGGGTTATTAACAGTGAGGACAAATTAAAGGTCTTTAGAGCACGTCCTCAGACAGAATCTAAGGTGAGTAGAGCTTTAAAAGAGGCAATGTTCAGTTTGGTGTCTTGACTACAGTGGTGGATACACAAAGTGACATTCGTGGTAGAATGTATAGAACAACACACACAGGCACAGAGGCACAGAGACAGAGGGAATGAGAAAAAGAGAGACAGAGAGAGAAGTACAGGTAAATCTGGGGAAATCTAAATAACATAGCGGGTTGTATCAATCTCAACATCCTGGTGTCAATATTCTATCATACCATGGTTTTGCAAAATATTACCATTGGGGGAAATTGGGTAAAGGATACACAGAATCTCTCCATACTATTTCCTTAAGAAAAGACAAGTTTATAGAGGTATGATTCATGTAACATACAATTCACTCATGTAACGTGTACAGTTCAACAGCTTTTAGTATATTCACAGAGTTCTACATCCATCACCACAGTTTCAGAACATTTTAATTATCCCCCCAAAAGAAACTCTGCCTCTGTTATCTATCCATCACCACAGTTTTAGAACATTTTAATTATCTCCCAAAAAGAAACCCTGCCTCTGTTATCTATCATTCCCCAACGCCCCCATACCCCTAAGCCATAGGAAACTGCTAGTCTACTTTTTGTCTCTATAGATTTGTCTGTTTTGGATATTTCATATAATATGTGACTGGCTTCTTTCCCTTAGCATTTATTGTGGCATGTATCGATATTTCATTTCTTTTTATTGATCAACAGTATCCCATTGTATGCATACACCACATTTTATCATCTATTCATTAGTTGATGGACATACGGGTGTTTCCACTTTTCGGCTAGTATGGACACTTTTACTATAAATACTCTCTTAAACGTGTACCTAGCAATGGAATTGCTGAATTATATGTTTACATTTAACCTTCTGACAAACTTCCAGACTGTTTTTCAAAACAGCTGCACCATTTTACATTCCCATCAGCAGTGTGGGAAGGTTCAAGTGTCTCCATATCCTCACCAACACTTGTCATTTTCTCTCTTTTTTTATTATGTTCATTCTGGTGGGTGTGAAATGGTATCTCACTGTAATTTTCATTTGTATTTCCCTAATGGCTAACGAGGTTGCCCGTCTTTTCATGTGCTTATTGGCCACTGTATGTTTTCTCTGGAGAAATGTCTTTTCAAATCTTTTGCCCACTTTTTGAGTTCTTCATATTATTATTATTGATCTCTGTATTATTTCTAACAATGGCATATGAAGTTACAACCTACAAAATTAAATTTTTTGAAAGACAGAATACTGGGGAAAATGGAAGGGTATTTAGGGGAAAAAAAAAAGCAGCAAAGGGCTTCCCTGGTGGCGCAGTGGTTGAGAGTCCGCCTGACGATGCAGGGGACACGGGTTCGTGCCCCGGTCCGGGAAGATCTCACATGCCATGGAGCGGCTGGGCCCGTGAGCCATGGCCGCTGAGCCTGCGCGTCCAGAGCCTGTGCTCTGCAACGGGAGAGGCCACAACAGTGAGAGGCCCGCGTACCGCAAAAAAAAAATTTAAAAAATAAAAATAAAATGCATCTCAAGAGTGTTACTCAGACAGCAATCTAAAGACTTTCAGGAATACAGCATGCTTCAGTGGCTCTATGTTCCTATAAAAAAAAAAAAAAAGCAGCAAAGTTTCAACAAAGAGGATATACAGTTGGTAATCAAGCACATAAAAGACGTTCAACATCATTAGCCATTAGGGAAAAGTAAATTAAAACTACAATGAGATATAACTACACACCTATCAAATTGGCCAAGATAAAAATTAATGACAAAACCAAATGTTAGTGAAGATGCAGAGAAACTGGGTCACATACGTTGCTGGTGAGAGATGTAAACAGCATAGGCACTCTGGAAACCAGTCTGCCAGTTTCTTGTTAAAAAAAACATGCAACTGCCCTAAAACCCAGTAATCACACTCGGGCATTTCTTCCAGAGAAAGGAACGCTTATGTTCACGCAAAAACCTGTTCAAGGTTATTCACAGAAGGCTTATTTGTAATAGCTGGAAACTGAAAACAACCCATCCAAAAGCTGAATGGATAAACCGCAGAACACTACTCAGGGGTAAGAGGAACAAACTATTGATGCACTGAACGACTTGACTTGTGTGAATCTCCAGAGGATTAAACTGAGTGAAAAAACAACCTCAAAAGGTTGTACACGGTATAATGATATTTATGTAACACATTTGAAATGGCAAAATTATAGAAATGGAGAACAGATCAGTGGTTGCCAGGAGTCAGGAATGGGATGGGGTGCAGGAGAGGGAGGTGGATGTGACTATAAAAGGGCAACACCAGGGGACAGACCCGTGGAAACGCTCTACATCTTGATTATATCAACGTCTGCACCCTGGTTGTGACATGGTGCTACAATTTTGTGAGATGTTACCAATGGGGAAAAGTGATAAATCCAGTAACACACCAGATCTCTTGGACCGGTCTACCTTATCTCTAATAGTAGTGAATCTACAACTATCTCAAAATAACAGTTTAATTTAAAAAAGAGAAAAAGGCAGTTCCTTCACAGATCTACTTACAGTTCTACCAGTTATTGTGAGATTTTTGGGCAAATTAACATTGTCAGTTTTTCCACCTGTAAAATGGGGATAATATCTACTCAGGATGGTGGTAAGAATCAAATAAAAATAAAAGTGAAAAAAACTCGTAACTAATGAAGCATTACTACCACTACTACTGCTACTACAACTACCTCTGCTATTACTAGAATATTCTCTGCCCTCAATATACATCCCTTAGTGGATATCTCAATATCAGAAACGTCCACTCATCATCATCTGACTTCTCTGTTGATAATGTAGCCATTGTGAGAAAGATACCAGAACACACACTAATTCATACTCAGGCGGGAGTGATTGTGGTTGCTAACATGAAAGCATTCAGGTGCTTTGAAGGGCTCAAGATTGGGAGGACATGGCCAAGATCTAGGCACTCCTCAAGACTTCTCAAAAAGGAGGGGCAGGAGAGAGCCACCCTGGAACCAGGTCACAAGTTTGATGGACTCTTAGTACCTGGAGGCTGGGACTTTTGCCGTATGTGCCTGAATAGAAGTTTACTCTTAACCTTGTGGCCTGGGGAAGACCACTTCTCCCTGCCTGCTAAGCAGGAATAACCATGCCTGCCTTACAAAGCTGGTCTGAGGACCACCCACGTGAGATAATTCAGTGTTTCCCAAGCTTCAGTCATTCTGGCACCAGCAATCTCATTTCTACCAAATTCACTTAACTCCAGAATTGTCAATTATTTACTGTTCATTTTTTTTCCATTAAATCAACATTCCTGTTTACCCAACTACCCTTCTTTGTAAAAGAAAACAAAAACAGATGCCTGTTTGTTCACATTTTAACATCTTTGAAAGCAGCATGCTTATACTCAATGGTGTATGATGGTCAATTAGTAGAATGATATTTCTTTCTTAATGGAATATACAATAATGATGTTTGTATAACCAGCAGCATTTAGATTCTATTATATATGGAATGTCACTTCTTTAAAAAACTAGGTTGCTTATTAAAAATAGAAGGAACAATTTAAATGAATAGATTTTATTAAATTACACTGTAATTGAATTTCCAACAGAATTAAATTTCAGCTAAAGCACGCTGCCTGCAAATATGTTAGCCTGAGACCTGCTCCTAATCTATTTAAAAAGAGAAATTTAGTGAGCAAAGAGGGTTAGCAATGACCTACTAGCACTAAACTGATAGGAGCTTCATGATGAAATATAGTATATAAGTCCATGTTGCTGACAGTTACGCTACGCAGCACCTAAAGCTGTCTCCGTTAGCAGCAAGTATCTGCCTTTAAAAAGCACCTGGGAAAAAGCAATGAGTACCCTAGCAGACAAGACTTGCCTCACTGCTTCTGGGAACTGGAGGCAATACACTTAGCACCCCTGGCGGGATAGAAGAGTACAGTGTAGTGGGTCCACAGAGATACTATGTAGCAGTTAGAAAAGTCAACTACAAGTACATCATGGAGGTGGATAGAGTCTTAAAATAAAATATTGAGTGAAGGGAGAAGAAACTGAATAAAATATATATCATGGCACCATATATGTATAAATTAAAAGCTTACACATTCACTGTGACTACTACACACTTTAAAAAGTATACACATATCCTTATGATGGGGTGGGGGGAGGATAAGGGAGGGGATCAAGGGTACAAGGAAGAAACTAATATTAATAAAATAAAAATGTAACAAGAGGCTGTTGTTCCAATGATGATACTATGCTCTGAGACAGAGTATATAGCTCAACTATCCCTATAAAAATATAACTCTAAATGTAAAACTCATATCAGTATCATATGTGTATACAGTAGGCATGCAATGAATGCTAATTGCTTGACTTTAGGATAATCTACAAAGACTGTCTAGCGTGCCTTCAAGAATTCCAAGTGGTACTGAACTCTCAGTGGCTGTTTCTAGGTTGATGTCACACATCCTCTGAGTAGCCCCCTGGATTGGTCCTGGTCCCCCTACTCCTACACACACGCACACACACACACACACACATCCTGAACTCCTCTAGTTCAGGATGACCCACAACCAACAATCACCCCTCCCCAGCACCATGGGGTATCTGAAGCCAAGCTGACTTCCCTGAAACAGACTTCTAGACCTAAGGGTTGAGCCAGGTGGACACTGCTTAGGGACTGATTCCCACTATCAAATTTTACAGGTGGGAAACTGAGGCCAGAGAGGGCCAGAGACTTGAGGAAATCGCACAATGAGTAAGAGGCAGTTCCATGACTAGAACCAGGCTGTTTTCCTTCCGTACATGCACACATCCTCCCCCTTCCACACACGGCCTGCAATGCCCTTTATCTGACCTACCAATATAAACCAGTGGCAAGGCTGCTGAGATAGAATTTCCATGTTGATGGGGCAGATATTCACGTCTAGGGTGTTGCTCACCGGCCCCTGGGGAACTCAGACATCAGGAGGCCAGGAAATTGCTATGGGGGCCATGAGTACCCTTGCAGACTAGACAGAAGTGATAACCAACAAGGGTGTCATTTCTTAATGCATAATCACTAAGATGATCACTAAGAGTGATAGAAAGTCAGGCCCGTAGGTTGCCTAGCATCTTTGCCTCAGAGAAAGGGTGGGTGGTAGATGTAATAAAAGTGGTGGTCGGGGGAGAGGCAGGGGCATAAGTCATTTTATGAGAGTTGTCTCATATTCCTGAAGTGTAGACTACTATATCCTTCTTACAGATACTAAGAGACTTCAGAAGGCTAAGTAACTTGCCAAAATTATTCATAAAGCTAGTGAGAGGCTGAAAAGTGACTTCACAGAGTGTGTCTGTCTCCAAAGCCTTAGTTTCCCCCTCCCCACCCACTCCTTAGACCCCAAGAAGACAATATGAGGTTCCATGGAGGTTTAGAGAAGGAGGAGCTTGACAAGGCGGGTAGATCCAGGAGAATTTCATTGCCTCCACCACTTGACACAGGTCTTAAATGAAGAATATGATTGGTACAGGTGGACTGGGGAAGGGCGTTTCAGCTGGAGAGAACACAGGGATGGGAAAGCACAGTGCATGCTTGGTCCACCAAGCGGTGGTAGGATGAGAACCTCACGTGAGGGAAGTGGAGCAGAGACAGATGGGTATGAAGGATGGCTCCCTGCAGGTGGAGGCAGACACAGCTAGTTTACCACCCAGTGTCCTCTGATTTGGTTCAATGAGGCAAAGTGCCCAGTTCAAAATCCCCCCGCCCCCTCCCAGACATTCTTGCAACTAGAAGTAGTTGTAAGATCCAGTTCTGGCCCATGAAACATGGGCAGAATCCAATGGCTGGAGCTTGTGGCTAACCTCTTTGGAAGGAAATGCCCCCTTTGGCATTTGGTCTTTCCTTTCCTGGCACCTGAAAACAGCTGTGACGCCTATAGGAGGAGCAGCCATCCTGTCACCTGAAATTGAAAGCAATATTCTAGAGCTGCAGATGCGAGGGCAGAAGGAAGGAGCCTGGGTCCTCGATGACTTTGTAAAACTACTTACTTTATAGTGGAGACAGATGGAAACTCAAGTAGTCTGACTCCAGAACCCACTTTACAATTAATTTGACCAGTGTCTGTGGTAGGGGGGTTGGGGGAGGGTGGTCTCCTTTCATTGGAGCTCAACTCTCAAATGACTCTACGTAGGAAGCCTTGCCTGAGCCCCAGAAGAAATCAAGAGGCCCCCATTTTGTAGGTTTGTGGCTCACGGGTCTTTTCCCCCAGGCAGTTACCACAATTATTGGTGCCACTGTTTGTATAATGCCTGTGTCCATTACCAGATTCTGAGCTTTGCAAGGGTCTAGTCAATATCTCTATCTCCATTTGTCTATATCCACATTCACATCCCTATCTATATCCATATCAATATCCACATATCTATCACCTATCTATCTATCTATCTAAAACTATTGTGTCCCTAGTGCCAGCACAGTGCCATGTATGGCATAAGTCCTCAAGTCTTTGCTAAGTAAGTGAATAAATGAATGAATGCATTGAACGAAAGCCATGAGTAGAAACGATATCTTCAGGCTCCTCCATTTCCTTTATTTCTACTGAGAAGACATGGATAAGCACGTTGGAGAGTCCTTGGTTCTTTATAAGAGCACCGAGAGCTCCGAGGATTCGGGGGCTGATTATTCAATGTGTCGTCTCTCCAGGGGCTTCCTCTGAGCACCACCTGGCTTCTTAGGGTGCAAACCGATCCTAAGGGCATGTCTATTTCCCTCTTTAGGAGAGCTCTGGTGGAAAAAAGGTTGGTCCCGCCTGAAGTCTGGGGATCTGGTGGGTGTGATTACTGAGAGTCTTGCTCTCTGCCGTTGCCCTGACTGTCCCCCACCACTGTTCGATCCCCGGGGCTGGTGGCAGAAAGCAGCAAGGCTTTCTGCAGCTCTGAATCAGGGCTGCCTTTGCATCATGCCCTGTCAAAGCCACATCAAAGGCTCGAGGTGGGTTGCCGGGTCTACACTGAAAGTCCTCGGGAGCCACAGCTCAGGGAGGCTCGGGGTTCCTGAGGCAGCCGCTGGCTACCTGGGGGACCAGGTACTTTCCTGAAGAGAACACATCATTTAGCTCTTCCTGTGATTTTACTGTAAACTCTTGGTTTATTACGCATCTAAGAGGAAGGATGGGGAAAAGAAAGAGACACAGATACAGGGGACGTTTGATCTGAAAGAAGCACAGCAAATAACACCAGGTTCTTACATGTTCAGAGCAGTGAGACACAAGCCCCCTTCTGAGAAGTGGAGACCAAGGCCCAGAGAGGGAAAGTGACTGCCCGTGGACCAGGAGGCTGAGAGGCAGGAAGAAAAATCCAAGCCTCATGATGCTTTGCCCACTGCTCTTTCCACACATCTGGACAGCCACTTTTCCTGAGACCCCCCAAAGAAGGAGGGGAGGCAGCTTCATGCACTGAGGGCCACATAGCTCATGGCAAAGTGCACTCAGATGTCCTCCATTCTACCAGGTGCCAGTCACTGCATCGGGCATCTTGAAAACACAGAAATGAAAAAGCCAAGGGCTCTACCCTCACAGAGCTCCCAATCCAGTGGGGGAGACAGCTACACGCACAGCTCAAGCCAACGCCAGGCGCACTGGGAGAAGGACTAGAAGGGCACAGAGGAAGCATGGAGGGTGAGGATGGGAGAGATGTGGTAGACTGGGAATCAAAAAAGGTCTCCTGGCCTTTGGGGTGAGCGTGTGTTCACTGGAGGAAGAAAAGTCACTGCAAGCAGAGGGATACACACGGCAAAGGCCTCAAGGCGGGGAAGTACGCGGTTACATACTGGTGAGTCAGCGCTCTGATGACTCTTAGCTTGTTTGCGGGTGACAGTTGCAGAGAACTAACTAGGAAGGTAATTCCAACCAGCCCTGAAACCCCCAAAGCCAGGAACCTGGGCTTGTTCATGTCCGAGTGCCCAGTACAGGGCTGGGCACAGAAGAACCAGGCACTGAACGAACAGCATTGGGGCCTGATTGTGGAACCTTTGGGCCTTAATGAAATGTACAAGAGTGTGAACAACGTCATCTACTACTACCTTGGAGTTTGTGTAGAAAACCCCCCACAAAGACCACTTACAAAGCAGTACCTATCAAATACCTTATATTCTGAAGCATGAACATTCTATGTCAAGACTTGAGGGCAGGTGGCCAGACTGACCCCGTCACTCACCTGCAGGCTTTAAGAAAGGGCTTGCAATTCATTCTTCCAGAGGATGAAGAGATCAAAGAACTGGAGCCTTTATAGAGAAAGCATTTGCCGGGGTGCTTTGGTTTCCTTCATCCTCATCCCATCACAGGGGAGGGGAGGGGAACGCACTTCCCCCAACCTCAATCCAAATGAAGGGTCTTTCCAGAGGCTACACAGAACGTTCCACCCGAGGCCCCTGGAGTGTGATGGGTTTGAACTCTGGTAGGGAAGGGAAAACTACCTACTGGATCCTTCAAATCTCAACTTATTTTATACTTCGTATGTCTGAAATTGAACATAAATAGGACATATTTACATTCAGAACGTATTTGCAGCATGGTTTTTTCACTCGTTGGAGTGATTTGTAGATTTGCCCTTGCTGTCGTATTTAGACCTAGTTCATTCAGTTTTAATTGCTATAGGATATGCCATCATGTTTCATTTATGCATTCCTTTATTCTTTTTTTCTAAACTACAGAAGGAATGGCTGATCAATACAGAGAACTTGGAATATAAAAGAGGGGATTTTTTAAAGCCTATTACACAGAGTGGTGATTTAGACGAATCAGTCCTAGAAGCAGTCTGCAGCATGGAGGCTGGATTGGTGAGGCAGAAACAGGAGGCAAGAGAGAGAATCCTGGTTTGAGTTAACAATAACCTCGTCACACAAGTGATGACTGGGAGCCAGGCTTCACAGCCCGATTTTGCTCAGACTGCAAACCCCAAGCTCTTTTTCAGGATGTCATGTAATATATCAGCAATAGGGTGCCTGTCAAGACACCAAACAGGGTGTCTGTTGAAGGGATGGATTTTAAAGTTATGCTAGTCATTCTTCTATTTAGATATGGAAAAAGAAATTGCTTACAAAAAACACCTTCTGGGACCCCTGAGTTACGTAAATGTAGGTGATACTCAGGGGCAAGGAGAGTCAGGAACTGCATCTTGTATTATTGCGCCAGAGCTGTTACTTCCACAGACCAATTGTATACAAGGCAGCTTGCTGAGAAAGAGGGGTCAAGTTATATAAGGGGTACAGGGTGGGTCTTCTGGGAGAGAAGTGACAAGAGGACTCCACTGCTGCTCACTGAGATTTGATCAGAGGTCCAGGGAAAGGCAACAGACACCAGGAAGAAAATTACCTTTAGGAAAAGGAAACACAAGCTAGCATGCAACACAGGGAAAGCTGGTTCAAGTGCAGTACTCAGGCAGAGTGAAGTGAGGTGGGCAAAACTGCCTGGGCTTAAGAATGTAATTAAAAAGAACCATTACTCTGGAGACCAAGTAAGATTTTCAGCCTGGACAAGGACCTGGACCAGCAAGCACATTACTGCAGACAGGAAAACTAGCCACAGGGCTCTGCAGGGCTGATCTACAACAGCTTCCCTGTGTGGCAGGAAGAAGCAGGTGCTCAGAACCCAGTTTTCTCTCTGGGCTTGAAATTTATTAAAGAACTGATTCTCCTAGAACTGAGTAAGTATCTAAGGTTCCTAGAAAATCTGGAGAAGTGGCAAGAGTATTAAAATGAAAAGGAGGGCTTCCCTGGTGGCACAGTGGTTGAGAGTCCGCCTGCCGATGCAGGGCACATGGGTTCGTGCCCTGGTCCGGGAAGATCCCACATGCCTCAGAGCGGCTGGGCCCGGGAGCCATGGCCGCTGAGCCTGTGCGTCCGGAACCTGTGCTCCACAACGGGAGAGGCCACAACAGTGAGAGGCCCGCGTACAGCAAAAAAAAAAAAAAAAGAAAAGAAAAGGAAATACTTCCTTTCCTTCTAGTGGGAATGTAGGCTAACAAGCAATAATGAGTGTGACCTTATTCATATCCATCACAGGTTGTAGGGATTTTAGAAAAACCTTTTCTCCAGTCTATCAAACTCTATTTTCACGTACTTTCCCCAGTTCATATTTCGAAAGTCAAAAAAAGTGGGAAGCCATTGCCTAAAGCCATCCTCACCCACCATCCAAAGATAGCCTTAAAAAAGAAAAAAAAAATTTACCTATTTTTGTGAATTTCATGCATGTCTCATTGAATTAACATTGGATTATGACATTCTTAGATTATTTGATCCTTGGAATCAAAATATGGAAGTGGCAGAGGAAAAAAAAAAGCTGAAAGCATTTAGCTCTAGGAACTGTCTGATATTAACGGAACTCACTTCTAGTACTGATGCTGTCCTACCCGACGGGGCTAATCTACAAATCCCAGAAGGCTCTCCTTCTCAGATGGAGTAAGGCAGAATGGAATTTATGCAGGTGAATGCGAATTCTTGCTCTGCTATTGATGAGCTCTGTGACCTGGGGCAAAATACGTAAACTCTTGAAGCTTGTCATGGGTACAATCACACAGACTTTATACTAGTAATATCAGTTCTGGGTATTTTATGAGATAACACTTACCAGAAGGTGGTGGGAACACAGTAAATAGTGGATGCAGGAGATGTGTTTATCCATCTTTTCCTCCCTCATTCCTGCATTCCTCTGATTCCACCCTGGAAAATCCAATTTGTGGATTACAGGCTAGGCATGAGGGATGGTGAGTAGCTGTGGCAAGCATTCCTACACGTTCCCCCAAGGGATGCTCTCAGCGAGTGTACCTATCACCCACGCAGCCCTGGGGGAACTAGGCTGCAAGTTGGGGTCTCCAGCCAGGTCCCTGGTGCTGTGCGAGGCCATGGTACTCTAAGATAAGGTGGAGATCCCCAAACGCCTATATCTCTGCCGCAGGCAATCCCATCGAGCTGAATAGCTCCAGCATTCTAATTGGGTGTGGGAGTTTATGTTAATAGATGCTAATATCAGTTTGAAAAATTGAGAGGTATTCTCATAATACCATGTATTTGAACTGTCTCCTAAACATGCATATATCCATTATCTCTTTTGGTCTTTACAAAAAACTCATGAGGCTCACTGGGCAGGTACAGGTATCTCACCTTAGCAGGTAAAGAAACTGTAGCTAAAAAGTGAAGCATTTTGCTCACGGTTACAAAATTAGTAAGTAGTAGAAGTGAAGCCAAACCCAGAGGGTTCATCTTTATAGAGACATAATGGGTCAAGGGTATCCGCAGTTTTTATATCCATCCATGTCTCTGGGTATCAGCAGTATGACTTATTTTAGTGCCTGGTCATTGTGTCCTGTCATATGCCCCACAGGTTACCCATCCCATCTCACTGCTAAGTGCATTTATTAGTAGCCATGAGATTGTTAAAGAAATGCAAAGGGAAAAAAAAGGAGAAGTAATCACAATTCTTTTAATTCATACTTCATGTTAACACTTGCTACAAATGATACACTCCCAGCTCTGTAGTAGTTTTTGAAGCCAAGATCCTGGATATCCCAGTATATGCTAGGAGAGAATTATATTAACTTATTATTTCATCTAAAATTAAAACAGCAAGTATTCTGATGAACAGGAAGACATCTTCATTAAGAAAAACATGTTAAATATGGAAAAGTATAAAAACGAAATATTCCATAATTCCAAAGTATGTATGTGTGTTTGTGTGTATGTGTGTTTCTGTGCTTTCCTTCTTTTCTCTGCTTATGAAACTTGTGACCCTGGGCTTCCCTGGTGGCGCAGTGGTTGAGAGTCCGCCTGCCGATGCAGGGGACACGGGTTCGTTCCCCGGTCTGGGAAGATCCCACATGCCGCGGAGCGGCTGGGCCCATGAGCCATGGCCACTGAGCCTGCGCGTCCGGAGCCTGTGCTCTGCAATGGCAGAGGCCACAACAGTGAGAGGCCCGCGAACCACAAAAAACAAAACAAAACAAAACTTGTGACCCTGACTCTATTCCACTTACACTCACACTCTGTGGGCAGGAGAATCATAAATCCTACTTTTACCTCCTTTCTACTTACAGAGTGCAGTGTGGGGACACCATGACTAGGAATCTTATCTGGCCAAAGATGCCGAAAAGCTGCTGTTTCAAAATTTCCTCCTGGTCTTTTCGTAAGCATCACTGGGTCCATGCTTTATGATGGTACCCCTTTCTTTAAAAGTAGACAGGTTCTGGGGGACTGCCAGTTCCCCCAAAGAGACCTCCATTTATCAGGCAAAGTTGAGTTTTTACTCGTCACATAAGGGAGAACATCACCTTGAGAGGGTTCTGGTGTATCTCAGAAAGGGGAGGTCAAGGGTGTAGTCAACAGTGTAGGATAGGAAAGTCCTGAAGGGTGTGTTCATGAGTAAACAGTTGTTTGATGAGCAAGAGTGTTTGCCCTGTTGAGTAATCTACTGTCCTGAGAAAGGTGATATTTGCCCAGGTGAGCATTCAATCATCCTGAGCAGAATAAGCTGCTGAGGTTAAATGAGGTTATTTACTGGTTTGCAGCTTTATCTTTCTGGGGAAAAATTTTCTGGAACAAATTATAAAGTCACGTTGGGCCTCAGCTTCAAGTCCTGATCACTGAGCTCTAGAAGTGCAGGTACCTCCATCCACCCTGGAAACCAGAGGATGAACCAAGAGAGGAAAGACTGCTCTCCATCCTCACCGAGCCCTGCTCCCATGATGGGAATGCTCACACAGTGGGCTGCCTTAGAGAATTAATATCTGTATTAATATGAGAGGATGAAGATGTGTTTGAGTGGTGCGTGCGTGTGTGTGTGTGTGTGTGTGTGTGTGTGTGTGTGTGTGAAAGGAGGGGGGTGGAAATCAGGAAGAATCCTCAATTTCTACTTCTCACTGGCAACAATAATTTAATAATCATCAAACTTGGATATTCACCAAACTGGAGGAGGGAGTGTATGGTTTAGCTCCCAGAGGGACATTTGGCAATGTCTGGAGACATTTTTGGCCATCTCAAGGGGGAGAACAGTGTCATTGGCATCTAATGAGGAGAGGACAAGGACGCCGCTCAGCATCTTGCAAAGCACGGGACAGCCCAGCCCCCGCCTGCAACAAAGCACTGTCCAGCCCACGATATCAAGTGTGCAGAGGTTAAGGAACCCTGAATTATAAAAAAATAAAGGTTCAGGGCTTCCCTGGTGGCGCAGTGGTTGAGAGTCCGCCTGCCGATGCAGGGGACGCGGGTTCGTGCCCCAGTCTGGGAAGATCCCACATGCCGTGGAGCGGCTGGGCCTGTGAGCCATGGCCGCTGAGCCTGCGCGTCCAGAGCCTGTGCTCCGCAAAGGGAGAGGCCGTGGCAGTGAGAGGCCCGCGTACCGCAAAAAAAATAAATAAATAAATAAATAAAGGTTCACTCAGGACATACGAAGAAGGAGGGCAGAAGCAGGGACCAGGAGACAGGAAAGCAAGGACAGGGAACATGAGGACCCTCTGGAAAGCAGTCAACTTAAAAAGTGGCTTAGAACAATATCGTACATACTGTTAGTAATCCTTTATAATGGTTCAGCATTGTAGTGAAGCACCATTTCTGTTTAACATTCTAATATTATGGGGCAATTATCTATCAGAGAGGACGGGGGGTACCCAAACTCACACAGCAATGTAGCATGAGAGCTGGGTCTTGAACTTAGGACATCTAATTGTTTACTCTTCCATACCATGCATTGCGCTCAGCGAGCTCATCCAATTACAGTCTATAAAAATACATTCCAGAAGATCTATTGCATAAATTAACTATTCTCCTTTGAATCCTGGAGATCAGAATCTCCATTTGCCCGTATAATTGGTGTTTTAAACAGCTTCCATAAAACTCCAGTGATCTGTGTAAACTACCCATGATGCAATAGCGGTTTACTTGAGCAAGAGACAGTCAGTCGTAAAATAAAAGTATCAATGACATCTTGCTGGTGGCATCAAAACAATAAAATATAATCCTAATGTCACTTGCTTCCTCCAGCCCTTTAAAATCCAGATAAAGTTGACTCAAATCACTAACTTCGTGCTCCATGGAAAAGCAAAGCCTGTAAGATTTCTGCAGATTTCCAGGGAGGGATTGCATTCTGACGTCTCCAAATCTGGGTTCCTCATTTTTCAAGTGCTGTTTATTCCACATTGCTACAAACCAGACAAGAAATCCAGCCCTTCCTCAATTCCTACATACACTTTCACACACACGTGTGGCATCTTGCACAAAGAGCTGATAAGTATAGTATACTTACTTGAAGATTTACATAGGAGATAGGAAAGGGGTTACATACCAACAACTTCAAATTGAACATTAAAGATCTTCCTTGTGAAGCTTTCCTCTGGCCACCCTGCCACAAGGGAATTCCCATGGGATGTTTTTCCCAGGGTCACCTGGAAGCGGTAGAGGCACTCCCTCCATGTACTCATAGACCAAGGGACGTGGAGAGCAAAGCACTGGTTTCATTGCAGCCCTAACCTGGCCCCTCAGCCAGCCAACCTGAGCAATGGCGACTCTCAGAACCTGCCAGTGGCTCTGCCTTTACCCCATGTAGTCCTCAGTCACAGACCAGCTCTCTAGTCCCTCCTTCCCCCCACCCCCGGCTCCCTTATATGTCCCTGATTTCTCCTTTTCCTCATTGATACAGAGATAGAGACATATCTCTAAATTCCTCTTAGGTTCCCAAGTTGGACAGCTTAGCCCGTTTTTCTTTTGCTTGAGCTCTTACCAACCCTCTTGGAGTCTTACCTGCCACTCAGAGTGACTTGACATGTGAGCTTTCCAAATAAGAAGAATCCCTCGATAGATGAATTCTGGCACCAGCTATTAAGACAATAAAAAGTTTATTGAGTTAGAAAACAAAAATATACAATACCTCCAAGACATTTTTTTTCACAGAGGAAGATACATAAATATACCTCCCTGAAAAGCTGAGGCCAGGGGTGGAAGAGATCATAAAGTCCTGTCAAATGCCCCATTCAGTAGCTGTCACTCTTTGATCCACCTCCAAGAAGGGCCTGACCAGCCTCTGCCTAATGGAGAGTCATTCTTTGCCAAGGCAATTCTGACCCACTGCACCTGCCATCATTGGACCTGGTTCCATCACAGGATGAGGGACAGGTGATACTTTTTATGGCTCCCACGGCACAGGTGCAAATGTTTTAGCAAAGAATTTGAGAGTCTTCACTCCTTGGAAGCCACCTAAATCTCTAGCCTTCCCTCCCTCTTCTCTCCCCTACACACTCTGGTTTTCATGCCTCCGGCCTTTGTATATGTTGTTTTTCCTGCCTGGAATTCTCTTTGTCATGTTTCTAAACCTGGAAAAGTTCTGTTCATCTCTAAAATCCACTGCAACTTCCCCAGGTAGAGTAGTTCAATTGCTCCTTTGTTTTCCTGGAGGTCTCCTACATATCTTTATTATACAGCACATAGCAGACCATACTGGAATGTTTTGTTAAATCCTCAACCTTCCCCTACTACAGAAAAGAAACTTCATCATCTATTTCTCCAGCTTTTGGCACAAGGCCTAGGCCACTGTGCATAATATACATTATTACTGAATTACTGTACTGAATTACTGCACAAAAACTGTATCCCCTCTTTGACAGCCTTCAAATGCATGAAGACAATGACCTTGCCCATCCTATTCATCTCTTCTCCACCGAGACTCCTAGAATCTTTCACTAATCCTTCCTTCACATGGACCCTGGCTCCCTCTCCATCTTTGTCCCCCTCCCTTGTATACACTCCCATTTCCCAAGGTAACTCTGACAACTGGGACACAATGTCATACTTTCAGGAGAGCCCTGCAGGTTCTCAAGAACTGGCACCTGGAGGAAGAAGTGCTCATGTAAATATTCAGGACTGCACTCCCCTACAAGAGCAGGGATAGGGGCCCTCAGATCAGGCAGGGCCAGGCTCCTAGACCTGCCTCAACATTAGACGGGGCCCTTGGGTACATTTGCCACACACCTGGCCAACTCCAGAGTCCTCACAGCTCTGAGCTCTGTCCTGTGCACTCTACTTGCACAACTGCCAACTTCCAGATTTTTTTCTGCATAGCTGGAAGGATATTTACATTTTTTAAATAAAATGTTGTCATCTCACACATGCCATTTTGTAAACTGTTTTTCTATGCAAAAATCATGCTGTGCACAAGTACCTTTCCAGGTTATTAAAGACACATCTAACATAGGGATTCTTAACATAATGTTCCATGGACTGACTTTAGGAAAATTGAGACTTCTAAAATTGAAAGTTGACGTTTATGTGTATGTGCATATATGGCTTTTTATGGGGAGAAGATCTACGGTTCTTGGAGACTCAAAAGCGTCCATGAGCCAAAAATTAAGAGCAACCCATCATCACTTTTATTGGACACACAATATTCCACTATACGACTGTGCCACGCTTTATTTTAAAAATCCCCTCTTGTTGGACATCTAGGCTGTTTCCACTGCATTGACACTACAAGGAATTCTTCTCTGGCTCTTCCTGTGGGTACAGGTGCTCATTCATTCATTCCTTCAGATGAATCCCAAGAAGAGAATTGTTTGCCTAAAGGACATGAACCTTTTGAAGGCAATTCTCTGGTTCTTATTTGATTCCTATTTGAAGGTTCTAGCTCTTGGTTTTTCAAGTCCAACTCTGGACCATCTCAAGCTCTGCTCTGAAGCTCCCCCCCAGTGCAGCCTCATCTCAAGTCTGCCTTCATCCAGCCACCCTTCACTCCAGTCAAGTGACTTCATGGCGAGCTCCTCTGGCTTCTCTCAGCTACAGGCAGCCTCCTTGAATGGATCTGAGACAGACCACTGGACTCAGTCTCAACAAACTTTTGCTCAAGCTACATCTCTGTCACATACTGTGTCATCTTTGCCAATTCACTCAACTCCTCTGACTGGAGATGATCATTTTTGCCCTAAGAATAAGTGTCTCATTTTACAAGTGAAAAATGTGACCCTGACATGATGTGACTTATTCAAATAATGACCTTCTTTGCACTCCAGGCTCTAGAAGGACACGTGAAGATTTAGAAACCGAGGCATCCCTTGGAATTTCCTTATGAACTATCTTGGCATTTCCCTACTTTCCACCAGAGGCGTAATGAAAAGCTTCAAATTTCCAAAGAGGCATTTAATGATGTGAAATTAACTATGTGAGTCACAAAGCAATTCAATTCTGGATTAACTGATTGAGAGATTATTTCAAACCTTCTCAAAAAGGGGCGGGGGAGGGGAAGACTAATCGTTTTCAAACTGAAACCTGAAACCTTTAGGGAAAAATCTCCATGTGCTCTTTTCCACCTTCTTCTCCACAGTGAGTTATGTCTGCCAAAGCACTAGGTGAAAACTATGGGGTGAGCCCTGAGCCACAGGAACGCATCTGCAGAGACAGGTAGCTGGGGAGACAGAGGAGAAGTTCTGAGTCTCGAGGCAGAGCTTCACTCGTAATGGCAAAGCTCTAGCCTCACAGCCTGGTGTCCTCTAAACAACCCTACGTGTCCCAACATGACAACGGTATTACCTGCTTTAGGACTGCACTAGATAGATAGAGTATAGGTTTGGCTGGTGTAACATAGACTCAAATTGGCAATGGTACAAGCAAGGTTATGTGTTAGTTCTCTTTCCAGGGCTGGGATGGTGCCTCCATGATTATCAGGGCAGCAGATCACAGCATCCGCTGGAGTCCACTGCCTGTGCTGCTTGGACCCACTTCTTCATATTAGTTCTGGAACCATTCCTTCAGGATTCTAAAAGGTTTATAGGGAAACTACAGCCCCGACCATACTGCTATTTGTCTTGGGGCTTTAAGTCAGTCATCATTCACTGCTCCGCTATGCATTCTAGATTTTCCCTCACCCTCAGCTAGAAGTTAATGGCATGACCCATTCACCCATTCATCCTGGAAGAGTCTGAGGCCATGGTCACCTGCCCTCCTTAGACTGTGACTGCTGCATTTGTCCATTTACTATCAAGATGGGGTAGAAGAGGGCTTCCCTGGTGGCGCAGTGGTTGAGAGTCCGCCTGCCGATGCAGGGGACACGGGTTCGTGCCCCAGTCCGGGAGGATCCCACATGCCGCGGAGCAGCTGGGCCCGTGAGCCATGGCCGCTGAGCCTGCGCGTCCGGAGCCTGTGCTCCGCAACGGGAGAGGCCACAACGGTGAGAGGCCCGCATACCACAAAAAAAAAAAAAAAAAAAAAAAAAAAAAGATGGGGTAGAAGAACACCAGCAGAATGCCAAAGTGGATCACCTGGAGGCCAAACATTACTTCTTACCGTTACTGAGCACTTTCTCCTCCTTATCAGAAATAATTATCTTCATCAGGATGGTGACTCCTCTTCTTGCATGATGTTCCCCTGGGACAAGGAGTCCAAAGCTCCCTGGAAACAGTAATAAACTATATTTCAATGGTCTCTCTCCATGTTCCCTTGAAAGTATTCCCTTTTGTTAACCAAGACCTCCAAACACTCAGTGTTCAGATTTTCCATAACGGATGCATAAATTCTCCAAGTGAGGATACTCTCACTGCTACCTCCCTTGGTTACCAGTCCATATATTCTACCTTTTGAGGGCACAGTGACATACAAAGATCATTGATTTAGAATATACACTGCAGCCTGGAAGATGACACATCATTCTAACACTAGTGCCTCAGCTGTGTCTTCAACAAGCCATTCCATCACTCTATTAGGTTGGCAATTTCTGGATGAGTGGAATGTGATATGATAAGTGAATCTCCAAAGCCTCTTTAACTGTAAAGTGGGTCCCCCCTCCCCCAGTCTGACACACTGTTACATGGGATCCACTGGCAGTGAATGGTACAGTCTTAAAGCTCCCAGACAGTGATACCAGGCGAGGCCCGGCAGGCAAGAAAGGCAAAGCCACACCTGACCTATGTACCTATTCCTGTCAAAAGGAATCGCTGCCCCTTCAAAGTGAATCTTCCTAGGGTTTATCTCCTGCCCCCTAGGAAGAGTGTGTATGTGTGGTTAACACCTCTAACGTACTTGACAGTTCTTACATATGTGGTCCAATTATCACGACATCATGAATATAAGTGTGATATTCTTCCTGATGTTCAGACTTCCTCGGAATATATTATGACAGAGGGAAAGAGAGCTAAGATAGCCCTGGGGCATGACTAATGTATACTATTGTATGTTCTAAGTGAATACAAACTGTATCTCACTCCCTTTTCTGATAGGGATGGAAAGAACACATTTGTCATACAAGTGGCCACATTCCATGTATCTAAGACCCTGTTAATGACCCTATTAAAGGCACCACATCTTGTATAACAGCTGCAAGTAGAGTTCCATCTAGGCTGAGTTTGCAGTAGACTCGATCATCCTCCAGGAACCATCTGACCTTTGTAGGGGCCACACTGATGAATTAATGGCGATAAGGACAACCAACCCTATGTCCTAGGTCTTTAAGGTGACACTGATCTCTGTCACTTCCCACAGCATGCAATATTGTGTTGACAATACAAGGGAAACTAGAAAACATTTTGAATGGAACGACCATAGTATAACATATGAAAATTTGTAAGAAACAGATGACACAGTGCTTAGAGGTGAAAGATTACACCATTAATTTTCAATCCTTTTAATTTTCTAATGTAAGTATGTAAAGGTAAAATGTCCCTCTATGTTCCAGTTCAAATGCTGTCTAGTTTACTTCGTATTATCTTTTTGGACCTATGGATTATTTAGAAGTATGTTGTTTAATTTCCAAATATTCAGGAATTACCATTTTGTTACTGATTTCTAATTTAGTTCTGCTATTGTCAAATAATATACTCTGCATGATTTCCGTACTTTTAAATTTACTGAGAACTGTCTCATGGTTCAGCACACAGTCAAGTCTATCTTGGTGGATGTGCCATGAGTTCTGAACAGAATGAGTATTCTGCTCTCGTGGGTAGAGTGTTTGATAAATGTCATTCAGGTCAATTTTGTTGATGTGTTCAATTCTTCTATACCTTTAGTAATTTTCTGTCTCATTTCATAGGAAGAGCATGAAGAGCTCTTTGTAGGAAGAGCAATATTAAAGTCTCCAAATATAATTGTGGATTTACCTAATTCTTCTTTCTGCTCTGTCCATTTTTGAGTCATGTATTTTAAAGCTCTCTTAATTGGGTAGTTTAGGATTATGTCTTCTTGATGAATTACCCTCATGTTCCTATAAAACGTCCCTCGTTAGTCTTGATAATATTCTTTGTTTTGAATTCTACTTTGTCTGGTATTAATATAGCCAATTCTTCTTTCTTATGATTAGTATGTGCACATTACATCTTTTTTCAATACTTTGAATTCTAACTTATCCGTGTCTTTGTGTTTAAAGTGATTTCCTTATAAGCAGCACACAGTCGGTCTTGCATTTTTATCCAGTCTGGACTGATTTCTGCCTTTTAATGGGAAGTTTACCATTTATATTCAATATAATTAATAATATAATTAGGTAAATTTACCTTCTTGTTATTTGTTTTGGATTTGGCCCAAATGTTCTTTGTTCCCTCTTTTCTTTTTCCCTGTCTTCTTTTGGATTAATTGAATATTTTTTATCTTTCTAGTTTAATTCCACTATTGGGTTATAAGCAATACTTCTTTGTTTATTTGTTTGTTCACTAGGGTTCACAATATGCGTCTCTAACTTATCACAATCTACCTTCAATTAATATTATACTACTTCACATATAAATTAAAAACCTTGTAATAGTATACTTCCATTCACCTCCTCATGTACTTTGATAAATTTTATCATAAAATTTATTCTCACATAGATTAAAATCCACAATATATTGATTTGATTTTGCTTTCAGTAATCAGTCATTTTTACAGAAACGTAATATACTTAAATTTAAAAATTATGTTACATTTACCATTTCTGGAGCTTTTCATTTCTCCCTATAGATCCAAATTTTCATCATTTATTTTCCTTCCATGTGAAGAACTTCTTTTTTAACATTTCTTGTAATCCAGGTCTGCTAGCCAAAAATTCTCTTTTTTTTTTTCTGAAAAAGTCTTTGTTCTCTTTTCAATATTGAAGAATATTTTCGTCAGATATATAAATCTAGTTTTACAGTTTCTTTTTTCTTTCAGCATCTTGAAGACGTTTTTCTATTCTTCTGGCATGCATGGTCTTTTTTCTTTTTTAAATTTATTTTTGGCTGCATTGTGTCTTCGTGGTTTGGTCTTAGTTGCTGCGTGGGCTTTCTTCAGTTGCCGCCAGCGGGGGCTACTCTTCATTGTCGTGCGCGGGCTTCTCATTGCGGTGGCTTCTCTTGCTGCAGAGGTTGGGCTCTAGGCGCGCGCGCTTCAGTAGTTGTGGCACGCAGGCTCAGTAGTTGTGGCGCACGGGCTTAGCTGCTCCGCGGGATCTTCCTGGACCAGGGATCAAACCCATGTCCCCTGCATTGGCAGGCAGATTCTTAACCGCTGCGCCACCAGGGAAGTCCCTGGCATGCATAGTCTTTGATGAGAAATTGGATTAATACATTTATTCCTCTATACATAATTTTTTTCTGGCTGTTTTTAAGATTTTTCTCTTCATCTCTTGTTTCCAGAAATTTAATTAATTTAATTAATACGCGTTTTGTGTGTTTTCTCTGTGCTTTTCCAGCTTGAGATTTGATGAACTTCTTGGATCTGTGGATTTATATTTTTTAATCAAATTTGTAAAATTCCTTGTCATTATCCTTCAAATGTTTCTGTATACATATGAATTTAATATATGACAAATGTGTTTTTTAAGTCAGTGGCAAACATACATCCTATGAAATAAATGGTTTGGAACCTTTATTTTTTTCCTCTACTTCACTCCATTCACAAAAATAAATTGCTTTTATATTAACAACCTCACGTAAAGAACAGAAATATAAAAGTTTTCGTGAAAATAAAAGGATTAGTTTAAGAACTTAGTGTAAAATATCCAAGTTATTGCCCTAGCAAAACCTGTATGTAGTTATACAAAAATTACTGGCCCTGATTACACTTAACTATTGGCCAGCTGGGCAGGCACCCCCCAGCCATCCCCCAAATCAGATCTGCCATATGTGATTGTGTGGTTTATGACAACCGTGTTCCAAATATTTTTTTTATCAGCTGTTCTTTGAAATAAAAATGATGAAAATCATGTGTTTCTTTTAAAAAAATGTTCCCTTGTATCTGGTTCAACTGCAACATATAGTAAAACAATAACAATAATGTTTTAAACAAAATAGAAATCTATTTCTCTCTCATGTTAACATAGCAGTTCAAGGTTTATCCAGAGGCTTGAATATCATCAGGTACGCAGACTCCATCCCTCTTACTGCTTTGTGACTTCCAGCTTGTGATCCAAGCTCCATATATCTTACCCATTTATCTATTTTATTTTAGCCAGCCAGGAGGAGAAACAGAGGAGAAAATCATGCCCCTCCCTTTAAAAATATTTCCTGAAAAAATGTCAACACTAATTCCATTTATACCCTACGGTCAGAATTTAATAACATGGCCATGTCTAACTACAAGGAAGTCTGGGGAATGAGGTTTTGTCCCGGGCTACGGTTTCCAGGTAATTTTCAGGTGCTGCATTACTGAAGGAGAAGGTGGAGGACAGATATTAGGGGACAAATAGCCTTTCTGTATTGCTCATTCTTTCCTTCAACAAAACCGTCTGGCCACCCATATATAAGGCACTAGTAACAGACTCTAAGAATGAACTTACATATAGTCCCTCCCACATGTAACTAAGAACATGTATCTTTTATTCCCTGCCTACAGCCTACTTTCAACCAGTTTTGTGTGTAATTATATTTTGCTGGTTTAGTTCCTACGAATCACCATTACTAAGCTCCACACAGAACTCAGCACTACATTACGCACCATGAGAGATCCTTGAGTGTTAGAACGAAAGAAAACTTCAGAGATCATTTAATCCTTTGTGGTTAAGAAAACTGAGGTCCAGAGAGAAGGGACTTACCCAAGATGCCTGCTTCAATCTCTCTGCTGGCAGGGACTCGGATATCTATCTCCAATCACCACACAGTTGGTCAGGACTCTGCAATTCAAGAAGTAAAAGCTGAGCTTCCCTCAGGATTCCCCTGCTGTGTGAGTCACAGAGAAAAACCCCTGGGGACAGCCAGCAATTAGCAAAGCTGCTGCTCTAAGAAAGCAGCTTGCTAGGCACTTGAACTTCTCACTATTAAATGGGAATTGATCCCACCTAGACTGCTAAAATATCTTTCACACCAGCATCTGTACCTGGAAAGAAACCAGTTAGCGGAACGTGCTGGATTTGACACCATAATCCAACACCAGCTGTGTGTCCTTGAGCACACTGCTTAACCCCACTGAGTTTCACATTTCTTACCTCTAACTTGGAGGTGATCATCCCTATACTATTGTACTGAAAAGATCTAGTGAAATACCATAGATAATACCTTGAGCACCATACCCGGTACTTGATAAATGTAACTTTGATTCAATTACATTCATGTATCATTGCTTCCAGGAAGAACTTCCTTTACCAAAACCATTTTGGATGAGTCACTACCTCAAATCCTTCAATGGCTCCCAATCACTTACAGAAGAAAGTCCAAACCCCCAGCCTGATGTTCAAAGTCTTTTCTTAAAAAAGGGAAGCTTTGATAAATCCAAGATGGAGCTAAAACATAAGTCAACTGACTCTTGTTCTAATAATCCCTGAACAAATAACTATAGTAAGATGTAGAAGGTTCTACAAGAGAGATTAATATAGAGCCCTGGGGTGGAAGGGAGGACCATTTGTCAAAATAATGCTTACATCTTCTCAGCCATTCCCGTCCAGGGATTGGAACACATCCTAAAAGAATAACTGTAGTCATTTCTAGGTGGCAGAGTTGTGGGTAGTTTTTAATAATTTTGTTATCAGTTTGAGTATTTTACATCAGCAGCAAAACATTTTTCATCGGTGTAATAAAAGTAATAATGATAGTAATATATGGTGCCTATAACTGAAGGAAGTAATGAAGGGGGAAGTCTGTGAATGAAGTCCGATATTAGGACATTTAACGACAAGATAACCCCAGTAGTCCCTGGGGTCATAAGAAAGTACATGTCACACAAAGGATCACTGCCAGTTTATTCTATCTCAAGTCCCAAGGTCATTTTTCTCTTTCTGAGACTCTATGGCTACATCTTGAGGCTAGACTTGCAATTGAAGGGCACTCCTCAGCTCTAAGATAAGCGGCGAACAAGAGATTCAGATCTAAAATATAACAGAAAATCATGTAAATCAATAAGAAACAGAAAGCCGCCCCAATAGAAATATGGTAACAGGATACAAACAGTCAACTTCAGAAGAGGAAGCCTCAAAAGCTAACAAGCTTTAAAGAGATGTGCAAGATCAGCAGCAATTAGAGAAATGCAAATGACATTCTGAACCTAGGAAAAATTATAAGCATTTTGCACTAGCAAAAACAATAAAAAAAAGGAAAAATTATAAGCATTTTGCACTAGCAAAAACAATAAAAAAAAGGAAAAAAATACTGTGCCATAAACTTGGTTGGTGAGGTTGTGGAGAAATTGGAACCCTATACATTGTTGGTGGGAATGCAAAATGGTGCAGCCGCTATGAAAAACAAGATGGAGGTTCCTCAAAAAATTAAAAATATAGTTACCATAGGATCCAGGAATCCCACTTCCGGGTATATATCCAAAAGAACCGAAATCAGAATCTTGAAGAAATACCTGCACTCCCATGTTCAATACAACACTATTCACAATAACTAAGGTATGGAAACAACCTGAAAGTCCATTGACACATGAATAGATAAAGAAAACATGGTATATACACACAATAGAATATTATTCAGCCTTAAAAAAGAAGGAAATCCTGCCATATATGACAACATGGATGAAGCTGGAGGACATTATGCTAAATGACATAAGCCAGCCACAGAAGAACAAATACTGCATGATCCTACTTATATGAGGTACCTAAAACAGTCAAACTCAGGGAAGTCCCTGGTGGCCCAGTGGTTAGGCCTCCACGCTTTCACTGTCAAGGGTGTGGGTTCAATACCTGGTCGGTGAACTAAGATCTCACAAGTCACGCAGTGTGGCCAAAAAAGAAAAAGTCCAACTCACAGAAGCAGAGAATAGAATGACGGTTGCCAGAGGCTAGGCAGAGTGGAAAATGGGGAGTTGCTCAATGGGGATAAAGTTCAGTTATGCAAGATGAGTATGTTCTGGAGCTCTGCTGTACAGCACAGTGCCTGTGATCAACAATACAGTATTGTATATTTAAAGATTTGTTAGGAAGGTAGGACCCATGTTAACTGTTCTTACAAAACAATCAATAATAGTAATAATTACCCAAAGAGGCTCAAGGAAACTTTTGCAGGTGAAAGAAAAACAAAACACAAAACCGAACTAGTAGTGATGTGGGAACTAATGGCCCAGTGGGAGGACATCCTGGAAGGCAAACTAGCAACACTTACCCCACTCCTTACTCTATGTGTAGATTGTTGGGTATATATCTGCACATACCCGACAATCTCCCTCTAGGGTGTAAAGCACAAGCAATTCTCACAAAGCTTCATCAGAGGACACACCTGGAGATGGTTATCGTTGTATTTCTTTCTTGGAGCAAATGGGAAGATGGAGTGGAAAATAATTCTGATGCTCATTCCTGGGAAAATGAGTAGGTAAAAGTAGGTAGAAACACAGCATAAAATACTATGAAGGGCTTCCCTGGTGGCGCAGTGGTTGAGAATCTGCCTGCCAATGCAGGGGACACGGGTTCGAGCCCTCGTCTGGGAAGATCCCACATGCCGCGGAGCAACTAGGCCCGTGAGCCACAACTACTGAGCCTGCGCATCTGGAGCCTGTGCCCCGCAACAAGAGAGGCCACGACAGTGAAAGGCCCGCACACCGCGATGAAGAGAGGCCCCCACTTGCCGCAACTAGAGAAAGCCCTCGCACAGAAACGAAGACCCAACACAGCCAAAAACAAATAAATAAATAAATAAGTTTATTAAAAAAAGAAAACAACCTTCCTTTCAAAAAAAAACCCATGAAATATCAGACAAGAGTTCACAGGAATGGTTTAGGTTATTGTTATAGCAACACTGATGGATCTTAAAAACATTGCCCTTGATGAGAAGAAAGGGAAAACCAGAATGGATACATTTATGAAGATTCAAAATACATGCATATAAAATAATATGCATTTTGAGAGAACTCATGCAAACAGAGAGAGAGACATAAATCCAATAGCATCTGTTTGGCCTCTCCTCCTCCCGCGCTCCCTGTGTGTCTACACTTTCCATGCCAACAATACTGAACTGCCTGTAGTTCCACGAACTCAGCATGCTGTTTCACTATTGTCTGCCTCTATACACGCTGTTCCTTCCCCCAACCCTCCTGTCTGGTTCACTGACGGATGGGCACACTGAATCTTACTCACTACTGAATCATTGGAGCTTACAGCTTGCTATTTGGCACAGAATAGCTGCTCAGTAAATATTGTTCACTTAAACTCAGTTTAGACAGCTTCAGCAGGCCTCCCCTGCACCACAAGCCCCCTCCTCTCCTTTCCCAATCTTTTTGTGTAATAGCTACCTGTTGTTGAGTACCTTCTAAATCCCAACACCATACTAATATGTGGAAGGCACATGCGTGAAGGTCAAGATTCGGGGAGCTCAGTATGGAAAGAAGACTGGGGTATAAAGTTCCATGTGTTCATTCTCATTTAATTCCCACCACCACACATTTTCTGTAAGATAATCCTTACCACTGTACCTGGCATCCACTAGTCCAGAGCCCCTCTGGTTCATTCCCATAAAGAGTAAACTTCCAGCCATATACCAGGGCAGAGGAGAAGATGACACCTCATGCAGTTGCTTGGGGCGATCTAAAGGACCCTTTGCTTTTACAGATTTTCAACCAGTCCTCCTCTTGGAAGGCCCAACTTTGCCCTGTTCAGAAGTTCCAGAATCCAGAACCTATCTAAGTCTCTAGGCTATAAATTTCTTTGCTCTCTTTGTTCTCCAGAACTTCTCAGGTCTGCTAATACCAATTGGACCAGTTGTCCATCTGCTTTCCAGCTTTCAGTATCCTTATCATCCCTTCTTCCCTTCTTTTTGTCCTTGAGTTTATGCCATGCATTATGCTAAATTTCAGTTACTGTCATTTTATTGGTGTTTTGGGAGAGAACAGGGATAAATGAGTATGTTCAATTTATCATCTTTAACCGAAGGCTGCCCATTCTCAGACAATTTAAATAGTTAAAAATGTTTTACTTAGTTTGAGGCAAAACAGGCAACTTGGTAAGATCCGTCTCGCATTCTTGTTTTGACACAGTAAATCTTCAGATGTTAGAGAACACCTTCATTTCCCCTTTACGCTTTGATTCCTCTCTTCTCCAGGATAAAGACACACCCCCCTCCGGTATTCATTAAAATTATTTTATTTGTGTGTAATAGAAACTACACCCAGCAAACATACAGGAAAGGTTGAGGGGAGATGGGTGCACTGGAAGGAAGAACACCGAGCTAGCTCACAGTTGCCTATGCCATAGATCATTGGTTTTCAGCGTGCGCTCCCAGAGCAGCAGCATACTTGCGAACTTTCTGAATTGCAAATTCTCACGCCCCACCCTAGACCTACTGGACCAAAAAGTCTGGGGCTGGCACCTAGCAATCCATATGTTAACAAGGAGATTCTGATGCACACTCAAGTCTGGAGGCAACTGCCTTGGGATCAGCTATGGCCAAGGACACAGGGACCTCAAGAACAAACCTGGCCACTGTGTTACCTGAGAAACAGCAATTATAAACTGGAGAGCCACTCATTTGATACGAATTACACTCCAACCTCCCAGTAATTAATAGTACTCCTACGGAAGAGACAGTTAACTTCCAGACGGTCGGTGTTGAAAATGACTCCCAGGACTTCCCTGGTGGCGCAGTGGTTAAGAATCTGCCTGCCAATGCAGGGGACACAGGTTCGATCCCTGGTCTGGGAAGATCCCACATGCCGCAGAGTAACTAAACCCGAGAGCCACAACTACCGAAGGCGGCGCACCTAGAGCCCGTGCTCCGCAACAAAGAGAAGCCACTGCAGTGAGAAGCCCACGCACCGCAACAAACAGTAGCCCCACTCGCCGTAACTAGAGAAAGCCCGCGCGCAGCAACGAAGACCCAACACAGCCACAAATAAATAATTTTTTTTTTTAAAAAAGAAAATGACTCCCATCCATTCACACTTTAGTCTCATGCTTTCACGTGCTCTCGCTATTGTACGTGAGTGTCTATTCTAAGAGAGCTGGCCCAGGTCTACGGTATCCTCTCCACTGGGTACTCACGGTGCTACTCATAATACAGGTTTGGAGACAGCTTTGTGCTGAAGGTGTGGCTGATAGCCTTCTGAAGGGCTTTGCTCTCAGGAGCTAATGCTTTAAGGTTGTTCACCGAGAGGTAATCTACAACAAAGACAGTGAACCTCCTATCCTTGGTCTGGTTTCATTCCAGCCTTAGAAGACACAGAGGGAGATGCACCCCAAAGAAAAAATTTGATTTTGATTGATACCTGAGTTATTATGATGCAGAAAAGTTTCTGAGAAGTTTCAAGAAGAGAGTTAAAGAATCATAAATTTAAAACATAATAATAAAAATTTTTAAAAAGAGTCATAAATAAAACAATCTATTTTTTTGTCACAGGGGCATTGTTTCTCATCCCTGACCCAACTTGCTCAGAGGGCCACTAAGATTCTAATACACCAAGGGTCCAATAGATTGAAAGGAAAATAATGGTTTCGATTTGACCGTCTATTGTGTGCCCAGCAAGGTGCAAAGCTTTTATATGTAGTATGTCGATTCACTTAAAGTTTAAAGCATTCATGAGTTTTATCCTCCTTTTAAGTACGATGAAGCTAGGGCTCAGAAAGGATGAACAGCTTGACCAAAGGCACACAGCTAGTAAATCAAGATTAAACTCCTATCTATCTGCCTGCAGCATCCTTGATCTTAACCACCTGCCACACTGGCTCCATGAACACACAGAGCTATGTTTCAAATAAAGCAGTTCCCAGTTTGGACAGAACTGGGTCAGTCCAAAAGGTATTCAGAGTTTTACTCTGCCCAGAACACATCTTAATCTCCACCACCACCAAACAGTCTTATCTGCCTAACAAATGATTGCATTTCCTTCAAGACCCAGTAATGGAGCACCTCCTTTACGAATCCTTCCTACCACCCCAGAACTGAGTCAGTCACTTATTCTATCCTGCTGCTATTTGTTTACCTGGATGTCTCTGCCACAAAACTGTGAGCTCTTAGAAAACAGATTGGCTTGATCTCTTGCATCACTACCACCTAGGGCAGGGCTAAACACGTAGGCTGTATTTAGTAGTTGCTTGTTGATTCAAAAAAATAAATTAAAGAATCATGGATAGATAGATGGATGGATGAACGGGTCTCAAAGGGAAATGATAGTAGCAAATACATGACTTTAGTATGGATAGCTCAAGTGTCAATTAGGGCAAAACCAAAGCTATTTATCTAAAAACACTGGTGCTTCCGTCCAGTGACTCTTGCCCTTGGTATTTCTTTTATGTCTCTACCAATATCCTATCTTCCCCCTTTCCCCCTTCCCTTTACTTCCCTTGTCTTCCTTCTCTCTCTCTCCCTCTTTCCCTCTCTCTGTCTCTCTCTCTTAAATGCCTATAATATAGAACTTAAGTCATTCATATAATATTTTCATTTGTTATAATATATGATTCAGATATAAATAACGTTCCCCATTCTTAATTTCAAAATACAATGGATGGAACATTTTTATAATGTCTAAAAATAAGACCCAAAACAAAAACACCCACAACTCTCTCCCTTGAGTTAACGGCATACAGTAAATTGATTTTTTCTTTTTTTTTGGTGAGTCAGTGACTATCAATAGGGAAAAAATTATCCAACCCTGTTCAATGGTAAGAATTAACACAGTTTCAGCATCTGCTAAGTGCCAGCAATGCATTAATCATAAATATACAATAATTAATCATATATAATATATATTAATTATTAATCATATATTAATAATTAAGCAAATATCCTCCATCTTATTATCTGCATTTATAGGGAGACAACTGAGGCTCAGAGAGGTTAAGTGACTCTTCCAGTACTACCCAGTAGGGAAGAGGAAGTGAGATTCAAATTCAAGACACATACTTTCTCATTCGATTTAACATTTTCTCACGTGAAATCAAAGAAGCCATATTGGTAGGAGGAAGGAAGAGGAAATTCCCCTAGCTAAAAACAAAAAGGATTAAGGAACACTTTCTCAAGGAGAATACCAAGGTTACTCGGCCATGGTTTTGTAATCACGGGTGTAGAGCTTGCATGCTGACACTTCCTATGATTCAGCTCTGCCGTCTTACTCGGCTCTTTACAAAATTAAACCACATTTTAGAAAAGGAAACAATATCAGACTGATAATAATTTCTGTTTTAAAATCTGATAATTTAAAACAAAGGTGAAAGCCAGTGGAATGACAGAGATTTTTATCTCACCTTCTAGTCACAGAAATGTTGACTGTGAAAAAAGTTTGAATTCCAAATTCCAGACACAAAGCTTTCTTTGCTAATTCTGGAGGTTTGTCATATTATTTCACAACCTACACTCCCCACGCCCCCACTCTCATGAGTCTGCTTCCCCTTCCTCCCTCAGTCCATGCCATGAACCCAAAGGCAGGCTACAAGAAGGGGGCCATTAGGGAGGGGCCCAGGAGTTCTTCCCTGCATGTGACACTTCTGAGAATCTCTAACTACCACCTCCCCGCGATCCTCTCAAGCAGCTCGGGGCTGAGCAAGAAGGAGCGGGAAACCAGGCAGTATGTTAGCCCCGCTTGGGTTCTGAGAATTGCTACTTGGCCATAGTTTTCTCTGGCTTGAACCATAGCAGCAGGCAAGGTGGAAAGTGTAAGAAAAGGAAGTGTAACTGATGTCCTCGGGGAAGTCATCAGAGTGAAACCAGGTGGGATCTATGGGAGACCTCAGTTCTGGCCAAGGCCAAGGTGGCCTGCCAAGTGTTGCTGCCAGGCTTGCCCCCCGTCCAGACTTGGGGGAGCCTTGTAGCATCAGCGCTCTGCTCTCACACCTCATTAGGTTCCTATTGCACTTGGCACCTTCATTCTTAAGAAGTCACATGTCCCATTAAATGTGAGTCTTTCCCAAGGCCAATCTGAAGCCTCTACTCTTCTGGGCTGCATCTTGACAAGTTAGTACACTATTGTGGTTGAACATGGTCTGTGGATTTAAGCAGATCTGACTTCAAATTCTGGGCCTGTCTATTGCCATCTATGTGCCTTCATGTCATTCGGTCCTTTGACTTCTCTGTGAGAAGAACTCCCTAATCTATGTTTTCATTCCCTACCTCTAACATAGCCAACAGCCTGCTAAACATTTCCACTTAGATGTTCCTTTATTGCCTCAAATATGACAAACAAAAAGCATTATCTACTCTTTCCCATCCCCTCACATCCTTTGTACTGTTCTTTCTTTCTGCTAATGGAACCACCAGTCATTGAGATCCGTTTTTAACTCCCCATATTGAGTTAGAACATAAATCTTTTTGATTCTTCCTCCATATAGTTCTGTGTAGTCCAACTCTTCATTTCTCACAGGTTCTGGTCAGTTCATGACATTTTATTCCCCTATACGTGTACTCCTTTTGAAACAGGAGGGAAAGGGGACAGGGCACAACCTTTAAAAGAATGACATAGCCATAGGACACGGCAAAAACTGGTTAGAACCAGCTAGGTCCAAGATGGCAGAAGATTCGACTTCCAGTGGACCTCGAGCCTCATTATATGCTCATTGTAATAAGTTAGCATCTAAGTAACACACCCACCAGCACCATGACAGTTCTGAGGCTAACCATAAAAGGCCAAAAAGCAGGCAGTGGCCCAATTCCTGGAAATCCCCGCCCCTTCTCTGAAATAGTTGGAATAACCCGCCCACTCATTAGCCTATGCAATTACCCAGCCCATAAAAACTAACCATGCCATATGTGGGGGCCTCTCACCTTCTGAGATGGCTCACACTCTGTCTGTGGAGTCTGTTTCTCTGTAAATAAATCCACTTCTTACCTGTCTCTCACTGAATTCTTTCTGCAACGAGATATCAAGAATCTGAGCTTCATTAAGTCCTGAGACCAGGTGTGTGACCTCAATTAAAAGACCATGGGTTTAAGTCCCAATCTGGTTGTGGCCAGGTTCGAGTTCTGGCACGTGGGTTCAAGTCCCAGTCTGAGTTGCACAGTTTCACTTTCAAACTAGCCTTTATTCCACAGCCAGAAAAATTCTTTCTGAAATCATGTTGACCAAAATACCCTTCCATCACCACCTTCACTGCCATTAAAACCATCAACAAACTTCTAACTGGAAAAGTGTACACTCCTTGACCTGGTGCTCAAGGCTCTTCATATCCAGGCTCAGCTTCTTCAAGCATCATCTCCCAGGCAGGGCTCCCCACCTAAGGCTTCTGCTTCCATCAAACCATTTCACTCAACATGTACTCATTCCATTCACTAAATATTAGTAGAATGTCCACATTAAGCCAAGTATTAGGGATACAGGGGGTGAATAAACAGACACAGCCTCTCTGTAGTAGAACAGTCTTTAGACACATAAACACATGTATGATGACAAATTGTGAACTCCTGGTTAAACATGACAGATTGACCATAGCATTTATATCTTCTCTTTCCTTTAATGAAATAAACAACAACAAGAAACTGTTTAACGTATAAGTGGACAACACATCATGATGAAACTTTGGAAGACAGGCTATAGATAGATGAGCAATGATCAACTAAGCACAGTGGAGAAAATTTCAACCTTAACCACCTGGAGAGGCATATTCTGACATAGTCACGGACCCTGTGGAACCATCTGCAAGGCAAGGCTCTCATGGGCCAGATCTTCCACAGAGGCATGAGGCTGCACATCCGGACACAGAGAGGATTAAACTCTTAGATTTCCCCTTGGCCCTGCAGAGCCTGACAGACACCCTAGAGGCAGAAGAGCTAGTGTCTGGAGAAATTGTTTGAGGAAGCTCCAGACCCATGAACGTCAGGCACAGAGCAGAACAGAGATGCACGGGTCTGAAAATGATCATGCCAGGGCCCATCACTGTCACAATCCAGAACTCCATGGATAAAAAGATGATCCTAAAAGCTCCAGCTGCGGAGCGGTAGGAAGACAGGAGATGATCGTAGGCAAACAAACAGGAATCAGAAGTGCAATCAGGTTTCTACCAGAAATGCTAGAAGTTGGAAAAGAACTGGAGAAAGCCTTCAGATTTCTAAGGAAGTTTTTAACCTAGAATCCATTACTTAGCTACACTATCAACAAACATAGGGAGAAACATATAAACATTTTCAGACATATGAAGGCTCAGAAAATTTACCTCCCATACACTCCCTCTTTTTTAGGAAGTTAATTGAGAACATCCTCCCGCTAAGCAAAGGAATGAAGCAAAAAGAGGAAGATGCAGAGACCCAAGAAATAAGGGGTCCAAAACCAGAAGGCAGTGGAGGGAATTTCCAGGATGCCAGCGGGGCAAGACACAAAGAGAACTCGCTGTACGGTCAGCACAGGGTGGAGGGCTCCAGGACAAGGGCTGTAGGAAAATTAAAAATGACACACATTAATATCTGATATATTTTACCAATTAGAACAGCGCTGGGCAAACTCCAGCCCAGGGACCAAATTCTGCCCGCCACTTTTTATTGGCACACAGCCATGTCCATTCATTTACATATTGCCCATGACTGCTCCCTCTGTAACAGCTGAGTTGAACCGTTGCGACAGAGACTGTCTAGACTGAAAAGTGTAAAATTTTTACTATGTAATCCTTTACTAAGAAAGAATTTGCCAAAACCTGATTTAAAAGGGGAAAAAAATACTGATTTGATGGACTGGGTGAAGAAAGAATAAATACAAGGAAAAAAATTTACACCAACTGGAGGTAAAGAAGCAACTGTGAATTCAAGAAATACAAAGTTGTGCAAGAAAAGAAATGATCATAGGAAACTACTTAAACTCTGCAGTGGACAATATTTGCATGATCATAAAAACATAAACTCTGATTCTGATTTATAAAAAAATTATGATATGCATATCAAGGGAAGAAGAGAGAAGAAATGAAGAGATGTATAAAAGATCTATATTTTCATCTACTATAGCAGGAAGTCTGTCACCGATAAATCAATAGATAACAATAGAAGCATATTTGCTAGAAATACAGAGGCATATGCCATAAGAAATAACAAAAAGAGCTAAAAAGTGATTTGTCTGGTGAGCAGGACCAAATGAGGTAGGGATTAGTAAACAGGCACTACTATCTTCATTATAAATCTTTTGACATTGTTTGTTTTTGTTTTGTTTTTGCGGTACGAGGGCCTCTCACTGTTGTGGCCTCTCCCGTTGTGGAACACAGGCTCCAGACACGCAGGCTCAGCGGCCATGGCTCACAGGCCCAGCCGCTCCGCGGCATGTGGGATCTTCCCGGACCAGGGCACGAACCCGCGTCCCCTGCATCGGCAGGCAGACTCTCAACCACTGCACCACCAGGGAAGCCCCTTGACATTGTTTTTTTTTGTTTTTAACTGTGTATACATATTATTTAATAAAGTGGCAGTTAATTTTCAAAAACACACAATCTCAAAAATTACACAATAGGTGTCATGAAGCCCCAAAACAAGATGCCATGATAAAGAATAATGAAAGTGGATAAACTATAAATTTACTTTTGTCTTCAGAGAAGTGGGTTCTACGCAGATGAAATTTAAACTGATAACTTGCAAGTTAGCCAGCCAGCCAGTTTAGGCAAAGGGGACTCCCAGGCAAAGGACTAGCACGTGCAAAGGCCTGGGGTGAGAGCAAGCATGATGATTTAAACGACTTGAAGTGGACAGGATTGGCTGAGGGTGAGAAGTGTTCAGGAACAAACTAGCAAAGACAGCAAGAAAGAGACCATGATGCCACCATGAAGCATGGCAAAGGGACTGCTGACTCACATAACAACGTGTTGCAACACTGTGACCAACATTTGCAGCACATTTCTTCTTTTCATGATTTTTGCATTAGAAACTGACTCAAATCCACAACCCAATAGAAGGAGTTACTGTGTAGTCAGAAAGTTGAGCCAGACTGTAGCTGTTCCTTTCAAGATGACATGTCAGACTCATCCATAAGCAGTGAGGTGACCTCCCAGTGCCCCCGAGGGCTTTGCAAGTGACATGCTTTTCTCCAATAAACTCCTGCTCCCATACCCTCCTACTCCACCCCCTCAGTTCCTCCAGGAATTTTGGATGCAGGATTCCCTGCGATCTCTTCTCAGGCTCCTACTTGCCCCTCTTAAATCAAATTCCAAAGTCCTGGTTTTTGCCATCACTTGACTGCCTTCCTAAGTGCCCTATTATCCACCCTCTCATAATTCTGTCCCAAATGTCTCAAAACAGATTTGGATCTTCCAAGGAAGGACCCGAGAGATGATTTCTCCATACTTTTATGAGGAAAATGGAGCCCAGGGTCCATTTCCCCAACATCAGGCAGCAAGCTGATGACAGAACCAGGGTCACAATGCAAATTGCACCACTTTCGGTTTGTGAGGTCCTCCCTTCAAGACTCTGCAGGAAGAAAACCCAAAACACAGCTACTACACATCTATGGGCAGGAGCCTGAGACTCTGAATTTCCAAGAGGTGAAATTTCCTTTTCGTACCCTCTATTAATAGAGTTTTTTCATCTATTAAAGAAATTATGATTAATATTAGGGAAATATGTTCTAGTTACATTTTACAATTCATGCCCTTCGGTTAATGTGTACCCAGATTTAAATATTTCCATGAAATAGCACTTATTCTCTGTATATTAACTCTTGCTTCCTCAGAAGCATCAGGAAGCCTTACATTATTGCTGCTCGCATTTTCTTGAAGGCATTACTAAAGATTAATTACAGATTATTTTTATTGTACTGGGACAAGACAGTACTGAATTAATAATGTGTCCTAAACATTAATTTAGTCAGTGGCTCTCAGTCACTTGGTCTCAAAACTCCTTAGCTTTTTAAAAATCAAGGACCCCAAAGTTTGAGTTGGTATAGGTTTATTTATAGATATTCTTAGAAATAAAAACTGAGAAAGTTTAAGAATCTTTACTTATTAATTTATTTTAAAATGCCAACAATAAATCCACTACATGTTAATATAAATGACATTTTTTATATTTTTTTTAAAAATATGTAAAAAAAAGTACTGAGAAGAGTGGCATTGGTTTTGCATTTTTGTAAATCTCTTCCATGTCTGAATTAATAGATGACAGCTGGATTCTCACATCTGCTTCTTCATTCAGATGTAGATAAAACACATCATGAATCCTCTGGAAAACTCCATTTACACTGATGAGAGAATGAGCTGGGAAAAGGCCAAAATCATCTTGGTATTGTCATGAGAATAGCTTTGACCTCATGGCCACCCTAAATGGGTTCCAGGGATCCTCAGTTGTCCCCGGACCACATTTTGAGAACCACTAGCTTAATTAAAATAAAAAAGCAGAATATATTCATTTATTCGAACATTAGTGTTTTCACATGAGAGGTTTCACTTGATCTTCCCAATCAAGCAAGCAGAAGATATGTTTACATCCTATTTCTTATAAGAAAGTGTTTGTTAGGATATTGGTAAATTTGTTTTTAAACATTTCGACCCACAAGCCATGACTCGGGGTCTGTGGGACTCTTTGGGTGGACACCCAATGGCCAAAGTGATGACACTCAAAGGCGCTGGACTTACCTTAAGAAGCAGTTCACCCCGTTCTTGAATAGTCATTTGTGGGCAATTCATTTGGATCCATCATTCATTCAATAGCTTATCTCAATACTATTTCGCTGTCTAGGGTATAGATTCCTATTTAAGGAAGCAGAGTGTCTTATTTGGGTGCCCCTTTGGGGGGAAAGCACTGCCCTAAACCTGGCATCTGCTGAGCAAAACGATAATCATAGTAATAATCAGCTGAGCAAACAGGGATTTGCACTTTGCTGAGTGCTGGAGTCGAGGGGGAAGAGAGGACCGTGGCAAGAAACAATGCATTCAGTATAAGGACTGAGGTTGTGCATTAAGATGGTATTGGTTTCTAATCCCTTTCCGCCACTTACTAACTGTATGGCCTGGGCAAGTCATAGGATTCTGTGAACCTCAGTATCTTCACCGGTGAAATGGGGAGAACAATGCCAGTCTCCTGGGGTTTGAGGGAAGTTCATATAGGATAATGTATGGAAAGTACCTACCGCTGGGCCTGACATAGTAAGAGCCCCCCAAATGGCAGTTGTGATGATGTGGACCATAGTAATGATGAGGCAGCAACACCCTGATGTTGGCACAACCAGCTGATTCCAGGACCCACAGAGGGGCTTCCATGCAGAAGCTACAGCTTCCCTCCCCTGGCTCTATTCCAGCCACAAGAGCTGTCTTTCAGATTCTCAATTATGCCAGGTTTCTCCCAGCCTTAGGGCTTTCCTAAATGCTACTCCCTCTGCTCAGAAGCACTCTGAACCACTCCAAATTCACAGTCACCCAGTCTGTCATGTATGTTCCATAGCTAAACTCTCCAGATCTTCCGGAGAATCCATAAGTAACAGCAATGGTTTTCTTTGTCACCCCTACCCAGTCTCTTCAAGGATACACTCCACACTGAACTATTTGCTTGATGCTCGCTTATCAGTTTACCCAGAAAATGTGCCCCTGAGTTCACTTTTCCTAGACTACCTGCAGTTTTTTGTCTGCCCTCTCTTCTTCTCTTCTATAAATCCTATTTGAGACCTTTGTTAATTAAAATGATTGATCTCTTTTATCTACAAATAAACAGTGTGCTGGTAATTCACCAAGTTGCTCTGCATAATTCTTTGACATTGCCCAGGAAATGATGGGTCCTAGGACAAATCTGCAGTGTGCCTAAGTTCACACAGGTTACAGAATAGAGAGCTATACCCTCCTCTTCTCCACCAAATCAACAAGACAAAAATTAGCAGACTGCAATTCACTTTTGCCCTCAAGACTCTTGTTTTATTTCAGTGAGGACACCTCACTTTGTTCCAGAATATCAAAAATTAGCATGGAAAGGGACGAAGTAAATAACACTATATTTTAGACCACGGCCAACATTTCAAAGATAAAACAACTATTATTAAGTTAATAAAACCTGATAAATGAATTCAGCAAGGTAGCAGTATAGAAGATTAACATACAGATATTGGTTGCATTTCTTTACACTAACAATGAAATATCAGAAAGAGAATGTAAAAAAGAAATTCCTTTGAAAATCGCACCAAAAAAATAAAATAAAATAGGAATAAACCTGACCAAGGAGGTGAAAGACAGATATGCTGAGAACTATAAAACATTAATAAAGGAAATTAAAGATGATCCAAAGAAATGGAAAGATATCCCATGCTCTTGGATTGGAAGAATTAATATTGTTAAAATGGCCATACTACCCAAAACGATATACAGATTTAATGTGATCCCTATTAAATTACCCATGACATTTTTCACAGAGCTGGAACAAATAATCCTAAACTTTATATGAAACCATAAAAGACCCAGAATTGCCAAAGCAATCCTGAGAAAAAAGAATAAAGCAGGAGGCATAACCCTCCCAGACTTCAGATAATACTACAAAGCTACAATAATCAAAACAGCTTGGTATTGGCACAAAAACAGACATATGGATCAATGGAAAAGAATAGAGGACCCAGAAATAAATCCACACACCTATGGTCAATTAATCTTTGACAAAGGAGGCAAGAATATAAAATGGAAAAACGTCTCTTCAGCAAGTGGTGCTGGGGAAGTTGGACAGCTGCATGTAAATCAAGGAAGTTAGAACACACCCTCACATCATGCACAAAAATAAACTGAAAATGGCTTAAAGACTTAAATATAAGACATGGCACCATAAAACTCCTAGAAGAAAACATAGGCAAAACATTCTCTGACAAATATCACACCAATGTTTTCTTAGGTCAGTCTCCCAAGGCAATAGAAATAAAAACAAAAATAAACAAATGGGACCTAATCAAACTTACAAGCTTTTGAACAGCAAAGGAAGCCATAAACAAAACTCAAAGACAACCTATGGAATGGGATAAAATATTTGCAAATGATGCAACTGACAATGTGTTAATTTCCAAAATATACGAACAGCTCATACAACTTAACAACAACAACAAAAACAACCCAATCAAAAAATGGGCAGAAGACCCAAACAGACATTTCTCCAAAGAAGACATACAGACGGCCAATAGGCACATGAACAGATGCTCAACATTGCTATTTATTAGAGAAATGTAAATCAAAACTACAATGAGGTACCATATCACACCAGTCAGAATGGCCACCGTTAAAAACTCTACAAATAACAAATGCTAGAGAAGGTGTGGAGAAAAGGGAACCCTTCTACAATGTTGGTGGGAATGTAAGTTGGTGCAGCCACAGTGGAAAACAGTGTGGAGGTTCCTCTGAAGACAAAAAATAGAATTACCATATGATCCAGCAATCCCACTCCCGGGCATATATCCTGACAAAACTATAATTCAAAAAGATACACGCGCCCCTCTGTTCATAGCAGCACTATTCACAATAGCCAAGACATGGAAGCAACCTAAATGTCCATTGACGAATGAATGGATAAAGAAGATGTGGCACATATATACAATGGAATATTACTCAACCATAAAAAAGAACGAAATAATGCCATTTGCAGCAACATGGATGCAACTAGAGATTATCATACTAAGTGAAGTAAGTCAGAGAAAGACAAATACCATATGATATCACTTAAATGTGGAATCTAAAATATGACAAAAATGAACCTATCTAAAAAGCAGAAACAGACTCATGGACGTAGGGAATAGACTTGTGGTTGCGAAGCAGGGAGCGGGGTGGGGAAGGGATGGACTGGGAGTTTGGGGTTAGTAGGTGCAAACTATTATATATAGGATGGATAAACAACAAGGTCTTACTATATAGCACAGGGAACCATATTCGATGTCCTGAGATAAACCGTAATGAAAAAGAACATAAAAAGAATGTATAACTGAGTCACTCTGCTGTACAGCAGAAATTAACACAACATTATAAATCAACTATACTTCAATTAAAAGAAAAAAATAAATTAACGAAACCACACGAGAGAGAACTGAATCTCCACAGTGATTTTCTAATCACTGCCTCACACCTTCCCCCTTGGAGCTCTCCAGCCTTGTCCTGCTGGATGATGTTTCTAAACACAGCTCTAAATTTACCCTTCTTCTCAAAAATGTCCAGTGTCTGTCCTACCACTGCCCACAGCCTGAAATCCCAACCCTTTACCCTGCTATTTGCATCCTTCTGTGATCTGGCTACAGCCCACTTTACCAAACTCTTCTTTCTCTCTCTGCCCCTCCACCTCTACCTGTAAATGCCAGATGGCCCACTGCAAAACTCTCTTGATGAAGGAAGCAATATATTGCTTTACATGCGGACACAAGTTTCTTATGTCATTGGTACACAGACTAGCTACTTTGAATAGTGCTGCCAATACAGTTCTCTTTCCCTGGAATGCCTTTCCATCATCAATATCTAACACCTGTCTATCCTTTAAATCCCCACTCAAATGCTACCACCTCCAGGAAGTCTTCTCTATTCATCTCCACTGAAAACAATCTGTCATTGGTGCTCCCTCTTACACTAGTTAACTCACGTCTTGTATTAGCATTCTGTATACCCACATCCTGACTCTTCCAGTAGGCTGCTATTTGATGGAAGGGCTATGTCTTCATGCCTCTACATCTGCCTCCCTCTCCCCCATACTCTGCAAAACTCCTGGCATAGAGTAAGTGTCAACTAACGGCCTTAAGCAAACTGATAGATAAATAAATCAAATCTGATATTTACACCCTCCTGCCTAAACTGCTTCGATGGCTTCCACTGCACTCAAATTACACCCCAACTCCCTAATAGCAGCTATAAAGCCATGTTTGATTGTCCCTGTTCACTTCTCCAGCCTCATTTGGGGCTACGTCTCCTTTTCCTTACATGTGTGTCTCTCCCCTATATGTCCCTTGAACACATAAAATTCTGTCTGGCCTCAGGGCTTTCACACATGCTCTTCCCTCTTTGTAAAACCCACTTCCTCCCATTAATTTTCTGGTCCACAATTTCTGACATTACAGTTTTCAACTTAAAAGCCACATCCTCAAAAAGACCCTCTAGGTTATCTATCAGTCAGGGCCCTGGCAGGAAACAGGTGTCATATGTCAAGTGGGCTAAAATGATGATAAAGGGGCTCTATACAAAGGTATGGACAGGGTTTAGGGACACCAACAGGAGATAACACAGCACCCCATGGCTAGCAACAGTAGGGCTCCATTACCTCCCTCAGGCCTGAAGCAGGAGGGGAGGGAACATGTACCAGAACCTGGAGAGAGTAGTGTAAAAGAAGGCTACCTTAAAGTATTGGTGGCCACCAGTAGAGGGTCACAACTAAGCAGCGGGATCTGTAGAGAAAGGAACAAAGGAAGTAAATACCCCAGCTTCATTCTTCTCCCACCATCCAAACGGCCAATCCCCAATTGGGAGCAGAGGAGCCTTTTAAGGCAGTCCCTGCAGGCCAGCCTCCCAGGAAAGATGGAGAAGGGTAGAAAAAAGGATGACAGGGGTGAGCAGAAGCTACCCAGCCCACCATCCATTCTCAGGTAGACCCTCCTGTTATTCTGTCTCATAGCAATCTGTTTTCTTCTTAGTATTCAATAAAATATTTACTTTCATATCTTTTTGCTGAATGTCTATAAGCACTTTCAGATGGTCAATTCCGTGGACACGTAAACCCCACGTGTTCACTGCAGCACTCTGGATCTAACATATGGTAGGTGCTGAATAAATACTTGCTAGTTAATGTGTGAACACATGCATCAGTCAGAGACATAATAGCACATATAATTATGCACGTACACATTTCAATTTCAAAGGGAGAAACCTCCTCTACAGAATTAAGAAATGCCAGGAAATTTCACATCAAAGTCAATTCGATGAAAACAAAATGCTGCCTAGCATAAAAAATCACTCTAACTTCAAAAAGAGCTGATCATTTTCTAAGAAGAGAAGAAAAAATGTCCTTCCTATTAACTTGCTGTGAAAACAGGCTGAGCCAGACTAGATAAGTTACCACCGTGTAACACAAAATTGTTATCGTCCCCAATCCACAAACAGATTGAAATAAGGTCAAGTGGAAGAATTCCTCCCCGAACTCTTTCTTCTTGATAAAACCTTGGTAGCTCCCACCACTAACTTTACAGCTTCAAAAGAAGAAAAGTGCTAGCAAGCCCTAAATTCCCTCCTCCTGGTCTTGGGGTTTTCTGCATCTTCCAAAAGCCCCGATTTCTCTGAGCTCTTGTGGTCCCATTATAAAGAATACAGACAACACTTTTACGTCTAGTTCTACATATTACCTGGTAAGTGCACTTTATTGATAGCTGAATCTGATACCCAAACACAGACTTTCACAGTTGCTTCTCTCCTCTGTCCCCCAACACATTTGCGCTTTGATGAGAAGAGGCGAAATCTTTTTCCTGATAGCATGTAACACAATATGATTCCAAACACTTCATCTTTCTTTCAGCTCCTCAGATGACTCATTTGCCTTGTTCTCTCCAACCACAGGACTCTTGTATTTGGGGCTCCCTTCTACTGGAAGATGCACCCCTCTTTTCTACAATTTGTTCTGTGAAAATGGGCTAATATTAATGCCTAGATCATAAAGTTGTTGTGAGGAAGAATCAAGGTAGTAAGATAATTGAGATCATACATATAAGGCATGTAAAACAGCACCTGACACACAGTAAGAGCTCAATAAGTGTTTTCATCATTATTAATGATTACTTCCAAATTACCCTTCAGATCTGTAATCAATATCGCTTGCTCCAGGAAGATTCTATGTTCCCCCAAATGAGACTGAGTACCCCAATCATGGTATTCATGTGTCTGGGTAACTTTCCTTCACAGCTCTATCTACAACCCCTATGATTCAAATACCATTAACCCTTGAACAGTGCGGGGGGTTAGAGGTGCCAATCCTCTGTGCAGTTGAAAATCCAAGTACAGCTTGTAGTCCACACTCCAGTATCCACAGTTCCTCCACATTTGCACTTCTGAATCCTCGGATTCAACCAGCCGCAGACCATGTAGTACTGTAGTATCTTTAAAAATCTGCATGTAAGTGGACCATGCAGTTCAAAGCTGGTTGTTCAAGGGTCAACTGTCATCATAAAATAATGTATGTGTCCTTAAATAGGCAAAAGAAAAAAAAAGTAAGGATTTGAGCAGCAAGTGAATTTGTTGTTGATCACCATTGTATTCCTAGTTTCTTGGAAACTGTTTCACACTTAGTGCTCAAAATACATGTTAAATGAAAAGATGAACAGACCACCTCACCTCCTCTGTGGCACAGTAAGCACCACCTCTTTCCACACCTTTTTTTTTTCATGTTCACTACTTCAAGAACTCTGAAGGTAAATATTTGAGGAAACTGATGCATCGAGAAGCCACATGACCAGAGACTCCAGTTCCCAGAGTCACAAGTGGGCCAGAACACAAGTATCCCTATTTCCAACCATACAGTATCCTGGGTCTCGGCAGAAAATGGCAGAAGGTCTCTGTTATGGACTGAATGTTTGTGTCCTCCCAAAATTCATAGTTTGAAGTCCTAACCCTCTGTGTGATGCTATTTGGAGATGGGGACTTTGGAGGTAATGAGATTTAGATGAGTTCCTGAGGGTGGGGTCCTTATGATGGGATTAGTGCTCTTCTAAGAAGAGAACAGAGAGCTTGCTCTCTTTAGCTCTGCCATGTGAGGCACATCGAGAAGGCAGTCATCTGCAATACAGGAAGGGAACTCTCATCAGAACCCAACCTTGGTGGAACCCTGATCTTGGACTTCCCAGCCTCCATAGATGTAAGAATGTCTGTTGTTTAAGCCACCTAGTCTATGGTGTTTTGTTACAGCAGCTGGAGCAGACTAATACAGTCTCCTATGGCAGGCAGGAGTGGAGGTGGGGGATACTCTGCTATACCCATGAGGCCTTCAGTCTTATTTATATCGTTTAGTATGCAATTGTTAACACCAACTGTTAAAGCATGGTTCTGAGACAGTGCATGGAGAACACACGGAAAGGCTACATCTCTCAGCCTCCCCTGGGGTCCTACTTAGACTGGGGTCCTATGACTGCGTTCTGGCCAGTAGAATTGCAGGCAGCAATGACATAAGCCATTCCCAGGCCTGACCCATAGGTATCCTATGTGCAGTCCTCCAACACTTGGAGGCCACAAGGGCTATCTGTCGCTCACAAGACTTCATAAGTGAGAAACTTTGATTTTATTAAGTTCCTGATAGTTCAGGACTAACTCTTTACTGCTGCATATCCTAGTAGTAACCTGACGAATACAAAGAGGCAGAGTGGAACACTGGGAAATGAAATGAAGAAAACAAGAGTTTGAAGCCCAATTCTGTCATCAGCTTATGAGGTGACATTGGAAATTCACCTGTCTGGCTCTGAATTTTCTCATCCGTGTTACTCAAACATGAACAGATCACCGTGGATGGCTCTTGACTTTGCATATTACCTGGAAGCTGAACTCATACTTCATTACATTCCTCTCCCCCACACATATTACACAGCTCCAAAAGCAATGGTAAACCACATTGTTTTACTGAAGAATTTGTTGGGTGATAACAAAATGGATTATATCTAGAGTGACCATATGTGTTAGGGTTTGGCTAGGACAGTGCCCATTTAGACCTACTGTCCCAGTGTAATTCAGTGTCGTTACTAATAGAAGAGCCCCCTTTGCCTCTTAGGCATCCTGGTTTAAACAATACATTACAGAATAAGCTGGTTATATCACACACGACATATAGCAACTCTTACCAGACATCTTTCAGTTCATACTTCTATTCTCCGTTCACCTTGAGACTCCACCATCCCCCCCAACATGTTCCCTGGAGTCCTTTACTGGATCCTCTGTCCCCAGCTCAGTAGCTAAGAAGGAGCTCAGGGAAATATGCCAACTTGTACCTCCTTAGCTCAGTAGCTAAGAGGGAGCTCAGGGAAATATGCCAACTCGTACCTTCTCATCATTGCTTCAAACTAGCCAAGCTTCAAACTCCACCCTTACTGCAAGGGAAACAGATAGTTGTAGACTTCATGGTGATCTTGAGAAACAAAAGCAATTTGGGGAGTACGAATAGAGGTTTAACAAAATGCCTTTGCTTTCTCCACAGGAAAGTGACCATGCATTAACCTCAAAGCACTATTCCCTGACAACGGTGGAATGACACTGTGAATGGGGAAAATGATCTTTAATTGATAAACTGCCTTTAGACTGGGAAACCATGAATGAGCTATGAATACCTGGTAGAAAGCCATAGATTTGGGCTTCTCACCATGTGGGACCTAGAAGCTATGAAAAGAGATATTGGGTCCAGTGGAGCTTGGGGCTTTTAAACCAGAGTGGCCCCTGTGCCCAAGTGCGTAGTCTCATTACAAGGATAACACCTGTGTTGCCGGGGGCAGGGAGGAAACAGCTCTCGGACTGCCATGAAGAGACACACTTGGTGCCGCCTCTGGGTCTGCTGTATTTCCTCTGCTGTGCTCTAGGTGAGGCAGATCTCTGTGGCTGTGTAGGTTTGGTTATGCATCCTTGCTATCAAAGTATGGCCCTTGGAGAGACAGTACCAGCATTATCCAGAACTTTTTAGAAATGCAGTCAGCACCAGCCCAGACCTACTGAATTAGAACTGACATTTTAACAAGATCTTCAGGCAATTCCTATGCATAATTAAAGTTCGATGAACCCAGGACCAGAACCGGTCATCACATAGAATGGTCATAACTGTGGAAACCAGCCAACTTCTGCCACTCTAAAGAAGCTCTCATTTCCAGATCAAATCAATATCCGTGCATATTTTCCCCTTGTTTCTACTTTTTACTTGTAATTCTTTAATCACAACAATATGATGTTCTCCAGAGAACTCTACAAGAGCGATGAGGTCCTCTTATGTTAACCTACAATTAATCAATTAGCTCTTAATCCCAATGCAGCAGGGGCTACAACTTCTACAGTGTTTTTAATGTATTAACATTTGAGCTTTATTTCCTCTCCCAAAAATACTTATCAAGGTCTATCACATCAAAGCAAGAAAAAGCGCAAAGAAAGGCAAAGCCATATGGTTTCAGGGGTGGCGTTTCCCCTGGTCCCATGAAGTCCAGGAGAGCTGGGCAAGTTTTTCAACCTGGATGCTCCAAGGGGCATTCACAGGGAAACCAAAGGCAGGACCTCACGAGAGGAGCTCGCCACCAAGAGCATCTTGCAAGCCACGCCTGGGTTCCAGTCCTCTAAGGTGGGGGAGCGGGGTGGGAATCATCTTCTCAGGTTTTGCCAAACTGGCAGATGAGCCCTTTATACTGATACCTTATGCTTTCTCAGTTCCCGTAGAAAATTTTCAGGCTGTCCGGCTATATGTCAGCTACGCCTATATTTTCCGACCTGAGGACAGAATGGGATACCCCAGAAAGAAACTTTAAGACCAAGGAAAAAGGGCACACAGCCTGTGTCAACCACTCTGTGTGCTGGTTTCAGAGGGAGAAACTTAATTTTATTTCTTATATATTCCACATTCCCTGGAAAGAGGTAGTGAAAGATAGTACATGATATACAGACAAGGAAATAACAGATTTCCTATGACCTATAGGAAACTACATATATTTAGAAAGAAAACAACTGTATAATATATGTTCAGCATGATCCCAAGTACTACTTGCCGTCTCCCCTATGGATATGGATTATGGGTTGCTTCTAGTATCTTCTATACAAAAAGCAATATATATTCATTATAAACAATTTGAGACAAACAAAAAAACATACAACATGAAAATAAAAGAGAAAAATATACTTGGTAAAATTGCGGCTCAGAAGTTAAACCAAGGAGGGCACAAGGACAAATGAGGAAAGAAAGGGAAAGAGCGTGGGAGGAGAGAAAGAGGAAGAAAGGAAAGGGAGAATAGACATCTTTTGTGATTTGACCAGGGACAATGGAGGAAGAGTTCTGTTGCCTGGATACGCACCCAGTGGTGTATTTAGCTACACTGGTGTCTAACACTTCAAGTCAGCAGAAGAATAGTGCACATCTTTTCAACAAATGTAAACCAATTGCCCGCTATGTACCAGGAGGTGTTCTAAGGTGTTTTATTTTATTTTATTTTTTCTTTAATTTAGTTTTGGCTGTGTTGGGTCTTCGTTGCTGCACACAGGCTTTCTCTAGTTGTGGCGAGCGGGGGCTTCTCTTGTGGCAGAAGCGCAGGCTCAGTAGTTGTAGTGCACAGGCTTAGTTGCTCCGCGGCATGTGGGATCTTCCCAGACGAGGGATCGAACCCGTGTCCCCTGCACTGACAGGCGGCTTCTTAACCTCTGTGCCACGAGGGAAGTCCCTCTAAGGTGTTTTAAACACAATATCAATCTTTTAACCACCCTAAAAGTGACAATGATTGTTGTCACATTACCAATAAAAACAACTGAGACTTGGGGTGACGAAGTAGACCCGCCTCTCAAAGGTTACAAGCATTTTACTGCAAGTGCTCAACAAATGTTTGTTTTGAGTAGAAGGAAGGGAAAGGGGATTTGAAGTTGGGTCTGTGTTTCCAGGACACTTCTCTGAACCTCCTCCAAACGCCTACACTCCATAACTTCACTGGGGATGCATTTCCCAGAAAAGTGCTCCACTATCTGTTTTTCCACTTTTCACAGCGTTAGTGTCTCCCTCTGTTGATTATGTCCTGTGCAAGCACTCACATTTTGGCATTTTTCCATCTGCCAATACCCCCTTTCTTTGCACAGCTGAAAATCTGATGTTAAGAAGGCAAGTTTAGGTTGGGACTCCTTTGTTCTTCCCAGTAAAAATAACAGCCATGAAAAATGAACTGGTGCATTCTGTTGTGGTTCACGTTTCCTCCTTTGCTTGGCCCTTTGCAACTGAAAATATGCAGCATCGCACAGCTAAAGCACCTGTTCAATTGGAATTGTTTACTCCAGGGATAAATAGATTTTTACTTCAAAACCGAGACCCATCAAGCTTCAGATTTCGTAGAAATAGAGAAAAAGAAAAGTTAGCCCACTTTCAAGAGAAAAGAAAAGGTCACTTCCTGATTTTGCTAACATCAGGAAACAACACTTTAGGACATGTTTCAGTGTCAACCTCACCTCCAGTGAAATCCGAAAATCTAACACAATCAGAGAATAGAGGCTGGACTTTACATGAAAAAAGTTTGAGTATCTCAGAAATGAGCCGTTCTTCCTTTCGAAAGAACAGATCCTGAACTCTGAAAAGTTTCCAGATTTCTGCCTCTCCCTCTCCACATTTTCTCTTTCTCCTTTTCTCCAAATAACATCTGTTCTTCCAATTCTTCGTTCACCAAGTATGTTCCAAGAAGACCCTAATGTCCTTACACATCTCTACATGTCAGAGTTTACCTCTGCTTCTATTTATAGACATGTGTGTACACATATACTTAGAGGCAAGGACTGGCGTAGGGAGAGAGACAGGAATTTGGAGGATGGAAGGCAGCAAGAGGGAAGGGGTTGGGGAAGGGACCAGGCCTGGGATCTCTTTTCTGGGACAGGCTCATGTTTAGACCTCATTTAAGAAAAAATTTTTAAACGGTGTTTTCCCCAATATGATGTATTTTAAATGGATTTGTTAGGTAGATTATAGTTTAAACATTAAACTATAATGCCTTCTAGGTGTGGTACTTCTAGGTGCCTTCTAGGTGTGGACACTTGTAAGTCATTTCCTCCAGGGACATACTCTGTTCTCAAGGTGATTACAGTATATCTGGGGGGACAGAGCCCAGGTAGATACCTAGAGTACAGGTAATATAATCCCTTAGTGGTTACAGCAATTTGCTCTGCCATTAGGCAGACCTGTGCCAGAATGCCAGATCCAAGCCTAAGTTTCCTTATCTGCCAAATGGGAATAACAGCATTTATGGGATAACAGTAAAAATTAAGTGAGATTATTAATGTAATGTGAATGGTGTACAATATGTGCTCATTAAATGTAGGTGGCGGTTGTAATCACAAAATAATTATTATTACTCTCATCACTACTGACTGGGGGTATAAGTATGCTATGAAATGCTGCAGAGAAAAGAGGGATATATTTCTTACTGGACGCTGAGGGTGGAAGCTCAGAGAAGAGACAACATTTGAACAGCAGCTTAAAAAAAAACAAAAAAAACCTGCCGGAGCAGGAGAACTGCTGGAGCAAGGTAGGGCATTTGATGTTGCAGTGAGGATGCTGCCTGCACAGAAACGGATTCAGGGGAAGGGTTAGCAGGTCAGAGGATCGACATAAACTGCCCCTGGAGTGGGGGGAAGGGTTAAGTGGGATCAGAGGCTGAAAACGAAGGCTGAGGAAAGGTCAGGGAAGTCTTGCAAGGAAACGCAACCAGGGTTCCACAGGCAAGGAGAGACGCTGAGAGATTTGACAGTGGAAAAGAAAGAGAGTCAAATGACCTAGTAGAGTCTGGGTGGATGTTTACTCATTAAACTAATGTAGACGTCAAAGAGGTCACCTCAAAGAAGTCCCCTAGAGAGTGATAGGAGACCTCGAATCTTCCCACTGTGCACATATAACACCCTGAATCATCTGTTGTTAATAGCAATCATGTTATAATAACTTATTTAATTGCCCATCTCACTCACCCGATTACAAGCTTCATGAAGGCAGGGATGACATCTGCCGTGTTCATTGTTATATTGACAGGGCCCGGCACATAGTAAGCTCCCGAACACCCAATGGGTGATGTAGAACACATCATCCTGTACGTTCCCATATCTTTTTTTATTGATATGGAAGGACCTCTCCTCAGCTTTGCAAAAAGTGCAAACTCACCTCTCTCTTTTGAATGACAATTGAGTTCTTAAGGACCATCTAACTTAAGAATTTTCTAGTCTGGGGCTTCCCTGGTGGCGCAGTGGTTGAGAGTCCGCCTGCTGATGCAGGGGACGCGGGTTCGTGCCCCGGTCCAGGAGGATCCCACATGCCGCGGAGCGGCTGGGCCCGTGAGCCATGGCCGCTGAGCCTGCGCGTCTGGAGCCTGTGCTCCGCAACGGGAGAGGCCACAACAGTGAGAGGCCCGTGTACCGCAAAAAAGAAAAAAATTTTTTTCTAGTCCTTCAACTCTACTGTAAGACCCTAGAGACTAGGAAAGTGATACTTTTTTTTTTTTCTTGAATCTCTCACTTCCTTAGTATTTATTTATCATTAGTTCTGCTTCATTGAAAATCATAAAACATTTCTTTTTAAATATTCCAGTATTCTCATTTGTTAAAATGGTTTTTATCCTAAGTCATTGCAATGTCATAATTTAAATTCATAGATTACATTCATTTGTCATTTGAGAACATGTTATACAGATCTTCCTCAACCTAGGATGGAATTATGTTCTGATAAACCCATTGTAAATTGAAAGTACTTTTTATAATTTAAAAGTTGAAAAGGTATTTAAAATACCTAACCTCCAGAACATCACAGATTAGCCTAGCTTACCTTAAATGTGCTCAGAACTCTTACATTAGCCTAAATCTGGGCTAAATCATCTAACACAAAGCCTATTTTATAATAAATGCTGAACATCTCATGTATTTATTGAAAACTACACTGTAAGTGAAAAACAGACTGTTGTACGGGTACAGAATGGTTATTTCCCCTCGTGATCTCGTGGCTGACTGGGAGCTGCGGCTGCTGCTGCCCAGTATCAGGAGAAAGTATCATACCCATATTGCCAGCCAAGGAAAAGATCAAAATTCAAAACTCGATGTAAGCTTTCTCCTAAATTCATATTACTTTCACAGCATCGTCAAGTCGAAAAATTGTAAGTCAAGCTATCCTAAGTCAGAGACTGTATATTTCAAAGCACCTATACAAGCAACAAAGGGTCCGTTTCTCTGTTTGAACTCATCTTCTTTTTACCATCAAGGAGTTATGCAACCCAGTGTGTTTTCTTTCTTCCTTGCCCTCGTTACCAGGAAACTCAGGGGTATTGTGCTCATCAGCCAGGGCTCCTAAGCCATTCACTTGACACTCTACCTTTATAACTTGGCTCCTACCTTTTGCCTTGTTTTAATGGCTTCAGTTATTATACATCTGTGCATTTATTTTAAGTTGCCTCAAAACCTTTTTAAAGTAGGCAGGAGTAACATGTGTGTATTCATGTATATATTCATATATATATATATGTTTACTACATATTATTTATAAACACACACATATATCCAATACTAAAAGTATACCTAGCTACACGGTTCCCAGATGTTTTCTGCCATACCTCACTCTCAGGTCTCATGAAAGCATGACTTAATAATGTAAACATAAGTGAAGATTTTATAGAAGAGTCTTAGGAAACCCATTTCTGTTCCTTTCTCCAGATCCCTTCTTTGGTTATTCTGTTTTGAGTTTAATACACTAAACCAGGGATCAGCAAACTTTCCAGTAAAGGAGTAGAGAGTAATTTTTAGACTATGGGTCATGAGGTGTCTGTTGCAACTACTTAACTCTGCCATTAGAATGCAAACAGAGTCACAGACGTGCATAAGCAAATGTGCATGACTGTGTTTTGATAAAACTGTATTTATTAAAATAGGTGGTGGGTTGGATTTGGCCGGTGACCACAGTTTGCTGACCCTGCCCTAACCTTTCCCCTACTGTATCTGTCATCACTGGACGCTCTCAGGAAGTGTCACTCTGGCCAACTCCAGTGTCCAGTCTCTCCAAGTTCTTTAGCCTCAGCAAAGCAAAGCCCTCCCCAGTTAATGGGACAGGGCCCTCCCCCCTCAGTAAGCAGTTTCATTGCAAGGTTTATTGCTTGAAGATACCCTGGGGGAGTCTGTCCTCTCACATACACCAATAGTTTTATAAAAGATTTCTTGCTACTACATACAGTGATCACCACAAGAGAACTTTAGGTAAATACGACAAATATATCTCCATCTGCATAAGCAGTAACATTTTTGCAGCCTATAGCCATATTTGAGGCTAGAAAGAGGTCTCAATCAAGGGATTAAAAAAAAAAGTCTTCATGCCAACACTCACCTCTTCATGAGCCTTAGTATTCTCATCTGCACAACAGGGGGCAGAATTTCACCTGCACAAAGGCCAGAGTCTGGACCAAATGATCCCTTGTAGGTTCTTTCTGGAAGCTGGACAGGTTATTTTCCTAAACCAATGATTTCCAAATGGTTTCAGGAATCAGAATTCCCTTGGGTGCTGGTTAAAACACAGATTACTAAACCCCAGCCTGAGTTTCGGATTCAGTAGGTCTAGGGTGGAGCCCAAGAATTTGCAGTGCCGCCAAGTTCTGCTATCGCTGGTTCAGGGACCATGCTTTGGGAACAACTAGTCTGTCTACATGATAGAGATCTCACAGTCCCTCTTATGGGGAAGCAATGGCAGGGGAGGAGGGTCCTACAGCTGGTTCCCCTTCAGTTTTTCAGAATGGGGTTCCTTCTTGAAGGGATGAGAGATTAGTTCTGTTTGCCCGCTGAGTCTCTGGTGCCACAGCCACACCTCAGCAACTAATTACAGGCTGAAAGGAGGCTGGTGGTGACTCTCATGGAGCCATGGTGGAACGTCAAAGCCAATGGGTGAGCCATCCGGAGAAGGACAGGGAAAGGGGGGACCATTGAGAAGTGACAGATATGCAATCACACAATTCCTTTGTATAAGCCAACCTTCTAGAACTTTCTCTTTCCATAAACACAAAATCAACACAATCATTGACTGCAGATTGACCATATGTAGGCCCAGCACCGAGTAATGCAGGGTGGGCTGCAAGGACTCAAAAGACTGGAAAAGTGCAGACTGCCCTCAGGAACTCTCAATCTTACGCGGAAGGCAAAATTCACGACAGTGTCGAGACAAGTAGATGTTGAGATGCAATGTTATGTGGTGTGAAGATAGAAGGCTCTGGAGAGAGGATGCTGGTGGACTTGAGAGGTCTAGGCAGCCTTTCCTAGAGCATTGAGCCAGGCTGGCAGGGGCCTCGAGGGACAGGAAGGATCTGAAGCGGTGGAAGAGTGAGGAGAACACGGCAAGAAGCCAGAGTGTGCCTAGAATACCAGCAGAGAGGGGATAAGAATGAGCACAGGGACTTCTAAGTATGTCTCTACCCCTCCCCAAGGAAACTCCCCCGAGTCATTTCCATTCCTTTGTCTCTGTTTCCTGATTTGAGGATTGAGGGCTTTGAGCTAAATCACAAGTTTCCAAATTTTGTTCCATCTTAGAGAGATCCCAGGTTATTCAATGGTAAATGAGCAGTCTGTGCTCAGCCCTTGTCATCCTGCTTCTGCTTCAGCCAGAGAACTCCACTTTCCTGCACTGTTACACTCATTGTACAGTTTCACTTCCAGAAAGGATTTGAAAATCACTGAGCAAGAAACTCTGTAAAAGCTCTTTCCATTTGTACACGGGGTGGCTGGAGAGAGAGGAGAAAGCAGCCAGTCAGCACAAGGGATGGGACCACTAGGTGGGCCGGGCTAGCTTCCGGCACAGCTTGACAGCAGAGAGGAGTTCAGGCCAATGGAGGTTAGAATTAGGAAACCATTGATGGTTCATGGGTGGAGGAGTAGCACAGGGAGAGGAGTGGAATTGCGCCCACAAGCAGCCAGGGAAGCAAAATCTCAACTGCTCAGAAGGCTCTGAGTAAAAAAAAACAAAAGGGTGATTTTTCCCCCTTGTCAGCCTTCCCTCCCAGGACATTGTACTGTATGCAAAACGTGTAACTGTAAGACAAACATTTTTTTCCACTGCCCTTCTGAGCCCCACGGGCCTTCAGGAAGACCTGCACTTCAAGCAAAGCCTTTTTATTTTTCAACACCCACAGCTTCCATTCAACAATCAGAAGTTTTCCACTTTCATCAAAGAGACTGCAGAGAAAGGTCGAGGGAGCAGTCTGTTCTCAGCAGCTCTAGGAAGGTTACAGAGCCCCCTGCTACCCACTCACTGCTTATGCCCACCAGAGGACACAGTCTTCTCCCCGAATCAGCCGGGCGCATACCCCACAGAACACTGGCTTGCTTCATTCCCACCTCAGCCACAGATCAAATGAAGGTGTGCACCTACTTCTTCCAAAACCAAGTCCGATGTGGGATCAAGGGGACCTCAGCTTCCTTGACTATAAAATGGGTACATTTTACACCACTCTATTTAGCCCCCCCCCAGAGTTACCTCTTGATGGCTCTTTCATCTCCAGAATCTATGATCTTATGGATTCACTCGCAAGGAATATCCAGACCAATTCCTAGAGTGACCCAACTTAGGTTACGGTCAGCAGTGGGATCTCTGCAAAGGTGGCAGTGGTAATAATCCAAGCTTGGCTTTGGACACGGGACCTTTCCTTGGGGGGATCTGTGATTTCTGCTTGCTCTCAGAGATATATGGCAGCCAAACAGTGAGCAGAAAGGGGAGGGGTGGTACAAAGACCTGGGTACTTCCAAATGAAGTTTTCGAAGAGCTACATCCGGAGGCGCCAATTATGCAGTGATTCATTTTTTAAATGGTATTTTGAAGTGGAGATCATTAGTAACCACAGATGTGACGCAGCTCTGCCCCCCAGAGAATCTATCTTCTCTATCTGTCTAAATTCCAGACTATTTGGAACGTAGAACCAGAATGGTCCAATACCATCGGCCAAGTCTATTCCCGTTCATGAAGTACTCTTACATCACCATCTCATTTATCTTCACGGTGGCTGTCAGTGCAGATGGGGAAAAGAGAGGGGCATAAGGATTTGTACAAGGTCCCAAGACCTTTATGGGGTTGGGCTGAGACAAGACCTCAGGTTTTCAGCCTTCAAGTGCAATGAGAGTTGAACGATTTAGCATGGGTTCAGGGGCCAGACAGGTATAGCTATGCACTCAAGTTATCTTGCAACTTTGACTGAGGCAGTGTTCATCCTCTCTGATCCTCAATTTTCCCATCTGTAAAAAAGAAATATTAGCTGCCTCAGAGGGCAGAGGTGAGGATGAAGTGAGGGATCGTGTAAATCTCCTAGCACTGTGCCTGAGACAGAAGAGGTTCAACTGTAGTGGTCACATACACACACAGCACACACAACACACACGTATGCACACATCATGCACCACACAATGTGCACCACACGTCATAAAGGCACACCACACATGCACACACCATACAGAACACACACACCCCCTGCATTCCGCACCATACCACTTCCCGACACCCACCCTCACCGCCAATTCCTTCCCCTTTTTCTGAGTTTTATGGCAGGCCCAAGTTTATATGCAAATTTAACAGATCCCAATACACTCTGCAGGAATTTTTGTTCAGAAGATCAGTGTCTCCAGATTCCTGCTCTCAAACAGTATCTTTGGACCTGTCACCAAATTTCTTACTGCCATGAGCTTGTCTCCCTTTGGCTCAATCTCCACATTTGTGGGCTCTTCCTTCCCAGATATCTGGTAGCATTTCCAGTTTTTAGCAGGAGCCAATATTATCAACCTTTTGAGTCATTCTACCACAGTCCAAGGGATCCAGCCTCCCCAAGGCCCAGCAAAGAGACATTTTTCTGATGAGGACTTCTGAGCCACAGGCCTTGCTAAAGAGAACGCGCAGCTTCTCAGGCCGGAAGGCGTTTTGTGGCTGAGTGTGATTGAAACAGAAGTTGCTTTGTGCGCGCGCACGCACACACACACACACACGCACACACACACACACGCGTACACATCAGAGTAGGGAAACCGTCATTTTCCTACTCACCCTCTGATATCAGCCACCTTCTCTGTAGCTACAGTTTCTCTTCACTCACATTAATCCCTGGCGATGAAAAATGAACCTCTCCCCCACCCGCGCTGCTGCCTTTCGCCTCCCGCCCCCAGAGAAGCATTTCTTCATGAGGCAGACGGTGAAGGTTTTTTTCCAAGTCACATGATCCGGGATGCAGGGGGAGAATCCTTCTTGGAACAGAGACGGGCCCAGAACCAAATCAGATGAGGAGAGATAAGGTGTGATGTGGGGAAGACTATATAAGAATGGACGCAGGGCTGCAGCGAGCACTCAACCCACTGGCCCCTTCTCAAGACACAGCCATGCATGTGCCCGCAGGCTCCGTCACCAGCCACTTGGGAACCACTAGCCGCAGTTATTTCTATTTCACCACGGCCTCACTGGCTCTGTGTCTCGTCTTTGCTGTGGCAACCATTATGGTGCTGGTAGTTCAGAAGACGGTAAGTGGACTTCTCTTCTTTGCCTTTCCTTTCTGATTTATGTTCAGTTTTCTCCAGAGAGAGACTTGGAAATAAACTTAAAAAAGAACCTATATCACGCAGAGAAAGGGAGCAAAGAAATGGGAACTTAACTCTCTCAAATAGTTTGGCTTTTGGAGAGAAAATTTTGTTGAGCCATCATCTCCAAACTTTCCAGGCTCCCAGGAGCCAAAAGAAGGGAGAGGAGCTCTTAGCCTTGAGAAATTAATAGTTAAATGTTGCTGAGCCAGAGCAACATTCCTATCAAGGAAGGAAGTGATAAGGAAACTTGGTAACACATTTGTACAACTTGGTGTCACGTCTTCAATGCCTTCAGACCAGATTCCAAGGTTCTCTATTCTCTGTCTAAATGTTCCTGAGACTTCGGAGGCCTCATCCAATGCTAAGAGCTTTTTTTAACCTGGAGCTAAGTTTCAGAGGCCAAAGTCTATAAGGGAAAGAGGCAAGAGAGAAGACCAGGGCTTCTTAGAGCTTGGGCATTTCAGCGTTAAAGCTCACAAGACAGACTGAAAGCTTCCTCCTGAGCCACTGCTTTGAAGAGCTTAGCTCTTCCACAAAAACATAAAGCACAGAGGCAGAACCTACAGATGTTTTTCACATCTGTTCCCTTGAGACTGCTCAGAATTCTAAAACTACAAGCAATTACGGGTACACACTGTGAGGCCAAAGGGTCTCAGGAAATTCACCTTTTTTTGAAGTAAATGGTGAGATTTATTGTGAAACCAGAAGAGATGAAGGAGGAAGCTTCTTTATATTTTAGGAAATTGGTGTTTACAGAGAATCCACCAGCATGTATTTTATAGAAAATACTGTACTGATAGGATATATTGCTCATGAATTTTTTTAATGAAATAATTTTGATAGTTTATGAACTGTACCCCCCACCAACCTGCCAGAGTAAGTACATTTCTATTATTCCTTCAAAGCTCCCATTTTGTATGGTATTATAATCCTGCAGAATTTGTTCTGGTTTCCTTCAGTTGTCTTAGGCTGAACGCTCTTTAACTTATTCATTGCTAAAAAGAACAGGGCTTTAACAGGCTTTGGTATCTGTTTCTCAAGTGTCATCAAGCTTGGAAATTTAAATGAAACTTTGAGGCTCATATCTCCACAAAAGTGAAAGAAAACAGAATTGCTAGCATTTGAGATTTAGATTGTAGAATTTATGAAGGTCATCATTTAATGGGCTCATCTACATCTACTAGGAATAATACTCTTGAAAACATTCTAGGACACTTTTTTTTTTTTCTGTAGAGGCTCTATAATTTCTATAATTCTAATCTGAAGTAAACCAGAGGTGTAACATTTTATAGCAACAGCCAAAGCAAAGAAATTAAAGTGGTCTTTGAAAAGTTCTGTAGTTAAAGGTTGCAGCTAGAACTGCTATGAGACAGAGAGAGAGAAATGAAGGAAGGAAGGAAGGAAGGAAGGAAGGAAGGAAGGAAGGAAGGAAGGAAGAAAGGAAGGAAGGAAGGAAGGAAGGAAGGAAGGAAGGAAGGAAGGAAGGAAGGAAGGAAGGAAAAGAGAAAGAGATGATGGGGGTATAAGGTGTGGTGGTAACATATAAAGCTAGAGAGAGCTCCAGAATGGTCCTTATTCAAATCCAACCTTTGTATGAACTGATTCTTTCCATGAAGGAACGAGAGTGGATCTTTCTCCCTCATTTTTGTAAATGTGGAAAATGAGGAACTGAAAGGGGACAGGGCTTGACCTAAGTCGTCCTGAGAAAGTGGTAAAGACTGCTTGATTATTTAATCAGGACACCATTCCCTTGGATGATACAGCCAGCCACAGAAGCACTAAGAAACTCTGTTCCTGCTCTTCTCTTGGGAGCGCTATCTTCTTGGCATCCACCTCCTTGACTTAGCCTCACGTTGGGATATGAAAAGATTCACTTCAAAGTCTGATTGTTGGCTTTGGTGTACTGTGATTTCTTAGCCCGAGAAATGTCAGTTACTTGCGTAAAACAACTGCGACATTAAAAGTGAAGTGTTTTACACATATCATTTCCGATAATTTGTTCAGATATTAACTGTTAGAAGAGCTAAGAAGAGAGAGTTATCCCCTTGAGCCTGAGTTATCAGGAAAGGCTTCCTACAGGAGGAGGGAATGCAGGCTGGCTTTAGGACAGGTACAAATGACAGTGAAGAGACAAATGAAGAGACTCTAACAGGACTTCTGATAAAGAAGTCAATGGGAGATAACCAAGGACCTTAAACTCATATCCCAATTATTAACAATGGAATGGATTGGTGGCCACATAGCACTCTGCTGTGAGGGTGGATCGGGGCAGGGGTGAGAACCATGAGAATGGTTCTGTTGGCCTAAGAGGTCACAGCTCTAAATGAAAAGGCACATGCACAGACAAAATTTAAAACACGCTTAACTCATAATATATAATAAGCGATGGAAGGTAGGCACATAGGGCTACCATGAGACCACAAGTTAAGGAGACAGAACATTTTCCCAGGCAGAGCTAAGAAAAACTTCACTGGAGATTGACATTTCAGTTTGGCTTGAGAAATGTGCAGTTTCAAATGGGTGAAGGGAGATTAGAGGAGAGAGCTTTCCTGGCCAGTGGAACAGTGTGAGAAAAGCGATGGAGAAGAAACGTGAAAGGCATGTAGGAAAATCAACAAAGATCGCCTTGAGATTTGGCTTGAAGACCAAATAACTCCAAGGCCAAATTCCTTGGCAGAGGCAAAGAAAGAATTAGGTTTCAACCTCAAATACTTGTTGAGCATCTGCTGTGTACAGGACATTGTTCTAAGTAATGGGTACAGAGCCTTGATCAAAGCCAACAAAATCCCTGCTTTCCTGTTACTTATGGAACTTATTGCCTACTGATGTCTTAAGTCTCTGTGGTGGCTGTATTTTATTTACCTTTAAACTATTATATTTATTTAAAATGTTCTATTCTTGTGGTTTAAGAAAAGTAAATAGTAAACAAGGGAAAAAAAAGAAAAATAGAAATCTCTCACACTCTCCCCACCCAACCAGCAATCCCTCTTCCCTGAGATAATGACCATTAACAGATTCTTCCATGTCCTTCCAAAAATCTCTGCTTCTACAAATATATAGTATACACAGGTCATTATAGTAAACTCATAAATTTGTACCTTGCTTTATTGACTTGACAGTATATCTTGGAGATCCTTCCATGCCAGTACATGGAAGTCCATCTCATTCTTTTGAAGAGTCACATAGCATTTTATTGTACTTCATATTTCACCACGCCTAGTGAAGGACACTCAGGTTTTCCTCTAGAAGTTTTGCCCACTGTGCACATCTGCAAGTATATCTGTGGGACAAATTCCTAGTGGTGGTAATATAATGTGTTTTTCATTTCTATAAATTATGTAAATCAGCTTCCAAAGAGATTGTACCAATATACTACTCTTGAGGAAGTAAAAGTCCTACCAACAAAGAGACAGATCTTCATGAGAAAGACAGAAAATGGATTTCTTACTGAGTAAGCACAACAGAGTACCTGCATATGTGTCAGGATGAAATTTCACACAATTCATACAGCAAAGAATGAAAAACAACAAAAAAAGAAAAATAATAAAATTTCTCATATCTCCTCCAGAGACAAAGGGTTATATATAGATTTATATAGGCTACAAGGTTGACACCAAAAGTGTTTACAGTTCAAGTGGCTCTGAGGTCTTCAATCTTAGAGACATCTCTGTTACAAACCAGGAGCCTGGACTTATCCAACCCCTAGAGAGATCCATTTACAGTCCACACGGTTAGCAAGGGCTCATTATGTCCTCTAGAAAGAAGAGAAAGCAGCTGCCTTCTTTCCCTTTATCAGCAAAGAAAATTCCTTTTTAAAAAAATTTATCCTTACAATACCACTCTACTTCCCCACCAAGAGTGGAGTATAGGGGTAGTGACCGGTGGTCATGGTGGTAAGGTTTTCTGGTTTGCTTTTCAGCCCAATAAAATATAGGGGAGAATTGAAATGCCCTGTGATTCTTCTCTCTACCCATGTTACTCTCTCCAATGCATTCAATTTATCAATCCAAAAAAGGCCACTGAAAATCTTCTCCAGGGAAAGCCCTATGCTGGGCTGTGAGGGAAGGACCCAAGTGGGTAAGGCAGGACCCTTTTCTCCGAGAATCTCTAAGTTGGAGAAATGAGGCCCAAACACTCAAGAGACTGAATTTGGGGCAGAATGGCACTGAATGCCATACCAGAGGAGAGGAAGACAATTTCTCCTTGGGATGAGGGAAGGCTTTGCAGAAGAGCTTAGAAGGGAAGCTGAGCCTCCTCCAAGAATTAAAAGGATTATGTCTTATGCCCAAAGTTTTATTTTGAAAAACTTTAAACCTACAGAAAAATGGAATGGTAAACACCCATATAACCTTTCACCTAAATTCACTGTGTTAATATTTTGCCGTATTTCTGCTCTTTCTATATATGTGAAAGTAAGTTTCAGATAGTGTGACCTTTCACCTGCATGTATTTCAGCACCCATTTCCTACTTACTGCAGTGCCATTATCATAGCCAAGAGAGTTAATGTTAATTTGGCAATATCACCTTATTATAATATGTAGTCCATATTTTAATTTCCTCCACTTGGTCAAAAATGTCTTCTACAGCTGTTGTGCCTTGTTTTGTTTGTTGACCCAGAATCCACTCTCAGGTTATCTGTTCCAATCTAGAATGTTACTATTTAAAAGGTGGTCCTGGGAGCTTGTTAGAAATGCCAAGCCCCATTCTAGACCTGCTTTTTAATAAGGTCCCTGGTGATCTATACACACGTTAAGTTTGAGAAGCACAGATCTAACAATCTCCTCTGCTCTTTGTTGCTTTTCACGGCATTGACTTTTTCAAAGGGTCAGTTCTGTTGTAGAATAGCTTACGATTTGGAACTGTCTTAGTGTTTACTCATGATTATATTCAGATGAAACATTTTTGGCAAGAACAGTACACAGGCGATGTTATATACTTCTTACTGCAGCAGAGCTAGAGGCATATATGTCAGGTTGCCCCATCATTGGCAATAATGTTTAGTCCCTTGATTCAGGCGGAGACCACTGGCTATCTCTTTAGTAGAACACTTTGTTCTTTCTTATTAATAAGTCATCTATGGGGTAGTACTTTGAAGACATACCAATATCCTTCACTTCACATTTTTGGCATTCTTTGATGATGACCCTCATCTGAGTCAGCTAATGTACTGAGGGTTGAAGAATGATAATTGCCTAATTCTATCATTCTTTGTGCATTTATTAGCTGACATTCTTCAATGGAGAAGAGCTCTCCATTGGAAGGATGGTGGCAGGTGGAGATGGTGCCGGGCATTCCAGGTGAGGCAACAGTGAGGAGACGCACAGCCTGGGAGAAGGCGAGCCCAAGTGTGAGGACAGGAGTTGCAGGGCCAGAACAGAGGTCAGTCCAGACTGCACGGGGGAGCAGCAGGACTTAGAGCTAGGTGGCAAGAAGCATTGATAGAGGAAGATGAGAGGATAGGAAGCCACCCTATCAACAGACTAGGAAGATTTCCTACACCCATGCATGAGCTCAGCTCCGCACTCAGCCTCCAGAAGCCATTCCCCATTCCTCGGGGAAGGAAGGCCTCAGTATCCTGATTGCCTGTTGAGTAACGTCTTTTTTTTTTTTTTTAATTTTTTTAACATCTTTATTGGAGTATAATTGCTTTACAATGGTGTGTTAGTTTCTGCTTTATAACAAAGTGAATCAGTCATACATAAACATATGTTCCCATATGTCTTCCCTGTTGCGTCTCCCTCCCTCCCACCCACCCTATCCCACCCCTCCAGGCTGAGTAACGTCTTTAAGCCCTTGTTTTTCAAAGTGTGGACCCTGGCCCAGCAGCACAAGAATCATCTGGAAGCTCATTAGAAATGCAAAACCTAAGGGCCCATCTCACACCTACAGAATCAGAATTAGCATTTTAACTAGATTCCCCAGGGGGAGAAGCACTGCTTTAAGCCACTGTATTCCAATGACCACTTTCACTAACATTACCAAAACAAAGGCTGTCAAGGAAAATTTTCTATGACCTCCAACCACTTTCTCATGGAGTCTCAGGAGAATTTCCTGCGCCAGCTTCATCCTGCCCTACCCTAGAGAGGCAACGTGGCTTGGCATTGAAGAGCATTGCCTTCCAAGTCAACACGCCAGAGTTTGAACACTTTCCTTGCTATTCACCATCTATGGGACCTTCTATAATCATTAAGTCACTTCTCTAAGTCTTAGTCAATCACTAACTCTTGGGGTAAAGATCAAATAAGATAATGCATGTAAAGCATATAGCCCCCAAGGATTAAGCACCCTCATTGAGTGCTTAATCACGTTCACTGGAAAATAAGAGAGGCATTCCTGGCAAAGGTCTCCATGGCCCACCTTACAAGATGGGAGGCCACCTGGCATATTCCAAATATTAGTTCCTTTTGGCCACTTTCCATCAGAGAGGGTATCTTTTTTCAAAGTAAATTTGAGAGCTGACTCCCCTGCTTTTCAGCCCAGATAAAATATAGGGGTGAACTGAAATGCCCTGTGATACTTTGCTCTGCAAAAAAGAAATAAGACTTTCAAGGTATTGAGGCAAATTAAGCACCTCATTAGGAGTAACCAAAATAACTACAGTTTTCAAGTACTTGCTAACACTCTATGTATAATATCTTATTATGTCCACAACAACCCAGCGGAGGGAAGCATTATTAGCCCTGTAATCACAGTGATGAAAGGAAATGGGAAAACAGACTCCTAGGCAGGGAAGATGATTGGAACAGGCCATTCCACCTGGAAACAAACAAGTTAAATGTGACAGCTCCTCCCTCCACAAACAGAAACATTGTTGAGGATACCCATTAGACACACAGATTCTGGGGAAAAAAGAGAGAGAGAGAAGTACACTTAATGAAATGTACCTGGTTGGTAACCTCGGAGATGAAGTTTCCTGAGCTACTCAATGGAGCCAAGAATGCCAACTTGGGAGGGTCCATTTGCTTGTGTCTATGTCTAGCCTATGTACTGTTTACCACAAAGCCAAGTTGCTAAGCAAGGTAGTTCACATTTCCCCAGCCAAGACCCGGATCCCCAGGCTAGGTATGGGAAAGAATTCTAAGACTGGGAGGTACCTCACTAAAGAGGAATAGATAGATGAACAGCACTGAGCATAGCACAGAAAGGGTCCTCAGCAAAATTTAAGTCGTCATCTCTTCATACCCTACTTCTGCACCTCCAAAAACAAGGACTACTAAGGGCCGGGGGGCCGGGGAAGAATGAGCTTTTCTATCCTTGGCTTCTGAAGACAGCATCTCTCCTGGGGCATAGAGCCAGGGAAAGAGCACTGGAGAATTTCAGTCTGGGATCTGGGATTCCACTGACTCATGAGTGTCTCAGTCTCCTTGCCTGTGAAACTTAGCTTGATGCACTAAAGGATGTCTTGGTTCCCCACTGGCCCTGATTCTCTGATCTCATCTACCATGGGTAGCCAAGGGAAGCTATGGAGACCTGTCCTCATCCCAGGAGCTCTTCAAGATAGGAATAGTCACACTTCTGTCTTGGATGTCATGGGTCCTGGGTGAAGGTTCAAGCAAAAGGATTCTTTCCTGTACTATGAAGCTTTGTTTCTGACATCCTCCTGTCTGAAGCTAGAAAACCAGAAAGCCCTCAAATGGCAGAGACTCCCCCTGTACCCCCAACCCCCCATGTAAATTAGATCTCCTTCCAGATATTATCTCTTGCAACCTTTCTACTCAAATTGTGTCCTGTGGGCCAGGAGCACCGATGTCACCTGGGAGCTTGTCAGAAATAGACTCTCAGGCTCCACCCACACGTGCTGAATCAGCACTTGCATTTTAATGAGCTCCCCAAGTGATTCATACACATGCTAAAGTTCAAGACGTTCTATTTTGAAAAACTCTGCCTCTCTCCTGGCAGCTCTTGCCGCAACTTGCAATTCTAATTAGATATTTACTTGTATATCTTAAATGACTGCTTTAATGATCGAGCCATAAAATCCACAGGATGTCTTCCAATGACTAACTTAGAGCCTGGCACATACCAGGTGCCCAATTCAACATGTGCTGAATGTATGATTCTCTGGTATTTCCCAACTGCCAGTGGCCGCTGCGATGGCTCCGCGGGGACTGCCGCTCTGGCAGTCTCTCACTGTCCCTGGACATGTTCCTGGGCAGCCAATTAATTCAACGGTCTTAGCACCACATTTAAACGTAGATGTTCTTCTTCACGTATTTGCACATCACTCTAATCGACGGACATGCCTGGCAGTAAACTAGGTGTTTATTATAAATTATGAAATGCCGTTTGTTGTCTCACAGAGGCAACCGGGAGGGGAATTTTGTGACATCAGGTTCTCCTTTGAACTACATGTGCAACTGAGAGACCACAAGTGTACAGCATTGTTAATTAGGTTAAGAGCTTTCAACTAAAGCAACAAAATCATAGGCTGTTAGAGCAGGGAGGAAAGGACCTTCCGAGCCAAGTTCACTTCTTCTCCCTGATAAGCTGAAGCTCCCAAATCTATACTGACTTCCATCTCCACATCAGTGCTCTGCCGGGGCTCTGCCTCAGGAGCCTCCCTCGGACCCACTGCCACACATCTGGGCTGGAGCAGAGAGTCACTGATCAGGAGAGCTGGCAATGGAAGGCAAAGGACAGAGCCCCTAGAGCGACAGTAGAATAAAGAGAGGACTCCAGATGGTCCTAGGTGTTCATACAGGACACTAAGAAAATAAGGTGTGGGAAGCTGCACACTTCTTGCTCCGTTAGAAGTTGGGAAGTTGTTTTCATCCTTGTAAATGCTCACATTCCTCTAGGTCTTTATTAATATTTCAATCCAATGCACTATAGGAGATCCTGACCAGGAGAGGTCAAAAGATAAATAAGACACTTCATTCCTTATTGGCAGGACAACTGAGGGGTGTCTCTAATGGCTGAGGTGGGGAGAAGTTGGGGGGAGACCGGGGAGGAAGCTAGTCTCTGAAGAACTAGGGCTGAAGAACTATGCCCACCTGCTTCTGTTGCTCAGAGCACCTGAGTAAGACCTCCTTTCATCCCCTCCACTCCCCAGCCTGGAGGCCCTCCTTCAGAAGACAATCCGCTATCAGAGTATCTGCTATCAACCTCTTACTTAACTATGTAAATATTTATGCATATATTTACGCTTATTATAGAATAACATAAAACATGTGACTATTAAAATAAATAATATACATTTATGCTTTTTATGTTATATATTTATAAGTATTTAGATGTTATAGTCAAATATAAACTTGTAATAAATCCATGAGAGCAGGGACCCAATTTAATTATTTTTGGTATCTTCGCAATGCTTGGCACGTAAACGTTCTATTAATTCAGTATTTCCAACCACAGGAAAAATAGAAATGTACCTTCCTAGGTATGTTTACAACATACTTTCACTGTTTGCTGAATCAAACATAGAAAAAAAAACCCACATATATTTATATAATACACTTGTTTGCTCTTATGTTAATCAAAGTAGGAAAAAATAACACATGTGGTGGTGAAAACAAAAAGCTCTGGACTGAAAGTTGAGTTGCAGATTCTAGTCCCTGAACTGCCATAAACTTTACCTCTCGGCCCCCCGTTCCTCACATGTGAAATGAGGACAGCAATCCTCCAGTTGTGTTTCTGATAAGCAGGTTGTAAAGCAAATGGATGAGAAAGCCCACTGTAAACTAAGTCAGTGAATGAATTTTTTTTAAATCTAAGAGTCAGATGGAACATGAATTCTAAATTGCATAATACTTTGAGGACAACCAAAATGGAAAAGAAAAAGAATAGCTGTTTCAATCTGATGACATTCTCATGCTGCTTTTTTTTTTTTTCCTCTTTCTTCTCTTCCAGGACTCCATTCCCAACCCGCCGGGCAAATTCCACCTTAAAGGAGGTAAGACTTTGGAATTGGGAATAAATGTGCAGGGACGCATCCATATCACATCACAGATGGTTACCAACCAGAAACATCACGATAGTGTCCAACAGGAGAGTGGGCGGAGGGGGGCCGTCAGGGCAGAGCTGATGCTTCTCCATTCATCCGAGCAGCCTCCGAGCTGCACTCACCTCCCCACAAGTTCTCCCACCAGCCCTCAACTCTCCCACTAGTGAAAACTGTACCTCTGGCATAGGCTGTCACACGGACACAGAGAGGAACACGAGGCAGCGTTGTGTTAAGAGCTTAAAATCTGGAGTCAGGCAATGTGGGTATGAATCTAGGCTCTACACCCCACCTGAGAAACTCAGGTCCTCATCTGTGAAATAGGACTAATCATACCCACCTCATGAAGGTATTGGAGAAGCTGTCAGATCTCTTCCAGACATTGCTTGGCACGGTGACCAACACATAGTAATCATTAAATAACTGGTAACAGACAAAATGCATAATGAAGCTGAGGGCTTGTGAAACAGACCTCCCCACCCCTCATATTTCCTATCACTGAAGTCACTAATTAATGCATTGTCTCTACTAGCCCCAGACTGGTGATATGCAGAGTTAGGTTAACATGGAAAATGAAAAACTTTGGGATCATCTGATGAATGTTTTCATTGCACAGAAGAGGAAAAGTAAGACCAAGTGAAGGGTCTTGTTCAGAGTCATATGAAGTCAAACCTAGAACCCAGATGTCCTCATCTCTAATCCAGTGTTCTTTCAACCCAAAATCTTTAGCCCCATCTCAGTCCTGTAACCCTCAGAACCTAGCTAGCAACTGGATCACCAGACAGCTCAGAGAAAAAAAAGTAAAAGAGAAAGAGTGGGTCATTATAGGCACCTGGATAGAGACACCCAGTCATGCTTGGGGCCAGAGGACGTAAGTGTCTGGACACAGCTTCTCACAGCAGCAGCCACCACACTTGGAGTTTCCTTCAGGACACCCGTAGTCATGCTTCTCCTGCTATTTGTCATCCAGAGACTTAGAAAGTAAGGGCAAAATCCCCTAAAAGGAGCAGCATTCTGGATCTTTCAAGGCAGACTAGTAAATACAGCTTTGTCAACAATAGCTTAACTTTGGCTGGAATTACTTAGCATGTGACCTCAGTTCCCACAATGCCTCTGTAGACAGTCACATTGAGGTAAAAAGGAGATGGCATAATGCAGAGGTAAGCAAATTTTTTCTGTAAAGGGCCAGAGAGTAAACATTCTAGGCTTTGCAGGCCATAAGAGTCCCTGTGGCGAGTCCGCTCCACTGCCGTGGTGCAGAAGCAGCAAATGAGCAGGCATGGCTGCGGGCCCACAAGACTTCATGCGCAGAATGAGGCGGTGGTCCGGATCTCACCCACAGACCAGGGTGTGCTGCCCCCCATCATGGAAACAGTACCGGCTTTGGATTCAGAACACGGAAGCTTGCAAGAAACCAAACACACTGAGTAAATGTCATTTTCCCTTCCCCAGTCCCACTGTTCCACATCCATCCAGATTTTCCAAGTTTTGACGAGAACTTCATTTTTCAAGACGGGGAGATGATCTTTAGGGAGAACATGACCCCAACGACAAGGACAATTTTGATCAGGCAACACGACCTCAGCCATTCTGGGTCTCAGTTTCTGCACTTCCATCGTAGGTCACCAACTACAGAGGTTCTAACCTGATCCCCCTTTTCCCATGGCCAACTATGCTTTCCTCTGAGAGCACCTCCTTTTCCACAGTTTTTTTTTATTTTTGGCTGTGTTGGGTCTTCGTTGCTGCACGTGGGCTTCCTCTAGTTGCGGCGAGCAGGGTCTACTCTTCGTTGTGGTGCGCAGGCTTCTCATTGCGGTGGCTTCTCTTGTTGAGGAGGATGGGCTCTAGGCATGCAGGCTTCAGTAGTTGTGGCACATGGGCTCAGTAGTTGTGGCTCACAGGCTCTAGAGCACAGGCTCAGTAGTTGTGGCGCATGGGCCTAGTTGCTCCGCGGCATGTGGGATCTTCCCGGACCAGGGCTTGAACCCGTGTCCCCTGCACTGGCAGGCGGATTCTTAATCACTGAGCCACCAGGGAAGTCCTCTACAGTTTTCTGGTATTAAAATGTCCTTTCTTTTACAACATGAAGCTGATATAGATGGGAATTAAGTTGGTTTGCTTTTAGTCAGAGTTATTTTGTTTGTTTGTTTGAATGGTCACAAGGCAAAATAATAAGCTGCCCATTGTATACTGGTAACTGAATTTACATTTTGGAGTAATTATTTTGGTCCATAAAATTCAAAGTTTTGGAAGCTGTGGACTAGATCAGTTACCAGATCGCTTCTTAAATGGGCCATCACTGTAGATATCAGAACACAAACTAATCCAAAACTGACTGCAGTTTACAATTCAATGTTTCTGCAACCAGGTAGAAAATGCTAATAATTCTCACCAGGGCCATGAAACTTTCGTTAAAGACCTTCCCACACCTCCCCTGGATTTATATTAGCCTCCAACCTGTAAGCAAACAACACGGGGATTAATAGTCCCATTTTGCAGATAATGAGCTGAGGCCCAGGGAATCAAGGTGACTTGCCCAAGGTCATCTAGGGAGTGGATGGCAGAGCACGGATCAGAATCCAGGGCTCCTCTCTAGCCCCCACATGACATGCTTCAGCCATAAAATGTCAGTGACCTACTGTGCGTGGTCCCTAGCTTTCTCCTGCTTTTAATGCAAGTTTCCACTTCTCTTAACTTGGCAAACTACAGACACAGTAGCAGGGTGAGGTGGAAAGAACACTACCTTGGAGCAAGGCCTGGGCTCCAGAACTGACCTTCACACCAGCAGGCTGTGCTTCTCTGGGCAAGTCTTTCCTCCTCTTTGGGTCTCGTCTATAACATAACAACAATGTACTGAATGAACTGGAAGGGCCCTTCCAACTTTGATGCTTTATGATACTCCAATCTTTCATTCATTATGGAAATATAGAAAAGTCTAAAAAGATTATTCCTAATAGCCTTGAGGAAGTCTGCATACACAGCCTTCTCCCCCAACAAACCCCTCTTAAACAGGCAGAAACAGCAAACTCCCTTTTGAAAAGCCATTGCAAGACATTCCAGGCAGAGAGGCATCGTCCCCCAGAAACTCCAGGGAGGAAGCCCCAGGGGTCAGCATGTGGTTTGTCACGGGGCTGGAGAAGAGCAGAAGCCAGACGCTTCCCAGGGAGACCTCTGCCACCAACTGATGGAAACTGCCCACCATCAGCAGGAAGCCAGCAGCAGCCCAGAGGCTGGAAAACAGGGTCATGTCCGTACACTAAAGTAATGTAACACAGGATGACACTTAGCTGCAGGGAAACCACCGAAAGCCAAGCCTTTTTTTGTAATGAAAAGATGTCTGAGTCTCAACACAAGCTTCCCGCTCCCAACCAGGAGACTTGTCACTGGCAGACTGCTACCTCACACACACTCCATCGTGCCTAGGACTCAGTGGCCCATGCGGGGGCCCAGCCGGGACTAAGGGTAGGAAGGGCAATGGGAGGAGAACATTTTCCCACACGCTTCTCCTCTTCTCTGGCAAATGCAGCCATGAAGGACTCCTGCACAGAGCTACTACGAGGGTGAAATGGGACAGCAGATACGACCCTTGTCTGCCACATGGTCGAGCATGAGTCCTCTGGACACAGAGTCCAGGCGGGCTGGGCGAGGGAGGCTTGTACTGCTTCTCGTCACTTCTTGTTCCAGTCTCCTGCCTCCACAGCGTTTTGACTCTCACCTATGCTCGTGTATGTGCCTTACTTCCCCAAACCCTGGAACACAGCCCCCTATGCCTGAGGTCCCCAGAGTTCCAGAAGCACCCGCAGCTGTGTGTAGCAAAGCTGACAGTAGCATTTAGGGTACATGGAGAAGGCGGCAGGGCAGTGCCTTCCATCATGGAGGATGAGGCAGACTTGAGTTGCAGACCCCTCTGTGCTCGTGAGGCTTCTGCGCCCCAGCCACCAGGGCCTTCTGGAGGGACTGCACTGCTCCCTGGGGTTCAGCCCTGTGGCCATGCTCTCCTTCTTCCCATTTTCACCACGCCTTCACTTCCCCTCACAAACTCTGCAGAAACTCAAATTCTACTGCTTTTACTGCAAAATAATTTTGGTCACCTTGGTCTCAGCCCCAGGCCTTCCTAACTTCCCAACAACAAAATATCAATTCTTAGCTGTACTGGAGGAATTCTGTAGACAACCTGTAAGTCAGTTTTTCTCTTATTCCCTTACTAGGTATGTGTGAGGATCTGGTGAAGTGAAAATAATAAACACTGATGGGTCACTCACTCCGTGCCACGCACTGAGCTGAGTGCTTCGTGATTCACGCGTACAGTCTCACAACAAGTCCGGGGGATAATCAGTAGCCCCTTATTATTTATAAGTAGGGAAACTAGAGCACAGAGAGGTTTACCGACTTGACTTGCCTAAGACTGCACAGCTAGCATGGAGTGGGGAGACCTCAGAAGGCAGGCTGACCGCCTTGGAGCCCTTTTGCCGAACCAGGATTGTATGGTCAGATGCTGAGTACAACACAACTGTGCTTCCTTCCGGTGCCCCTACCAGTCCTCCAAGGCTAGGAATCCTTCCAAGGCTCTCTGCCACTTCCTGAGCACCTGCTCCTGCAGCTGTCTTTCTTCTTGGCACTGAAGTATGCTCTCTGCTGTCGAGCTTTGAGACAGACAGGGCCACTAGCACAACCACACACGTGGGTTTGCACAAGAGGTGAGGTGGTAGGGGGCATGAAGGGCCCACGGCAGGGGATCTAGAGGCCAAATTCAAGCCCCAGGAGTCATGAGACCTGGGATGATTCCTTCCTCCCCACAGCCTGCCAGTTAGAAGAGTTTGTCTTTCCTGTGAATGTCACATGGCCCCTAATACCCCAAGGTTCCCTGGAGGCCCTGAGGAAGTGGGAACAGTGGACAGACCACATGAAGTGGTCCGGTACCCCTTCTTGCATTCCCCACCCTCAGCCTGAATTCAGTCTCCAGCTGGGGATGAGGTACAAAAGGCAGAGAATTGGGTTGAACTTCGGAATACCTAGACTCCAGTCCTATGACTTGAACTCCCAGGGACTGGAGTTTCCTGTTTTTGAAAATATCAGGCATGAGGTGGGCAAGCCAGCTGTCCTGACCTAGCATGGATTTTGCTCTGAATATAACATTCCAGGAATCAAATATCTTAGGATTCTTTGACCATGTCACCATTCTAACAATTTGTAATTTGTGCATGGCTTGGCAAGCTACCTTTCTCCCCGTTTCCCCGCTAAAAAGAAAATGTGAGCATTAAAAGAGATCAAGTAAGTTAGCTCTCTAGTTGTAACCAGTGAACCCACCCCCAGGAAAATGATACAAGCTGCCCATCGAAGGCAGTGAAACTAAACCAAGGAGCTAGCTACTCACCAATGCCCCGCTAGCCCTGGTGTCACACACCTGGGATCTGGATGGCTGCAGCCGCACCAGGATGCTGCCCTGGCAGCAGAAGAGGCAGGTAGAGAAGCAGCAGCCTCCTCCCCTAGAAAGACTGAAAAACAGCAGAGACCTCACTTCCATCAGGTGGACTGATCTGGATCTAGATTGCCCAGTCTACAAGTTGTTGTAGTTTATTTTTCCACAGTAAGTGGGGATACCCCTGCTCATGGGGTAACTGCTTTTCAGATAGTCACAGGCCTCAAAGAGCTTATTGGCTTCTCCATTCACTTTAAACCCATTCACTTAAAGCCCACTCTTAACCTGTCTTTTGGGTTTTTTTTTGGCCTCACTGTGAGGCACGCAGCATCTTAGTTCCCTGACCAGGGATCGAACCGGGGCCCACAGCAGTGAAAGCACAGAATCCTAACCACTGGACCGCCAGGGAATTCCCTTGGAGTCTTTTCAATCCTGACCTGTTGCAGTATGTAAGGTAAAACTATCTGACTTGATAGTTTTATCAAGCCTTGCCATGTGGCTAAAAAAAAAAAAAAGAAAAAAAAGACCTCAAAATCCTAAGTAACCTTCAAGGGATTCAAATGAATTTCAGCTTGATCCCAATTTGTACTCACTGGTGGCTTTCTATGTGCTTAACGCTGAGCATGCCGTAATGGCTATTTCCCAAATGCTGTTTGTAAATCCAGGGTCACCTAGTTGTCCTTTGTTTAACAAATAGCGCATCCTGGAGTTTCTCTGTTACTAGCTGGCCTGGTGGCATTGAGAAAACGGCTGAAATGACCCTTAGGTTAAGGATTCATTTTGATTCTGAATTCGACTGATAGCGGACTCTCCCCTAGATGTCACTGTTGGGACTCTCCTAGATATTCCGCCAAAGGGAGGAACTAAGAAGCCAGGACATGGTAGACGCAGAGTCATGAGGATGATTCCTCTCTTTCTTGGAAGCATTAAAATATTTTCAGCAGATGGGAGGAGGATTATTCACACTTCCCTGGGAGCATCAGATGGCTTCAAACACTTATGTACATAACTGAGAAACTTCAATCCATCAGATAATGCCATGAGCTCTGGTTTAATGAGCATTTCATCAGCCAGATCACTTCATCAGCTAAGCAGCACTGCTAAACTGTGCCACTGTAACAACTAGGGAAAGAGGAGTGGGGGAGGAAGGGGCTACCATGTGCTGTGCCGGCCACTTGATATCCATAATCTCATTGCATCTTTGCAACATCCATATACATTTGGGTTGTTACCATCCCCACTTCACAGATGCAGTCATTGAGGGTCAGTAAGGGAAAGTGACAGGTCTAAAGTTAAAAGCCTTGACCAGAACCCAGGTGCTCTCTTTGAGATGCACTGTGTTTGTTTTGCCCTGGTATCAACCTGGAAGGTGCCTGGCACTCAGACCACATACTTTCTGGCTGGAATGATAAGTGTGGTTTGTCTTGCCCCCTTGGGCATTGCTGTATCTTAATGGAGCTCTGATTGCCCCTGACTTACAACTTGGCAGTGTTCAGCACACCCGCCTGAAGTCACCTGCTGCCATTCTCCCAGGAAGAGGGAGCCCAGAAGGCTCATTTGTGCTTGTTTTCCCAGCACCACCAGCTGTCTCATCAGTTTTCAGTCCAGCGTGTATGGTGGCCACAAACCCACTTCTTCCTACATTTAACCCTTCCTGCTACATGGAAAGACTGAAAAATGGGACTGAGCCCTGGACTAGGAGTCAGGAACTCTGTGCTCTGAACCCAGCTCTGCCACTAGCCTACGGTGGGGTCTTGAGTCAGACCTTCAGTCCCTCTGGGTTCAGTCTCCCCACTCATAAATCTAGGGTCTTGGTTAACTTGGCATCTAATGGTCCTCTTGGGTCTAATGTTTTGAGATCTCAAGGTGTGTTCCCATCTTCAGGTTGCCATTATTCTGACCTCTAGAACATGACCCTTTCAATCACCTTAGGCAACATCTCTCTCCCTATCTCTGTCTTACATGCGCCTGTCCAGGATGGTTTCATTGGCACATATTTCTCCCCAGGCTTCCAAAAAAAAGCCCAAGAAAGTTCCATGATCCCCCTAGAGGAGGCCAAAGCTTGGGAGAACGCTTACAAATCTTGCCCATCTGAAGGCCTTGGTCCTCAGAATTATTCACAGAGTACTTGGGTTGTCCAAAAGATGGAATGCCCCACAGAAGCACGGAGTCCTGGGTTTTGGCCCTGCCTCTGTCACTGACTCATGGGGTGACCTAGGACAAGTCTGCTGGGTGGGGGGTAACATTGAGGAACACACGTGTTACATAGTTACCAAGCCTGGACCAGATGAGTTCTCAGGGAACTTCCATTTCTATGAGCCATGGAAACCGCTAACAGAACAAGGCTCTTCATAACTTCGATTGTCCCCAGACCTAAAATGCTCTGTTCTACTGATACAGCTACCTGGAAATCTTACTATGTGAAGACAGATTCCTAGCTGGGGTAGAGCAACATGCCTCAAAAGACAGACAGTTGGAGCTGGGACTGACTTTTGGTCCCCACAGCAAGCCTGGTGGTGTAAAGCTGGGTCTACACAGCCTGCTACAATCAGCTAGAAGGGCCCTTCTAGATCATCAGATTCATACTGCTCTTCATCTAGCTAGGGACATGACAGCCCAGAGAGGGACAATTCCTAGATTCTAACTCCCAGGCCATCTACTCTGCCATGATTTGCAGATTGTTCTCATTTCCCCACCCTAGTGTTTAGTTCTTCAAACTAAACCCCTCGAGACAGCAAATCTGGTTGGGAAGTGAATGAAAAGGGTGTGTTTTGCTCCCAATGTTCCCCAAATTCAAAATTCCAGGAATACTATAGGATTCCTGTCTCATAACCAAAAAAGAAAGTCAGAGCATGGATTCACAGGGTGATGAGAAGCCTCAAGCCACATGACTAATGACCCCTGAGACATTCATCTAGGTCTTGACAAGAGCCTCCCGACCCTCACATCAGTCCAACACAACTTTGAACAGCACTAACTGGTCAAATATTGGAGCTGCCAGCACTGTGACTTACAGTGTGAGTTGTGTGTCCTTAATGAATGTCTTCCCACTGCCTCATCTGAGAAATGGGAACAGGAGTGGTGTTAACCATTAGCTGAGTGCATCACCTCCTTAAACGTTCACGGAGCCTTCGTGTTTGGGCCCCAGAGAGCCGGCCCCCCTCAGCTCTGGCCCTCCTAACAGCCTCGGCAGCTGCGAAAGGCCACCAGTGTGCCCTCCCCTGGGCTCCTCTCCAAGTTCAGCGGCCCCATTCCACCAAGAGCTCCTCCGGTGTCCTGGTTTCCCAGCCCCTTCATTGAGCCGGCTCTAGCGATGTCATTCTTCAAGGGAGTTGCCTCTGTTTTCCCTCTCTCTTGAAACATCTAAAAGATTCTTAAAGAAAAACTAAGATACGCCATGGCATTTGACTTCAGGAAATGCAAATGCTTCAAAATAAGGTGTTTTTTTTTTCCATCCTTGGGTTTCTCAGAATTACAACTGAGGTCAACCCAGCAAACATGCAAAGACCAAAGGGGAAATAAAAAAACAAGAACATGCATGTGTGAGAGTCAACCCAACCCCAGGCTTGTACTTCTACAGACACCCATTTACAGAAGCTCACCTGACAGATGCCACCACAAGTGACATGGTGTGAGGGGGTCTTCAGCCACGGAGTAGAGCCTGTTCCTGGTGCGATGTGCTGGCTTCCGCCAAGGGCTTGAATCTTAACCTCCCGTTTAATCTAACCTAACCTGCAGAACCAATGGTAGACTGAGGCCAGGTGCTATTCCAGCCCAGAAGGGAAAGCAGGCCAAGACTCTGCATTCATCCCACTCAAGCCTTGAGAGCTTAGCTGACACCCACAGAGGGGAGTAAGAGAGACACACTAGATGATCCAATTCAACATTTGCAGAGCAGCTTCTGAGCTGGCAGTGGGGATAGTTAAACAGCAGTCTCTGCCCTGAGGATTCACCATCTAACAGAGGAGGTAAATACCAAACAGACGGAGGGGTCAAAGAAGGGTTCCCAGAGGCTGTGCTTTACACAAGGAATAGCTTATCAGTGAAGAGGGGAATTCCAAGTGGAATGGAAAACCAACATGGTGTGTTTGGGGGCACCCCAAGGCCCCAACCTTCAGTAAAATGGTCAAAAATCCACTCAGGCATTAGAGTCAGATAGCCTGGGTTTGACTCTCCACTCCACCACTGACTAGCTGTGCGAATGTGAACTTTTTAAAGCCTCCGTTTCCTTATATACAAGAGAGAGGTCATTAGAGTACCTTTCTCGTGGGATGATTGTGAGAATTAAGTAAAATAATGCATGTAACGTGCTTGGCACAGTGCCAAGGAAACAGCCCTCAGTCAATGTGTATTAGCTATTATTATTATTATTATTACTAGCACTACTACTACTACTATTGGGACAAGTACAGGAGAGTACAGGGAAAGAGGGAAAGTGAGGGATGAGACCGCAGAATTCCGTAGCGATTAGAACACAAGGGAAAATGAATGCCATGTGGAGGAGCTTGGCCCTGATCCTGCAGTCACAGTAGTGTCAGAAAGGGGTTCCAAGCAGAGAAGAGATGCAGCCAGACGTGCCTCTCTGTGATTCCTTTTGACTTGATGTTCCACGTACCAAAAAGAGAAGGCTGGGCCAGGGGGACTCCCTACCAGTAGTCAGAGCACATTTAAGGATGAACAGCCCTCGAGAGTTCCCTGGTGGCCTAGTGGTTAGGATTCCGGGCTTTCACTGCCATGACCCAGGTTCAATCTCTGGTCAGGGAACTGAGATCCCGAAAGCCGCACCTCATGGCCAAAAAAAAAAAAAAAAGAATGGGCAGCTGTCATCGCCTCGCTGTTGTGAATGTGGCTGGACACACCCCAAGAGCGTGGGCTGCAGGCAGGACAAGAACGCTAGTTGGAGGATGCGTGAGAGATGGGATCAGAAGAACGGCAGCTGGCCTACCAGCCCTCCTCAGCTGAGACACCTTCGGACCAGAAGCTCTTCATGCCTTGAGGGAAGAAAAGGATGAAAACTGCCCCCTGCTTCTGCTGGGGGTGCCTCTAGCAGTGAGCTTGTTCAGACAGCAGAGGGGACTCCTCACTTAGCTTTCCACCACTCCAAGGACCCCACCCCGCTTTAAGGAAGGCCAGGAGGGACCTTCTCAGGCCTGGACAGAGAAGGCAATGGGGAGGATGGTGAGCCCAACATATGCTCTACTAGAAGATCCAGTGAACGAGCCTGCTAGGGTGTGGCCACTTCGACTGAATGGCTGCCTGGTCTCTGATGGATGGAATGAGCGATCATCTCTGGTGACACCGTCAAAAAGATGTCAGTGTCAGGTCTTAGATCTCCCAGTTTTACAGATTAGGGAAACCAAGACCCAAAGAGAAGAAAAGATTTGCCCAGAATAAGCTGAATTCATGAGTCTTTGAAGGAAATGTATAACTTGGTTCTTTGCATACGAAATAGTTACTATAATAAGAAGCTGAGCTGCCATCACCAGTGAATATATTTAAAATATTTTTATTTCTTAAATTCCACAATGGCATAAACATTGTCTCTTTTCCTTGCCAAGGACGCTCCAAATAGCAGGCTCCCTGCTTAGATCTCTTTGATCCTCTATCCTCTTAAAACTGAGCACCAAGATGTGTTTATCTCCTTTGTCTAGCAACATGGCCCTGAGGAAGAAACCTGATTCTCTGGAATCATATAGACATGGGGGTGGATCTAAGGGTTTCCACCAACTTGCATGACCTTGGAGCAGTGGCCAGCTCTCAACACTGTCCAGGATTAGCCTTTCAGGGTTATTCTGAGAATCAGATTAGCTGAAATATGTATATTTCAACTAGTGCACTCTTAAAGGAAAGGTGGCAATAATTACTCCCAGCCTTAGTGTTCTGACTACCACTGCCTGGCTGACTGACTGACGTAGGACAATGTACTTCATCTGTCTGGTCCACACGCTTTTTTCCACCTCTCAAAGGGACATAATAATACCTCTCTCATGGAGTTGTTGCAAAGATCAAGTGAGGTGGCGTACATAAAGCAACAAGAATGCAGCTGGTACATATAGGAACTCAGGCCCTGTCTGTTTCCTCCCCCCAACTTCCACAGTCTTTTGTAAAAGCCCAAGTGGGAGCAATCACGTTTTTAAAAACCTTCTAAGGTACTTGACAGCAAAATGAGAAATAAACAGGTTTCCTTTTGTCCCCCAAATGGAAACAGAATAGTCATCGTCTCCATCAAAGGGTCACGGAGAAAGATCTGGCAGCTCCAGTTCCCGGGGCAGAGAGAGGCATTTAACACGGGATCTCCTTATTTTTAGGGAATTGTTCAGAGGACATCTCATGTATCCTGGAAAGGGCTGCATTCAAGAAGTCATGGGCCTACCTCCAAGGTCAGTAACCGCATCCAGGAACCCAACCACATGAGGGCCACTTCCTGTGGCCTTTCTGAAATTTCTAAGCCAGAGGTCACAAGTAGAAGCCCACGGCCATATGTGACCTGCATGTGGATTTTGTTTAGCCTGCATGATATTTTTTTATAATTTGAATTTAAATGCTTTAGGGGGCGAAGGGAGGGCATTACTCTCGAAAGCTACAAGGTTCCCACTTCCTCAGCCTCATTCACTGTCTCAAGTTTGCGTCCCTGGCCTGTGAGGGCATTTGTACCTCACCGCACCACCCCTCGTTACTCATCCATCTAGGGGCTGCAGGCCAAGTGTGCAGTACTTTTCCTCAGGCACGGGAAGCAGGCTCCTAACCTCTGCCTCTATCAAGTTATTCATAAGGGAGCCACAAAATTGCCCTGTGCCCAGATTGACAGCTTAATGGCCATGTTGGCACAGGGTCTATTTGCATGTTGCAGCATGCTTCGGGAGAGAGGCCCCTTATAGATGAAATAATAAGAGGCACTTACACTGGAAGAGATGAGGTACAGAGGAGATGGCCGAGATTCTCTGAAATAGCCATTCTGCTCATTTAAAAAAATTCAATTTTGCAGTCAGCTCAGTTCTCATTCTTCAGCTGAATTGCAACGAGGTTTAAAGGGAAGCAATTAAAATGAACACGCCAGCTTCCCAATTCTGAAAGACACCCTGACAAATCAGTGCCGATTTTCACTTGTTAAGACTCAGAGACTTGGCTTCCGATGCCAACTTGTCAGCTTAGAGGGTCTGCTAATTCTTTGCTTTTCTATAAAACCCAGCTGGGAAGAGGCCCTCAATGTGCACTTGAGGGGTCTACAAAATTATGTCTGTCTGGCCTTTTAAAGAGAGGAAGACATTTAAAAATTCAGACAATGTTAAGGGACGTATCTTAATGTGAAAGTTAACAAATTGAGATTCTCCTGGACCTCGTGATGCCTAAACTGTTTACTAATTGAACAAAGTTGAATGTTTTTTTCTCTGATACTTTGTGCAATGCCTACCAAATAGCAGTCCCCCATTGATCAAAGATTCCTTGATCGGTTGATTAAATGTCCATGATAGTCCAGAACTTATGGGGAATACAGTCCAGGAGCTAATAGTCTGAAAAGGGAAAAATAATAATTATAATAATTACAGAATGATACAATGATTAAATGGGAAACAGTTCCGTAGGAGGTAAAGGTCTAATACTGTGTGTGTTCTGACCCTCCAGCTTTATGCATTAGAGAAAAGGCAGGGGGTGGTTTTGTACCTGTACCTTGAATACTCAGTAATGCCTAGGAGTAACATGGAAGATATTCCAGGTGGTTGAACCAGCAGTCAATATTATAGAAAACACAGGACTTGAATGGGGAACCTTGAATAAAGACTTCAAATTTTCCAATCCGCATCTGAAATTTACCTAATAATTCTGAGGTTCTTTTGTCCTTCTCTTTCCAGTGTCAAAGCATATAAACAAAACCAAGTTGTCTTGGAACAAAGATGGCATTACCCATGGAGTCAGATATCAGGATGGGAATCTGGTGATCCAGTTCCCAGGTTGGTACTTCATCATTTGCCAACTGCAATTTCTTGTGAAATGCCCAGAACATTCTGTCGACCTGAAGCTGGAGCTTCTCATCAACAGAGATGTCAAAAAACAGACACTGGTGACAGTGTGTGAGTCTGGAGTGCAAACCAAAAACATATACCAGAACCTCTCTCAGTTCTTGCTGGAGCACCTCCAGGTCAACGCCACCATATCAGTCAAGGTGGATAAATTCCAGTATGTGGATACAAACACCTTTCCTCTTGAGAATGTGTTGTCCATCTTCTTATACAGTAGTTCAGACTGAACCATCCCTCCTGGCCTTCAGGAAGAAAGCAACTCTCTACCATACAGCACTTCATCCTTCCAGATACTTGGGGAAAAAAGAACACTTTAGGCCAAGACTGAAACCACAAAGGGAATTAAATAGTACACTTCTCCTTCTGTTTCCTGGGAAGATACAACTCTGGGTTAAAAAGAGAGTTTTGAGTGAAGTATCTTCCAGATAGAAGGCAGGGACGCAATGTGGTGTGGTAGGCAAAGCCACACACGGGCATCAGAAGGGATGGGTTTAGGCCCAGCCCGATCACTAACTCACTGTATGACCTGAGCTAGTCCTTTCCCCTCCCTGGAACTCAGATTCCACGTCAGAAAAATCAAGGGGCTGAGTTTGAATCTCTCCAAAGCCTCTTCCATCCCAGAAGATCAGGCTCCCTCATCACAGACCTGTGAACTAAGATTCCAGGCAATGTTCTCGAAGCCCCCGACCAAAGGCAAGTTCCCCGCACTGGCAGAAAACCGATGGTACTAGCAGTATCTGGCTGCGTGTCACCCCAGCAGAGTCAGGATTTGGGCACGAGGTTCAGGGCACCTTGACAAATGGTGTGAACAGTAGGATCTAAAGTGTGTAAAACTGACCATCCGGAATCTAATGCCTTCTGGGTATTTGGAAAACCACCTGACCAGGCTTGACTCCATTGCAGTTAAGACTGACAATAAGTCACCAACAGACAGCTTTTGTTTCCTGTCAGGAAAGTGCTGTGAATTCGGCAAGCGCTCAGTCCAGGTGATCAGTCATTTGCTCAGAGAAGAGCTGCTGCCATCGCCCACATGAACTCTTTCCTGCTTCAGATACTCTCGGAGGGCTTTTAAGGCCCCACAGCATTGATGATAGACAGTGATGACTCTGAAAATGGTGAGAAGGACTTCTGAGCAGCGGCCACCTCCTCTCCTGACGTTAGGCACGACATTTCAACCCACATTTACATTTGTCCGTCTTCGAAGGAGCACCTTGTTTGTTTGAGGGAAGGACCACTGACTTGAAATATAAGCCCGTGAGGTTATGCTTCCGAAGGAAAAGGGACCCTTAACTGCTGTGCAAAAGAATGGAGCAAAATTTACATTTTTCTCAATTAGCAGGAGAGAGAAACGAGTAGGAACTCAGGAAAGTTTGTCAGAGAAAGACTAGAAACGATTTACAGAAAAAAAAAAAAAAAAAACCAGCAGTGGTGGTACGGATGAGAGGGACTTGGGAGAACAAAAACGGCTAAGGGAAAGATTTAAGCAATTTGCTGAGCAGGGTGTTACGTCGACCCCTTCCTAGGTCTCCACTATGAAATATTCAGTAAAGTCTACATTTCTCTTTAACACTTTCTGTGAGTAGATTCTTTGGGAGGAGCGGGCACTGGAAGAAGTGTTGAATTCATCAAGCCAAGTGGTATGTGGTAAAAGCAGACAGGCTTTGAGGACCCGAAGCCACAGAATAAGGGGGCACCTGGCATTTATACCCTAACTCTGTAGGACAAATGAATCCTGCTTAAACCAACTCACGCGCTCTTGAAAAGATATCTGCAACCTAAGCATGTGTAACCTAAGCAAGTTTTCTACCGTCTCGTATTCTAACTTGAGAAAGTTTCCATTTTCGTTTTTCAGCAACCCTCCTCTGAGCAGAGGTACCTGACTGTCACCTCGTGAGGGGTTCCTAATCTCAGTCTCTGTCAAGCAATGCCCTGAAAGTCAACATCTGAAGACACAAGGGGGCACAGAATTTAAAGGAATCCAGCAGCACGACAAAAAAGTATAAGAGAATAATCATTAATAACCCAAGGTAGGGATAACCCACAGGGAGAGCACAGCCTAGGAAGTTTAAAATGAAATTCTGTCACTCCCCAAGGGTTACGCACCCCCTGGAAATGCTGTGAGCAAATGACACCATCTACACAAGTAAAACGAATCATTTTTCTAACTGGGAACCCAGGTTACCTGAAACATATGCCTCTTTGGTAAAAACTCATCTGGAGCTCACTGATTCTGCCCTCTCCCACCCCCAACACACACACACACACACACACACACAGTTTACTCGTAGAACTTGGACAAGAGGGTGATGGGTGAGTTGATGAAAAATAATGAGTGTAAATGTATTTCTGCCTTTGGGAAAATTCATAGGGCTTTCTCTATACTTGGTGACTTTCTTCACCCCGTTTCTCCATCACACACCAATGTCTCCTGGGACTTCCCTGTCCAGTTCCTTCTCAGAATCCCGCTATCACACAAAGGTTGGCTCAGAGGAGGGCCCAGCACCTCCAGGAGGGTTGATATGAACAGGCACTAAAGCAAGGAAGTGCTGAGGGAAACTGGGCAGCATTCACCAAACAAGGGAGGCTTCCAGAATCCCTGGAATACCACCGATTGTCCTGGCACTGGGGGACAAAGCCCTTAAGTTAAGACGATACAGAAGTCAGTCAGTGTCATCTCTGGAAAGATGCTGAGAGATCAGCTGAGCCAGTGTTTGAACGGAAGCCCAATATGGGACAGAGACTAAAATCCTCGCATGTGGCTGGGACCTGAGTGGGGATTTGAGCCCAGACTCCTCATGCCATTACTCCCCAGCAGGCCATACTGGTCCCCACTGTAGCCTTCCTGTAACCCCTCAGATCACATCTTTCCAGCCCTGCACTGCAGTAGGCCCCAACCTTCAGGGATTCTTCTGTTTCTCCCTGCACCTCTCAAAACAATCTGGGATCATCAGGTGGTCTGTAGATTTTGTACATGGTCAAATCACAGAAAAATGTTAGGGTCCCACGATGTCAAAGTTGTCTCTCTCAGAAACTGAAGAAATATATGATAAGGACAATATTTTGCAATAAAAATATTAAAAGCTTGTCTTAATTTGAGGTTATGCATATATGTGTGTATGTATATATATGTATATATGTGTGGATAAGTAGGTATGTGTATATGCATGTACATATATGTATATTATATATACACATATGTGTACATGTGTGTATATGCTTTCCCCTAATAATTGTTGTATAGGTCATCTGCTTAACCTGGGGTCCCGGGAAGAAACCTGATTCTTGCTCTGGACATTGCAAAATTTATATACTCTTGTATTTATTTTTAATTATGAAAAGAGCAGAAAGTAATATTTCTCCCATGCCTCATCAGTGTATTTAATAACTATCAATATTTTGCTGTATTTGGTTCTGCTTCTTTTAAAAAATAAAATAATACAGAGAGAGCTGAAGTCTCACCCCTCCCACCATTTCCCTATGCCCTCCCCAGAGGTAACAACTACCTGGGAGTTTTCATGTCCCCTTCATTTACATAATTTCATATTTCTTGTCCCATAAGAATACACAGTACAATTTTGTGTTTTTTAAATTTCCAATAAATATCATACTTTACCTAACATTTGTGACTTGAAATTTTTCATGTAACGTTAAGTTTCTGTTTTTCCAGGCTGACCCACGTAGATCTAGGTCATTCATTTAACTGCTATCGTACTATTTCATTGTTTGGATACACCACAGTGAGCTCATCCTCCTATGGATAAGCACGTAGTTTGTCTCCCGCTTTTGCTGCAATAAGGATCTTCCTGTACAGCTCCCCCTCCTTTTAGCCATTTTTCAATACAGCAGAAATCCTCTTTGAAAATTAGAAATAGTACCCTAAAGCTACCGAGTTAGCCTTGACCAGTGAGGGTTTAGACCCCTCTGTGGTCCCAGCGCATAGGCTGGAGCCTTGGAATCTAAAGAGCTCTTTCCATCTTTCCTAAGAACCTCTCTGCTCTGTACAACCATTCCACGTGAAGTCCCAAGTGCCAGTGTGGTACCAGGCCCCGGGCTTCAGCACGGTGTGTGCCATGGCTCTTCCAGGCTGCTGAAAAATCAGCTCTAGTTAGCGTGTGCTTAAAACACGCTTTTCCAAAGCGCTCTGGGGCTCCCCTGGGTCCAGGTCTCTTTCTGGAGGATAAATGAAAAATCCCAGACTGAAAGATGAATGAGCACAACCCCAGAAGGAACCTTCTGCCCCGAGACCAAACGTCCATGTTCCTTGGGCTCTGTTCCCTTTGCTCTTCAGACTCCACACTGTCTCCCTGCGTGACTTAATCAACCCCCTTGCTTTCAAATGACATCTTCTTGCCAATGACTGCACCATCTCTACCTTCAGTTTGGTTCTTGTCCTAAAATCCAGCCCCATACATTGAGTAGCTATTGCACTCTATCCATTAGTTCTCTCCGAGACCTTGCAGTGGAAGATTGGAGTCAATGTCTAGTGCAGTGGCTTTCAATTTTTTTTTTTTTTTTTTACCATGACCCAGAGAAAATAACACTTTAGTTCGCAAATGATTGCATGTACATGTGCACACACAAACAACAACACACACACCTAAGACAAGCATTTCATTAAGTAATGCCTACCCTTACTATTTATGACTAAGGAAAAAAATCTTGTTATGACCACCTGAGTTGATTTTATGATGCTCTAATGAGTCACAACCCACAACTGTTCAAGCTTGCCTTTCCCTGCTCCAGAGGTGGGGACGCTAAAGATATACTTTCCTTACTCTCTTGCAGCTTTTGGGCTTTAGAATAGTTCTGTCTGAGATGGACAAGATTTAGGAATGTTCGTCCATTCACCCAGCAAGCACAGCTGTGGAGGCCTGTGGGTTTTCTGTAGCTGCATCTGCATAGCTTCCAGTGTTCAGATACGAGCTTAGTAGGTATGGCGAGCCTGGGTGTAGGGAGAGAAGCATCCATTCTGCTGACATGGTCTGTTGCAGATTCACATTGGTTCCACACCTGGCAGCAGCAGTGGCTTCCTTACTGGGGTGGTTTCCTGTTTGAAACAGCAGTGTTGTGGCTGTAGAACAGCTTCCTGACTGCAAGACTGTTGAAGAGACAGCAGCGACCATGGTGGCTCAGTGCCTAGGAGCAGCGTTAGAGGTTGCTCCTGAAAGCTCAACCTGGATTCTGTTTGCTCAGCCCTCTGACAATTCTGTAAGCCATTTAATACCCTGGGATACATGCCTTCCTGCTAAAAAGCTGGAGAGAAGTCTGCTCCCTGCAACTGATCCCTGATGGATACAATCAATATGTATAAAACTGACCTCATGATACACACCCCAGACTTGTCACTATCCCCATGTTCCAAATCTCAAAGACTACCTGAGACTCTCATGACCCTTCTTTCATGTCTCCCATCCAATCAACATCTGTCCAGTTTATCCAGTTCTCTGGTCCTAGCCACCACCATCTCACGAGCACTATTCCCATCACCTCCTAATTCACATCCCTGTCTCCTGACTTACTCCTTACAAATCACATCTCCAGACAGAATAACAACTTTCCCTTGTTCCTGGAATGATAGTAATAATTATCATTTATCAAACTTTTACATCTTATGCATTTGTCATGTACTCACTCATTCAATCCTCAAGTCAGCCCTATGAGGGAGGCACTATTACCGCCACACTGCAGGCAACAATGACATTGAGACTCTGAGACACAGTGGCACGGTCAACATCACACAGCCAGGGGTAGCAGAGCTGGGGTTCAAGCCCTGGTTTGTGAACATCCCATTTCAACATTCATGTTCCAATCACTTCGAATCCAGCCTTCCTAAATTCCAAGCTCTCCAAACCAGCTCTATATCCATCTAGATCCTGCCTTTCTCTTCAGCTTCATGTGTTCATACCCACCTCCCACCTCCCATGCTCTATGCTCAGATGACATTGAACTCCCAATTCCTCAAACCTTCTGTGTTCAGCCTTGCCGCCAGGTGTTTGCACATGTTCTTCCTTCTGCCTGGAATGCTCGTTTCACTCTCTTTTGCCTGGTTAACTCCTAACATTGTTCTGAGCTCCTCAACAAAGTCTTTCTGACTCTTCTGGTCTCACCTAATTTCCTGCTGTCTTCTCTCACGCTTGCCCCATCCTTACGTGCATGACACTTTATCGTCCACCCCTGGTTCTCTCTATAGCTCTTCTCCAACATCCAAAGTCCTTGACAGTAGGAACCTTATTCAGCACTGGGTCCTCTATAGCCCAGCACAGTTTCTGATATAACAGATAGCTATATTTCTTAACTATAGATAGCTCGATAGCTATATTTCTTAAATAAATAATTGAAAAAAAACTCTTTAAACATGGGCCCCATTCCAGGGGAAAGATATCAAATAAGCCACCAAAATAATTTAAAAACTTAAAATCCTTACTAAATATGGAAATGTAAATTGAAAGTCACCTTTTCTCTTATGAACGTTTCTCAGCACTCAGGAGAGTAAGAATGTTGATTAAACAGAGGTGAAATTTTCAGAAAACAAAATCCACCTGTGCCATCAGAAATTTGGAAGGGGAAAAGACAAACGCTCACTTACTTTATTGAACCTTTTCTATAAGCCAGGTATAATATTTGCTACATAACCTGTCTCTTACTATCCTTATAAGACAGCTATATGCTATTGGAATCATTTCGCAGGAGGGGATACTCACCCTAGAGAGTTTAAATCAAATTTAACACCTTAGAACCAACTGAAGGACTTCTTAAAACCCTCATGCCCAGGCCACATCTCAGACCAATCAAGTTAGAATCTCTAGAGTTAGGACCCAGGCATTAGGATTGAGCTCCCAAAACTTAAGCTAAGTTTAAAAGTCAACGGTTTAAATCCACGCTATCCATACTGTGCTCTGGACCAGCAGCCTTAGTATCCCTAGACAGCTTATTCAAAACGCAGACTCTCACACTCACCCAGACCTACTAGAAAAGAATGTGCGTTTTAATAAGATCCAAAAGGGATTCATGGGCACTGAATGGTCTCAGCAACACTGGTTTCCATGACTTTCCCTGGTAAGTGGAGATTACCCTGAATCCATTATGCTTCCCTGTTTCCCTCAAGCTGATTTTGGAAAATGGATTTTCCATTCCCTTCTACTGCATATGCAGATGTGAGCGTTTGGACACTGCCAAAGGCATAGTTCAGTCACTATGATGGTATTCATTTGTAATTATCATCACGGAGTTTTTAAAATTTGCTTTTGGTCCAGCTCTCTCCCCTGGGAATCTTAGGCAAGAGCTGGGACAAAATTCTGGCCAATATGTTGAAAGCTCTAGATACAGTACAGAGAGGGGGATGTACTTTCCCTGTGGCCAAGGAACAGGGAAAACAAGTTTGGGGGCAGCAGGTGGGAAAGAACACTTTGGAAACCTGACTTTGAATCCTAGCTCAGGTAATTGTTAACATTAGGATTTTGACGCGTCACAAACACTCTTTAAACTTAAATTTCCTCAGCTGTGAAATGAGGCGCATAATCCTTCCCAAAGCTGTGGGAGAAGAAACATGCAATAAGCTTGAAAAGTACACAGATGTGAGGTAATTGTATTATATTCCATATTCACAAAGGAGTTTGACTGTGGGAAAAGGAGCAGGGGGAAAGGTTTGAGAGGAATGAAGTTCCTCAAATTCACCGAAGCCATGTCTCCCTTCTGTGGCCAGAAAAACTAGCCATTTGACAAACAAAGGTGTCCGTGAGACAAACACCCGGACGTACTTTTATACTGTCCTGGATAACTGTCCTGGATAAGCCAAGTGGAATACTTGGGAGATAGAGTGTTGACAGTCCCCTCCCTGTGTCTCCCTCGTGGCAGCAGTGGACTATTGGTATTTGCATGTCTTTTTTCCTACCTAGAACATCTAGAAGGCAAGACTCTTCCTCTGAATCCCCGGCACCTAGATCAGTGTCCGGCACAGAGTCAGCACTCGGAAAAAGCAGATTTCACTCACAGCGAGACAGAGAATTAATGGGTGAGGATGTCAGTGCAGCTAGTTAGGAACATGCTGAAAAGAAGTTTTATCCCTCCCACTCCTGGAAGGCTCCAAGGGAAAACCAGCTGAAGTACGTCATCATTTCACCCCCTCTGCTAGGGGCACAGATGACGTAACTGCCATGACCTTCTGACTTTGCCTTCTGCTCTCACAATTAGTTTCATTTTACCAGCTGGCCTCATGCACACAGCATCAGGCACAGAAGAAGACAAGGGAAGAAAGGCCATCCGTCACGGAACTGACACATCAGGATGAGGAAAATCAAGAAAATGCTTAAGGAGGCTTGATTCCTACAAAGTTACATTCTTACACTCGAATATATAGTCTTAATTGGATCTGATCTTCCCATGCTCCTCCTTCAATAACTATGGTGTGTTTATTTAAACAGCTTTATATTATATGAATACACATAACTGATAACACTTAATGAATGCTTCCTTACCAGGTTCCCAGGCATCGTACTGAAGCCTTCAAATACTGTAGGCTATTGCGTTCTCATAGCACCTTATGAGAGATTGCCATTCCCGTGTTACAGATGAGGAAACTGAGGCTTGAAGAAACGCATCAGCAAGTCCAAGTTTAAGCAGCTCAAGAGCCAGGATGTAAATGCCCGAAGTCTGACTCGAGAGCCACATCCCTAAGGACACTGCACTGCTCCGCTGTGAAGCCACCTGACTTTGCACATGTGATTCCTTTGTCTACAAGGTCCTTGCCCTCCCTTGTCAGCTTGGTTAATGACCTCATCCATAAAATCTCAACTCAAACATTATTTCTCAAGAACCATTCCCAGGCTAAGTTAGGCATTCCACCTGGGCCTTGATATCCTCACCTCCATTAAAACACTTATCACCTTGTACTACAGTTGTATGATTATGTGTTTGCTTCCCTTGTTAAACTGCAGACTTCTTAATAAGACAGTGCTTAAACAGAGGACACTTCTCCTGCCTGTGTCTACAAAATAAAGTGATTCTTGCTTCTAAATTATTTTGGCATGATACCCCACCATTCACACCGTACTCTGGACTCTGGAAGGGACACTGCTACCTTGAGGCTGGTAACCGTACATCACTTAGCCTTTACGCTTCATTCTGGCTGTTCTTCCCCATGGTCACTGTCATTGCTAAGTGGAAAACCATGAACTTGAAGATACCAATCACTCTAGGCCTAACTCCACACAGCCAGGCAACATCTCACTTCCCACTATCATAATTACCCAGGCCTTTTCATGACTGAGAATCCTAACCCAACTCTTCCTGGCCCCAGAGAAAGAAAGAAGAGTGACCACCCCCAACCCAAAGTGCCAACTCATTTCCTGCCCAGAATTAAACACTTCCCAAAATGAATGACTATGTGAACATCCATTCCCTTCAGGGAAAATCCCCTCCCCACCTACCAGGTTGTCATCTTACCCTACGACCCCAACCTGACAATCACCTAACAGTCCAATATTGGTACCCCTCCCAAAGTTTACCTTTATCTGCTACCACCTTGTTGTTCTAGGATAGTTCTTTTTTTTTTTTTTTTTTCATTTTGGGGGTAGTTTTTCTTGGACATGGGAGCCAACCGGAAAGAACTGAAGCTAGAACAATTTGAGCATCTGAAAGGCTATTAAACCTTTTGGAGATGAGGCACCAGGGAAGGTGATATACATGTATATATTTCAGTCTGAAGGGGATGGATACATGGGTGTATTCGCTTTAAAATTCTGTTGAGCTGTACACTGATGATTTATGCACATACTGTATGCATGTTATAGTGTAGGATCATTCTTGATGCACAATGGGAATTTGATAGATATTTGTTGAATAAATGAAGGGTTTGCTGAAAACCATCTCAGATGTCTGTACAGTACTTTAGAGTTTACAAAACCACTCTTTCAAGTGACAGATGATGCACTGAGCTGGTAGGGGCAGAGCTGGAAGCCCCTAGTATTCTGATTTCTTGCCCAACCTATACTATATTCTGGGGTCAGCAAACAATAGCTTTGGGGCAGCTGCATGTTTTGTAAATAAAGTTTTATTGGAACACAGCTGTGTCCACACATTTATATACACTCTATGACTGCTTTTCTGCTATTGATACAATGACTACAAACTAAGTAGTTAAGCCAGGATGCAAGAGAAGCTCTATGGCCTGCTAAGCCTGAAGTATTGACTATTTGGTCCTTTGTAGAAAGTGTTTGCCAACTCTGCTATATACTGCTGGTGACTCCATATATGTTCAGATATACATACTTACATATCACACACACACATCCTAAATTCACTCACAAACAGAACCATTTGGCCACTGCCTCTATCTGAACTTCTCAATATTATTAGCTGTGAGAAGGGAGTATCAAGTATGTTGGAATCGTGTATAGAATATGTCTGTGAACACTGACTGACAGGTTCCATGGGCCCATGCGTGGGCTTATCATGGCAGTATCTATTCTAAAAATATGAGTAACGAACTAAAAGAAAAGACTTCAGAGGCAAGTCCACCAAAAACAATGAGAAGGAATAACTTCCAGTAAGAGGAGACAGAACCATGAAAAAACGGAATAATTTTAAATCACAACTTGGACCCCTTAGCTCACAGTTTTGTGAAAGCCCTACACACCCGTATAATTGACCCAGTTCAGTCCCGTAGTAACATGGTGGCTGACACTGAAACACATTTCTTGTATTATTTTCATTTTTTATTATTATTAAATCGTGATGACTTGAGTTAGAGAAAAAACTGCCAGGAGCTTTCTAAGTCAAGAGCCTGAATTAACCTTTGAGGACAATGAGTTTTTTCTTTTGGGAAAAAACATTAATGGACCTTTTAGTTACACAAAAACAAAGCAAAGATCTTGTTCTAAAAAAGAGGCTTGAGATGTGAGGATTTGAAGTTCTTTACAATGATGAAAAGGTTTTAAATGGATGTCTCTTTCTAAAATAGGGATTCAGAATGCACTGCTCCAAGAAAATTATTGTTTGCTCTTAGATGTTTTTCTTCAATCAGCTACCCAGCGGAGTTTGGATACAGAGACAAGATGGTGGCTGGAGGGGTAGGAAAACATAACTTCCATTTACACTAGTAAAGGGGACTTAAGTGAATTCTATGTGAATTATGGAAACCAATATATGGCTATTTTCTGGACTCAATTATCCAGACTCCCAGAAACATACTATGAGACGTAAGGTCCTACTCAAACATGGGGCCAAACCTAACACTGTGAGTAGTGGAACATTATTGGTGCCCAACAAAGACAAGGTATCATTATTACTCCTCTTTGAATCACATAGTAGGGACTTAGGAAATATTTATTGATTTGAATAGACGCTGAAATCACCTTTAAAAACAACTTCCTATATTGAATTTTTTCCTTTTAGTTCAGTCTCTCTTAAACTGAAGATATTCTACGTAAATACTCATTAAATGAGCTCTATATTGTTATATTTTTAAAATAAGTAACTAAAGGCTCCTTTTAAATAAAGGACTGCCAAGAGTAGCATTCTATTTCAGAGAACATGTGGTATAGGGAAAAACTGTGAAAGACTGAAATTTAGTGGAATTACTGACTAGCTCATAAATTCTAATTATTTCAAGCTTTTGTTATCTCTGATATTTTTACAACCCTTAAAGCTGCAGAAAAATGATAGTAATACAAATAATTCTTGTCCATAAAAATGCAAATTATGCCCCCATGCAATGAGACTGATTACCTTTCTGTGGATACTGAACAGTTCTGCAAGTTTTTCATCTACTGTAACCCTCTGCCTGACCCAGGGAGAGTCAGGTCTATTAGCACCTCAAGAGAATTCTCTTTGGTAAACACTGGTCTATACCCTTTTCTGGAATTGTTAACTCAATAACAATTGGCCAAAAATTTCCTTTGGTTTTTAAGTGAAAATAAAAGACACGTTTTTTATTTTCACCAAGATCTTTATTGAACAAACTCTTCACCGTTTTGTTCCACTACCTTCTGCCATTTTTCAGGCAACTTCATAATTCCACTTCCCAAAACTTTTTAACTTTTTGAGCAAAGAACTGTTCCAGGTGCCTTTTACAGTCTTCCAGGAATTGACGTTTTTTCCATTAAGAGAATTTGTAAAGACCGAAATAAATGGAAATTTGAAGGTTCAATGTCTGGTGAACACGGTGGACGAAGCAGAACTTCCCAGCCAAGCTGTTAACAGTTTTTGCCTGGTCATCAAAGAAGCATGTGGTCTTGTGTTATCCTGATGTAAGATTATGCATTTTCTGTTGACTAGTTCTGGACTTTTTTCGACGAGTGTTGCTTTCAGTTCGTCTAACTGGGAGCAGTACTTGTTGGAATTAATCGTTTGGTTTTCTGGAAGGAGCTCATAATAGAGGACTCCCTTCCAATCCCACCATATAAATAACATCACCTTTTTTGGATGAAGACCGGCCTTTGGTGTGGTTGGTGGTGGTTCATTTCACTTGCCCCACAATCGCTTCCATTCCACATTGTTGTACAGTATCCACTTTTCATCGTCTGTCACAATTTGCTTTAAAAACAGAACGTTTTCGTTACATTTAAGTAGAGAATCGCATGCAGAAATACGCTCAGGAAGGTCTTTTTCGCTTAACTTATGTGGAAACCAAACATCAAAGTGATTAACATAACCAAGCTGGTGCAAATGATTTTCAGTGATTGACTTGGGTATTCTGAGTATGTCCGCTATCTTCGGCATGGTATAACGTTGATTGTTTTCAATTAATGTCTTGATTTGATCACTATCAACCTAAGCCGGTCTACCTGACCACGGAGCATCGTCCAGCAAGAAATTTCCAGCGCAAAACTTCGCAAACCACTTTTGACACATTTGATCAGTCACAGCACCTTCTTTGTACGCTGCACAAATCTTTTTTTGTGTTTCAGTTGCATTTTTACCTTTCTTGAAATAACAAAGCATAATATGCCAAAAATGTTGCTTTTTTTCTTCCATCTTCAATACTAAAATGGCTACACAAAAATTCACTAATTTTGATTTTTTTTTTACATGCATGCTGATATGACAGCTGTCACAATACAATCTAACAAAATTGTTTCAGATGAAGTAAAGGACAACTAACCGCTACTAGAGCCATCTTACTGAAAAACCAAACGAACTTTTTGGCCAACCCAATACATATATGAATATACATATACATGTATATCTCATACTCACAGACGTACATGTACTAGTGGCTGTGGTCCAGATTATAGCATTCAGGTAGTCCAGCTATTTTTAAGTAGTATTTTTGTCCAACAAATAAGATTTTTTGCTATTTTTAATCTGAATATTAAAATACAGAAGAAAGCTAAATGCTGCATTGAAAAGGAGGCCTATTGTCCCTATTTTACTGAGAATCAGAGATGAAAATCACCTAGCTAATAAATACTAAATGGAAAAACCAGGACTCTAACCCAGATTTTCAGGAACCAAATTAGTTTTTATTCTATTTGAGAGAAGCTTTCTACATCTCTTTCTCTGAATACTTAAAGAAGTAAAATCTCCAATAATAGAGACACATACATATCCCAGAAATATCACCACTTCAAAAAGGATCAGGCTAATGGTATTGCAGAAATACAGTTACAAAAAATACTGAAATCCCAATATTATCATTTTGCTGTTCTATTACAGGTAGTAAATTTGACTAGCACAAAGGAAATGCAAGAAAAGTACAAGACTCAGATGTGCTTTTATAGAGCTTAAAAACTAATTTGGAAAATAAGTTATATGTACACAAAACATCCAGATAAAAGTATGGAAGAGTATAAAATGATATATTAAAAAGCCCAGTGAATGTGATAGTATCAGCTAATAATAATATCTAACATGTAATGAGAGCATACTGAGCCAGACATGAATCTAAGTACTTTACATCCAAATAACTCTTTAATCTTCACACGTATTCTATGAGGTTGGTCCTATTATGATCTCCAATTTAAAGGTATGGAAATGAGGCCCTGAGAGATAAATTTACTTCAGGGCCTGTGGTGGGAATGTCTAACTAAGGGGTGGAACTTCTGTGATACTTGTGGGATTTGACTTTGCAGACTTTGCAGGACCAGTGGGGAAGAAGGGGATCCACAGGACAAATCAGCTGTGCAGATGCGGTGGCGCTGAGGGAGAAGCCGAAGGCTTCAAGGAGGGAGGGTGCTGGGCAGTTTCCTGTCTGGGGGTAAAACTTGGCTAAGGCACAGCAGGAAGATTGTGGAGAAGGAAAGGGTATCAGCAAGAGGGCCAGGATAAGCAGAATAAGGAAGGATGCTCAAATGGCTCATGAAGTCATACCTTGAAAACATCCTGTCCTTACAGATTTTTTAATTCTTTGTGGCAAACTTGTTTTATTTAAAAATAATACAACAAGTAACAGTATCCCTTGCTTCCCCTGTTTAATTTTCAGTTTCTTCCAGAGCCTAGGTATAAAAAGGAAGGGCTCTGGAAGAAACTGAAAATTAAAACAAAAATTAAGACAGATGGGAAATTAAAGTATCAACTTTGTCATTGTGAAAGGCCAAGTCAGATGATGTAGCTTGGCTTCAGAGCCAAACAGGCCAGCCCTTCTAGCTAAATTCCTGATCTAGAGAGAACTGCCTGTTGTAACATTCCTGAATCCTGGACAAGAACATGGGACCACCAAGAGGAAGATCAAGAGAGCAGTTGAAGGAACATGCCCACTGTATTCTTCTCAGATTTAGCAAGCAGATAAGGCCACTCCACCATTCCTGCGGCAGAATGAACCAAAGAACAAAAAGAAACATAATGTTATACTAACTGAGCTTCCTTCATGTGAAACATCTGGAAAAGAGAAGTGTTCCTCACTAACACTCATCATTATTTTAAATATTTCATACTAAGAAACAAAAGAATTATATTTACAAAAGCCTACAATTAAAATCATACTCAGTGGTGAAATACTGAACATTTGTCTACTGGTTGGCAACAAGACAAGATGTCCATTACCACCACTTTTGTGCAATGCTGAACCAGCAGTCCTAGCCAGAGCAATAAGGGAAGAAAAAGAAATACACTGTGCAAAGATCAGAAAAGAAGTGAAACAGTCTATTAATAGATGATACAAATACTATAATTATAAAATCAAAAATAGTTTATAAACAAACTTAGCAAAGTTGCTGGTTACAAAGTCAACATATAAAAATCAATTATATTTCTACATACTATCAACAAACAATTGGAAAACAAAATTCAGAAAAATATACCATGTACAGTAGTACCCCAAAATATCAAATATCTAGGACTAAATCTAATGAAAGATGTACAAGACCTCCACACAGAAAATTATAAAATATTGCTAAGAGAAATTAAAGACTTAAATGGAGAGATATTTCAAGTATATGAGTTGGAAGACTCAATATATTATGATGTAAATTCTCCCCAAATTGACCTATAAGAATAAATTTTATCCTCATTAAAATCTCTGTAGGTATTTTATGTGTGGAAATTGGCAAACTGACTGTGAAATTTTTTTGGAAATGCAAAAGAACCTAAAATGGACAAGATAGCCTTAAAGAAAATGAGAATTTTGCAAGACAAACTATCAGATTTCAATTTACTACAAGGTTAAGATCATGAAAACAGTAGGGTCTAACAATAGATCCACACGTACATGGTTATTTGAATTGTGACAAAAGGCTCAATCGAGAAACAGTGTTCATTTTTTTTTGCAGTACGCGGGCCTCTCACTGCTGTGGCCTCTCCCGTTGGGGAGCACAGGCTCCGGATGGGCAGGCTCAGCGGCCATGGCTCATGGTCCCAGCCGCTCCGCGGCATGTGGGATCTTCCCAGACCGGGGCACGAACCCGTGTCCCCTGCATCGGCAGATGGACTTTCAACCACTGCACCACCAGGGAAGCCCATGATCATTATTAAAGAGAAATTTGTTGGTGGTAGCTGAAAGTGTGGTAACAGTCAAGTAGTGTTCTGGGGAAGCCATAAGCCTTCCAGTGACCACTTGATGAGCCAGTCTTTTAGGAATCTAGCTGTGTGACTGGGATTCTATTCTTCTTACTCCTACATGTACCCTTAGAGTAGGCTGAGGGCTCTCCTAGGTTCCCTGGAATTTGGTTTGTTTATTCAAGTAGTTCTCTGATATCAAATATCTTCTGGTCTGACCCAGGAGGGTCTCTGTTCTTACAACTGGAAAAATAACACACTAATAGAGTCTATATGTCTCGTCCTAGAGTTAGTGTTCTGTCTCGTTTGCAACTCTGTCCCCGGTTCTGGCACATAGTAGGAGCCTGGAAAGTCTATGTTGAGATGAATTCAACTGATCAGGATGTTCCAAGAAATGGATTAGTTCTAGATTTTTTGTGATTCCCCCCTCACTTTTAAAACAAAACAGAAAATAAATTCTGGTGAAAGTCTACTTTTCAGGTAATGAAACTTCAGCTGCAATGTGTCCAAATGTGAAGTCAGTATTAGAGCAGTACTTGGACAGACAACCCAAACTCCAGGGAACTCTTAATAGGACACATGTCAGGAGTGTCCCATATGTGTGACGGCATGCTATACCATGATGGTGGGGAAGGGCCTTTTCTGGCAGATACCAGTTATACCCATCACACACATGAAAACTGACCTGCCCAAAGCACCTTTCATTGCTACCTTCCAAAAGAGGCCTTAAACAATGACCTATTTTTGTTCCCTTGTCTGATAAAGGAGGAGACTGAAGTTCCTACAACTAAACTAAGGGATACCAACGAAATCAAGGTGAATCAATGCTTTGGACTTTTTAATTCTCTCACTTCTGAATTCCTATCCAGTACCCCATGGACTCTAAAACAAGCAGCTGAACATTTTATGAAATCAGTGTGATGAACTGGAAACAGCATGGGCCTTAGAGACAGAATTCCAATCACACACATCTACTATTTTGTCTTGAGTTCTTGAAAAAGTCACTTAACCTAGCTGAGTCTGTTTAATCACCTGCAAAATGGGTATAATTATGCCAATCTTGTAGTGTGTTTGAAAGGATTAGAGAGAATGTAGGTGAGCCCCTGCTGCTTGACTCACAGGAGATACTCAATACTGAGAACAACCAGACATCCATTGTACACTGGCAGACTTCTTTCTCTGGACCATAAGACCCCTGGAAAAATGTAGTTTCATTTTCCTAATTTCTTGAGTTGACTGTTGACTGTTTTTCATTTATTTCCACCTTTTCTTATTTAGTACTGAAAATATTTAGGGCTCTTCCTTTTCTTTTGGGTAAATCACATACCTTTTGAAATAAATTATTTTTATCCTCCAAATTTACTTCCTTAAATGTTCTGACATTGTCAGTTTGATTTCCTCTTTGACACACAAAGATTTTTAGTTTTCTGAAAAATTTTTTATTGAAGGCAACAAGATTTTTAAATGGGAGTTTATAATTTGTATTTTTTCAATTTCTAAGTGGTTTGGGTTTAAAAAATTATTACTATGCTTTAGATTTTGTCCTCTATCACACTGTGAAAAATAAGTATGGCCTATACAAGTGTTATCCAACAGAAATATAATGCAAGCCAAAAATAGGAGTCACATATGTAATTTTAAATACTCTAGTAGTGACATTAAAAAAGGTAAAAAGAAAAGTGAAATTAATTTTAATATTTTTATTTAACCCAATATATAAAAAATATTATCATTTGAACATTGGTCACTATAAAAATTTTAATGACCTATTTAACATTCCTTTTATTTGGAATGAATTCTAGTGTGTGTTTCATACTTACATCCCACCTCAATTAAAACTAGCCACATTTCAAGTGTTCAATGGCCAGATGTGAACTGTGGTTATCATATTAGAAAACTCAGGTCAATACTCTTTGTTCTTTAAAGAAATTATTAGAGTAGTTTTAGGCTAAAAGTATGGTAAAATTCTGTCCCATAGGTGCTTTAAAAAAGGTTTATTCTTTGTTTGTAGGGATCAATGTATTTCTATTAGAAACAGCTTATAAATTATGTTCATGCCTCTTTTTTTTAACATCTTTATTAGAGTATAATTGCTTTACAATGGGGTGTTAGTTTCTGCTTTATAACAAAGTGAATCAGTTATATATATATACACATGCTCCTATAACACTTCCCTCTTGCGTCTCCCTCCCTCCCACCCTCCCTATCCCACCCCTTGAGGTGGTCACAAAGCACTGAGCTGATATCCCTGTGCTATGCCGCTGCTTCCCACTAGCTATCTATTTTACGTTTGGTAGTGTATATATGTCCATGCCACTCTCTCACTTTGTCCCAGCTTACCCTTCCCCCTCCCCATATCCTCAAGTCCATTCTCTAGTAGCTCTGACTCTTTATTCCCGTCTTATCCCTGGGTTCTTTGTGACCTTTTTTTCTTAGATTCCATATATATGTGTTAGCATACGCTATTTGTTTTTCTCTTTCTGCCTTACTTCACTCTGTATGACAGAGTCTAGGTCCATCCACCTCACTACAAATATCTCAATTTCATTTCTTTTCATGGATGAGTAATATTCCATTGTATATGTGCCACATCTTCTTTATCCATTCATCCGATGATGGACACTTAGGTTGCTTCCTTGTCCTGGCTATGGTAAATAGAGCTGCAATGAACACTGTGGTACATGACTCTTTGAATTATGGTTTTCTCAGGGTATATGCCCAGTAGTGGGATTGCTGGGTCGCATGGTAATTCTATTTTTAGTTTTTTAAGGAACCTCCATACTGTTCTCCATAATGGCTGTATCAATTTACATTCCTACCAACAGTGCAAGAGGGTTCTCTTTTCTCCACACCGTCTCCAGCATTTACTATTTCTAGATTTTTTGATGAATGGCCATTCTGACTGGTGTGAGATGATATCTCATTGTAGTTTTGATTTCCATTTCTCTAATGATTAATGATGTTGAGCATCCTTTCATGTGTTTGTTGGCAATCTGTATATCTTCTTTGGAGAAATGTCTATTTTGGTCTTCTGCCCATTTTTGGATTGGGTTGTTTGTTTTTTTGTTATTGAGCTGCATGAGCTGCTTGTAAATCTTGGAGATTAATCCTTTGTCAGTTGCTTCATTTACAAATATTTTCTCCCATTCTGAGCGCTGTCTTTTCGTCTTGTTTATGGATTCCTTTGCTGTGCAAAAGCTTTGACGTTTCATTAGGTCCCAATTGTTTATTTTTGTTTTTATTTCCATTTCTCTAGGAGGTGGGTCAAAAAGGATCTTGCTGTGATTTCTGTCATAGAGTGTTCTGCCTATGTTTTCCTCTAAGAGTTTGACAATATCTGGCCTTACACTTAGGTCTTTAATCCATTATGAGTTTATTTTTGTGTACGGTGTTAGGGAGTGTTCTAATTTCATACTTTTATATGTACCTGTCCAGTTTTCCCAGCACCACTTACTGAAGAGGCTGTCTTTTTTCCACTGTATACTCTTACCTCCTTTATCAAAGATAAGATGACCATACGTGTGTGGGTTTATCTCTGGGCTTTCTATGCTGTTCCATTGATCTATATTTCTGTGCCAGTACCATGCTGTCTTCATTACTGTAGCTTGGTAGTATAGTCTGAAGTCAGGGAGCCTGGCTCCTCCAGCTCCATTTTTTGTTCTCAAGATTGCTTTGGCTATTCGGGGTCTTTTAGGTTTCCATACAGATTGTGAAATTTTTTGTTCTAGTCCTGTGAAAAATGTCAGTGGTAGTTTGATAGGGATTGCATTGAATCTGTAGATTGCTTTGGGTAGTAGAGTCATTTTCACAATGTTGATTCTTCCAATCCAAGAACATGGTATATCTCTCCATCTATTTGAATGATTTTAATTTCTTTCATCGGCATCTTATAATTTTCTGCATACAGGTCTTTTGTCTCCTTAGGTAGATTTATTCCTAGATATTTTATTCTTTTTGTTGCAATGGTAAATGGGAGTGTTTTCTTAATTTCACTTTCAGATTTTTCATCATTAGTGTGTAGGAATGCCAGAGATTTCTGTGCATTAATTTTGTATCCTGCTACTTTACCGAATTCATTGATTAGCTCTAGTAGTTTTCTGGTAGCATCTTTAGGATTCTCTATGTAGAGTATCATGTCATCTGCAAATAGTGACAGCTTTACTTCTTCTTTTCCGATTTGGACTCCTTTTATTTCTTTTTCTTCTCTGATTGCTGTGGCTAAAACTTCCAAAACTATGTTGAATAAGAGTGGTGAGAGTGGGCAACCTTGTCTTGTTCCTGATCTCAGTGGAGATGCTTTCAGTTTTTCACCATTGAGGACGATGTTGGCTGTGGGTTTGTCATATATGGCCTTTATTATGTTGAGGAAAGTTGCCTCTATGCCTACTTTCTGCAGGGTTTTTATCATAACTGGGTGTTGAATTTTGTTGAAAGCTTTCTCTGCATCTATTGAGATGATCATATGGTTATTCTCCTTCAATTTGTTAATATGGTGTATCACGTTGATTGATTTAAGTATATTGAAGAATCCTTGCATTACTGGAATAAACCCCACTTGATCATGGGGTATGATCCTTTTAATGTGCTGTTGGATTCTGTTTCCTAGTATTTTGTTGAGGATTTTTGCATCAATGTTCATCAGTAATATTGGCGTATAGTTTTCTTTCTTTGTGACATCTTTTTCTGGTTTTGGTATCAGGGTGATGGTGGCCTCGTAGAATGAGTTTAGGAGTATTCCTCCCTCTGCTATATTTTGGAAGAGTTTGAGAAGGACAGCTGTTAGCTCTTCTCTCAGTGTTTGATAGAATTCGCTTGTGAAGCCATCTGGTCCTGGAATTTTGTTTGTTGGAAGATTTTTAATCACAGTCTCAATTTCAGTGCTTGTGATTGGTCTGTTCATATTTTCTATTTCTTCCTGGTTCAGTCTCAGCAGGTTGTACATTTCTAAGAATTTGTCCATTTCTTCCAGGTTGTCCATTTTATTGGCATAGAGTTGCTTGTGAAGTTGCTTGTGAAGAATCTCTCATGATTCTTTGTATTTCTGCAGTGTCAGTTGTTACTTCTCCTTTTTCATTTCGCATTCTATTGATTTGAGTCTTCTCCCTGTTTTTCCTTGATGAGTCTGGCTAATAGTTTATCAATTTTGTTTATCTTCTCAAAGAACTAGTTTTTGGTTTTATTGATCTTTACTATCGTTTCCTTCATTTATTTCTGACCTGACCTTTATGATTTCTTTCCTTCTGCTAACTTCAGGGTTTTTTCTGTTCTTCTTTCTCTAATTGCTTTAGGTGTAGGTCAGGTTGTTTATTTGCGATGTTTCTTGTTTCTTGAGGTAGGACTGTATGTATTGCTAAAAACTTCCCTCTTAGAACTGCTTTTGCTGTATCCCATAGGTTTTGTGTCATCGTGTCTCCATTGTCATTTGTTTCTAGGTATTTTTTGATTTCCTCTTTGATTTCTTCAGTGATCACTTCGTTATTAAGTAATGTATTGTTTAGCCTCCATGTGTTTGTATTTTTTACAGACCTTTTCCTGTAATTGATATCTAGTCTCATAGCGTTGTGGTCAGAAAAGATACTTGATACTATTTCAACTTTCTTAAATTTACCAAGGCTTGATATTTGACCCAAGATATGATCTATCCTGGAGAATGTTCCATGAGCACTTGAGAAAAATGTCTATTCTGTCGATTTTGGATGGAATGTCCTATAAATATCAATTGAGTCCATCTTGTGTAATGTATCATTTGAAGCTTGTGTTTCCTTATTTATTTTCATTTTGGATGATCTGTCCATCGGTGAAAGTGGGGTGTTAGAGTCCCCTACTATGATTGTGTTACTGTTGATTTCCCCTTATATGGCTGTTAGTATTTGCCTTATGTATTGAGGTGCTCCTATGTTGAGTGCATAAATATTTACAATTGTTATATCTTCTTCTTGTATTGATCCCTTGGTCATTATGTAGTGTCCTTCTTTGTCTCTTGTAATAGATTTTAATTTAAAGTCTATTTTGTCTGATATGAGAATTGCTACTCCAGCTTTCTTGTGGTTTCTATTTGCATGGAATATCTTTTTCCATCCTCTCACTTTCAGTCTGTATGTGTCCCTAGGTCTGAAGTGAGTCTGTTGTAGACAGCATATATATGGGTCTTATTTTTGTATCCATTCAGCCAGTCTGTGTCTTTTGGTGGGAGCATTTACTCCATTTACATTTAAGGTAATTATCGATATGTATGTTCTGATTCCCATTTTTGTAATTGTTTTGGGTTTGTTATTGTAGGTCTTTTCCTTCTCCTGTGTTTCTTGCCTAGAGAAGTTCCTTTAACATTTGTTGTAAAGCTGGTTTCATGGTGCTGAACTCTCTCAGCTTTTGCTTGTCTGTAAAGGTTTTAATTGCTCTATCAAATCTGAATGAGATCCTTGCTGAGTAGAGTAATCTTGGTTGTACGTTTTTTTCCTTCATCACTTTAAGTATGTCCTGCCAGTCCCTTCTGGCTTGCAGAGTTTCTGCTGAAAGATCAGCTGTTAACCTTATGGGGATTCCCCTGTGTGTTATTTGTTGTTTTTCCCTTGCTTCCTTTAATATGTTTTCTTTGTATTTAATTTTTGATAGTTTGATTAGTATGTGTCTTGGCGTGTTTCTCCTTGGATTTATCCTGTATGGGACTCTCTGTGCTTCCTGGACTTGATTAACTATTTCCTTTCCCATATTAGGGAAGTTTTCAACTATAATCTCTTCAAATATTTTCTCAGTCCCTTTCTTTTTCTCTTTTTCTGGGACCCATATAATTCGAATGTTGGTGCATTTAATGTTGTCTCAGAGGTCCCTGAGACTGTCCTCAGTTCTTTTCATTGTTTTGTCTTTATTCTGCTCTGCAGTAGTTATTTCCACTATTTTATCTTCCAGGTCACTTATCCATTCTTCTGCCTCAGTTATTCTGCTATTGATCCCATCTAGAGTATTTTTAATTTCATTAACTGTGTTGTTCATCATTGCTTGTTTCTTTAGTTCTTCTAGGTCCTTGTTAAATGTTTCTTGCATTTTCTCTATTCTATTTCCAAGATTTTGGATCACCTTTACTATCATTATTCTGAATTCTTTTTCAGGTAGACTGCCTATTTCCTCTTCATTTGTTAGGTCTAGTGGGTTTTTACCTTTCTCCTTCATCTGCTGTGTGTTTTTCTGTCTTCTCATTTTGCTTATCTTACTGTGTTTGGGGTCTCCTTTTTGCAGGCTGCAGGTTCATAGTTCCCGTTGTTTTTGGTGTCTGTCCCCAGTGGCTAAAGTTGGTTCAGTGGGTTGTGTAGGCTTCCCGGTGGAGGGGATTAGTGCCTGTGTTCTGGTGGATGAGGCTGGATCTTGTCTTTCTGGTGGGCAGGTCCACGTCTGGTGGTGTGTTTTGGGGTGTCTGTGGACTTATTATGATTTTAGGCAGCCTCTCTGCTAATGGGTGGGGTTGTGGTCCTCTCTTGCTAGTTGTTTGACATAGGGTGTCCAGCACTGTAGCTTGCTGGTCATTGAGTGAAGCTGGGTGTTGAGATGCAGATCTCAGGGAGATTGAGATGCAGATCTCTGGGAGATGCAGATCTCTGGGAGATTTTCGCCATTTGATATTACGTGGAGCTGGGAGGTCTCTTATGGACCAGTGTCTTGAAGTTGACTCTCCCACCTCAGAGGCACAGCACTGACTCCTGTTTGGAGCACCAAGCGCCTTTCATCCACACGCCTCAGAATAAAAGGGAGAAAAAACAGAAAGACAGACAGAAAGAAAGAAAGAAAGAGGATAAAATAAAGATAACACAAAATAAAGTTATTAAAATAAAAAATAATTATTAAGAAAAAAAATTTTTTTAAAGTAAAAAGAAAAAGAAACAAAAAAATGGATGGACAGAACCCTAGGACAAATTATGAAAGCAAAGCTATACAGACAAAATCTCACACAGAAGCATACACATACACACTCACAAAAAGAGGAAAAGGGGGAAAAAATAATATATCTTGCTCCCAAAGTCCACCTCCTCAATTTGGGATGATTCGTTGTCTATTCAGGTGTTCCACAGATGCAGGTACATCAAGTTGACTGTGGAGATTTAATCCACTGCTCCTGAAGCTGCTGGTAGAGATTTCCCTTTCTCTTCTTTGTTCATATAGCTCCCAGGGCTCAGCTTTGGATTTGGCCCTGCCTCTGCATGTAAGTCACCGGAGGGCGCCTGTTCTTGGCTCAGACAGGACGTGGTTACAGGAGCTGCCGATTCGGGGGCTCTGGCTCACTCAGGCCGGATGGAGGGAGGGGTACAGATGCGGGCGAGCCAGCGGTGGCAGAGGCCAGCGGGACGTTGCACCAGCCTGAGGCGCGCTGTGCCGCTGTGCGTTCTCCCGGGAAAGTTGTCCCTGGATCACGGGACCCTGGCAGTGGCGTGCTTCACAGGCTCCTGGGTGGGGCAGTGTGGATAGTGACCTGTGCTTGCAGGTCACTTGGTGGTGGCAGCAGCAGCCTTAGCGTCTCATGCCCGTCTCTGGGGTCCGCGGTTTTAGCCGCGGCTCACGCCCGTCTCTGGAGCTCCTTTAAGCAGCGCTCTTAATCCCGCTCCTCACACACCAGGAGACAAAGAGGCAAGAAAAAGTCTTTTGTCTCTTCGGCAGGTCCAGACATTTTCCCGGACTCCCTCCCAGCTAGCCATGGTGCCCTAACCCCTTTAGGCTGTGTTCACACAGCCAACCCCAGTCCTCTCCCTGGGATCCCACCGAAGCCCGAGCCTCAACTCCAGGTCCCGCCCGCCCCGGCGGGTGAGCAGACAAGCCTCTCAGACTGGTGAGTTCTGGTCGGCCCTGATCCTCTGTGCGGGAATCTCTCCGCTTTGCCCTCCGCACCCCTGTTGCTGTGCTCTCCTCCTCGGCCCCGAAGCTCCCCGCCTCCGGCACCGCAGTCTCCGCCCGCGAAGGGGCTTCCTAGTGTGTGTAAACCTTTCCTCCTTCACAGCTCCCTCCCAGTGGTGCAGGTCCCGTCCCTATTCTTTTGTCTCTGTTGTTTCTTTTTTCTTTTGCCCCACCCAGGTACATGTGGAGTTTCTTGCCTTTTGGGAGGTATGAGGTCTTCTGCCAGCGTTCAGTGGGTATTCTGTAGGAGTTTTTCCACGTGTAGATGTATTTCTGGTGTATCTGTGGGGAGGAAGGTGATCTCCGCGTCTTACTCTTCCACCATCTTCCTCAACTCCCTATGCCTCTTTATCTTTACTACTGTATGTACTGGATCTGCCGAAGTTCCAAAGGTGTATAACAAATGTTCCCACTACAAATTTGATTCTGTCAGGGGTTTTGCTCTTGTTGTTTGTATTTTCTGATGATTTTGTTTTCTATATTTTAGTGCCATGTTCATTGGTGCATAACTATTCATGCCAGTATATTCCATTATGGATCACACACTCCATCGCTATAAAAGGTTCCTTTTTGACCTGTTTAACACCTTGTATTCCAATTTCCTGACATTAATACTGAGATCCCTCTGGATTCTTTGGGGTTTCCTTGGCCTGTATACCTCTGCCCAGTCTTATACTTTCACCTCTCCATGTCACTTTATTTTAAATCTGTTCTCTGTTATCACTTTAGTAAGCTCAGTAGTGAATCTGTGGACCTACAGGCTCTGATTAAAGAATCTTCTCTCTTCTACACTGTATCTACTGAGCCTTGTCTTCTTAATAACATTAATTCCCTATATATTTATAGCACACTGCGGCCTGAAAAATCACTTTCTTACCTATTATCCCCTTAATCTTCCCAACCATCTTTAAAGTAGAAAGAACAGATATTGTCACTCATGGTGAATCTGAACATACAGTGCAAGCTGTTCAAGTGTTATAGTCCCAGGTGTAAATTAGCTCAGGTGCTTCAGCAACAAACTACTTCAGTGGAAGGAAGGTGGGTCAGACAAACATGCAGATCGGGGAATAGGGTGACTCCTAGAGTGTTGTACCTTTCCTCTATTTTCTTAAGTATAGAGAGGTTTAGCCTTTTATTCATTCAGAAAACATGTATTGAGCACGCTGTATATTTAGAACTTTGTTAGGCAGTGGGAACACAAAAGTTGAATAAGACATCGTCCCTGCTCCATGGCACTCACAGTAGTTTAGTGGTTCTCAAATCTGGCTGATTGTCAGAATTGACTAGAAAAAATATTTTTGATTATGGGCTCCCTTGGTGCCCCTCAAGACACTCTCAACAACCATAGGGCTAGAACCCAGAAATCTGTTTTAAAGCTCCGCAGTCCCAGACAGAATTGAGAACACTGGACATGCAAGTGAAACAATAAACTACCGGTTGGTTCACTTAGAAATTCTTACAGTATTTTTCCTTATAGCAAGTCATTTAAGTCTCACAGAGAGGCATAAGTGGGTTATATTCACTTATAAAATTGTAAAGCAAAGTCATTTCCCAAATCCACAGCCAGTGAATGATGAAGTTGAGCCTGGAACAGAAGTTCATTTCTCCAAGTCCTATACTCTTTACTCTCCATCACACCTTATGAAACCAAAGAAAGGAATGGTGGTACATAAACAAAGAGCTGAGGAGGAAAGAGAGAGATTCCTATTCTTATTACCAAGAGCCTGGCCAAGAGCCACAGATACCATAGTATCTGGCTATAATAAGAGCTCAATAAATGTTTTTCAATTGAAGTGAAGGTCTTGTGCCTACTACCAATGGAAAAAGGCCAAGCTAAATTAATGCTGCAACTTCCCAAGCCCAGAACCCAAGCCCTGGGATGATGATAAGAGCCAGTCAGTCATTCCAGCTCACCAAATGCCAGGTACTGTTAAAATGTTACATTAAATATTAAATACACGTTACATTAAATATATATGTTACATCAATATATATACATACATACAAACACAAATGCACATACACAAATAAAGTTTAATCCTCACAATAACTTTATGAGATGGGAAACATTATTAACCCCATTTTCTAGGTGAGAAAACTAAGGGACAGAGAAGTTAATTAATTCATCCACAGTCACAAAGCTAAAAACTATTAGAGGCAGAATTTGAAGGCAGCTAGTCTCGGCCCAGACACCACATTTTTAACCATTTCACCATACAGGACCTCTGTACTATATTGGATTTCCAGACTTCAGCCATTTTCACGGTCAAATTAAATTAAGGCAGTTTCAGGGTCTATAATTTTTTTTCAGTTGTACCATACTCTCCACAACCCTGAATCATTACTCAGCTAGGAGAATCACATTTAGTCACATCCCTTTGACCTTGGCCTGATTTCAGTACACAACAGGCTATGGCATGCACACGGGCAGGGTCCCACCTACGTGTCATGTAATCTCTCTGCTTTTTTGCCTCAGGGATTTCTCCAAAACCACAGAAGGCTGCTCAGCCTTAATTCAAGTGCAGCCTACTGGTCTGAGGACATTTACACTCCCAGAGGCAACCTTTATCCGGTGGGGGGTGGGGGGGGTGGGAGTTGATGGACAGATGCCAGGCACATCTCCATAAGAGGGAGAATTCTGAGACAGGTTTCTCAACATGAGCCCTACTGACATTTTGGGCTGAATAATTCTTTCTGTTGCAGGGTCTGTCCTGGGTATTGCAGCATGTTTAGCAGCATCCTGGACGCCAGTAGCCCTTCCCGGTTATCTCCATACACCGCCAAATTCCATTGCGAGAAAAACCACGCAGTTGAGAATCACGAACTACGCGGATTGACAGAGGGTCCCCAAGGCATTAAGCCCAGCTGCCCACAACAGTGAGTAATTCAGTGACATAGTCTTTATTGGCTTTTCTCCCATCCCTCCTTTCTATAATACTTCATGGGGTCACCTTCCAAATAAACTTCTCACCTAAAAACTTTGCCTTAGGTTTGCTTTCAGGGGAACCCAAACTCAGATATTAGATTAACAGGTAGTCTTTAATTACATAAAAGATCCCAACCTATGGAAATTTATGTCACTAACCTCCTAAAAGTAAAATAAGACTCACATGTGATTCTAAGACCTTCAGATAAACCCTCATGGCTCACTGGAGACCTGGAGACCACACTTCCAGAACCACGGCCTGGATGGCGACACTGTGCAAGAGGAAACTTGCTTCAGTTCTCTCACTTCCATCAGGAGGGTGAGTCATGCCACATACCATGAATGGAGGACATCTAGGATTTTACGGGGTCAGGAGCAGTGGCTCTCAACTCATCTTTGACTTTTCTGAACCAGGATCACTGAGAGTGAGGTCTGAAACTGTGTAGTTTTAATAAAATATTCTTCGGTAGTCCTGATGTATGGAAGCTCACATCCATTCCAACCTGCCCATTCACAGGTGTGGGTTCTGAGTGAGGCTGATGGGGCAAGCAACTCACTCAAGGACCCACAGAAAAGATGAAGCTGAAGAATCAGCACTAAATCCCAAATCTGGACATCAAGGCCCAGCACGTGGCAGCTGTGTTGCAGCTGTGGACTCCCTGCTATCATTGCTCCATTCCAAGGGACTGGGGCTGGGAAGGTGAGAGGTGGAGAAAGACGGCAGGAAGGTCCTGACTGCTGCCCTGCTCTGGAAGCTGCCCTTAGCAAGAACCCAGATGTTCTTTGATTCATGTCAGTTGTTTGCACAGAAAGTTCCTGCTCAGGAAACGAAGGTCATAAAAGCACAGTGCTAGGAGGCAATCCTTCACCCAGAGACCTGTTCCCCTGCCAAAATTCTGGACTCTACTTCCGTCTCCATTTCATAGCATTAAATACAGGTAATTTTTCACCTTCTTTGATCTTACCATCCAGGTATACTCTTTGTTCTTTAAAACTTGACTTCATAAAAAACATTTCCTTTCTTCTTTCCTTAGGTGAACCAGGCCAAAATAATTATAGAGTAGAAAGAGAATAAAGATGCATTAACAAAACTAATCTAGAACAGTACCAAGGGATACACCAAGGAAAGGAGAAAACATCCACTGCAACCAAATTATAAAGGGAAAATAATGACAGCTAGTTTTTATTGAGATACTAAGTAGATACATCTTATCTACTTGTCAGAACAACTTCATGACACAAGTTATTATTGTTATCATTCCTATTTTATAAATGAAGAAAACGGATCCCATAGAGAATAATTCACAAGCTCAAGACCATACAACCCACCAGGGAGATGAATCAAGAAGGTCAAGTTTCAGAACCTTACTTTCTTCAGAATTTCAGATATGCTTTCCTGAATACTCAGACTCTTTTCTAAGTCCCTGCACAGATCCTGTTCCACTGGGACACATTACAAGCATAGTTCTTTCTAGATGCAGTTCAACCCTTTGGCTCTATAAACTGGGTGTCCTTTTTCTAGGAAGGAGCCAGAAAAATGTCATAATTGAGGCTTATATTTTTCCAAAGATGCAGCTAGAAGGGCTCAACAGATTAAAGCACACCTTTCTTCAAACAGATATGGAAGCTGAGGCCCAGAGGGTGCAAGAGGTTTGCTCAAGGTCACAGAGCAAGCCAGTGCCAGAGGCAGCTCAAAGTTCACTGTCTCCTGGTACCCAATCCAGCTGCATGAGGAAGAGCAGAGAGAGAGAGAGTAAGCAGTAGAGCCAAGTGGCCTCTCGCATATTTTGTGGCTCTGTGACCTCCCAGAACTTGGAGTCCATGATTTCATAAATGGAAATATACACACACTTTCTCAGTAAAACTAAATTGATTTCCTGTGGGATCAGATGGCACGCACTTTGCATTTACTCAGAAAGTTCTCAGGAACAATGAGAGCCCTGGTGTGATTTGTTTCTCTGCTTCCTCCCAAAGGTTCCAGTTAAGTGGAACCGGGAGGATAATTTCCCACGTGGCCTCAGTGGGATGCTTTTAACTTTTGCTGTGACCTGAACAGACACTGACAGCCCAAAGCAACCATAAATGTTCTTTTATTTTTCTTCAAAGCAAGTGATGTAACTCCCCTGCCTCCACCCCACCGATAAACACACCCCTAGTTCGCAGTGCTGTGTTCTTGGCCTGTTGAAACTAGAAAAACACTGTTAATGGAGCCAGATGTGATTTTCCTAGCTGATTCTGGGATTATAGGAAATATGGTGCCACTGAAGGAATAATTATGGACCCCAAAACTCTCCTAATTTAATTCCAATTATTATTAGTCTATCTTTATTTTTATCATTTTGTTGTTATTAACTAGGTCACTGTGGGTAGGGCCTCAGCAGTAGTATTTTTTTTAAGTTTCCCAGTGTGCACCATCAGGGTTGGAACCATTGGTAATGAGATGAGTTACATTTCCCAAACTTGCATCTAATTAAAAAAAAGAAAATCACCTTGTATACCTAATAAAAATTCAGAACGCTAGGCCCCTGTCCAGATCAGCACATCTTGGATGAAGCTCTGGAATCCGTGTCCTTAACAAGTACTTCCAGATAACTATGCCATTTGGGAAAGTTTCAGATCTGGCAAGTTTGGGAACACTGAGTGATAGCACAGATTTGTAAGTACACCCAAGAGAGACGTCTGATGACCAGCAGCTTAGAAGACATAAGGAGGTTTCCATCAACTACAGAAGCAAACCCAGTCCTAGACCAGGAGTTCCCCTCCATAAGTCTCTTCCATTAGGCAAGCCCCTTTCCTTCCCTACATGCCGACAGTGAGCAATGATTCACCTCCACAACCCAGCCTGGCCCCTTCCTCTCAACTGAACTCTCTTAAACCTGCCTATCCTTCTGGGTTTAAGTCCAGTCCCAGAATCCCTTATTATACCAACCCACACTGATTTCTCCCTTCTCTGAGCTCCTACATCATGAGAACTGCTAATGATGACGTCGTAACTGTATTCATCCTGATTTGCTTAAAGATTCCACACAGGTGTCTTGCCTCCCTAGATTATAAATCCTTTGGGGGCTCTTCTAAGACTAGAGTAGACCCTGGGTATCACTGACAAAGGGAAAGCTGCATGAATGAATGCCAAAGTTAAGCTTTGGGAGGGTAGGCTATCTTGCTCCCCACTATATCCTCAATGCTTCACCCAGCACCTGGCACACAGAAAGCATTCAACAGATAGCCACTGTATACGTGAACAATTAAATGAATATATTTCAAGCTTTAAATATTTCAGCACATACACAGAGTTGAAATCATGATCTTAGAATCTAACCTAAATATAACTCATGACTTGGATCTGTTCTAGTCTCTTTATACCCGTGGTTCTCACACTTTGTGGTCTCAGAACCCTTTTCCATTCCTAAAATGACTGACGATCTTAAAGAGCTTCTGTTTACGTGGGTTACACCTACTGATATGCACTGTGTTATGAATTAAAACTGATCACTTGAGAATATTTATTTTAAAATAACAGTAATAAACCCATTACATGTTAATGGGTTAACACAAACACCATTTTTATGAAAAATAAATATTTTTCAAAAACAAGAATAACTTAATGAGAAAAATGGCAGTGGTTTCTGTTTTTTCTTACATTTTAGAAATTTCTTTGATGTTTGGCTTAATAAAAGTAATTTATATTGAATGGCTTCGAAATGACTATTTATCTCCTTAGTGGTCAGTAAAAATATAGCTCAGAGTTCACTTCGGGGTGCAAGTTCAGAAATTCAACTGCCTGAATTTAAATCCTGCTTCCTCCACTTACTAGCTTTGTGACTTAAAGCAAGTTACTTAAACTCCCTTGCCTCAGTTTCCCATATCTATGATGAAAATGATCATTGTACCTATCTCTTAAAAGTGTTATGAGGAATAAATTAATTCACACATGTAGAGTGATTAAAATAGTGCATGACGTATAGCAAATTGTCAATAACTACCGGTTATTATATACCTATTAAAGTTTCTTGAAAAGAACTAGAAAAGTAAATTTCTACAATTGATCCCACTCCCCATAATTTAGCATGACTTATAAAGACCTGTTTGTAGTTGTAATTTCCAGGCTGAATTCACTTAAACTAGCCTTATGCTAAAAGGATCGATTGACTGAAGTACCGTCAGGGAGCCGTCCGCTAGCGAATCGAAAACGAGGCTTGAAAATCCACACTACAGACGGACTGTGGAAACACCTCCTCTTCCACAAGTGCTCTTGCAGGCAGTGGTCATCAGCCTTGCTCCAGCAAGTGCTAAACGGCAATTAAATTTAAGTTCACCCCTAGGGTAACTGCACGCCAAGAGGAATTGTTAATGTCAAGCATTTCCTGAGCACTGACAGATTCAGCAAGCTCACACTGAACACCACTCCACATAAACTCTAGGAGGTGATGCGGACTGGTGGAAAGCCCCACACGTGTGGGACAGTGATGCAGGTAAGATGTCCTACACACTCAGACACACACAGTAAAAATGCTTATGAAAGAGGAAGGAGAAGGTCATTCCGTCTTGAGGAATCTGGGAAGACTTGGCTTAGGTGGTAGCTCTGAGGTGGGTGCTGAAAAATGGGTGAGATTTCACCAAAAGGACATGATAGAAAGGGAAACGGTGCTGGCAGAAAGCAGGATTAGGCATGGTAAACTGATATAATAAGAGCACAAGGCAACAGTGAAAAGGGATTATTTGGAATTGAATGGAGCAGGTCTTATAGGCTACGCTTAGAAGTCTAGACTTTACTGAATAAGCAAAAGGGCAGCCTTCGCAACAAAGGGCGGAAAGCCGTGTCATCCACACCTTGGTGTTTCTTCACTGAGATACTGCAGGACGGAGGAAAAGGAAGGCACTAGAGGAGAGGAAAACAATTATGAGGCCATGGCAACAGTCCAAAGGCACATATACCTTCCTTCTATAGGGTGGGAGTGGGACAGGCCAGACGCCTTTCCTTATTTGGGACAGGTCCCGGTGCCCAGGTGGGCATCGCGCAGGTGGGCTCAAGAATTCCATAACCATGGCAACATGGTAGCGAGGTCGAGGAGGGAGATTAACAGTCCAAAGGGAGAAGTGGTTGGGGCATTTTCAATTGAAACAGGATATTTATTCTAAAAGAAGAATACAGTAGACTGGGGACTAACTAGATGGTGGTGGGAAACTATTCTGTGCTAGACCAGGGATGTGTGCATTATAAAGGCAAGAATTTTTGAAACAGCTCCAAGAAGGTAAATTTGGAAGGTATACGGGACTGTGGAAAAGAAAGAACTCAGCATTGCCTGACTCAGAGTAAAGGAATGGGGAAGGAAATAATACTCCCACTAGAAAAAAAATAAACAAAAAACTCTTACAAATCAATAAGAAAAATGAACATACCAGTAGAAAAACAGGCCATAGATATGAACAGGCTAATTATAAAAGAAGAAATAAAAATGGCTAAGAAATATGGAAGAAATGCCTAACTGAATAAAAAAGTAAACATAAACAAAAATATAAGATATCACTTTTTGCCTCTAAGATTGGCAAAAAATATAAAGATTGGTAAGGCAAACACTTGGTTGCCTACCCAACAGCATCCTTCCTTGCCAACAGAACTCTGAATCTGTTGAGTTATCCAGACTCTTCAGACTGTCTTTATTTTCCTAGATCCCAGCCAAGCCCCATCCAAGTAAGAAAGACCTTTGCTACAGTATGAGCCGAAACTGGTGATTCCATTCACTTTATCAGTGATTGACTTGGGAAGGGACATATGTTCCAATTCTGGCTAATGATATTTGACACAAATGTCGTGGTCCAAACGCGGGTTGGAAAAGAATTTCCAGACACAAGGCAGAATGTAAACAAGACAGAATTCATTAGAGGGAAGGGTGGCTGTCAGAACAGCAGGCCGACTTCCTAGTAGTCTGGGAGAGTCGAGCCCAAACATGTGATATCTATTAGCTTTCACAGCCAGAAAACAAAGGAATGGTCCAAGGTGAAAATTTTGTTTACTGACTGGTCGAGGCACATGTACCTTCCTTCTATAGGGTGGGAGTGGGACAGGCCAGATGCCTTTCTTTATTTCGGACAGGTCCCATTGCCCAGGTGGGCTCAGGAATTTCATAACCATGGCAACATGGTGGGGAGGGCAGGGAGGGCGATTAAGAGTCCGGTAGGGGAATCAGGAAGACGGCGGAAGAGTAAGACGCGGAGATCACCTTCCTCCCCACGGATACATCAGAAATACATCTACACGTGGAACAACTCCTACAGAACACCTAGTGACGCAGGCAAAAGACCACAGACCTCCCAAAAGGCAAGAAACTCCCCACGTACCTGGGTAGGGCAAAAGAAAAAAGAATAAACACAGACAAAAGAATACGGACGGGACCCGCACCAGTGGGAGGGAGCTGTGAAGGAAGAAAGGTTTCCACACACTTAGAAGCCCCTTCGCGGGAGGAGACTGCGGGTGGCGGAGGGGGGGAAGCTTCGGAGCCGTGGAGTAGAGCAAGGCAACAGGGGTGCGGAGGGCAAAGCGGAGAGATTCCCGCACAGGGAATCAGGGCCGACCAGAACTCACCAGTCTGAGAGGCTTTGTCTGCTCACCCACCGGGGCGGGCGGGGCCTGGAGTTGAGGCTCGGGCTTCGGTCGGAGCACCGGGAGAGGACTGGGGTTGGCGGTGTGAACACAGCCTGCAGGGGGTTAGTGCGCCACGGCTAGCCGGGAGGGAGTCCGGGTTAAAGTCTGAACCTGCCGAAGAGGCAAGAGACTTTTTCTTCCCTCTTTGTTTCCTGGTGCGCAAGGAGAGGGGATTAGGAGCGCTGCTTAAAGGAGCTCCAGAGACGGGAGCGAGTCGCCGCTAACAGCACGGGCCCCAGAGATGGGCATGAGACGCTAAGGCTGCAGCTGCTGCCGCCACCAAAAAGCCAATGTGCGAGCACAGGTCACTATCCACACCTCCCTTACGGGGAGCCTGTGTAGCCCGCCACTGCCAGGGTCCCGGGATGCAGGGACAACTTCCCCGGGAGAACGCACAGCGCGCCTCAGGCTGGTGCAACATCACGCCGGCGCAACATCACGCCGGCTTCTGCCGCCGCAGGCTTGCCCCGCCAACCGTGCCCCTCCCTCCCCGCGGCCTGAGTGAGCCAGAGCCCACGAATTAGCGGCTCCTATAACCCCGTCCTGTCTGAGCGAAGAACAGACGCCCTCCGCCGACCTACACACAGAGGCGGGGGCACATCCAAAGCTTAACCCCTGGGAGCTGTGAGAACAAAGAAGAGGAAGGGAAATCTCTCCCAGCAGCCTCAGAAGCAGCGGATTAAAGCTCCACAATCAACTTGATGTACCTGCATCTGTGGAATACCTGAATAGACAACGAATCATCCCAAATTGAAGAGGTAGACTTTGAGAGAAGATTTATTATTTTTTCCCCTTTTCCTCTTTTTGAAAGTGTGTATGTGGATGCCTCTGTGTGAGATTTTGTCTGTATAGCTTTGCTTTCACCATTTGTCCTAGGGTTCTATCCGTCCGTTTTTGGTGTTTTTTTAAATTTTTTTTCTTAATAATGATTTTTTTATTTTAATAACTTTATTTTATTTTATCTTACCTTTTTTTTCCTTCCTTCCTTCCTCCCTCCCTCCTTTCTTTTTTTCCCTTTTTTCTTTCTCTCTCTCTCTCTCTCTCTCTCTCCCCCCCTTCCTCCCTCTCTCTCTCTCTCTTTCTTTCTTTCTACCTTTCTACTTTTTCTCCCTTTTATTCTGAGCCTTGTGGATGAAAGGCTCTTGGTGCTACAGCCAGGAGTCAGTGCTGTGCCTCTGAGGTAGGAGAGACAACTTCAGGGCACTGGTCCACAAGAGACCTCCCAGCTCCACATAATATCAAATGGCGAAAATGTCCCAGAGATGTCCATCTCAACACCAGCACCCAGCTTCACTCAACGACCAGCAAGCTACAATACTGGACACCCTATGCCAAACAACTAGCAAGACAGGAACACAACCCCACCCATTAGCAGAGAGGCTGCCTAAAATCATAATAAGTCCACAGACACCACAAGACACACCACCAGACGTGGACCTGCCCACCAGAAAGACAAGATCCAGCCTCATCCACCAGAACACAGGCACTAATCCCCTCCACCAGGAAGCCTACACAACCCACTGAACCAATCTTAACCACTGGGGACAGACACAAAAAACAACGGGAACAACGAACCTGCAGCCTGCAAAAAGGAGACCCCATACACAGTAAGATAAGAAAAATGAGAAGACAGAAAAACACACAGCAGATGAAGGAGCAAGGCAAAACCCCACCAGACCTAACAAATGAAGAGGAAATAGGCAGTCTACCTGAAAAAGAATTCAGAATATGATAGTAAAGATGATCCAAAATCTTGGAAACACAATAGAGAAAATGCAAGAAACATTTAACAAGGACCTAGAAGAACTAAAGATGAAACAAACAATGATGAACAACACAATAAATGAAATTAAAAATACTCTAGATGGGATCAATAGCAGAATAACTAAGGCAGAAAAACGGATAAGTGACCTGGAAGATAAAATAGTGGAAATAACTACTGCAGAGCAGAATAAAGACAAAACAATGAAAAGAACTGAGGACAGTCTCAGAGACCTCTGGGACAACACTAAATGCACCAACATTCAAATTAAAGGGGTTACAGAAGAAGAAGAGAAAAAGAAAGGGACTGAAAATATTTGAAGAGATTATAGTTGAAAACTTCCCTAATATGCGAAAGGAAGTAGTTCATCAAGTCCAGGAAGCACAGAGAGTCCCATACAGGATAAATCCAAGGAGAAACACGCCAAGACACATACTAATCAAACTGTCAAAAATTAAATACAAAGAAAACATATTAAAAGCAGCAAGGGAAAAACAACAAATAACACACAGGGGAATCCCCATAAGGTTAACAGCTGATCTTTCAGCAGAAACTCTGCAAGCCAGAAGGGACTGGCAGGACATACTTAAAGTGATGAACGAAAAAAAACGTACAAACAAGATTACTCTGGGATTCCCTGGTGGCGCAGTGGTTGAGAGTCCGCCTGCTGATGCAGGGGATGCGGGTTCGTGCCCCGGTCCGGGAAGATCCCACATGCCGCAGAGTGGCTGGGCCCGTGAGCCATGGCCACTGAGCCTGCGCGTCCGGAGCCTGTGCTCCGCAACGGGAGAGGCCACAACAGTGACAGGCCCGCGTACCGCAAAAAAAAAAAAAAAAAAAAAAAAAAAAGATTACTCTACCCAGCAAGGATCTCATTCAGATTTGATGGAGAAATTAAAACCTTTACAGACAAGCAAAAGCTGAGAGAGTTCAGCACCACCAAACCAGCTTTACAACAAATGCTAAAGGAACTTCTCTAGGCAAGAAACACAAGAGAAGGAAAAGACCTACAATAACAAACCGAAAACAATTAAGAAAATGGGAATAGGAACATACACATCAATAATTACCTTAAATGTAAACTGATCAAATGCTCCCACCAAAAGACACAGACTGGCTGAATGGATACAAAAAGAAGACCCATATACATGCTGTCTACAAGAGACCCACTTCAGACCTAGAGACACATACAGACTGAAAGTAAGGGGATGGAAAAAGATATTCCATGCAAATAGAAACCACAAGAAAGCTGGAGTAGCAATTCTCATATCAGACAAAATAGACTTTAAAATAAAGACTATTAGAAGAGACAAAGAAGGACACTACATAATGATCAAGAGATCGATCCAAGAAGATATAACTATTGTAAATATTTATGCATTCAACATAGGAGCACCTCAATACATAAGGCAAATACTAACAGCCATAAAAGGAGAAATCGACAGTAAAAAAATCATAGTAGGGGACTTTAACACCCCACTTTCACCAATGGACAGATCATCCAAAATGAAAATAAATAAGGAAACACAAGCTTTAAATGATACATTAAATAAGATGGACTTAATTGATATTTATAGGACATTCCATCCAAAAACACCAGAATACACATTTTTCTCAAGTGCTCATGGAACATTCTCCGGGATAGATCATATCTTGGGTCACAAATCAAGCCTTTGTAAATTTAAGAAAATTGAAATTGTATCATGTATCCTTTCTGATCACAATGCTATAAGACTAGATATCAATTACAGGAAAAGATCTGTAAAAAATACAAACACATGGAGGCTAAACAATACACTACTTAATAACAAAGTGATCACTGAAGAAATCAAAGAGGAAATCAAAAAATACCTAGAAACAAATGACAATGGAGACACGACGACCCAAAACCTATGGGATGCAGCAAAGCCAGTTCTAAAAGGGAAGTTTATAGCAATACAATCCTACCTTAAGAAACAGGAAACATCTCGTATAAACAACCTAACCTTGCACCTAAAGCAATTAGAGAAAGAAGAACAAAAAATCCCTGAAATTAGCAGAAGGAAAGAAATCATAAAGATCAGATCAGAAATAAATGAAAAAGAAATGAAGGAAACGATAGCAAAGATCAATAAAACTAAAAGCTGGTTCTTTGAGAAGATAAACAAAATTGATAAACCATTAGCCAGACTCATCAAGAAAAAAAGGGAGAAGACTCAAATCAATAGAATTAGAAATGAAAAAGAAGTAACAACTGACACTGCAGATATACAAAGGATCATGAGAGATTACTACAAGCAACTCTATGCCAAAAAAATGGACAACCTGGAAGAAATGGACAAATTCTTAGAAATGCACAACCTGCCGAGACTGAATCAGGAAGAAATAGAAAATATGAACAGACCAATCACAAGCACTGAAATTGAAACTGTGATTAAAAATCTTCCAACAAACAAAAGCCCAGGACCAGATGGCTTCACAGGCGAATTCTATCAAACATTTAGAGAAGAGCTAACACCTATCCTTCTCAAACTCTTCCAAAATATAGCAGACGGAGGAACACTCCCAAACTCATTCTACAAGGCCACCATCACCCTGATACCAAAACCAGACAAGGATGTCACAAAGAAAGAAAACTACAGGCCAATTATCACTGATGAACATAGATGCAAAAATCCTCAAGAAAATACTAGCAACCAGAATCCAACATCACATTAGAAGGGTCATACCCCATGATCAAGTGGGGTTTATTCCAGGAATGCAAGGATTCTTCAATATATGCAAATCAATCAACATGATACACCATATTAACAAATTGAAGGAGAAAAACCATATGATCATCTCAATAGATGCAGAGAAAGCTTTCAACAAAAATAACACCCATTTATGATAAAAACCCTGCAGAAAGTAGGCATAGAGGCAACTTTCCTCAACATAATAAAGGCCATATATGACAAACCCACAGCCAACATCGTCCTCAATGGTGAAAAACTGAAACCATTTCCACAAAGATCAGGAACAAGAAAAGGTTGCCCACTCTCACCACTCTTATTCAGCATAGTTTTGGAAGTTTTAGCCACAGCAATCAGAGAAGAAAAGGAAATAAAAGGAGTCCAAATCGGAAAAGAAGAAGTAAAGCTGTCACTGTTTGCAGATGACATGATACTCTACGTAGAGAATCCTAAAGATGCTACCAGAAAACCACTAGAGCTAATCAATGAATTTGGTAAAGTAGCAGGATACAAAATTAATGCACAGAAATCTCTGGCATTCCTATACACTAATGATGAAAAATCTGCAAGTGAAATCAAGAAAACACTCCCATTTACCATTGCAACAAAAAGAATAAAATATCTAGGAATAAACCTACCTAAGGAGACAAAAGACCTGTATGCAGAAAATTATAAGACACTGATGAAAGAAATTAAAGATGATACAAATAGACGGAGAGATATACCATGTTCTTGGATTGGAAGAATCAACATTGTGAAAATGACTCTACTACCCAAAGCAATCTACAGATTCAATGCAATCCCTATCAAACTACCACTGGCATTTTTCACAGAACCAGAACAAAAAATTTCACAATTTGTATGGAAACACAAAAGACCCCGAATAGCCAAAGCAATCTTGAGAATGAAAAACGGAGCTTGAGGAATCAGGCTCAAAGCTACAGTAATCAAGACAGTATGGTACTGGCACAAAAACAGAAACATAGATCAATGGAACAGGATAGAAAGCCCAGAGATAAACCCACGCACATATGGTCACCTTATCTTTGATAAAGGAGGCAAGAATATACAGTGGAAAAAAGACAGCCTCCTCAATAAGTGGTGCTGGGAAAACTGGACAGGTACATATAAAAGTATGAGATTAGATCACTTCCTAACACCATACACAAAAATAAGCTCAAAATGGATTAAAGACCTAAATGTAAGGCCAGAAACTATCAAACTCTTAGAGGAAAACATAGGCAGGACAGGACACTCTATGACGTAAATCACAGCAAGATCCTTTTTGACCCACCTCCTAGAGAAATGGAAATAAAAACAAGAATAAACAAATGGGACCTAATGAAACTTAGAAGATTTTGCACATTAAAGGAAACCATAAACAAGTTGAATAGACAACCCTCAGAATGGGGGAAAATATTTTGCAAATGAAGCAACTGACAAAGGATTCATCTCTAAATTAGACAAGCAGCTCGTGCAGCTCAATATCAAAAAAACAAATAACCCAATCCAAAAATGGGCAGAAGACCTAAATAGACATTTCTCCAAAGAAGACGTACAGACTGCCAACAAACACATGAAAGAATCCTCAACATCATTAATCATTAGAGAAATGCAAATCAAAACTACAATGAGATATCATCTCACACCAGTCAGAATGGCCATCATCAAAAAATCTAGAAACAATATAAATGCTGGAGAGGGTGTGGAGAAAAGGGAACACTCTTATACTGCTGATGGGAATATGAATTGGTACAGCCACTGTGGAGAACAGTATGGAGGTCCCTTAAAAAACTACAAATAGAACTACCATGTGACCCAGCAATCCCACTACTGGGCATATACCCTGAGAAAACCATAATTCAAACAGTCATGTACCAAAATGTTCATTGCAGCTCTATTTACAATAGCCAGGAGATGGAGACAACCTAAGTGTGCATCACCGGATGAATGGATAAAGAAGATGTGGCACATATATACAACGGAATATTACTCAGCCATAAAAAGAAACAAAATTGAGCTATTTGTAATGAGGTGGATGGACCCAGAGTCTGTCATACAGAGTGAAGTAAGTCAGAAAGAGAAAGACAAATACCATATGCTAACACATATATTTGGAATTTAAGAATAAAAAAAAAATGTCATGAAGAACCTAGGGGTAAGACAGGAATGAAGACACAGACCTACTAGAGAATGGACTTGAGGATATGGGGAGGGGGAAGGGTGAGCTGTGACAAAGCGAGAGAGTGGCATGGACATATATACACTACCAAACGTAAAATAGATAGCTAGTGGGAAGCAGCCGCATAGCACAGGGATATCAGCTCGGTGCTTTGTGACCACCTAGAGGGGTGGGATATGGAGGGTGGGAGGGAGGGAGGGAGACGCAAGAAGGGAGAGATATGGGAACATGTGTATATGTATAACTGATTCACTTTGTTATAAAGCAGAAACTAACACATCAATGTAAAGCAATTATACTCCAATAAAGATGTAAAATAAATAAATAAAGTTATGGTAAAAATTTTTTAAAAAAAGAGTCTGGTAGGGGGTGTAACTCTGAAACTTTTTCAGGCAGGGTTGTCCTTTGTCCTTGAAGCAACATTGTCCTTGGAGCACCACAAGAAATATATTGAGAAAGATGAGAAAGGCTTTAGGAACCGTTTCTTAGATCTTAAAAAGAAAGTCAAGGCATTTCAATACCCACTCTGTTTGCCCCTAGATACATGGGGATACAATGAGCTGCTGCAGCTATACTGAGAAAATTAGGGACCCAACTAACATGTTGAAAGAGGAACAGGGGAAATGCAGAAAGAGCCTGGTATTTGATGTCATTCAGCAGCTGAATTAACCTATTTTTAATCTTCCTATCTTGCGACATCTTGTTATGTAAGATTTTTTTTAAGTCTTATTATTTAAGCAACTTTTATGTGGGTTCTCGTTTTCCTGAAGGGCTTTCAATACATTTCATTTCAGTTAATTGTGAGAACAATTTCTATATATACAGTAGGTGTTTAATAAATATTTGATGAATGGATGAATGCCTGAAGGTGACAATGGGAAGTGCCCAGAAGGATCATGAACTTGAAGTTGGAAAGGATCTTAGAGATCCTGTAGAATTTGAGTATGTTCAAATTCACCCAGGGAATCAGTAAGAAAATGGAAATTAGAACAGGTTTTGAACTTCCCCCGACCAGCCTCCATCTAACTCCCCACTTTCCCCCAGGACTGTGGCTCCCAAGGTCCAGTTTCCATCTGGCACTGACTGAGCCAAATAAGGTTATGGAGTCAAGATTTCCATCATGGGTCCCAGGATTGGCTATTTGCCAAAGGCCTTAGTTACACTAATCATGAGAGGGGATGGACCTCCACTCAGGAAAATTGAGAAAGTCTCCAAACTTGCTATGCATAGGAGAACCCCTTGAAGGAATGAAGGAAAGGGTTCCTTCATTCTTCCCTGGGAGTTGCAGCAGAATATGGTGGCAGAAATCCAACTGGTAGAGTCTGCTCGGAGTGGCCCTGTGTGTTCCTCTTTCATCACATAAATTTGTTCAAACCAGTTCTGTTAAAAGTTGTGGATTCCACTGGTGAGATCATGAGTGCATTCACTTTCCCTCACAGAAGCAGTTCTTTCTTGTGACATCCTCCGCATCCCCTCCAGATGTGGAAACTTCTCTTTTTATTATTGCATAATTAATTCTCTTGGATTCTGAAATTGGACATGAAATATGCTCTGTCTTCCCTCCAAATTTAAAATTCAAATGTAAGTAAGTTAACTACTCAGAAGAAAAAAGAACCTTATTTTATGCCATAAGTAAAAATAAATTCCATAGATTTAAAAATCTAGATCTTAAAAAACTATAAAAGCTGTAAGAAAAATATAAATGAATATTCATAACATCTTGTAGTGATATACTTCCTATTTAATACAGTACTTAAGGTAGAAGTCACAAAAGAAAAATGAATGGATTCAGCTATAATTTTTTTTTTAACTCCTGGGGTAGAAAACTGAAGCCTTGGTCCAAGAGTGAGAAAGTGACTAACTTGTCACTGTGCTGCTTTTATGCCTGTAGATTAGCTTTTTGAATGAAATAATAATGCAAAAATTTAAACTTCCAGAGTCAAAAAATTAAAAACAAATAATATACTGAAAAGAAAATGTATTTGCAACATCTACCACAGGCATAGGCTACTATATTTAATATATGAACTAATAAATATTAATAATGTCATGTAGCCTTTTGTTCAGAAATGGGCTTTGCAGACAGACAGATCGAATCAGCTCCAAGGCTCCCTCTTGCCAAATGTATGACTTAGGCCATGTTCTCTCTTTGCCTCAGTTTCTTTCTCTGCAAAATGAGGATAATACCCTCCTGTAATATAACAAGTAAAATATCTGATCTTTGCCCCCAAGTCCTGGTACAGAGCTCCTTAAACCCTGAGTGATAAGGGTGAGAGAAGCATCTCTTGTTCTAATGAGGTGACTCTGGGTGGGCTCCTCGATGAGGATGGGGGATGGTCACTAGAAAGATCAACACTTAATTAGAAGTTTGAAACTTTCAGCCCCATCCCCCAATCTCCAAGGAGAGTGGGGATGGAGATTGAGTTATCACCAATGACCAGTTATTTAATTAATCATGCCTATGTAATGAAGCCTCCATAAAAACTCCTGAACAACAGAGCTCTGAGAGAGTCAGAGCTGGTGAACACATCAAGGTCTGTCCACGGGCACAGAGGCACCCGCACTCAGGACCATTCTGGACTTCACTCTATGTACCTCTTCATCTGGCTGTTCACTTACATCTTTCATAATAAACCTGTAACAGTAAGTACAGTGCTTTCCTGAGTTCTGTGAGCCATTCTAGCAATCCACCAAACCCGAGAAGGGGGTTGTGGGAAACCCCAATTTACAGCCAGTCTCTCAGTGACCTGATACTTGTAATTAGTGTCTGAACTGAAGGCAGTCTTGTGAGACTGAGCCCTTAAATCTGTGAGCCTGATGCTAACTCTGGGTCATTAGTGTCAGAATTGACACCTAGTTGGTGTCAGAGTTAGAGAGGTGGCCTTGGAAAAAACATCACATACTTGGTGTCAGGAGGAAAAAATTCTCTTACCTCCTCATAGAGTAACTGTGTGAATTAGATGAGATAACTGATGCAAGACATTTAGCAAACAGTGGACGTCAATAAAATGTTAGTATTATCATTGCTACTAGAAAAAAAAAGATGAACCCAGAAATTGGAAAATGGATGAAAATCATTAATAGGTAATTCTCGAAAGAAGAAAAACAAATGATCAATCAACAAACAGGATGCTGAACCTCATCAATCATCAAAGAAATGCATCTTCCAATAAGATACCATTTTCTACTTGTTTAATTGCCAAATATTAAAACTAATGGCAATGCCCATTGCTGGGGTCACTTCAATGGTATGAACTTCCTCAACTGCAAAGAGGCAACATGTGTTAAAAGTCTTAAAAGTTATACACATACTCTTTGACCCCAGTATTTTATTTCTGAGAATGTATCCTAAAGCAGGAAAGCAAAACATAAATGTGCACAAATATTTAGCTGCAAAAATGCTCCTTATGGCACTAGTCATAATAGCAAATAAAGAAAACAACAGAAGCCATCTAAAAGGCCTGCATCCAGGCAAATAAGTGAACAAAGTAGGATTCATCTTTAGCAGAATATCATGCAGCTATTACAATAGAAATATTTAATGGCAAGAAAGATTTCCATGATATAGAAGGTGATTAAAGGAAGGTTATATAACACTTTATATGGTATTTAAAATGATATACATATTTGAGAAAATGTAAAGGTATATATGAAAATATTATAGAATTATGGCAAAATTATAGGAGGCTGTACTTTGCTCCTTACTGGTAAATTCTGAAGTATTTACAATAAACAGCTATTTTTGAAATGATTTTTTTAAACAATAAACTTTTTAAGGCAACTTTTACTAAGCTATTATAAAGAGTGAAAATCTATCAAGACTATTCTCTTTAAAGTATTCTAAAAAACTAAGAAAAAACAATTACTCAGGTGGGTTTTCTCAGTCTACTCCCAGTTTTTTTTCACTAATTCATTTATTTATGTATCACATTTTCTTTATCCATTCATCCATTGATAGGATTGTTTCCATATCTTTACCATTGTAAATAATGCTGCAATGAACAAGGGGGGGGGTACATATATCTTTTCAGATTAGTGTTTTTGTTTTTTTCAGATAAACATCCAAAAGTGGGATGGCTATAAAGAAATAGCCAGAAAAGCTGGTTTGGTCAAGAGCTGGTTTGGCATTTTTCTTAATTTATAGAGAGAAGTAATGAAGCTTTACAGAGCTCCTACTATCCTATTCACGTTTGTGAGTAGGGTACTATTACGAACTCCTTACCTAGTGGTCTGACCCTAGTGCCCTGAGCTGAGGCTCCAAACCCCTTCAGAGAAGAGCCATAGAGGCCTCACTGGGCTAAGTGAACACTAACAATGGATAGCAAGTGTCTTTGTCTGGGCCGCTATAACAAACTACCGTAGACCGGGTGACTTATAAACCACAGCTACTTATTTCTCACACTTCTGGCAGCTGGAAGTCCAAGATCAGGGTGCCAGCAGTCGGCTTCTGATGAGAACCCTCTTCTGGGTTGCAGAATTATTGTATCCTGCCTCAGCAGAAAGAGGGCACGAGCTCTCTGGAGTCCTTTTATAACGGTCCTTCCACCCACATGAGCTAATCACCTCCCAAATGCCCCACCTCCTAATACATCACGTTGAGGGTTAGGATTTTAACATATGAATTTTGGAGGGACACAAACAACATTCAGTCTACTGCAGGCAGGTTCCCTCTCTAGGTTCTTTCTCTCTTGTAAAGGTTAAAAGCATCTCGTTAAACATTCTACACCCCCAGAGTCAGCCAATTAATAACTGAAAAGGTGAAAACCACAAGTTGAATTTGTGGCAGAGCAGTACTTTACTAAACGAAAAACTATTGCCTAACGCTCTTTCCTACCACCATCACTCCCAACATGCACATTTTTATTCTAGGGGAAAAGAACTGAGGAGAGGGGATTAAAATTGGAATAAGAACTTACAGTAGCCTTCAAGGACACATGTCCATCTGAAATCTCTCAGTCCAGGGTGAGGAACACCTCCCGGTGGGGGCCAAACCCCCATGTAGCCTTCTGGTCTATTTCACTTGAACCTGGGCAGGGCTGAGGCAGGGCTGAGGTTCATCCCTGTGGCTGAAACCTAGAGAATAATCTCCCTTCACCTCTAGGCCTAGCCCTTGACTGCCAGGAATGGGCCAGGCCCTCTGCCCCGCCAAGGCTCTCTCCCAGAGAATTTCAGGACCCCCCAGTAGCAAACAGTGGCTACTGATCAGTGCATTAACAATTCAAAGGTAATGAATGGTAATGAAATCTGCCTCTTTCTGAGCTCTCTCTACTGTGCCAAGCACTGTGCTAGATGGTCTGCAGGCTTATCTCATTTAATACTCAACAATGCTTTGGAGCAGGGTCTATTGTTGTTATTGTTTGTTGTCCCCACTTTAAGACAAAAAGACTGAGGCTCAGAGATGAGATCTCAAGGCTAGCGAGTGGCAGACCTGAGACCTGTCACCTCCCCACCTCCCCTCCCTCCGTACCCTCCTCCCTCCAATCTATTTTCTGGTCTGGCTGAGCTATCTGTAGTTTCCTGAAGACACCAGGCAGGTCACCTCCTCTATGCCTTTGCTGGGCTGTGGTCCCCATTCAGAGAGTCCTGGCCTCCCACCCCTTGGTTTGGCTTGCTGTCTCCCACCCATCATTTAAGGCCAGCTCAGCAGTTCTGCAGCCAGGAAACCCTCCTAAACCAAACTCCTCAGATTACATTAAACACAGAGATATTCTTGGGCTTCTCTGAACATGCCACAACCATGCTTATTTCTAGGTTTTAAGGACATGATCTTCCCTCCACCTAAAACAGTCTTTATTCACACGTGCAAGCACGCACATACACACACACACAAATAGCATGTACATGCGTGCTCACATACGTACACACAAATGCGTCTTTCCCCTAATCCTACTCCTCCTTCAGGTGTCCTAGAAGTCAGGGACTCTGAGAAACCTTCCCTGAGCCATTGCCCACAGCCGCCCTTCCCAGAAGGCGGCGCCTCTGCTTTGCAGCCCCGCACAGGGGACTTCTTTCATATCACACTCTTCATCCTGGCTTTTCATCACTTCCACATTGCAACTGAACTCCTTCAGGGCAGTGACCGTCTCACTGCCCTCTGGGTGAGAGCCAGGCACAAAACAGGTCTTCAATAAATTTTAGTTGGCTCAGTGAATGCTCCCCCTGCCTGCTTCCTTCTTGTTTGTGCCCCTAGACTGTGGAAATAGAGAATTATATGTCCCAATATCTTGTTTCCACTTGGGTTGAATTGTTATTGAAACCAGAGGCCCCTTGCTTTTATGGCAGGAAATGAAGAATCCTGAAAGAATATAAAGAAATTCTTGCCAGGAGTTCTTTTGAGAATGAAACACGCTGGGGTAGACAATATCATTTTTCCTAAGACTAGAAGTAACCTGGGTGGGGGAAGGTGGCCAGCATTAGTCAAGAGGAAGAAAGAAAGATCTTCCTGAAAAGTAAAGCTCTGATCCTATATCCAATCATCATGGAAAGGAGTTGTTTATTTCCAGGAAACTCATATATGAGACACTCCTTCAACTGCATTGGTTCATAGTGACACTAAGATGCTTCCTTTGTTTGTTTGCTTTGGGGAATTGTATTTACTCACCTTGTATTTGTTATGAGAAATTAAACTTATTTAACACGCTTGTAACAGTTAACCCACTGACTTAAGTGCTCACTCATCTTGCCATATTTAATCCAAATGGTAGCTAAAATGGCACAAATTCTCTTAGAATTAGAAAAAAACATTGGTAAGTTTGTTCTTTATATAGTTTATGTAATTAAAAACAAATTATTATATATAAGATTCATTTTTAAAACTCAATGCAGGTTAATACCAAAAGTGTGATAAGTTATGTTGATAGCATGAACCCTTGATATGATGTGGTGAAAATGACACCACCTCTGTGGTTTTCCTCCCCCAAACCCATAACTCTAGTCTAATCATGAGAAAAATATCAGACAAACTCCGATGAAGGCTATTCTACAAAACACCTGACCCTTCACCTCAAAACTGCCAAGGTCATCAAAAACAAGAAAAGTCTGAGAAACTGTCACAGCCAAGAGGAGCCTAAGGAGATATGATGACTAAAATGTAATGTGATACCCTGGAGAGGATCCTGGAACAGAAAAAGAACATTAGGTAAAAACTGAGGAAATATGAATAAAATAAGAAATTTTGTTAATAATATTAAACCAATATTGGTTCATTAATTATGGCAAATGTACCATACTAATGTAAGATGTTAGTAAGATGGGGAAATTGGGTACAGGTATATGGGAACTCTCTGTACTATCTTCGTAATTTTTCTGTCAATCTAAAACCACGCTAAAATTCCTAAAATAAAAGGTTTTTTTAAAAAAAACCTCAATGTAGAATTATGACATTTTTCTATGTCTTTCTTTCTTCCCGCTCCAAAATGATCACTGTCCTGTTTTTCTTCTCTTCGCTCTTCCTCTCCTTGCTTTAACAAGCACACTCCTCAAGCACGTCCTCCACGTGATCCTGTAAATGGCTTGTAGCAATTGACTGAGAGCACGTGAGTGTATATGGCAGACTGATTGGCTTAATGATCTACTTCTTCTCATGTTCATATATCATGCCCTTTGTCACATGCTTCTTAGTTTATTTCTCCACTGCTTGAATACTGGCTGGCCTATTGACATGCTTTGGCTAATGAGATGTTAGCAAACAGGATGCAATCAGAGACGTGAAAAAGGGCTTGAACATTCCAACTTGCTTCTTTTACTTCTGCCACTGCCATGTGACCTGTCCTGAGCTAGACCGCTGGAGGATGAAAGTCATGTAGAGCAGAGCAGAGGCACCCCAGCACAGATGACCCAACAGCCAGCCTACTCCCAGACATGTAAGCAAGCTCTTCCAAGTTCAGTAGAGCTACCTGACTGACTCACCGCTGTCCACAGTTGCACGAGCAAACCCAGATCAAGTCTAACCCAGATCATCTGAACTGCACTGACTCCTGAGCTAAACAAACATTTTGTGGTCGGTTGTCACATAGCATTTTTGTGGCAAGAGACAACTGATGCAACACCAACTAACATGCAAGTATTGGTCCATCTCAACTGGAAAGAGGTTCCTTGGCAGAAAAGAGAGATGAAAGGGAAAATTCCAGGAACCCCTTCCCACAGAAGAAAAGAGCAATAGAACCCCATGACCAGGCCTTTAATTACCAACTCCAGCTTCATCTCGAACCCCTTCCAGCATTTATCCTTATACTCATTAATACCAAACTCCCTAAATTTCCCTACCAGTATGGGGAGTCACTCTCAAATAACGCTTAAGCTTATCAGGTCCTGGTGGCAGACTGTCTGGGTGCAGCTCACCACTACTCACTTGGTTGTGTGACCCTGGGCAGGTCACCTGATCAGCTCCTTCATGTGTAAAATACTGACAATAACAGTACATATCTCATAGAGTTGTGAGGTTCAAATGAGTTGGTAGATCTAAACTGCTAAGAACAATGTTTGGTACATATAGTATGTACTCAGTAAATGTTAGCTAGAGGTAGTGGTAGTAGCAGCAGCAGTATTCTGACTAATCTGTCTACCCAGAAAGTTCTTTCCACTCTTCTTCACCTAGATAATCTCTAGTCCTCCTTGAAGGCTCTTGCCTTCTCCTCCAAGAAGCCTTGCTTGGCCCTAGCACAACCCATCCTTGCACCCTTCCTTTGAACTCACAGCACTTAGGACTTTTACCTTCCCCTGAAGCTTGAGACATGATTTTCAAACGACCTCTATGTAACTGCCTTTCCCTCTAGACTGTAAGCTGCTTAAGGACAGAGTCTATACCTTGCTGTTCACTGAGTAATCCAAATATGAGGCTCAGAGCTACAGGCACTATGCCTCTTAAGACCTAGATAAGCTTGTCTTGAATCCCCATCACTCAACTTGAGGAAAGCTTGGGCAGCTCCTCAAGTTTTCCGACAATTCCCAGGGAACTGACATTGTCATGAACCCTCTGAGCCCCAGCTTCTACCAACTGAATCAGTTCATTTATGCCTGTCCTGCTTGTCGTATGCACTCCCTCACTTCCTTAAAAGTTGATGCAGATCTGGAATTTGACTCATTTTCTTATTTGCAGTACATGAGCTCAAAGGACCCTGACACATGCAGCAGACTCTACAAGAGGTTTGCAGAAATTACAGGAATGAAGATGGTGTTGCATTACAATAGCCCAAGCATGTTAAAATTCTGTGGTAGACAACCCTGGTCTTCAAGAAGTCCCTCAGCTGCTGCTTCCCCTACCAACATCAGCCCTCATGCCTCTCCTCTCTCCTCACCCTCCATACCCAAATTCCTGCTGATTTGTTACCCTGACTGCTTCAGCTCCTGCCTCCTTATCTCTAACCAGAGCCCTTGGGGAGGGCTCACTCACAACCCCAGGTGCTACTCATTAAACTACTTTCCCCAGGAGGAATTCTGAGGCTAGTTTTTAATATGCCTTTTACACTACTACCAAGCACAGTCCCCAGCTCATGGTAGCTACCCTACCCTACCATAAGTATCAACTGAAGTCAAATTTTCAGGCGACATCTAGACAGACTCAGGTAAGAATGGACTCAGATAAGACATATGAGAAAGGAAACAAAAGGCCAAACAATAGACTGAGAGTTTTGCTTATGATTCTTATAAACCTTAGTCTTATTAAATTTTTCATCATCAAAAGGGAAAATTCATACCAAGCTACAGGCAATGGAGAGCAGGAGTTAAAAGCAAGGTCTTTGGAGTCTAGATGACCTGGGATCAAATTCTAGTTTTCTAACTAACCATCACCATCACCAAGTAATTAACTTCTCTGAGCTCCAATATCCTTAGCCTTAAAATGCACATAATGGTACACAGGTCATGGCCTTGTTGGAAAGAGTAAATGAGAATTATACAAAATGTCCCACACAGTCCTAGCCCATAGTAAGTGCTGCGACAATAGTTTCTCTCATCTAACGAGGAAATGGGTCTTCATATCTAGGAATCCTGGGAAAGAAAGAAACCCAAAAAGATAGAATAGAGGCCCTAAGGTATCTATCTGCTTCTCTCCTATGCATCCAGAATTGTGCTAGTTACGAACCACCCTTGGAAGAAATGAGAAAATCATTGCTCAAATCATTTTCTGTGTTCTGTGGCACGGATGAGGCTCCCAGTTGAGAAAGGCTGGGATAGAGGGAGGCAGGACTAAGGAGCTGGATTCCTAGAAACATGATATGAGAAGGAGGATTTCTTGGATATTTTAGGGGCCTGGGAGGAAAAGAATGATCTAGAACTTTAAATAGTTGAAGACCCCCTGTGATCTCCTCACCTAAGCCTCTCCTATGGCTTCTCTTCTCTCAGAAAAATCACATCAAGGTCCCAGCATGAAGGATCTCAGATAAATGGCAGGTCTCAGATTCATGAAGACTTTCTGACCTTTATTTCAATTATGGTTGTATATCACAGGATTAAATAAGGCACTCGTTATGCAACTTTTAACTTGTGCCAGTAACCAAAATCTCTGCTTCCTAGGGAGCTCAATGAGTGCCATATATGACCACATACAAAGCAACCCCATATACAGGGAGAGGCCTTACTATCCCTGACAAAATATCAATAAAAAAGATTTTTGATCAAGCTGAATATACAACCTTTTAGGGTTATACAAGAAATAGTCATATTTCTACTCATAATATTTAGTACAGCAGTTAAGTTATACAAACACATCTAAGACAACCCAGTACATAAAATTACATTAATGTGGAAATATACTGTTTTCACCCACTCTCATGTATATTGTAATAACTTTATTCAAAGTCTTCATGTGCATCTTCAACTTCATTGTCTTTGTCACCATCAGAGCCATTTTTTGAGTCATCTAACTCAGTTTTTCAGAGTGTATCATCTGTACTTCTGCTTCAGGACTATAAGTTGGCCCACAAATCATACTCACATCTCAAATGCAACCCAAAGCAACAATTCCCATTTTCAGAACTCTGGAAAAGTTTGTTTTTATTTGTCTTCTGGTGTATATTTGTGATGCTCAAAGCATAACCACTTTAATTCTCTTGGTTCATGAAAACATCTGTTTAACTTTCACCCATCACTTACGTTTGGGAAGGCAGAACCCAAGAAAATTTATTGAATTTGCGTTAGATTCCTTTGCCTATCATTCTAAACGACTATATCCGGTTGTATAATATTTGGGTATACAGAGTAATACTTTTTATGGAGTCTGTTTCATCTTATGAATAGCACAAATATATTGCAATATATTTTTGGTACTACAAGTTCTAAGTTGTTCAATATTTACAATTAATATAACACATAAATCCTGTATTTTTGCTTTTTAATCTTTGCTTAAACTATGAGGCCCTCACCACTGTAAATAAAACCTGCCTACATCATTCATTCTCCCCAAATACAAAGATCTCCATCCTTCTTGTCTTGCCTTTTTGCTTTCTCATTCACAACTCTGAAATTCATTCATTCGTTCATTCACGGAACTCATCAAGTGTCTTAGCTCATGAACATCAAAAGAAAGGCTGACCTCATGCTGTCACAAGTCCACGGCATGGGACGCAAATTCATTTCATAACACTTGTCATTTTCACTAAACTTATGTTTTTTTCTTGTTCTAATTCAAGTACAGTTCAGTAATTTCTCTTGTTCTCTAAATAGTACTTAAGTCAGGTTCCTTTAACAGTCTCTTGACTTTTCAGATAGCTCTCCTACGTCTTTGATTCCTAGGTCTTTGATTCATATAAACTAGGGAAATAAATTATTGGTAGAAAACATCTTTCAAAACATAGAGTTTTTTAAAAAAAAAACATACAGTTTTGTTGGGCAGCAGAACTGCAGAGAAATAAAACTGTCCCTGAAGGGAAAGAGTTGGGAGCTGCTTGTGGCAGGGATTTCAAAGGAGAAGGGATGCATGCAGTCAAAAGCAACGAAATGGTCAAGAACTCTAGAGGACAAACACTGCCCCTCCCTGTGTGTGTGATTCCAGCTTGGGGAAACAATCCCATTTGCCTGAATTACTAAAACAGGACCCCGTTGGGATGGGGGGAGGGGTCTATCAAAGAGGATTTAGCCCATGTTCTTTTTTTTTTCCACACATACACACTGTATTTTTACAAGAGATAAACAGACTGACACCAAGCATTGTAAATGGATGACCATAACAAAAGCAACAATGACTGCAATTACCAAACAGGAAGCACTCATACTACAGGAAGCACTCATACCATGTCATAATATTGACATTCAGTCCAGTATTAGCCCTTTTTTTTTTTTTTTTTTTTTTTTTTGCAGTACGCGGGCCTCTCCCGTTGCGGAGCACAGGCTCCGGACGCGCAGGCTCAGCGGCCATGGCTCACAGGCCCAGCCGCTCCGCGGCATGTGGGATCTTCCCGGACCGGGGCACGAACCCGCGTCCCCTGCATCGGCAGGCAAACTCCCAACCACTGCGCCACCAGGGAAGCCCTAGCCCATGGTCTTGACAGAAGGGAGATGAAGGCAGGCTGAGGCGGAAGATCAGTTTGGCTCCGACCACACCTGCCTCTGCAGCCCCTCCCCGCCAGGCTGGGAATCTCTGAGCTCACACTTCACCAGCTTTGCAGGGTGCTTTCCTTTCTTTCATTTCTCGACTCCCAGCCTGACATTTCCTAGTACCAATGGGCCACTCTCATCATTCCATTGGAATGAAGGCCATCTTCTGGGTATACTTTTCAAGTAGAATCAATACTCACCTCTCTTTACAAATGGCAAGAGGGGAAGATGATGCAGCCACGGAAAGCCCAAATCTTCTGATAACTGAAAACCAATCACAGTTGGATGAGGCTGTGGTCAGATATGTTCAACAATCAAGCTTCCTGAGGGACTTTCCTCCGTAGGTTTCTAGGCTTTTCAAGATGTTTCTATCATCATCACAACAGGAGAAATGACTCCAGGTAGCCTAAGGAAATCAACATTACGTAGATCAAAATGACTGCATCCCTTCTACCTACCAAAACAGTGCTATTGTATGTTTCCCAGCCAAAATATAGGCTTCAGGAAATATCTCCGTTAGTAACTTCAGTGTGGCTGCAGTAAAGCACTCTAGAATGGCCTGACCTTGCCCATGAAGAAGAAGAAAAAAATTCCCGCAACAACTAGCTTTGCTTCTCCTCCCCCAAAAGAAGGATGAAATAATAATAAATCACACACCTCTCCCCTCTAACATCAAAATCTGTCCCGGGGGGTGTAGAACTGACTCACCTGTGTGACTAGCTGGTCTATAGCTGACGTAACTGCCAAACATAGGGATTTAAACCACAAACCCAAACAGGAAACCACGATTTGAGGAAACCATGGACACATCCCTCTCTGATCCCCTCACCCGGAAGGGGAAACGATCTTCAGACAGTGTCCAGGGCCACTTTTCCTATTCTGCAGCAGTACCAAATTTGACAACTGGTGACCAAGCTTCTTTCGAAAGAGGGGAGAGACAGGGAGTTCTGCTAAGCCCAAAGGCGGATATTGCCAGATGTAGGCAAGGCCTGGTGACGGCAGGAGAGCACATGATTGTTGCCCAGTTTTCTGAACACAATAACCTCAGAATAAGACCTGTGTGTCACCAGGCCTAAAGTTGACTCTTTGCTGGTCCATTAGCTCCTCAAAAGCACGGATATTGTCTGTCTTGTCCACTGCTGGCTCCCAAGCCCCTAGATAGTGCCTGGTACACAATATGCACTCAAAAACTTGTTTGGATAAATGAATAGATGCCTCAAATTTGGCTTCTATTTGGAATTAGTGATTAATCTTAATGAAAGACACCTGAAATATCATTGATCCACAGCAACAAAAGAGCTTCTAGAGGCAAGAACAGATGTATAGGGTGGTCCCTAGGGTGTCGATGACTTCCCTCCTATCAGCATTTCAGAAAAAGCACTGATTTGGGATCAGACCAACCTGGCCTCAAAGCCTGGCCCTACCTCTTTCACTCTGGGTATATTTGGGCAAATTATTCCACTTCCCTGGACTGTGGGTTTCCATCGCTAAAATGGGAACAGTAATATTCACCTCATACGGCCTTTGTGAGATTTAAACAGTCTAGGGTGTGTCAAACGGCTAACACAGTACCTGGTCCATAGCAGGTGTTAAATGTTATATACCTTTGCTGGTGTTATTATTACCACCAAGGTAGAGGAAGGAAGGGCAAACAGTGAGTGACCGCCTAATGTCTATTTTCTCCATTCTTCTCCATTCCTCTCTAGACATCATTACCCTTCTGCCCAAGTTCCTGCTGTCAGGGAGGAAGACCAAGCTGGGCACTCAGGATTCTGGAGGCCCACTTACCATAAACTTTCACCTATCCTAGCCAGTGCTGGGCTAGTACATGTTTAATAACTGGTTCTCTAAGGAAGAAAAAGGGCCTTGATTTGTAGCTTTTGCCAATTTCCATGGTGTAAATATTCCCATGGCCAATTTCAAGCTGCCAAGGTGATGATATGGAGCACAGAGTTGGTAAGAGATGAGTAATATCATTATATCATATTTTTACCATTCAGCTACAACAGACGTAAATAACCTCAAGAGTAAAATAATCATAGTAACAGTAAAATGTAGTAAAATAATTAAGAAGTGCTGTCTTGAATATTCCCTTACCTTTGTTTTCATTATAATTCATTTGATTATAAGTTTATATAATTTTCAATAATGGCTGTGTTTCACAACCAGCTTGCAAAATTCCTGAAAATTTAACAAACGGACCAGTGTGAACTGGCTCCAGCACAATGCTGATTCTAGTCTACTTCTGCCCACAGTGTCAGTATCATCAGAATGGAGTTTGGGCAAATGCAGTGGGCCTGGACATTAAAAGACTCCGATGGCCAGTGAGACTTCCGCAGAATTCAAGAAAACTTTCAGGGAGACAAATTCTCCTTTGACCTTCTCTAAAAATCTCTCCAGAAGAAAGCAATCATCCTTTGGGGTCTTTAAATGAGGAGATCATTCGGTTTCTTATGTTCAGGGAAGATCCAGCATAAGTCAGCACACTGGAATACCAGAGACTTAATCTATAAAGTTGGCGTGATGGAGTGACATCTGGAGAAAAGAGCATGAGTCATCACCTGCCTCTGGCCACCACATGGCTATGTGTCTTTTGGCAAGTGACTTCATCTCCCATAGCCTCATTTTCATCATCTGCAGAATGGGGACAGCACCTTCCTATAAGTGTGGCTGTGAGGTTTTTGAGATCATGTATTCCAACTGACTCTGTGAACTGCAAAGCATCATAAACACATAAGGCATTGCCTCTATATGAGGAATGAGACAGAGACCTGGAGTGAGAAAGAGCTGGATGGGAAAAGGAGGGAGAAGTTAGCCAATTTAGACAGGGGACTATGGGGAAAAAACAGGAAGAAGAGGTTGGGAGTAGGAGGAAAATAAGGGAAGTAGGGGTGAGAGATGGCAGTAAGCAGTCCGTTGCGTTTGGAGTCATTGCCTCAATGGTTTTCCCACCCTCTAGTCACACTCACTGCAGCAGGTTCTTCCTTATTTCTTAACAGTTCCCATGTTCATCCTAGGACAGGGCTTTTACACCATCCCTAAAATACCAAGAATGGATTCTGGCTTTCTCAGCCTGTACCCTGTGGCCTTCCTGACCCACGTGTACTCCTTCCTCATCACAGATGGACCCACCTCAGCTACAGCTGGCATTAGAATTATCTGACACCCAGAGCTCTATTTTGACAAAAATCCTCCTTGAGCTCAACCATGTTTCTGTCTCTCTCTGACATGAAGCTAGAAATACTACTGGGTCTCAAAAGAGAAAAAAATGAAAATCAATTTCAATCAAGGCAATGGCTTGCTTTTGTAATGCCTTTGTTAATCAGGCATTTTTGTGCAAGGATTCTTAAGAAAGTCTCTTTCAAAAACACTCCATTCCCTGGCCAAGGCGGGGTAGAAATGGGATAGATGGGTTGATGTTCAGTGTTGAGACTTTTCAGCAATGGAACAGGCAGTTCAGGAGGTGAATATCTTCTCATTACAGGAAGGACCAAGAAGAGGTTGGGCAATGTCTTTAGTAATCATGTCGTAGAGAGGTTGAGAGCACTCAACAAGTTGTCTTCTCAAGATTCTTCCAAACTTAGACTCTCCTACAATCGTTCAAATATACCCAGCCTCAGCTCCCATTCTTCGAGTTTCACAGCATGGTTTCCCCACCCTTTAGCAGGGCTGTTATGAAAACTGGAGCACTCCCTCCCCCCAATACACTCAGCCAATGGAATTATGGAGTCTACAAAATGATATTCCTCCTGAGGACACTCATTTCCCAGGTATCTCCAACCTCCAACACTTTATTTTTGTCTTTGAGGCTACCATAGAAACTTGGGTTCAAAAGTATTTAACTTTATTTGACTTTATATATGGGGAATCTGAGGCCCCCATCCCATATCCCTGGCTGCTGCCTTAATCATCTCTCACCTGGACAAGTGCCACAGGCACTGGTGGCCCTCCTGCCAGCCTCTCTCATTCCACCTCATCCTCCACACAGCAGTGGAATGATCGTTTTGAAATGTAAATGTGACCGTGTTCCTCTTCTGCCTACAATTTTTCCATAGCTTATCACTGTCTACAGGTACAAAAGTCCCAGTGAGCCTGGTTTCACTGGATCTTTATGATCTGTGCCCTCCCTTCTTCCCTGCTTTCTTCTCCGTATTACCTATGATGGAGCTGTACCCAATCGCAATCGATTGCCCAAAGACACCATGCTACCTCCTGCCTCCAGCTTTATGCAAGTAATTCTCTCCTTTGAGAACAGTGCCACCTGGCCCATCATCACTCCTACTCCACCTGGTAAAGGTCTCTTCTTCCCGTAATGCCTATCTCAAACACCACCTCCTCTTTAATACCTTCCCAGAACCACTTAAGAAGGTTTAATTCCCTCCCGTTTTTCTATTCCCACAGAATCTTATACATCCTTTAGCTCTGCAGTCATCACTCATCTTTGCCTTGCCTGCCTGCATCTCCGGGGGCTGTGAGGGCTGAGACTGAGTTATACTCATCTCTACCCCCCAGAGGGCCTGAAACAACACTTGGCTCTTCTCAAAATGGCTTGTCCAAGGTCATACAACTAGAAGAGGTCAAGTGTGAATCAACTCTTGATAACCTCATTTCCTCACTTGCTTTCTCTCGGTCTCTCAGCCCTATATTATTCACCTTTCCTCATTTTTTCTCCCACCCTTTTGTGGATACAAATCTGACCTGAACAACCCGAAGTTTCAACTTTAACTTTTACTGATATGCTTTTCCAAAGCAGCTCACCGAACTTCTGTGCTGCTCTCTCTGCCTCTCCAGCTTCCTCGATGGTTTCTGGATGCAGCTCTGAGCATAACCCATCAGGGAGGCACACAACACTACCCCCAGTACAAACTTCCAGAAAATACCTCAGTCTTTGCCACTTACACATACTTGATCTGATTATAACACACCTGCCATAAACCATCCAGCAACGTCTTCACAATCCACCCTGGTGCACAGCTGGTTGTCCACAAGAGTCCAAAAATAAACATATCTGGAGAGTCTCCTATAGAGAAAGTTTAAAGAAAGGAAAATGATGAAAGCAAAGTATTTTTCCCAAATACTTTCATATCCATTACTGAACTCAATCCTCTTCATATCCACTCATCCCACCCACTTCATTTTACAGACCAATCAGCAATCCAGAGACGTGAGGATGCTTGCCCAATGCCGCACAATTAGCTATAAGCAAAAGTACAGATGTCTTCAGGATCTCTCAGCACCAGTCTTTAAGGTTCTTCTGCATGTTCAAGGAACAGCGGATTCATTCACTCATTCATTCATTCATTCATTTCTTCCTTCCTTTCTTTCTTTCTTTCAACTCCCACCAACATTAGGGCCACTATTCTAGGTACTGGGGACACAGTAGCAACAAAACAAAGTTTCTGCCCTCATGAAGCTTACATTCTAGTTTCTTATGTAATTCTTTATGGACCCATCTGAATCACAGGAAAGACTTATTTTTCAGAAAAGCCATGAAGAAAAGGAAACAAAGTGAGTTCAGAATTAGAAAACCAAAACAGAATTTGACTCTAACTAACTATTGTGTTGGGCCACACAACATACCTTGATGCTTTGTAAGGCAAGACTCTGGTTCCCAAGGAGAATGTGCCTAACTAGCATAACTAGATGGTTTAGCACAACTTGGGGGAAAAAAAAAAGAGGCAGAATCTGGTTGTAGAACTCCACATGGTAAAAGTCAAGGCACACAACGAAAAAATAACCAAGACTCAGTTTGATTTAGGAATGCACTGAATCTCAGCCCAAAAAGAACCCCTCGAATGCTTTAGTCCCCTTTATCCTCTGGTTTATTCAGCTCCTGCCAATCACTGAAGCGCACGAGAATTAAGCTAGATTCAGTTCTGACTGGCCACACAGAGTCAGTCTTTGTCAACCAAGAGCTATGGCTGTACCAGGTTATAGAAAATCTTATATGCCAGGTATTCTAAACTACCTGCTGCTGAGTCCCTGTGTGAAACTGGGCAGTCCTTCCCCTTCCCTGGGCCTCAGCTTCTCCTTCTGAGACTAGGTAGGCATCAGTCCAAGTGAGCTCCATGGACTCTGATAAGTTAAATATTCCTGGACCCCATATTCATTTATTCAGTAGGCGTTTGTTAAACTCTGGCTATCACCTGTCCCTGTGCCAAGTGATGAGGACACAGCTGTGGACCAAGGTAGACTTGATCCCAACCTTCAGAAGGTGATTATCACAAATTCCTCTTTGGAGCAAATTTCTCTTTCATCTATTCTGTTTCTTAATGAACTATTTATTAACCACTTCTATATAAGGCATGGCCCTGGTGGACCAGGAAGTCAAAATCGAGTCTGCTATGAGGCCTCTCTTCAAGGAGCTCAGAGTAGCAGGAGAACATCTGTACACATCCAGTTTACCACAACCAAGGTGGAAAGTGTTCAGTGGCTGGAAGAGATATAGAGAAAATGCCGTGAGGTCAGATCAGAGAAGAGCAACTCATGGTCCCACTATGATTTAGCAAACATCTGCTCCGATCAAATACAGCAGTGTCAAGTGCTTTTACAGATGACAGATGTGGCCTTTTTGGATCTTAACAACAACCACATTGCTGTCCCTACTTTACTGGTAAGGAAACTGAGGCACAGAGAGGTTCAGTATAACTTGTTTCAGACCAGAGAGATAAGAAGTGCTGGGATTCACACCCAGGTCTGTCTGCCTCCACACCTTGCTTGTGTGCCCTGTGAAGTTTCCTCTTTTATCACCAGGCACTTATTAGGGCCTACAGGTTTTGGCACCATAGTGAGCTCTTACAGATAAAGAATGAAGAGAAAATTGGCTTCCAGTCTCATCATTTTGGTCTGAAAAAAAATGTGACTCTGACCCTACCCAACTTTTTCACACTTGCAGGCATGGGTTTGGAGAGAAGAAGTTTGAAGCAAATGAAGACAGGTTTGTTCCGAGCAGAGGAACAGGGATCTGACAGGTTAAAGGGCTCAGAGGAAGCTAGGATTCGCAAGGGGGCTCCAGGAGGAGAGAGTATGTTGGGAAATGAGGCTGGCTGGGTGAGCTGGGTGCAGACCATGAACGGTTTTAATTAGATCTCACTGCAATTTGGCTGAAGATTAGTCTGAAGTCCCTGAGGCCATATTGGGCAGGATGGAAGAGGGATGGATATGAGTCTGAATTAGACATTCACCGAAGATAAAGCAAGAATTGACTCCAGTATCCTCAAGGCTTAATAGAGCTCAGGGCTTCCCTGGTGGCGCAGTGGTTGAGAGTCCGCCTGCCAATGCAGGGGACGCGGGTTCGTGACCCGGTCCGGGAAGATCCCACATGCCGCGGAGCGGCTGGGCTCGTGAGCCGTGGCCGCTGAGCCTGCGCGTCCGGAGCCTGTGCTCCGCAACGGGAGAGGCCACAACAGTGAGAGGCCCGCCTACCGCAAAAAAAAAAAAAAAAAAAAAAAAAAAATAGAGCTCAGATGGTCCTCAAGGCACCAACAGTAAGAGATCTACTAATTAAGATGAAATTTGCATTTATTTTAGTCTCACAAGGTGAAAAGCATGCCAAGGGGACAGCTTGGGGCATCTGAGATTTTCTGAAGCTCAGGTGTGGCTTTGAGCAGTTAGAGGGGTGAGCATAGCCAAGGGGGCAAGAGCACTGCTTTGGAGTCAGCCAGGCCTGAATGCGAATCTTGACTCTGCCATTTCCTCACTGGTTGACTCTGCAGTTTCCTTCATGTCTCTGTGCCTCAATTCGTTCAGTGGGAATAGGGGGAAATGATACTAACCTCCTTCACATAACTTTTGCAAAATTTAGTGAAATTACGTCTGTAAACTTACTTAGCACTTTGCCCACGCCAAGTTAGCACTTCATAAATCATAACTGACATTAAACTAACATGAGCTAAAGAGAAGACTAACCATCTATCAAGCACTCAGTGGGTACCAGGTGCTATACAGGCATTATTTTATTTAATCCTGCCAGCAATACTTCTAAGGAGACATTATCAATGCAATTTAGCATATTAAGAAACTAAAGTTCCAGGAAGTTATGTTATGCCTAATCATTTGTTTTTAATCTCAGTTTGGTCATTTATAATTTGGACCCGGATTGCCCTGGGTTAAACTCCTCACACCACCACTTCTAACTTTGTTAGTCAATGTACCTTTGTATCTTAAACCATCTGAGACTCAGTTTTCTCACCCATAAACTCTGAACCCTTCTGCCCACAGCTGTCATAAGAATTAATAAAATAATATATGTAGGGGCTTCCCTGGTGGCGCAGTGGTTGAGAGTCCACGTGCCGATGCAGGGGACACGGGTTTGTGCCCTGGTCTGGGAGGATCCCACATGCCGCGGAGCAGCTGGGCCCGTGAGCCATGGCCGCTGAGCCTGCGCGTCCGGAGCCTGTGCTCCACAACGGGAGAGGCCACAACAGTGAAAGGCCCATGTATTGCAAAAAAATAATAATAATAATAATAATAATAAATGTAACGTGACCAGCCCACACGTGCCATTCAAAACTGGTGTTATCCTTGTGATAAATTCACACAGCTATGAAGAGGTGGAGCTGGAATCTGAACCTATGTCCACAGTCCAGGTTCTTTCCTCTAAATCACATGATGGGAAACAACCCCAGTGTGCAGCTCTATATGAAAGGGTAGACTACATGACCTCCAAAGATGGGGAATTTCCCAAAAGGATCTAGCTGTTCCAAAAGTCTTTCTAAACCTAGCCCAGTGCCTCAAATTCCTACTATTAGTTTCATTTCATTAGCTCAAATTTGAGCTTTCATTTCAAAGCTCAATTAAAAGCCAAATGTTTCTGCTGGAGGTAAACACATTATTTCTTGCTAAAGCGTTATGGTCCTATGTTTGCATTAGATGGCTATCACCAAGCAGAAATCAGGATATAGGAAGCATAAAACCAAAGACATGTTAAGTTTCAATGAAATAAAGACTTCCACCAAGAGTTGAACAGACACGGGTAAGCTCCCAGAGTTAGCACAGAGCGGGAGAAGGAAACTTGGGTCATAACTGACACTGACAAGTAAGTTTTAGAGCTCTACTAGTTCTAGAGCAGAGCACCTATGGCTAACAATGCTGTATTGTATACTTAAAATCTGCCAAGAGTATGGATCTTAGTTAAGTGTTCTTACCACCAAAAAATTTAATAATAATAATAAAGGGGGCAGGAGTAAACTTTGGAAGGTGATGGATCTGCCTATGACCTTGAGGGTGGTGATGGTTTCACAGGTGTATACTTTATCCCCAAACCCACTGAGTTATATACACTAAATATGTACACCTTTTTACATGTCATCATACCTTAACAAAGCAGTTTAATTAAAAAAAAAAAAAAAAAAAAAAAAAAAAAAAAAAGAGGGCTTCCCTGGTGGCGCAGTGGCTGAGAGTCCGCCTGCCGATGGAGGGTTCACGGGTTCGTGCCCCGGTCCGGGAAGATCCCACATGCCACGGAGCGGCTGGGCCCGTGAGCCACGGCCGCTGAGCCTGTGCGTCCGGAGCCTGTGCTCTGCAAACAGGAGAGGCCCACATACCGCAAAAAAAAAAAAAAAAAAAAAAAGAAAGAACGAAACTTGGTCAGTAAGAGGCCTTTACTCAAACTCACTGTGTGACCTCAGCTAAGTCTCATCCCTCTTCTGAGTCTCAGATTCCCCCTCTCTAACAAAGGGCTCAGACCAAACGTTCCTAAGCACTCTCCAGCTCTGGCAGTCTTAGCTGTTGGGGAGGGAGAACAGCCAAAAATGACTGAGTGAGACAGTGCTTCCTGGGAGAGATCTTGAGAAGCTCTAGGAAGAGAGCCGAGTTGGCCTGTGGAAACAGGCCATATTGAGCAAGCAGAGGCCTAAATCTCATCGGCTGATTGGAGCTGCCAGGCCATAGGTCCTCATTCCCAGTTCTGAGCTCATTCCACCTCCCTGATCACCCCTAAGTCCAAAACTGAAATTGGAAGGATCCAAAACATTCTGAACTTGCATTATTCTATTACTTCAGATGAGGAGGCTATAATCCACGGAGATCAAGCTGATTTCCTCAAAGTCAAACATCCTACTTTTGGATTCGTATAGAATTTATGAGAAACATCTTCTGTAAATGGCAAAGTTGGCAATGAACTTTAAACGCAACTCTCATCCAGTGCTCCTTTGCCTCCTTCAGATGGACTCCCGTTCTAATTCCTCTAGTTCCATGATTCTCAACCAGGGCCAATTTTGTCACCATAATGTTGATAAATCCTGCTCTAAAGCATACCAGAAGCTCATCTAGGTTTTCAAGTTACAGCATCCGAAAGACACATTCATAAATTCTCTGACAGCTAAGCTGAAAGTGAATCCTAGGTCATATCGCTCCTGGTTCTTTGACCCTCTCCATCTGACATTTATACCACAAAAAGGAACACAAGTTCCTTGTCAGGTAGGAAGATGGTTTCTTATCTATCTTAATGTCAAAGATAAAGGTACCTGAGTCACATTTCCACCAAATAGGATAATCTTCCTGTTGAATTCCTGGAGATTTCAAGATGGAAAGAGGGGTCTCTGAGCTAGTTTCAGGACCAGTTTCTGTTAACTCACTGCCTTGGTTTCCTCCCTCCTCTGACAGCCACTCTTTAACTTATGCAACACTGAGTACCATTCATTTGTGCTACAAACATTTATTATAACAAGGCCCGTGCTGGATACTGGGGATTATAGAAAAAGGCACACTGGCCGCCCAGAAAAACTGCAGTCTAGTGGGGGAGACAAACCTGTCCACAGGTGGTGACAGCACAGTACAGTAACTGCCTTAGTGGGGAAGTCCAAGGAAGTGCTTGACCAGGTTTAGGGAATCAGAGAAGGCTCCCAAGGCGAAGTGAGCTCTAAGCTGAGGCTGGGTGGAGTTATCTAGGCCAGAGCAAAAGGGGCAGGGAAGTGTTCTCTACTAGGCGAAAACATATACAGATGGCTAAAGAGAAGGGAGAGCATGGCCCCTTTGAGAAATTATGAGTGGCTCCACATGGCTGAAACTGAGAAAAAGATGGAGAGAGAGGCCAAAGGTGAGGATGAAGAGAAGATGGAACCAGAATGAGAAGCGCTTCAGTGCCAGTTACGGAACTGGGCTTTATCCTGAGAATAAGGAGGGAGAGACTTGGTCAGACGCACAAGCACAACTGAGAAGGATTATTCTGGCCACATTTTGGGGATGGATTGTGAGGGCAAGTGTGGAGGAAGCGAGACTGGCTTGAAAGCACTGTCAGCACCCTGGTGCAAGGTATGGTGACTTGGCTGGCAGGGCGGGAGAAGGGGGTTGCGAGGGGCATAGGCAGAGGCAGAAAGGATGAGAGATGCAGATAAATGCAGGCAGGTCTCAGCAGGTGCGATGGACAGTACCTGGTTACTGCTTGGCTACGGGGAGTGAGGAGCTGGGAGAAGTCAAGAATGACTCCCAGAGTCCTCTCTTAGGTGACTGGGGTCACTGAGGAAGGGGACACAATGGAGAAGTAGATTAGGGACAGCATGACTATTTCAGTTCTGGTTGTACTGAGTATAGATTTTCTGAAGACCACTGTCTACGTTGGTCTGGAGCTCAGAAGAAAGGTGTAGACACCCAAATGAGGGTGGGACCAGTAATGAGGTGATACACTATGGCATGAGGTTTTCATCCACCCCAGGACTGCTGACAGCACACCCAGGGCTGCAGGGAAGGAATGAAAGAAATGTCAGCAGTGTTCTCCATCACTGTCGAGCATATCATTTAGCTGGAGAAGGACCTGGAGTGCCAGGTGTCTCTCTCCTCCAGCAACCTACGAGGCTGGTATTACCCTCGATTTAACAATGGAAGAAATGGAGCTCATTGAGGAGATGATGATGAGCTCATCAGCTTGGAGCTGATATTCTAAATGAGGTCTGTCTGTTTCCAAATTCTGTGTTCTTACTAAATAAACCCTATTGCCGTACTTTTCAAAAGACTGCCCCTGTGTTTCTAAACATTTAAAGTGGTGAAGCATTACAGGTGCTGATGTTGGGAAAACATGGGTTCAAATCCCAGTTTTATCATTTATTAGTAGCTCAACACCCTCATTTGCTAAGCAGAAGCTATCAATACCTACTTCACAAGATACTGTGAGGATTGGATAAGATTCCAGCATGGAAATCTCAGCACTGTGGCGAGCATAAAGAAGTACTCGATAAAGGTGACCAGCATTATTACATTTAAGTACTCTTAAGTCAGTGGTGTACAACTAGGACAATTGTGCTGCCCCTACCCCTCAGGACGTTTGGCAATGTCTGGGGGCATTTTTGGTTGTCACAACTTGGGGGAGAGATGTTACTGGCATTTGCAGGTGGAGGCCAGCGCTGCTGCTAAACATTCTACAATACACAGGACAACAAAGAATTATCTGCCCAGTAATGTCAATAACGTCAAGGTTGAGAAATCCTGCTTTAATTTAATGCAAAATATCTAAACTGGGGTGAAATGAAATACGTTAGATTAGAGATGATCTAATTTAACCTATTCATTGCACAAAAAGAGAAAAGGGAAAGCAACTCATGTCCCAAGGAGGGATTACATGGAGAGGAAGAGGATTCTGCAGATTAAGAGCTGGACTTCTGGAAGCTTTCCATGAGGATGTTTCTATGCCCTTCCTGCTCCCCATTTGGGGCACTTCTTTTCCGACCTCTTTGAAGAGGGGAAAGGAAGGCCCAAGGGGCCCAGGGTGAGGCCATCCTGACTCAGTCCTTCTGGTGGCCACACTCCAATCCAGCAGTGTCCTACCCAATTAAGAAAAGCAATCACGAATACATGTTGCATAATGTGCCCAGCACTTTATGAGTAATATGTCATTTACTTTTTATGACACGTGGTTCTATTGTTGTCATCCCACTGTGGCTAATGAAGACACTGGGGCTTAAGGAGGCAACGTGGTTTGCCCAAGATTACACAACTGAGAGATGCAGGAGGGACTGGAAGCCAGGCGGTGGGGCCCCTAGGTTCACGCTGACCCACTTCTCAAAGCTCACCAGAGAGACCCTGGCCTGGGCCTCCAAACCCAACATTTTTTCCATGCTTACAGGGAGCAGAGCTAGCTTCTTCTGAACACACGGTTTGGGTGTCACTAAAATTCCACTCAGCCAAAGTCATCAGAAAGCACATTTCACTGATTAGCCTACTCTTTTGGTACACAGACGAGAACTGTGAAGCTGGGTGGGTTCTCAGCCCACTTTTTTTTCAGAGATCAGAAACGGCGAGTTTGTGACTGGTCTCCTGACTCCTTGACTGTTTCATATTTGGAAACAGAAAAGCAAAAGGAAAAACACCAACTCTGAATGCTGCTTTCTCAGGAGCGGACAGAGACTTAACCTCAGGACAGCTTCCTTCTGAGACAAAGACATTTGCATGCAGTGATTCCCCAAAAGACTTTGGAGAAAAGGTTTCCTTGTCTCCCTCTGCCAGCTGAAGCAAATGGGAGTCTGGATTGTTAAAACAGCAACTCAAAAGGGGTAAGTAAAACCGCAGAATGAAAAACAAAAGCTATTTGCAGATCCCAAGCCCAAACAACAGTTTCAATTCTGAAAATTTTCAAGCTAGGGCCCAAAGCTCCACTTTCCTTTTTAAAGAAGGAAAGGGATACTTACTCTTTCCCTAATTTCCCTTTAACAGCAGCCATCTTCCAGCAAGAATGCTTTTGAGTCACTCATTTACCCTATAGCTCACCTCATCCCCAAAGGTGTTTTGGTATTTTGAGGCAACAAACAAAAGTACATGCAATGTTAGGGGGCGGGGACGGAAAAAAATCGAAGTCATGGGCAAATGAGTGTCAAATCGGAAGATGAGCCAGGGAACGTGAGTAAACAGCAATGAACAGCTGTTATGATGAGCTTCCTTGTAGCCAACTCAAGGAGGAAAATCAATCTATTACTGGGCTCACAATGCCCCTAAGAAAAAAACATATTAGTTGTTCGGGAGAAAAACAGGTTTTCCTTGACATGATGCGAAAAACACACTTTTATTGTTTAAGACACTAAGACTCAGGGAGGTTGTCCACTGCAGCAACTAGCACTAATACCTGACAATTCCCCACCCCACCCCAACTTTGCAGGCACTCAGTTAAGTGTTGAAGGAAGGAATGTGCACCAACTCCACTTCAGGCTTTCTTATTTGCAGGTGAAGCTCACTAATCTTGCTATTAGGTCAGGATGCTACAACTTTTATTCCCTAGACCAAAGTGTATTCCCTAGACCTAATATTGACATTTCAGACTGGACAATTCTTTGTTTGGGGGTGGGGGGGGCCTGTCCTGTGCATTGTAGGATGTTTAGCAGCATCCCTGGCCTCTATTAAAGAAATGCCAGTAGCATCCCTCCCCCAGTGTGACAATCAACAATGCCCAGGTACCTGCCAAATGTTGCCCAGTTTAGAATCACTACCTTACACGTAAGATCTAAAAGGACAAATTATATATCCCTGTCTCCCAGCCATCCCTCTCCCCCAGCATACACACCACTTATCCAAAATACAATGGGCTAAAAGGGGCAGGATAATCACAATCAACATACCTGCTATAGAGCACAGGGAGCTCAGCTCGGTGCTCTGTGACAACTTAGATGGGTGGGATGGGGGTGGGGTGGGAGGGAGGTCCAAGAGGGAGGGGATATATGTATACACATAGCTGATTCACTTCACTGTACAGCAGAAACTAACACACCATTGTAAAGCAACTATACTCCAATAAAAAATAAAATAAAGTAAAATAAATTTTTTTTAAAAAAACATACCTGCTTGGAAAGAATGGGAAACATACAAGAGTCACAGATCCGGAGCAGTTCTGAAATCCTGCTGGGCAGACTTCAGGAAGCCTCCTGCTCTGGGTAAGGGGGAATAAATTTCCTCTCAGAGCAACCAATGCTTATCCACTGTTCTCATGACCCCAGGGTCCCCCTTTTAGGAGCCATGACCTGCCTTAGACACTTATGAAGTAAGTATTAGGGATTTATGCCCTCCTGGGTGTTGTATCTTTTTCTTAGTCTACTTTCTGTTCGTGGAAGGTTGGCATCCCAAGGGTTGTTTTAAGCCTCAAAGATTTTCTAGACCAGGCTCACGGTTTCTTTGGCATTGCATTTCACCCAGTAATGTAATAGGTTTCTGATCTATTTCCACTGACCACAACCAAAGTTCTTTTTAAGATATAGTTCTCAAATCTGTCCTTTTCCTTGCTTTCTCATGCCTTGCTTCTCTCTCTCTTAAGCCAATGGCAGCTATCTTGAGACTATACGGAAAAATCAATGAGAAGTCTGCTCTTTTCACTTGATCTATGCCCTGCATCATTTTTCCAACTGACAGGTTTTGCTGGGCCTTTGCCATTTAAATCCTTATTGAATGCCATCTCTTACTGTGTGATGTCTAAAGCAGTATGCTATTCCACCCTCAAGGCCTCACATTTCTGGACTCTCTCTCCTTAATTTCTGCTTGCAATCCACCTTAGAATTTTCTGAGCTCATCTCATACTTATAAATACCTTGCCAAAGGCAGCCACGCTACCATCATTCTATTTTCCTACACCTTCCCTGGAATGACAAGTACAGTAAGTGCAAGCTCTGCATTTTCAAGTCACCACAAGCAACAACATTACAAATACCTTGTCACTGAATACTCTTACCTCCATCTTTCCAGTCTCCAATTCACTTCCCCATTACCTGTCCCCGATCACTAAGATATCATATATTTTATGTTTTTGTTATGGAGCACTCCACTTCTTACCAATTTCTGCATTAAAATAATTAACAGTAGCTGTCAAAACAGATAAATCCTAAAATTTCAGTGGATTAAAACAATAAAGGTTTATTTCTCATTCATTCAAAGCCCAAAGAAGATAAGATGCCCTTTTCCATCTTGGAGCTACAGAAGAGCCAATTGCTTCTAGACCCCAAGTGATGAGATTTTTAAAAGGCACTGAATGGTAAAGCCCAGTAGAACTTAGGTAGAACGATCAGATTAAAGGTGCGCTTCCTCTGGCGGTCGGCACACGGCAGCGCCTGGCTTGGGGCCGGGGACGACCCGGAGGGCGTCCGCGTGCTGCGTCACATCGCGGACGGAAGGCAACGCGCATGCTCCGCTGTCCTGTGCGCCCAGCCTCCTCTCCTAGGTGGACTCCCAGGAGCTCAGAGAGAGGCTGCTTGACCAGCCTGGGTCCTGGAATGAATATGAATTGGAGCCGTTGTTCTGGCCCACAGTGAACATAGAGCGTGAGCAAATGACAAAGATTCTCTCCTCGGCCAACTCTGTTCAGGCTCTAGGGAACTGTCTTCCCAAGTAGACTCTGACTTTCGAGCTTCAGTGCTCATCTTTGCATTGTCCAGTTTTAGCAAGAATCCTGCCAAGTCAGTTTAGCCAGAATCCTCCATCCTGCATATCTGATGGCTCTCAATATTTATTCAGGTCTTCATCCTCCACCCCCCACCCAGGTGACGGTGTGGTCACCCTGGCCCGCCTTCAGTGAGAATCCTGTTAGGTCCTGTCAGCCAGAATCCCCCTTACTCCTGATATTTCTCCTTAGCAACTTTCCATCCACTGATCCCCACCCTGCTCCTTGGCTATAAATTCCCACTTGCCCATATGCTATATTTGGAGTTGGGTCCAGTCTCTGCAAGGCTTTGTTGTGGTGGCCCCTACATCCATCGAAATACCACCACCCTCCTTGAATAAAGTCTCCTTACTATTCTTTAACAAGGGTCATGAATAATTTTTTTTTTCTTTAACAGTTAGAAGATTATTTTTTCTTTACTATAAAACAACTATTTGTTCCTGAGAACGCCGGAGATCTTGGGATTGTTTGTTACTACAGCATAACTTAGCCTGTCCTGACCGGTAACACCAGTGAAGGAACCAAAGATCATGGTCCTGAAGAAGACAGACCATGTGGGAACACAGTCATTGTCATCAACAACCTGAAGAGCCAAGTGGAAAAGCAGCACCAGATTTGCTCACGTGATGCTCCCAAACTGAAAGTCGCGGGGAGGTGGCTCAGCCTAAAGAATAATATTCTGAGAGTTAGTACTAAGTGGTTGGTCTTTGCAGTTCACTGGAGGGCTGTAAGCAGAGATGTGAGATGGGACGATAGGAGACAGCACTGAGGCCTCTTCCGGGACTGGGATGCTGTGGTTACAGGGGAAGTCTATATTGTAGGTGGCCTTTTACCCCAGCATTTCCACCTGTCAGTGAGGAAAGCACAGAGACTTAGGACTATCCAGCACCTCAGGTAAGCCAAAGAACCCTTCCTCCCAGGAAGCCCAAAGGGCCAGGATGCAGTCCTTCTCAAGAAGTTTATATGTTTTTTTCCATTAAACACAGCTATCCATTGGGTAGCTTCCCCTTTCTCTCTTTGTCTCTGTCCCTATCTCTCTGCTTCTCTGATTCTCTCTCTCTCACTGCCCTGGTTTCTATGTGCATCTGGATCTCCAGGGTGTTGTCTCTGTGTCTTTGTGTTTTCCTTTTACCTTTGTATGTTTCTGCCTCCACCTCAGTCTGTCTCTCTATTCCTGTGAATCTTTTCTCCTCTCTCCCAATCTTCACTCTATCTCTCCCCCACATACACTGTCTCCATCAATATACCACTCAGACGTTTTCTGACGACCCCTTGAAATTAGTCCTTGGGCTTCTCTCCCACCAGAACTGGAACTAAAACCATTTACTTGTTCAGTCATATCTTCTGCCTCTGATTCTCTTTTTTCACTTCCTTTTCATCCCTAGATTGTAGCTCCTCCCCCAACCAGACATTACTCATCTCCAGCCCCAAAGGCTGAAAACCTGTGCTCAACCTCTCCCTTCTAAATTCCAGAATCATCTCTGGCCCTGGTTCCAGGGCAGTGCCTTGCCCTCCTTCCCTGCCCAAGCTCTCTGTCCAGTTCCAGAAACATTCCCCAGAAAGCCCATGACAAGGGTGTGGCCACTGCGGACTTTTTCGGGGATGAAGGGCGAAGGTTTACAGACTATACATAGAATGTCCCTGAGCACGGACACCCACCCCGGCCTCAGGAGCGGCCCAGCCCTCTGCTGCAGCCTCACTCCTGCCCCTCCTCCACGCAGTCCTCTGGATGTGTCTAATGGCTCCTGCCTCATGCCTTGGTGCTCACCCTGACCTCCACTGGCCACACCCTCCACACGTGGCAGTGTGACAGGATGGCAGAGGGAGCAGAGCACACGCTAGGAACTTGGGGGTGTGGGTTCAACTTCAACTCCAGCTTTACTACTCACTTTTGGGGTAATTCTGAGCAAGCTGCATCACCCCTCTACTGTCTCTTTCCTACTTTTAAAAATTGGAGTCATAGTGCCTACCTGCCAAAGTTGTGTGAGAATCAAATAAGATCATGTATAGGAAGTTCCTGATGCAGAGCTGGAACAAAGATGCTGATGGGGAAACATTTATTCCTGTTCTACCTCTTCACCACCCAAACCCCAGGCCCCTCCTCGTCTCCCTGGCTGACCTGCAGCTGGTAGACCCCGGGACAGCAATATTATTGATATTTGCCACCAAATATGATGGATCAGCAGGCACGCAGTTCCAGTTGTTATTTACTTTGAATATCCCCACCCCACGATCACCACCACTCCTCCCCATTTTCCCCTTCCATCTCCATCCATGAAATCCACTTCAAAGGCCAAACCAAACCACCCCCCACTTATCTCTGAGCTTCCCTGGACTCCTCCAGTGACAATCTGTCCGCACTTTGAGGTCCCAGTCACTGGGCGCTGATGGCAAGGTGAAATGCATGATGCTCCCTCAACATTCATGTAGCACCTACACTCTGTCCTGAACTTGGGAGACTTGGCAAGGAAAAACGCATAGTCTCTACCCTTAAGCCGTTCACAGGCTAGTGGGCGGGAGAGCTGTGTAAATGCACCATGACAATGCAGTGTGGTAAGACTTCAGTAACTGAGGTGTGGGCTAGACATACTGAGAGGAGGGAGCTCTAACTTTGCCTGGGGCTACCAGTGTGAATGCAGCTGCATAGCTGAGCCCTCTGCTCCTCTATTGCAAGATCCACTTGATGCAATGCTGCACTAAGAGCCAATGCTGTCCGTGTTGAGAGAGAATAAGACAAGGGCAAAATAATAATGGTGTTCAGCCTCAGATCTGGGTCACATCTGTGTATCCAGTTTCTGGTTGAGTTTGGGCCACAGAGTAGGTGTCCGAGGAATCAGAGAATGCCCACAGCCACAGCCAGGCCTCACAACTTAGCAACATTATTGATTGAATACTATAAAAGCCAGAGAAGGAAGAAAGAGTTCAAGGGAAGAGTCTAGTTGTTTGGCCAAGACAACTCAGTATCCATCTTGCCTGCTCCAAATTTGCTCCAACCCTCTCTTCACCCAAGCACTCTCCTCCCAACCAGAACATGTCATCTGTCCAGAGACAGCTCTCCACCATTTTCTTACCATAATCAAGTGGTCAACAAATACACAATCATAACTCCTGGCCCTTTTAAAGGAATGCTGATTTAAGGAAAGACTTAACAATGGGACCAGGTTCAACAAGACTTCATTTATCTAGCAACATCAGCTGCTGGACCAGAATCAAGAACTAAGAAGAAATAAAAACGTTCCTCTGTGAGGCCAGAACAGATACCCTGAAATCTATGTACTAACACCCATCCACGTGATTCGTTGGAAAGTCTATTAGGACCAGACGCAGCACCCACTGATTCTTATTTCTTGTCTATTTTTGGATCTCAAAAAGACAGAATTGGAACTGTCATAATCCCTGGATCATGTCACACACATCATGGTCCATGCTTGGACTGCCTTGTAATTAATTAATTAGTTATAACGTTGTAAATACCAATTAACCAATGATGTAAAATGAAAGCCAGGACCTTGAGGGGATCATATGACACTACATGAAACCTCTTGCAGCCACCCATTAACTGCCCCAGCTCAGGTATCCATCATCCCGGGTCCTGTGTTCATCATTGCTTTATTCTCCTTTTTAATCAGTTGTATCGTATGTATTTCTGTGTGTGTACAGGCACATGCATTGTTTTTAACTTTATATAATCTTGCTGGATATAACCTCTTTATATAACCTTGCTGTATATAACCTTTCACTTTATATCATTTTGCTAAGATTCATCCGTATTGAGGCATGTTGCGTTGTTCCTCCATTTGGAAGGCTGTATAATGCCCCACTGGGTGGCTTTGCCATACTTTATTCACCACCTTTCCTGGTGACACCCAGGTTTTTTCTACCGTGGTGACTGTTATGACAAAGGTCATTGTACGTACCTCCTGTTGAATGTGTGCAAGAGTTTCTCTCGAGCAGGTGCCTAGGAGTGGACCAGTTGGCTCTAACCTGCTTGAGAATTTTGATAAGTCTAAAGGGCATAAAGGTGTAAATGTAAGACTGGAAACCATACAACTCCTAGAGGAAAACACAGGCAGAACACTCTGTGACATAAAATAGTATCAATATTTTTTTGGATCTGTCTCCTAAAGCAAAGACAATAAAAGCAAAAATAAACAAATGGGACCTAATTAGACTTAAATCTTTTGCACAGCAAAGGAAACCATTGACTAAATGAAAGACAGTCTACTGAATGGGAGAAAATATCTGCAAATGATATGACCAATAAACGGTTAACATCCAAAATATATAAATAGCTCATACAACTCAACATCAAAAAAAACAAACAACCCAATTTAAAAATGGGCCAGGGGCTTCCCTGGTGGCGCAGTGGTTGAGAGTCCGCCTGCCGATGCAGGGGACACGGGTTCGTGCCCTGGACCAGGAGGATCCCACGTGCCACAGAGCGGCTGGGCCCGTGAGCCATGCCCGCTGGGCCTGAGCGTCCGGAGCCTGTGCTCCTTAACGGAAGAGGCCACAGCAGTGAGAGGCCCGTGTACCACAAAAAAAAAATTAAAAATTAAAAAAAAATTAAAAAAAAAAAATTAAAATGGGCGGAAGGGACTTCCCTGGTGGTCCAGTGGTAAAGAATCCGCCTTCCAATGCAGGGGACACGGGTTCGATCCCTGATCTTAGAACTAAGATCCCACATGCTGTGGGGCAACTAAGCCCACAAGCCATGACTACTGAGCTCATGCGCCTCAATGAGAGAGAGAAAACTCGCACGCCACAACTAGAGAGAAGCCCGTGTGCTGCAAAGAAAGAGCCCACGTGCTGCAACTAAGACCCAACACAGACAAGAAAATTAATTAATTAATTAAATATATTTTTTTAAATGGGCAGAAGACCTGAATAGACATTTCTCCAAAGAGGACATGCAGATGGCCAACAGGCACATGAAAAGATGTTCAACATCACTAATCATCAGGAAAATGCACATCAAAACCACAATGAGATATCACCTCACACCTGTCATAAAGGCTATCATCAAAAAGAACACAAATAACAAATGTTGGCGAGGATTTAGAGAAAAGGGAGCCCTCGTACAGCGTTGGTGGAATGTAAATTGGTACAGCCACTGTGGAAAACAGTATGGAGGGCTCGCAAAAACCTAAAAATACAACTACCATATGACCCATGTGATACATACTCCTGGGTATATATCTGAAAAAAACAAAAACACTAATTTGAAAAGATACACACACCCCAATGTTCAGAGCAGCATTATTTACAATTGCCAAGATATGAAAGCAACCAAAGAGTACATCAACAGATGAATGGATAATGAAGATGTGGTGTATATATATATATATATATATATATATATATATATATATATATACACATATATACACACACACACACACACACACATACATACACACACACACACAATGGAATAGTACTCAGCCAAAAAAAATTTTAAAGAATGAAATTTTGCCACTTGTAACAACATGGATGGGCTTGGAGGGTATTATACTAAGTGAAATAAGTAAGACAGAAAGACAAGTACTGCGTGGTATCACTTATATGTGGATCTTAAAAATACAACAAACTAGTGAACATAACAGAAAAGAAACAGACTCACAGATAGAGAGAACAAACTCGTGGCTACCAGCAGGGAAAGGGAAAAGGGGAGGAGCAATATAGGGATGGGAAATTAAAAGCTACAAACTATGTATAAAATAAACTACAAAGATACACTGTACAACACAGGGAAGATAGCCAACATTCTATAATGACTATAAACCTTTAAAAATTGTGAATCACTATATTGTACACTGTAACTTATATAATATGGTACATCGACTCTACTTCAATATAAATAAATAAATAAATATTTTTTTAAAAAAAAGAAAAATTATTTCATCAAATAACTCATTTCCCAACAGAACTGGAAAGGGGAGGCCCTGCAACAAGAACACCATTCCAGGAAGATGAAGCTGTGCCCTGGATTAGCGATCTCCCAGGAAGACTGCGGATGCTGCACAAGTCAAAACACACTTAGAGGTCAAGAAGTAATTCCTGAAAAATGACTTTTTCCCAATTTGGGAAGTAACAGGGGAACCTCGGCCTCCCTTTCCCAGCTGCCCATGCTAATCCCTCATTGCACATCATGGGGAAATTGCCATGGTACAGTATGGACAAGGGTTACTTAGCAGACAAGGATGTGTAGAGATGGTGTGGGGGGGGAAACCAGTGAGAAGATACAGAGAATCAGAGAGACCCTGAAAACATTAATGCCAAAAGCACCTCAGCATTCACAAAGTTCAACTCCCTGTCCCCATTTTACAGATGCAGAGAATGAGGCCTGAAGAGTAGAAAGGATTTAGTCATCCTGTCTCAGTGAGATCAAGAACTGTAAAAGACATCAACTCCAATCATCTCTCGAATGATTGAATTTCTCCTAAAATATCCCCCAATAAGTGGTTATTCAGGTCTTGTATTTACTGATAAGACAGAGAGCTCCCACCTTTGGAAGCACCACGATTTATCATTGAAGAGTACTGACACAGGCTTAAAATTGAGCTGAAATATGCCTCTCAGTAGCTTCCACTCATTCAACTCTGTGGATGCCACACAGAATGGTAAAATAATAATAACAACAACGATAATAATACAAGTTCACAATCCAAAATCTAAAAATGTGAGACACAAATGTAAAACACTGTTATGATGCCTTTGGCAGCAAAGCTGAACTGAAAGGGTGAGTGTGTGTGTGTAGATAAATCCCACTCAGTATGAGTACGTTGGACTTACAGAAATACCTCCATGCTTGACTATAGAGTACTTTTCCAGACCGCACTGGGAGTGTTACATAATATAAGGCATTTGGAATGTACTATTACAGTGAAATAGTACAGTGAAATAATAAAATTATTATTATTGTACATCAAGAATAGTCAGATATTGGCAATTTCATATTCAATTTCATGCTTTTCTAAAACCTGGTCCCGAGGATTTTGCATTAAGGACATGAGGACCTGTGATTACAAAAGAAGCCTCCATTTTAAATCACTAACTATGTGATAGGTACTGCCTCAGAAGTGACCCAAAATTTAATATCTCCACCCAAGCCTCTCCCCAGGACCCCAGTCATCCAACTGCCTCCTCATCATGTCCTCTCCACTTGGTGTCTAAATCACCTTAAAGGATGCACATTCTTTTTTTTTTTTTGCGGTACACGGGCCTCTCACTGTTGTGGCCTCTCCTGTTGCAGAGCACAGGCTCCAGATGCGCAGGCTCAGCGGCCATGGCTCACGGGCCCAGCCGCTCCGCGGCATGTGGGATCCTCCCGGACCGGGGCATGAACCCGTGTCCCCTGCATCGGCAGGCGGACTCTCAACCACTGCGCCACCAGGGAAGCCCCAAGGATGCACATCTTGATCCGAGATCTTGAACTCCCTCCCCCAGTCTTCCTTGTCTCCATGAAAGGCATCTCCATCCTTCTGATGTTCCAACCAAGAACTTGGACTCAGACTTCTCTCTTATCTTTCCCGCTCATTCACATTCAGCTCAATAAGAAATTATATCTGCTCTACTACAAAATATATTCTGAATCTGCCATTTCTTGCGATCCTCCCTGCCACCACCCTATCCAATCCACCATCATTCCTCACCTAGGAAACTGCAGTAGTTTCCAACGTGGTCTCCCTGATGCCACCCTCCTGTCTTCAGGCCACTCTCAACAGAGCAAACAGGATCATCCTTTTGAAGCTGAAATCGGAACCTGCCACCCTTCTGCACCACACCTTCCAAAGCCTCCCCAACTCACTGAAGGAGAAGCCAAGTCCTACCCAACTCTCACCCCAGAAGTCCTGTGTGGTCACCCTCCTCCAACACTGCTCCAGCCATCCTGGCCACCTTGATGCTCCTTGAACACACCTGCTTCAAGGCCAGGAGAAATCTTCTACCAGACACCCACAGAGCTTCCCCTCACTCCAGGTCTTCACTCAAATGTCCACTCTCAGGAAAGGTTGCCTCTTCTGACCACCCTATTTTAAACTGCAACTAAGGTAACTCCCTGGCTCTCTTTTCTGTTTTTTAATTTTTTTCTAAAGCACTAAGGTCATCTACTATACTATAAATGTAACTTATTTTTGCTGTCTACTGGCCATCTCCGCCCACTAGAATATGAGCTTCATGAAACCAGGGATTTTTATCCGTTTTCATCACTGCTTTACCCCATCACCTAGAACACTATATTGTACCCAATAGTAAGCGCTCAAGTACAATAGCTCATTATTTATTTGTAAGCTATTTACCTCTGCCTTAGAATCCACTGAGAATCAAGAAGGAAGGGAGAAGTACCTTGTAGCAGCCAAAATAGATGTCTGTATCACCAAGAAGGTTATACAGATGGCAAATGAGTGCATGAAAAGATGTTCAATGTTGTTAGCCATTAGGGAAATGCAAATTAAAACCACAGTGAGATATCACTCTACACTTAACAAAATAGCTAAAATAAAAAAGAGTAGTAGGGGCTTCCCTGGCGGCACAGTGGTTGGGAGTCCGCCTGCCGATGCAGGGGACGCGGGTTCGTGCCCCAGTCCAGGAAGATCCCACGTGCCGCGGAGCGGCTGGGCCCGTGAGCCATGGCCGCTGAGCCTGTGCTCCGCAACGGGAGAGACCACAATGGTGAGAGGCCTGTGTACCGCAAAAAAAAAAAAAAAAAGAGTAGTAACCCCAAATTCTAGAGAGAGAATGCTGAGAGGATGTTGGTTCTTTCACACATTGCTGGTGGGAAATAAAATGATACAACCACTCTGGAAAAGAGTCTGGCAGTTACCTACAAACTAAATATGCGCCAGCTGTATGACCCAGCAATTTCACTCTTGGGCATTTACACTAGAGAAATAAAAACGTGTTCACACAAGAACCTGTACAGCAGTATTCATAGCAGCTTTATTCATAATAACTCTAAACTGGGAATAACCCAAATGTTTATCAGTGGGTAACTAGTTAAACAAACTGTGGTCCATCCATACCATGGAACACCATTCAGCAATTAAAAGATATGATGTATTAATCATACAATAACTTGGATAGACCTCAAGGAAGTGATGCTGAGTGGGGAAAAAAAAGCCAGTCCCCAAAAGACACAGACCACATGATTCATTTATATTACATTGGCAAATAAGGTAACTCCAAGCTGTAAAGTAGATTTGTAGTTGCCCGGAATTAAGGGAGGAAGAGGGGGAGGATAGCGGCTGTGACCATAAAATGCAGCGCGAGGGATCTTTCTGATGGAGATTTTCTGTATCTTGACTGTGGCGTTGGTCACAGGATTCTATACATGTGATAAACATCACAGGACTAAATACATATACACAAAAAAGCGCATATAAAGCTGATAGAATCTGAATATCAGTGTCAACTTCCTGGTTGTGGTATTATATCAATATTATAGTTATGCAAGATGTTGTCTTTGGGGAAAGCAGAGTAAAGGGTATACAGAATCTCTCTCTATTTTTTCTTACAACTATATGTAAATCTACCTCTACAGTTATCTCAAATAAAGGTCTGTAGGTCCATGCCCTAAAACTCTTATCCTCTTCCCACAGAAGTTCCCCAGGCACAAACTCTTTTGCAGATAGCTAGATACATTAGAATGAGGAGAGCCTGCTAGAGTTCTCAAGGTCACACAATAAAGGGACTAAAACCCAGGTATCCAAATCCCCAGTCTGGTGTTTTTAGTATTCACCATCTTTTAAGGCCTTCTTGCATTATGGATGAGAATACACATCTCTTCATTTGAACCCATACATTTACCACGTTTAAGACCCTGGTTTGATCAAGCACAGCAACTTTCTAAAAAAGAAATACAAGGGTAAGAACACACCTGTAAATCCCTTCAAGATGATTTGATGTTAAGTGTGATTTTGTGTTTAAAAGTTACAACAGCAAAGAGTTAGGTTAGTTTCAAGGAAAAGTTTCTTATTTGATTTGTTAAACCAAGAATGGGTAACCACGGAACACAAAAAAAATCATCCTTTGCTGGAATTCTTTGAAAATATGTTAGATGCTTATTTCAATAGATGTTGGTTAAGAGTCTTCTGTGTGACAGTTACTATGTTAGAAGCTACAGGGAAGGCTTGTGACTGCCCTCTTAGATTTGCTACCTTAATCAGGGTGATGAAAAACAATCAATCACAGTCTAGTATGAAGTAGTCAATCACAGAGGAAGAATGGGAAGCTGTAAGAACATAGATGAGCATCTCACCCCATCTTGGAGGCAGGGAGATGCAGGAAAGTTTTCTACATGAAGTTGAAAAAAATATGGGAGCTTGGTGATATGAAAGGAAAGGAATGGAAGATTTCCCAGTGGAGGGAACAGCAGATATAACAGTGCAGCTAGTCCACAGTGCATCTGGAGAAACTGCAGCTTAGAACGTAGTAAGAGAAGAGCTGGATGCCGAGGAGGGATGATGGTGGGCAGGTCATGAAAGGCTTTTCCAAGTAGCCTGAAGGGTTTAGGCTATGATATAAGCAGATACAGCCACTGAATGGAGGCACTAGTCAGACTGGTTTCTACCAAATGCCACAGGACATCCTTAAGCTTTCCTCTTTCTGTAACCCATCTTTTTGCAGGGCCCTCTATTCTTGTCCACTATCACCGTCCCTAAGTTTCCAGACCTTGTTCCAATACACCTCTTTCTCTAGGAAGCCTCCCAACCCCTAGCTGGAAGGGATGGCCTACTCCGGGTAGAGTGGGTACGGGTGTCTGTGCAGGTGCGCTGTATAGCATCACATACAGTATAGCGTAATCAGCAGGATGCTCTAGGACCAGCTTGCCCCAGTTCCGAGCCTGGCTTTACTGCGTACTCTCTACGCTCCAGTTTCCTTATCTGTCAGGTGGAAATAACAACATTTCTATGTCAAAAGATTATCTCAGGGTGGAATAATTTCATGGATACATTTAACTCACTCAGAAGAGTGACTGGCCCAAAGCCAGCGTTTAATCAGTCTTAGCCTTTGTTACATGTTGTGGCCCCCGTACACACCCAACTGTAAGCTCAGTCAACTTTGGACTCATCAGAGAGTAGAAGTCAATGTCCTCCCCTTATGGACAGTCACCTCTATGACCTCATACTCTTTCCTCAGGCAATTGGTCAACACAAGCTAGAAACACGCTTTCCTTTCACAGGCAACCGTGTAGTAGAGGCAAGAACCTTAAACCATGATTTGGAAAAACTAGATCCTCTTCCTGGCTCCTCCGTCTTAATCCCTGGCTGACCTAGGGCAAGTGCCTTCTCCTTCCAGAACGTCAGTAGTCCCATCTGTGCAATGGGAACGAGCTCCTAGGAGACTCAAAAAGACAGAGGGCTTGGCGGCACTTAGCAAACTGGTGATGCAAACGTGGTTTCCATCTCCCAGTCTGCAAGCCACACCACCCATACTCACTTTCACTTCCGGAAGAAGCACACTCCCCAGACTGGCACACTGGCAGGCCTCCAGTTCAGGGAGCAGGTATATTTTCATTGGCCCCTCCCACTGACTTGATGAATTTATTTTCTCCTCCTCCAGGGACTTTCCTAACTTCCTTCTGTAAATGAAGGAAGGTGCACATGAGCACACTGTATATATAAATATGCTTGGGAAAGCTTTCCTCTTCTTCTCTCCTTCTCTTTTTTTTTTTTCTTAAACCAAACTTGGTTTCTCTTGTAGGCGGTGCATTCCCTAGCAGGGTAGGGTGGGGCACAGTGTGCTGTGGAAAGTGGAGTGGGGAGGGCAGGGGGAGGAGTAGGCAGTGATTAATTCACCCACTGTGAGAGCTGGGCTTCTATTTAATGGGGGGGTCTCTCTGCTCTGAAGGAGTTAGAGGCAACTCTAGGACCATCAGGGGCATGGCAGAGGATCTAGGGCCGGGTTTTGGGGAAACAGTCAGTGTCGAAATGCTGCCCGAGGACGGAGGCTGCAGGCCCAAGGCCAGAGCTGGGCTAGCATCCAGGAGCAACAGTGCACGCTGCGCTCTGACCTGCTGCCTCGTGTTGCTCCCTATCCTGGCAGGACTCACCGCCTACCTGCTCGTTGGCCAGCTCCGGGCCCAAGGAGAGGCCTGTGTGTTTCAGGTAAGCAAGACTCCGCAGTGACCTGGGGGATCAGCAGACCCCCCTGGGGCCACCTGGCCGCTATCGCAGCTCTGGACAGAGCTTCTTGGTCCATCATGGTCCCTGCTTCCATATGCAAAGGAAAGGCAGAATGTGAAAGGTGGAGAACTCCAATTTGGTTTTTATTCTCAGTATTTCTGGGGGATGAATTGTGCCTTTTTAGGTTTATATGGAAACAACCACAAGCCACTTATTTTAAATAATTATAATCATAGTGCACTGATAATTTGGGAACATTCATTTTCTCTAAAAAAAATGAAAAACTAAAAAAAAAAACCTAAATTACAAAACTAATACATAGTCATTGAAAAAAGGTAGAAAACACAGATAAGGAAAAGAAGATAATTATCATTACCCATAACTGCGTAGAGTGACCATTATTAACATTTGGGGATATATAATTTCATACTTTTTAATAAGATGGGATTGTTTTGAGTCTCCTATTATGATTTTGTTTATTGTTAGTAAATTCACAGCAGCATGATGATACAGATGGTTGTATTGTATTCTTATGTATGTAGATGCTGTAATTCAATCAACTCCCCTTTCTTGGGTTTAGAAATATTCTTTTTCGAAGCCCAAGAAAGAATCTCCCACCTGATTATTTATCTCTGGTCTTGGTAGGGGTGGGATGTCAGGAAGCTTAGTCAAAAAAGAATACAGGGTCTAGGGAAAACAATGGTGCAATGGTGGGCAGGTGCTGACAGGTGATGGGGAAAACATAGTTCTAGACTAGGAACTTCAAAAACCTTAAAACCTGAAGAATGTGTCATTCAAGGGATACCCTTTAAAAACCAAAAACAACTCTCCTACATAATCTCTGGTAGGCAATTCAACCTCGGTCCAAAGTATTAAATTCCAGAGGGGAAAACAGGTTTTTCAGTTGGTTTAATTGGAAAACTGTTTTCTAAGCACTGCTGGCAACTTCAAAGCAGAGACCATGAGCAAGCCATGGTTAATGTGTAACTTTCACCACCCATGAGGGTCAGCAAACAGACTGAGATTCAGACAGCAACATCCATGGCCACATGCCATCATTCAGGAAATGTAGAAATATGCAGACAACTGGAAATGCTGTTCATGTTCCAGGAGAATGGGAGGGCACGGGGGTTCAGGCTGTGATGCCTAGACCGCCATGGGGCTGGTTCCAACAAAGTCAAACTGCAGCGTGCAGTCAGCATTCTGGACTCAGTCCCTCTTTAGCCAGAAAGAGATGGCTGTTCTTGAATGAGGCATTAAGTGGCTTCCGGTAACCTGAGCTCTCCTGCGTTCTGATGAAAACACTCCCTCTGCCCCAAACGATGTCTGAGATTGCCCATGTTGTGTTGATCTAGAAGTCCATCAGGTGCAATGCCACGGTACAGTGGAGGCCAGTGATGTGCTTAGGAAGAGAGTGTGAGGCACAAGCTGGCGCTGCCCAGGAAGCCCCTCGAGGGAAGGAGCTGCATGCCTGCCCTGTTGCAGGCACTCAAGAGATGCAAAGGCTGGGCTTCCCTGGTGGCGCAGTGGTTGCGAGTCCGCCTGCTGATGCAGGGGACGCGGGTTCGTGCCCCGGTCCAGGAAGATCCCACATGCCGCGGAGCGGCTGGGCCCGTGAGCCATGGCCGCTGAGCCTGCGCGTCCGGAGCCTGTGCTCCGCAACGGGAGAGGCCACAACAGTGAGAGGCCCACGTACCGGAAAAAAAAAAAAAGAGATGCAAAGGCCAATACCCCATTCTGTCATGGGGACCTTTGGAGCTGTGGTTTGGCCAAGCTATATAACTTAGTCAGAAGAAAAAGAAAGGAAAATGGGGCTAAGGCTGGGGCACATGAAACAAAGGGAGTACTGAAAAGAAACACCTGGCCCATTCAAAGAAGAGATTTAAGTAAGAGTGCTTAAAGAGTTCAAAGAAAGGTCAATTTACTGAGTTGCAGACAGATTAATGAGAACCGCAGGGCCGGAAGCATCCTGGGGTTACCACAGTATGAAGCTCGTCACCACACCTTGGCCTGAAGAGGCAAATAGAGGGAAAAGTTTTAGAGGAACCCAAGGAGACCTAAAACGTAGGAGAAGGCCTGCCTGGAGGAGCTGAGGGTTGAGTTGAGGAAGGCCATCTGCCAAAGCAGCAGGGAGGGAACAGAAAGCAGCGAGGGAAAACTCTGACCAGTCTGCCCCCAGCCTCTCATCCCCTTGGCCAGACTCAATTGGAAGCCGGACTCAAAAGAGCCAAGGAGCAAGTGTGCCAGGAGGTCAGTGAGGGCTCAGGGCATAGAGTGGATCCGCAGGGGCTAACAGACAATAACCAGCTCAAAAGAGATGCAAGAAGATGGGATTCAAGTGGGAAAACCAGGTCACCGGGACAGCTTGGGGACATAACAATGAAATGTCAGGACTCTTAGTCACCTGAGTTTGACTCCCAGCTCCATAACCTCCAGCTGTGTAAATAAGCACATGGCTTTTTTTTTTTTTTGGAGTCTGTTTCTCTTTCTACCAAAAAAAGATACTAATATCAGTTCTCTGACAGCACTAATAAGGTATGTGCAGGAGCAGTTTATATGTTGGGAATGTGGGGAGAGCTACAATTACGCAGTAACAGGACTCGACAGCACCATTTGTCACGCAGAGTTCGTCCAAACTTCTCCTCTTAATTGAAGTGACCATCTGTGTTAGGTAATTGGCTTTCTCCAGGGGAAAAACCAACTTCTAATTTCCTTATGGTAGTTTGGCAAATTGGAGCAAGGTGCCCACCTAAATTAGGCACCTGTCTTCCTACAGAAACTGGGAGGTGGGGGCATTACCTCTCCTGGTGTTCACATTTCAGAGAGATGCTCCCAGGTCACGGGGGCAGGGGGGGAAGAAAAGGCCTATCTGTTCTTCAAAAGGATTTAAATACATTTCAAAGCAAGAAGAAAGTACTTACAAGTTTTCTAACCTAAATGCTCTAGGAAAAAGGAAGGGAAAGAAATCTCGTCCCTTATTTTCAACAGGGGGAACTAAGCCTCTTATTTTTCATTTGCACTTGTTCTTATGATCTAGACCCCACAGTTAGTAAGACCTAGATCCAGAACTCAAACTCAGATCTGTCTCCCTCAAAGCCTGGAACATTCCACGAGCTCTGCAAATACAAAGCCCCACTGTGATCTGCCCGCGTGGACTCCCCCAGACTCACCTAGGGGCCAATAGCCACCTTCGCCGCCACCTACACCCGCTTCCCCCGTGTCCCAGCCTTGCTCCCCCCTCCTCTTTACCTCCCGCACGCAGCCCCACAGTCCTCCTCTTCTGCCCACAGCCTTCATGAGATCCATGGAATCTGAGATTGTTTATGGAATGAGGTTTCCATTCCCACAGTGGCCAGGCAAAAGGCAATTCAATCCTAACACAAGAAAAACTGAGAGAGGAGGGCCACACAGACCTTCAGATACATTCACAGGCCTGAAGAGCTGGCTCGGCAGCAGCAGAGGATAAGCTGATGATAATAATGACAATAATAACGACACGATATGAGCTCCCACCTCAGACTCGTAGAGAGCTCTCCCAAACATGATCCCGCGGGATATTCACACCAACCCAGAGATGCAGTAAGACGGTGAGCAGTGGCGTGTGGCAGACGAGGAACTAGGAGAGAGAGCGTCTGCGTGAGCACCCAAGGTCGCAGCGGGGAGGGACGGAGCCAAGTCTCAGTTGGCAAATCCGGTTTCTCTCGGCTTCCCTGTTGCCTCCCTTCCACCTCCTCCCCAACCACAGTCAAGCTCTCGATCAACGAAAATACTTTCCATCTGCCCTTTTTGTGGATGAATGAGGGGATCACCCTCATGTGTTGAGGAGGACAGGAAACAGGAGTATTCTGTGAAACAGGAAATTCTGTAAAGATGGGCCTGGTCTTGATTCTCCACACAGGAGCCAAAATTATTCCTTGGAAGCTTTCACTGCATTGTGTCACCTCTGTGGCTTCATCTTCTACCCCTTTCCCTTCTCTCCTGCCTCTGGCCTTTCAGCCACCCCGGCTTCCCTCAGTTCCCTCAGGACTCCAGTGCTCTCCTGTCCCCAGTCCTCAGCGGGGCCGTTCCCTCTGCCAGGGCTGCCCTAAGGGACTTCCTCATTCCATCCTTGTAGCAACCAGAGGAGGCCAGCATCCCTGAGAATCTTTTCTACTCTAATTTAGGAGGGAGTTGAGGCTTGAGAAGAGAAGGCTCAAAAGGACTTGAAAGGAAGAGAGTGAGCAAAGTACAGAAGCTCCCCGAGTTTCAGTCTTCCCATAATACCCACCCTACTGAAGTGCAGTGAGGGTTCTAAGGAATCTCTATAAAGCCCCTCACAAGTGCTTGCAATATGGGCACTAGCTGGGTATTTGTCCCTTTCTTTCCCCTAAGTGGAAAAGCTCTTCACAGATTTATAGAAATTAAGAGATGGAAGTGCCCTTAGTCCCAGGGCCAGCAACTATGACCCATGGGCCAAATCTCACTCACTGCATGTTTTATAAACAAAGTTTTATTGAAACACAGCCACACCCACTTGCTTACGTACTGCCTTGGCTGTTTTCACACTAAACAAAGGAGTTAAGTATTTGTGACAGAGGCCATATGACCTGCAAAGTTAATATTTACTATGTGACCCTTTACAGGAAAAGTTTGCTGACCCTTGATCTAGTCTAATCTCCTCGTTTTACACTCGAAGAAGCCAAGGATCAGAGAAGGGAAGGAAAAGTTCAGGGTCACAGAGCAGGTTGGGGGCAGACCTAGAACTAGATACTATTTCTATGTTGCCTGGCCTCGTTCTACCAGAAAACAGGACCAACTCCTTTCCTGCTGGGTCCCTAGACCAGACTGTGGAAAAGCAACAGCAACTTGTGAGTAATGTTCCAGGATTTTATTAGCAGCAACAAAAACGGTCACCAGGACTGTTAAAAAATATTTTAAACTGGACTCTTCCTTCAGGGGTTGTGTAAGGAAAGATTCAACATGACAAACTTATTATCCAGTAAGTTGCAGAGCAGAAATCAAAATTAGATTTGAGAAGGTTGGGTTAACTGCCTTTAGGTGAAGTGACCATAAATATAGCATCGATTAAATATATCATGGTCCTTTCATGCAATGGAAAATTAAAATGAAGCATCTCTACGTGTAAGGATAGGGAATTTCTTGAAGATGTATATTAAGTGAAAAAATCAAAGTACATTAACAGCATATAGAATGTGAAACACTTCATTTTCTGAAAAAATAATGTACATTAATACATATGAATGTATTTATAAAGGCATAGACTATTTCAGGAAGATGAACAAGGAGTCTGGTAACTCTGTTAGCATCCAGATGGGGAAACTGGGTGGCTGGGTAACAAGGGAAATGGGGACACATTTTTGAACCTATATCCTTTTGTACAAAATGTATATGTTACCTATACAGAAAAATACATATATATATATATATATAAAAAATAGAGAGAGAGCGACACAGTAAAATGTTTTAGGATCTTTAGACTCCTGGAGAATGCTAGATAGATTTGCAACGTGGAAAAACCATGGGTCAAAAGTTCAAACCCAGTTTGATTTCTGGCTTAGCCACTTCTCAGCCATGTTACCTAAGCTTCCTGGCCTCCGTTTTTTAATGTATGAAACAGAGATAATTAGAAATAAAACCCTTAAAGTATCTGGCAGGGGGTGGAGGATTAGCAAGTGTTAACAGTTATGTCCTCGGAACTTCCCTGCTCATGGAAATTATGTCAAAGAGAACGAATTCTGCAGCTGCCCTGGAATCTGCCATCACCAGTCCAGGGAGCAGGTTCTGGCACTGGAGGGCTTTTCTTGGCCCCTGATATTTGTGAGCTATCTTCGTGCCTCCTTCTCCACCCTGGTCTTGTACGCTCAACCCACGCTCCAATCCATCCTTTACCGGCTGCACTTGACCATGGCCTGGGCCTTCTTTTGGTCCTTAGTGGCATCCACTGCCTTCAGGACAGGTCCACCGCCCCCGCTCTGGCCCACAGGTCCCCAGAGGCCAGGCCTTTGTCTTCCCCGAGCACTGCTCCAGAACACAGGACTCTATGCTCCAGGCATAACTGAATGCACCACACTGGCTCAGCCCAAGCCCAGCACAGAACGGGGACTCAGCACTGTGCAATGAAGAGTCAGGGATGCCAAGGGAGGCACTGCTTCCCAGGGCTGCACCACTGTCAGTCTCTGCCCTTCCCTCCAAGTCCTACTTCTAGAATCATCTGCACACATTCTCCTCACCTCTCTTTGGTCCCCTCCAATCTCACTTTCGACCCTTCCCGAAAATCCACGCAAGGCTCCTAGTCCTTGTTCCCTGCACCTCCTTTCTCCTACACATTCCCCTGAGAGGCCCTGGTTTCCATCCAGACCAGCAGGACCCCACAGTGAGGCCAGCTCAGGCTTCAGAGGTACACAGATTAGAAGGAAAGCCATGGCCCCACCACATCACAACTGTGGCCTTATAATAATTTATTATATATCAGACTCCATTCTAAGTTTTTTCATATTTAGCGTTTTGAGAAGAGTACATGAGATCATGATATAAAGTTCTTAATGTGAGGTCTGGCATATAACACGTGTACTACATGTTTACCGTTGGTACTTCATGCATCATCTCAGTTAATCCTTGAAACTGCACAATGAAGAAAGTACTACTGTTATCTCCACTTTAAAGAAGATGAATCTCAGGCTTAGAAAATCGAAACCACATGTCCAAAGTCACACAGAGTGTGACACTGGGATTCAAACCCACGTGTATGCTCCTCCTAGCCACTACGCTAGTGTGCCTCTGAGTATAAACCCAGCAAATTATTCACTTGCTGGCGGTGGTCAGGGGGATTTAAAAATGATACCCTAGAAAATACCTTTCACATAGTAAGTGCTCATAAATGCTAGTTCCCTTCCTCCCCTGGGGACACCTAGCTATCCCTGGCATACAGAGGCACTCACTAAGCATTCCCCGGTTGGAGAGAAGGATGGAGAGGTGCACAAGGTACCTGACCTCCCTAAGTCATACTACCTGTCTACAAAATGGGGAGTGTAACACACTTTCTTCGTAGCATTTTGCTGAGAATTCTGCAAGGACAAGTCCGGAAAGCTGTTGCCATAAGGTAGATGCTCCACAGACATTACTTCTCTACAGACTCCACATCTGAGCCTTTTATTTCACTCAAGCTATTCCCTCTGTTGGATGAGGATGGTAACGATAAGCCCCTTTGCAAAACACTGAGCACTCAGTGGCTGCCTCTGCTGTAGCCTCAGGGAGCCCTGGCACAGCTGGAGGAGAAGCCCAGCTCACTCCCAAGGTCAGGCCAGGGGCAAAGGGCAGAGAATCCAGAGAAGGTGAGGGTGCGCTGTCGAAATGAAATGAAGGGAGGGCAAGCGAGCAGGGAGAGTGAATCCCACACCGCCGCTGCAGCTCCTGGCTGGTGATTCCACGATCCATTCATTCCCCCTTTAAAATCAACACGCACATCGCTCAACCCCAGCTTCCTCATCTAACAGACCACAGGCAGCCCAGCAGCCGCAGCACCGTGGCTGTAAGAGGTCATCTCCCAGCCTGGTGTCCTTAATGAGGCCCAGGAGCTGACAGCGGCAACAAGCATGGAGTATGAACGGGTGGAGGGATATCCCATTCCCTAAACTCCTGGAGACTGTGAAACGGCAGGAGTCCAGAAGCAAACTGTGGACTGAGGAGGCCCCTCCTGTTGGGAGAAGCGGGAAGCCATCCAGAGCTCCGAAATGATCTCTGTGCCGCTGGTCATAAAGAGACACACAGGTGGCTTCTGTTTACCACTACAGTGGTGGGACCAAGGGGAAGGTATATGGAACCAAAAATACATACCACAAGGATGGATTGAGCACAAACACAGAAGGAAAATGAATTGGCTATCCACTCTATGTGTCTGGTCTTTCTTAGCCATCACAACAGTCCTGGGAGGAAAGAATCATTGTTTACTGTGTGTGTGTGGGGGGGGGGGGGTATGCGGGCCTCTCACTGCTGTGGCCTCTCCCGCCGCGGAGCACAGGCCCCAGACATGCAGGCCCAGCAGCCACGGCCCACGGGCCCAGCTGCTCCACGGCACGTGGGATCCTCCCGGACCGGAGCACGAATCCACATCCCCTGCATTGGCAGGCGGACTCTCAACCACTGCGCCACCAGGGAAGCCCCATTGTTTACTTTTATTGATGAGGAAACTTGAGCCTTACTGAGGTTAAGTGACAAATAGGAAATAATAGAGATGGGATTTCCACATTTGCTGGGCTGCAAACACCACATTCTTTGCTCTGTACCACTCTAAGTGTTGCATGTAAAGACCCGTCCAGTTAAAGACCTAAACGTAAGGCCAGACACTATAAAACTCTTCGATGAAAACACAGGCAAAACACTCTATGACATAAATCACAGCAAGTTCCTTTTTGACCCACCTCCTAGAGTAACGGAAATAAAAAGAAAAATAAACAAATGGGACCTAATGAAACAAAAGCTTTTGCTCAGCAAAGGAAACCATAAGAAAGACGAAAAGACAACCCTCAGAATGGGAGAAAATATTTGCAAACGAAGCAACTGACAAAGGATTAATCCCCAAAATATACAAGCAGCTCATGCAGCTCAATATCAAAAAACAAACAACCCAATCCAAAATGGGCAGAAGACCTAAATAGACATTTCTCCAAAGAAGACATACAGATTGCCAACAAACACATGAAAGGATGTTCAACATCACTAATCATTAGAGAAATGCACATCAAAACCACAATGAGGTATCACCTCACACCAGTCAGAATGGCCATCATCAAAAAATCTACAAACAATAAATGCTGGAGAGGGTGGGGAGAAAAGGGAACCCTCTTGCACTGTTGGTGGGAATGTAAATTGTTACAGCCACTATGGAGAACAGTATGGAGGTTCCTTAAAAAACTAAAAATAGAACTACCATATGACCCAGCAATCCCACTACTGGGCATATACCCTGAGAAAACCATAATTCAAAAAGATACATGTACCACAATGTTCACTGCAGCACTATTTACAATAGCCAGGACATGGAAGCAACCTAAATGTCCATCGACAGACGAATGGATGAAGAAGATGTGGCACATATATACAATGGAATATTACTCAGCCATAAAAAGGAATGAAATTGGGTTATTTGTAGTGAGGTGGATGGACCCAGAGTCTGTCATACAGAGTGAAGTCAGAAGGAAAACAAATACCGTATACTAACACATATATATGGAATCTAAAAAAACGGTACTGATGAACCTAGTGGCAGGGTAGGAATAAAGACAGATGTAGAGAATGGACTTGAGGACATGGGGGTGGGGAGGGAAGCTGGGATGAAGTGAGAGAGTAGCATTGACATAAATACACTACCAAATGTAAAATGGATGGCTAGTGGAAGCTGCCGCATAGCACAGGGAGATCAGCTCGGTGATTTGTGACCACCTAGAGGGGTGGGATACGGAAGGTGGGAGGGAGGCTCAAGAGGGAGGGGATATGGGGATATATGTATACATATAGCTGATTCACTTCGTCGTACAGCAGAAACTAACGCAACATTGTAAAGCAATTATACTCCAATAAAGATCTGGGGGAAAAAAACACCACCGTCCAGTGCACCTTAGAGGAGGATGAAATGAAACCACCTTGGAATCAAACACGTCCAGGTTGGATGTATCCTTGTGCAAGTATAAACAGGAAATTGCAAGAGGAAAAGGCAAATGTCTGTGTATTTCTCCTAGAAGTGCTGGGAGGATGTTATGGATCATAAAACGTTTATGCCTTTGCAATTGTGGCATTTATGACAGCAAGAAATAGCTATCTCTTCCTGTTTATGAATATCACTAGAGAGTGAGTACAGAATATGGGAGAAAGGCTAAATGGGTCATTAGTTAAAATACGCTCAGGGGATTTTTCTGGGGAAATGCCAATAAGAGAATCTCAAAGACCACATCGCTTCAGGCTCATCCATTATGTAGTCAGCTAACGTTTACAGGGCTCCTGATATGTGCCAGTCTGTACTTGGTCTAAAGGTTTAGCTCCCAGGCCTTTCATGTACTCTTTGCTATTGGCTTACAAAGACTATTATCAGGTGATAACCTCTTCTGAGAGCAGCTGGAGTACTTACTAGCTGAGAAGCCCACACAAACACCAGAAGGACCTGGCACAGGGAAACCCTCAGCTAGACAGTAGTCTCCTCCTTCCCTCCATCCTTCTTTGTTCCTTGTTGGAACTATTAGAGAATTCCGAAAATGCTTAAAGTAATAGGTCATGGTTAGTTTGAGTTGGGGTTTACCAATCTATATGCAGCCACCCCCCCCAAAAAAAAGCAAGAAGAAAAAAGGAAATAAAATCAAGTGAGACTGAAAATTCCCTGACCTGTAAGAACTAAGGGGTGAAAAGCACCAGCTTACTTTGCTCGGGCTAATAAATACCAGGGTGGCAGGCAACCCACTCTCCCACTAATATGTATGTCCATCGGCAGACACATCTGCCTTTTCTGGCTCTGATCCTGGCCAACTGTCACGACTCTCAACAAGCATTTCTAGAGCCATGGCTATGCTCCAAGCAGAGCCTGATGAAAAACTCTGGAGGCCCCAGTACTAAAAGATTATGGCTACCCACCTCTACATAATCACGTTTTTAAATTGAAACAAAAACTCAAAACTCTGCATGTATTCTAAAATCACAGGGTCTCTTTCCTAGTTTTTTTAATTGTAAAACTCTGGCTACAGTCACTGAAGCTGAATTTGACTCCATCTTCTGCTCTGTTTCCTGCCTGTCTCACTGGTGCCCGAGCATCAGTGTATTTTGCCAACTGGCTAATCCAGTGGGAGTGCCAGGCACTGTCTGAGGTGCTACAAATATAGTGGTGAGCAAGACAGGCAGAATTCTACAGGCAGCTGGAATTCTGCTAGAGAGAGAAAATCAATAGCACACAAATAAGTCATATCACTCGAGGGAGTAATAAATGCTCCGAAGGGGAAATAAAATTGGACCCTGGTTCTCAGCCAGTGATTTGAGAAGGTATGTAAGGGGAAATAAATCACATTCTTCAGGGGTGTTCTTGCACTCCATGTCTATTCAGATTTGGAAGCTAATGTTGCAGTGACCAGCATCTCTCGGGAGCCATCATCTCCTTGGTATCCCAGAATAATCAGAAGTGATGGACATGAGTCAGAGCTGGAAGACAGTAAGCCATTTATTGACTTTTTTTTATAAGCAACCATCTCGAGAGCAGGCATTGAGCCAGCTCACATGCATAAACCTTTCCTCAAAGACCTACTAGCTCATCCTCTCAAATCTCCTCTTCATTCATTCCTGCTTCTTATCACAATAATCTTCCTCCCATGACAAACAGAGTGATTATTAAGAGAAACAGCAATGGAAGCCTTTAGATGTTGTTCTTGGAAACAGGGTCCCAGCTGATGTTCTTCGTGGAGACTCTTGGAATGTTGTGTTCTTCAAACCTGCCAACAGGCACTATCTTAGCCTCCAGAAGTTTAGTAGTATTCCGGGTGGGCCACTTAAAACCCACACACATCCATCCATATATGAAAATAAAATGTGTCTAAGTTACAGAAATCCAGCAGAGCAAATAAGGAAATGTGTTCACTCTCAAATTCTTGCTAATGACAATGGGACTCTGAACCAGAAGAAATGCTCCAGACTCTTAGCTGAGGGTCTGCTTAGACAAAAATAAGTAGGATGTTCAAGAAGGTTTCTCAGCAGAGAACTAAATGAAGTAGAAGGTGGCCAACCAAGGCAGCCATTTCCTACACAAGGGGATGCAACCAGGCTCTTCCAAATTTTTTGAGTTCACCTTCAGTTTTCTGCCTTGCCAAAGGATCGAGTTCTTTGTCAGCTCTGTCAATAGCAAGTAAGGAAACAGTCTATAGAATAAGGCCATTTCTAGGCTGCTTCTCCACCTCCCAAGATCATCAAAGTTACTGATGCTGGATAAGCAGTCATGTCGATTGGGTTTAGGTTTTCAAAGACTATGGTACTCATGACCCTATGCTAAAAGCGTATAATATATTCACTTGGCAGCAGAAATTCTTGCAGTTTCCCAACTGCTCCTGTGCTCTGTTGGGCCTCCTAACTCTTGCACAAGCTTTTAGCCTTGTCTGAAATGGTCATTATCTTTATTACCTGGTTAATACCTGTGAGTATTATATACCCGTGAGTATATATAAGATGCAGTTCAGGTGTAATCCCCCCTGATTCTCCCACTTCTGGGCCAGGTTCCTGTTTTCTGGTCTCTGTGTTTCCCCCACTGTCACAGTGCAGGGAACCACTAGTACTTATCCATCCACCTCAGCGGATGAGGGGCTTGCCTGGAAGTTATAAGGAGCAATGGCTGAGGGCTTGGGATTCTGGAGTCAGTTGACCTGGGTTAAAATCCTGCTCCTCCGCTTTCCAGGTATAAGACACTGGGCAAGTTTCTTAATGTCCTAGGCCTAATTTTCAGTATGAGGATATAAACAGCATCCACCGTGGAGGGTCACTGCCAGGCTGAAGGAGATGAGGCACGTGAAGGGCTTGGCACGGCCCAGCGCCGCTACTCGGCGAATAAACGGTAGCTACACTTACTGCCTTTTTCATGTCCCTTGAATCATTCACCGTGGTCGCCTCTCATGGCTGGAGTACAGAGAACCTGGAGAAGGATAAACAGTAGGTACCAAGACTGGGATGGCAGTTGGCACTTTGAATGCCAACATAAGTATTCGGGACTGTGTTAAAGGTTATGGGGAGCCATTGAAGGTTTATGAACAGAGACGTGTCTCAAAGGGATGCTTTAGAAAAAGCCCTCTGGAGGCAGGCTAAGAGACGGGTTCAAGAAAAGGAGGAACCAGGTGGAGGAAGCTCTGTTAGGAGCCTATGGGAAGAATCCCGGAGAGCAGCGTGCTGAGGCCTGGCGTAGAGGCATGAATGAGAAAAACTCCAAAATAGAAATGACAGCTTGGGTTTGCGGAAGAAGAAAGAAAGAAATTTCAGGCTTGGTAACTGAGGAGAGGCAGTAGTGTTGCCATCAACAGAACTAGGAAGTGGAAAAAAGAGCACTGGAAAGGGGAGAAAGTCAGTTAGGCATTCAAAGACAAGATCTCTGCCTTCAAGAGGGCTTCCAATAGAGGTTAGGTAACATGTCTTGGAGTAAAAAGAGCCTGGTGCTCTGGGCTCTAATAAGATCACTGTTATCACAGGACTGCTCGCAGACCTAGACTCACCAACGACACAGCTGCATCCACACAACCACACATGCGTGTAGAGAATCCATGCACACAACACCAGACCATAGACACACGTAGACACACAGATGCAAAAACACATTGACTCATACCCTCTTCCACTGATGAAGCTGTCTTCTCTCATACTCACATGGACATACAATTTCTCATTCACAAGTACACACACACACACTCACACAAACACACACGAATTTTAAGATGTAAAATGACAAGTGTTCATGGTGACATGAGGATCAGTGGTCTTGGGGACTGTGTAGTTATGAGGATCAAATGAGAAGACTCTGGATTGAGTCAAAATTGTATCAGAGAAGAGAACATTGGAAAATGTAAGAGAGTGATGTCATTCCTAAACTAAGAGCTTGGTTTTGCTCCTGAGTTTATACGCAGGTCTTGTGAATGGTGGTTCTTCATTTTCCATGCATTCTTTGCATTGACTCATACATTTTCTTCATCTCAAATCTGGGAGTTATCTATCGCTGGGGTTGTTATTATTCCCATTTTTCAGATGACGACACCAAAACTCAGAGCGGAAGTGTCTTGCTCAAGATTATATTGTTAATAAATGGTGGAACCAGGATTCAAATTCAGGTCTGTCTACCCCCAAATCAGTTACTCTTTTTAACTACCATGTGGTATCTGAAATGGCTCACAAACTAGGGTTGCAAGAATAAAAAAGTCTTCATATATTGCATGGAAACAAGGCAGGATTTTGGAGGTTGATGAGAAAGAGAGCATAGTCATTATTCCTTTTTTGGTATCACTTTTTGCAACAGTTCCAATTTTTAAATTGTGCTGAAGAAAAGAAAATAAAGCAAGTGAGGCTATTTGTTCAAATAAAAGAAGCAATGATAAGATGACAGAGTGCCCTAGAATGGAACAGGAAAAGCTCTCAGGACAAAACTTTAAAGTTGAGCTTCAGAGACAAGCATAGGAGAGAGAAAGGTCATTGGGGTGCTGGAAGATGAAAGAAGAGAGCTTGGGTGCAAGATTCCCATCAACTCAATATTCTCATTCCCATTTCCCTTATCTCTGAGTACTGAGGCTGGGTAGCAGCAGCATCTTAAACACGCCCATAACATGGGCAGCTGCATGGGTATGGGGTCAAAAGGTCCACAAGATAATATGAACCATATCTTTCTTTCCCAATAGACTCCAAAAGGACAGGAGCTTGGACCTTCATATCAGCGATCTTGTAAGTGTGTTCATATTTTATGCCTTTTCTTGTGGGGGACAAGCACATTTCTCATAGTCTGATACATGGGAAGTTAAGAGGCAGGACCCAGAGGAAAAGAGAGGCTCCTCCCCAGTCACTAAGAAGGCAAAATGGTGCCCTGGCCAAGTGCATGGCCTGTGGAGCTGACAGCCTTTAGGCAAATAATTTCACCTTTCTCTGTCTCAGTTTACTCACCAATAAAAGTGGTTATAATAGTACTTACCTCCCAGGGTTAGTGTGGATTAAATTAGTTAATTCCTTTAAAGATATTAGAACAATACCTAGCACATCAAAAGTATGCAATAATTTTTCCTTTTATCATCAATAACATCATCTTTATCACTGTAGTTAGAACACACTTGTCCAGTATAGTCATCTCTGAGAACCAAAAGGAAATGCTGAGGCCTTCTGGAGAACTGATAGGGAAACAGAGGTCCAGAGAGGGAAAGGGATTTGCCAAGGTCATATAGCTACAGAGTAGTCCCCACCTAGTTCTGTTAGGACATCCAGATGGCTCAGTGGATATGGTTAAAGGGACTACGAAGAAGGCAAAAGGCCAACCAGCTCCCACAGAACCAACAGAAGCAAAGGAGAGGCGAGGTGAGCTTTGCTGAACACCAAGCATGTGCCAGGAATCGTTCTGAGCACCCATCATCCATGGAAGGAATTGATGTACCCATGTTAGATACGAGAAAACAGAGTCTCAGACAGGATGGATAACTTGTCCAAAGTCATGGGGCCAAGGTTCATTTGTGTTCAAGATTATTTCTCCTGAGGCTGCCTTGTCCCTGCCCACCCCCAAGAAAGACCTGGACCAAACTGCAGGAGAGGAATGTTTCTCTCCAGCTGCAGGCACCGCGCAGCTCACCAAAGGCTGTCTTCACTCCAATCACCCTCTGACTCATACAAAACATTTTTCTCCTTTCCTTTCAGACGCACCTCCTGGAGCCGGTGGGGATAAGCCAAGGGCACACCTAACAGGTAATTCTTCCGGGTGGGTTTTCCAGGAGACTATGGGCCCTGGGCTTGAGGTTTCTTTCAGTGTTTGCCAAAACTCATTCTTGTAGCTTTAAACTGGAAACCACACCCTTTGGTAACAGACTCCTCCTCTCAGTCAGGGTCTTCAGATGTCTTCCTCTCTCGAAGTGTCCAAAGCCCCATGTTTCTTGGGCATTTTCTTCCAGATTCTATCAGCTCTCTTCCTTATCTACTGTTTCTCTCTTTCATTCTCACACTCAGTCATTCAGAAATGGCTTTCCTCAGATTCAGAGATTCATGTAATTTTGAATCTAGTCAAAGATGAAAGCTCCCCTAAGCCAATTTATTGAGTCCATTCAAGAAGTTATTGGACACTTAGATTCAGGTAGGTATTTCTAAAGAATTTTCATTGATGTAAAGAGATTAAGAGCAATCTCTTAACATCACCGGTTGGCCAGATTCCCAAGTCTAGTGTCGAAATTCCTGACACCTCACATCTGGAGTCACATATACTTCTACGACTCCAGAGAAAAGAGCAAGACAGTGCAGAAATACGTGTTAAAAATCCATTGATACTACATATAAAATAGATAACTAATGAGAACCTACTGTATAGCTCAGGGAACTCTACTCAGTGCTCTGTGGTGACCTAAATGGGAAAGAATCCAACAAAGAGAGGATATATGTATACGTATAGCTGATTCACTTTGCTGTACAGTAGAAACTAACACAATATTGTAAAGCAACCATACTCCAATACAAATTTTAAAATAAATAAATAAACTTTGCTGAATCCATTGAAAAACTAGAAAGTTAAAAAACAAGCATATTCTTCTGAGCTGTAAGAAAACCTGCAACCCAGAAGGGGGATATCCTTGTGGCCCACAACACCTGTCTTAACGTTTGACCAAGAGGGAACTGCGGTGAGTCCTGAGTGAGGATTAGGACCAGGGAGATGCCAGTCACCATCACTTACCACTTGCATCTAAGAATGGGGGTTATTGAACAGGCTGGGCAGGAAAATCCTAGAAACTGAGTATGGAGATGCCAACCCTCTTCCTATTGAATGGGGGGAGTGGAAATGGGGAAAGGAATCTAGGTTCTACTGAGCTTTTAATATGTACCAAGCACTGTGGTAGGCAGTTTACATCCAGGATCTCTTTTAATCTGCGTATCAGCAAAACAGGATGGGGAAACTGAGGCTCAGACAACTAAATTCACTTATCCCAAGTCATAGGACTAGGAGGGTTGAGATCTGAGACTGACTCCAACTGTTTCCATTACAAATACTTCCTACCCAATCTCCTACTTGCTGCTGTGTTGGCCTAATTGCATACCAAGTTAATAGAACTTGCTTTGTCTAGAAAATACCTGATTTTTGCTTTTAATCATCTGAGATGAATTTGTTAAATCTATTGCATCACCCACAAAGGAGTAGAGACTATAAGAGGTGACTAATAAAAATGCCCTTTACAGATCTTGCAAAGAAGCAACAGAGCTCTCCAGGGGCCACTTAGTACAGGGGCCAGGGGAGACACACATATTCTGAACATGTGTCATAATTGCAAAAGAAGCCATAGTCTAGTCAGCAATGGGAAAAACACTTTAGAAAAATCCAGGAACCAGGTTTTTGGTCAATTACCAGGTGAGAAGTTTGCTTAACACTTACTTAAATATGACCTATCCCAAAACTATGGCCAACGGTGCATAATGGTAATTGCTATGGATTTCAAAAGAGGTTGTAGGAAATTAAAATGTGTTTTAATTTTTTCTGAAAAGTATTAGTTTTATTGCAGGTTATCTTATTTGGTTTGAATCAATGGTGTGATTCTATTCTTTTTTTTCTGCTATAGATATAACCTCACAAAAAGCATTCATTCATATGTTCTATATAACATATACTTGTAAATAATGCAAACATAAAAACATATAAAAATATATAAAATGAAACAGGCTTATTTTTTAATCTGTCAAAATGAAAGATGTTAGTTTATTTGAGGAAAGAAAATAAATATGTATTGAGTAACACTGTATCCAGCCACCATGATAAATATGTCCATGTCTCTTTCACTCATTTGATCTTCAGAACAACACTATAAGGGAGCTTTGTCTCCAGTTCACAGACAGGAAAGTGAGACTCAGAGAGAAGAACCAACATGATACAGAGTCGGAAGCCCGGAGCCCCAGTCCCTTTCACTCCACAACTCAATTATATTTTGTCTTACATTTTGGCCCTGTTGATGTGGGAGAAGCATTTACAAAATCTTCTGGATCTCTGGTGTTCTGCAAGCTAATTTTTTATTAATTACTACCTGTGTTTCATGTGGCTTTGGACCATGCATTGGAAGGGAGTAACAAGGAACATGACTCTCTCTCTCTGCAATGCCCTCTGTCTGTAGCAGAGCATTTCTGAAACCAGAAGCCTAACAAAAGTAAATGTAGTTTAGAGGATATTCCTAATTCCACATTAAAAAAAAAAAATTAACCATCTCTTAATCCTTTCCACAGGTATTATTATCTCCTTTTCCTTTCTTCTTTTTTTCTTATTTGTTTGTTTTTTAAGGAAAGGTACATCAAAAAAGCAAATCTTTGCTTAGTAAAGAAATACTTTAAGCAAAAGGATTATCACAAGGTGGGGAGGTAGGGGAGGTGAGGGACTACTGCAGGCAGGAGAACCTCTGACCATAAAGTCTGCAAGTGTCTCAAGAGTTAGGCTAAAAGCGTTTTTCTTTTATAGAGAGGAGGACACAAAGCTGAAATGAACCAGGTGTGGGGAAGTGGGATGAAAGGTTGGCTTGACAGGCTCAGAGAATGTTTTACCCTGAGGCCAGCCTATTTTCAGGAGGCTGGTTCAGGTTGAGGGTCAGGTTGAGGGTGGGCCAAAGTTCAGGGGCCTGGAGGAAGGAGAGAAACTTAACTGAAGTTTGGTTAAAAAACATTTTGTTCCGATGAATCAGTGAGGATAAAACAGTCCAGCTAATCACTTATGAAGCAAAGAATGGGAATTGGGAGGGGCTGGTGTCTGGCCCTGGCACAGTTAAACAAGGGAGGTCATCCATCAGTTTTATCTAGGTCACTGGGGAAGAGGAGTTCTTTGTTGTAAGCTGTTTTCCAAAACACAGAGGAGTAAAGAGATTTTTTAACCTTAACTCTTTTCCAGGATCACAGGGCTCAGGAAAAAATTCAAGATTTTCAAATAAGAAAACTCAGGCTCAGAGAGGCAAAGCAATTTGCTTGAGGTCACCTACCTAAGATGCTACTCTCTGAACAGATGTGTATGTCCACTCACACATCCTCTACTCATTCCTCCTCAAGGAACTTGCTAGCTGTTGGTTTTATCCAATCTCTTTACTCTTTGAAAATGATTTAAGACTCTTTTTAGCAAATTCCACAGGTTCTGACACAAGCAAATGAAACCTCCCTCTTGTCTTTGCAGTTGTGAGACAAACTCCCACGCAGTCCTTGAAAAATCAGTTCCCAGCTCTGCATTGGGAACATGAACTTGGCTTGGCCTTCACCAAGAACCGGATGAACTACACCAACAAATTTCTGGTGATCCCAGAGTCAGGAGACTACTTTGTTTACTCCCAGGTCACATTCCGAGGGACCACATCCGAGTGTGGTGAAATCAGCCAAGGGAGCCGACTAAACAAGCCAGACTCCATCATCGTGGTCATCACCAAGGTAACGGACAGCTACCCTGAGCCGACCCAGCTCCTAATGGGGACCAAGTCAGTGTGTGAAATAGGCAGCAACTGGTTCCAACCCATCTACCTAGGGGCCATGTTCTTCCTGAATGAAGGGGACAAGCTCATGGTGAACGTCAGTGACATCTCTTTGGTGGATTACACAAAAGAAGATAAAACCTTCTTCGGAGCCTTCTTGCTATAGTGGCAAGGCAGATGTCGTTGTGTGAAGGTCCTCTGCCTCTTAGCTCCTAATTTTCCTCATTCATATGTAATTATAACTAGAAGGTTTTTTTGGAACATCCATAGAGACAGTGGTTAAGCCATGAAATTTAGGGGCCCAAAGTTCACACTTTATGTGCCTTACTGATGAGAATACTAATTGGAAAAAGGCATAAGAGAACAGACCTATTATCATGGTTTCTTGGAAGAGTGGTGAGTTTCTAAACATTAAAACACTGATCACCAGATGAACGGAACATTTCCACGCCTTCCTACTACACATTTGTCACCAGAGGGCCCAGATACTGTTCAATTTTATTATGAAGCATTTGCTTCGGTTCAGGAACCTTGAAAACAAAACCTAATGCCCTAGAAAACAGTGTAAACCCTTGAGAGGCAAAATCCTACGTCAGTTCCTCTAAACACATACTTTAATGCCTTGCCTACAAAAATGAAAAGAGAGCTGATATTTCTCATAAATGTTCTCAAAAAAAGAAACTGATTTTCACGCCATCTATGGCAAGTGAGAAAAACTACCTTTCTCTTTACTATGTACACATGCATCAAAACAAGCAAGTGTGAGTTCCACATGTGTATGTCGAAATACATATAACAATAGCATCTATTCAGAACAGTGTTCTTGAGCGCCTTTTATGTGTGTGCTACCTTAACCCAAAAGACACTATGAAGACTTGAGACAGACTCTACCCAAATGTATATGAATACACTAGATGGCTTCTGGTCAAATATCGCTCTACATATTCCAAGGACTAATTCTAAGTTCTAACAAATCAGACACTGTTACAGAAGATTTCTGAAGCTCTCCTGACTATGTAATATAACCAGCTGATTAGGTCACTCAAAAAACTTGAAGACAGAGTTCTAGCTAACAGACCAATTATATAACAAACTTGACTGATGCCAAGAGACAATGGATTTATTCCCTGGGGGGGAAATATCAGTCACCACATCTGGAGATGTTAACCGAGATCTGCTCTGAGGTTTGATTCACAACTTTCTATGCAGAGCGTTATATGGGTATTTTTCTCTTAAAATATTCAAAGGGATTTAAATGTGGAATTGGCTAATCAGCCCAGCCAAGGCATCTTTCCTGAAGAAGAGGCTGAACATTGAGAAGGTCCTTCCATTGCCTCAATGAGTTCATATCCTCTAATCCGTATGAGTTTTCCGCACTCATATGTCAAGGGTTGGAGAGGCATTTCTGCTCTCTTAGCCTCTGTTGACTTGTCTGTAAAGGAGGAATCCACCAATCTGTTTCCCAGGATCAAATGAGCTCATGGGGATGAAACATGCTAACTTCAAGCATTCTGTGAAGTCTGAGAGCATGTCAGTGTGACATGCGGAGTGATCTCCAGCACCTTGGGCTCTATAATAAATGTTCCCTATTGTGAGAGACCTCACAGGTTGGTCTGAAAGCAAATTTGGCAATGACATCACTCTTACTTACTCTTTTCACCAGGAGACTACAGCGGCAGAGACATGCATTATGGGGTTCCTGAACATGATGACTGGTGTAGCAGTACTTGATCAATATCTGTTGAGTCATAATTAAATAAAAATTAACTTCTAATTTCTGAGTTGGGAGGTTAAGGTTCTAAAGCCCTCAGCTTCTCAAAACAGCACAGGCCCAGCATGAGCACAGAGCAGGGCACGGTCACCTCCACCCGGTTCAGAAGTGACTTCACAAGGGGAGTGAAGTGACTTCACAAGGGGAGTGAAGCCTGAGTGACTCCTGAAAAGAGGTGGGCAGGCAGCGGATGGCCTCAGGGAAAGGGCATCTCAGACAGACTAATTACCCTTTACTTAAAGCAGAAAGGAAAGGTTCCTCAGTAACTACGAACTCAGCTTGATGAGAGAATGTTTCCTCAACCGACTCTTAGAACAATATTTATTGTTAAATCAGGAATGCTTTATCAATGACTCCAGTCTGGCCCCAAGATCAGAACTAACACCCTATTAGGGAAGGAAAATGCTCTGCCTGCACCTCCATGAGCACACCCAGCAACCTGGGATATGGCAAAGGATCTGCATGCATAGAAGAGTCCAGAGTCCCCTCCACTGAAAGGAACCCCTATACCAAGGGCCCTCAAACCTTCCCTCTCTTCCACAGGGAGTCTGGTGAATTTGGAAGTTTATCCAATAGGAACTCCCTACTACCCTGGAAGCCTTGAGGCCTTGGAAAAATCCCTGCCACACATTTGCTTTGCTCCTGTCATAAGCTTGTTTATTGAAGATTGTATTGTGCTCAAGTCGTCACTGCTGAATTTGTTAAATTCTCTCTGATATTTCTTTTACTGTTCAGATAGGCCCAGCCAGACGTTCCTAGTGGAACTCAAGTCAGAACTTCTGTTTCCTAGGCATTATGTCCATAGCAAAACTTAGCATACTAGTTGGGAGAGTGAGGTGGGAGAATGCTTTTTAAGAATGTGATGGTCCCCTAAAAGGAGTAAATGGGGTGCATCCAAAGATTTGGAAGGGAAAAAGGAGCACGCTTATGTGCTTTAGAAAATAGTTAATTTAGGGAGAAAATGTTTTACCGATTCCACGTCTCTGAAAAGGCTGAATTCAAATCAATTCCACAAACACTTACTGAGTACCTACTTGCCCTGGGGATACAAAGCTCAATTATTTTAGTCTCAGACGTATTCATTCTAACTGCTTAGCACCTCCACTGTCTGCAGATCCTTTATTATTTTGGTTGTATTAGCTAATTAATTAGCTAACTTTAGACACATGGATATTTTCTCATTACGAAAATGGGTGACATTTGATGAAGGATGAGCATTAACAAAATGACTTGTGTTTACTCTAAGTGCTTTTTTAAATAGCTATTCAAGGATAGTTCTCCATAAATAAAAGGGGGGAAAATAAAGGTACTTTCTGTGCTAAAATCCATTATTTAAGCCACATGTAGAGAAAGGTTTATTATCTCCTGGACTAGAGTTTGGCCATCAACACCCATGAAAATATTAGAACTTTACGGATAACCCAGATGTTTTGAAAAGCCTGTGTTTCTCAGCCAATACAGAAGCCATGATCAAAATGCATGGGGTCACTAGTATTTTGACCCTGGTTTAGATCTATTTGGAACAAAATTGCTTAAGCTACTAAAATTCCTAGCTTTTTTTGACTAACATACTGTAGAATGTGAAAAAGTACACTTTCACATCCAGAAAGGTGTCTGGTTCAGTTCAATAACTAGGCATGCCAGAGCCCTTGCCTCTATTTCAGTCTAGGCTATGTCACCCCAGAGGAAATTCCACCTCTGCGATTGTCAATAACCCCTCTGGCTTATAAAAGTTCAACTAGCTCACTGTGCACACGGCAGGTCTGTTACCAAGTTTCTCTCGCAAGGTATTTTCCCAAGTCCTCTCCCTGTCGTGTTTCCATGATTGTGACACTGGGGATTAATTCTTCAGCACAGGACTCTTTACACGTTACACCTTGCAAAACACATGCAGAAGCCACTCGCCTCAAGACTTCTTACTCTCCCAGGACCCAGAGTCCTGGAAGTATTCTGCCATTTTTAGGAGAAATTTTTTAAACAATGTACCCCTGTCCTGGATATTAAGAGCTATTGCATCACACTGACAGCTGGGCCTGGGAAGAATTCAGTGGACTGTTAACCCCTGAATGCTTTTGCTCCAGCAGTGAGAGAGTGAGGGTCAGAGCAGTCACATCTATGCCCTGCTCCACTCTGTTAACCATATTTACAACTTTCCAAGCTCTGAGACACATTTACCCCCTGCCATCCATTCCATCACCCATTTTAAGAAGAAAATACCATACCAGCTCAGACAGGACTTACTTGTTCAGGACCACACAATGAGTTAATGGTGATCTAGAGCTAGGATACTGTTCCTCTGAATCATAATCCTAGGCTCACCCAATTACCCTCTGCTCTTATTAAATAGTAATTAATAATAACTGGAGGAGAAATTGGAGGAAGACATGAGAAATATTATCAAATATCTATGGGGTGACGTAGAAAGGGGGAAGAAATTTCTTCCATGTCTCCCTAGAGGAAAAAGCTAGGGCTAATAAGTTGAAGTTACAGGGTTACCATTTCTGGCTTGATATCCAAATGAACTTTCCACCCCAAAACAGAATGTCTCCAGATAGTGATTGCTCAGTCCCAGGAGACATTCAAGCAAAGGGCTCATCTCAAGGCTTTTGTAGAAACCATTCCTTCATTGAGGTGAGAGAAAGGATTGAGCCAAAGGATTTCTGAGGTCTTTTCCAAATCTTTGATTACATGGTCATTTTTCAATTGACTTCTGTGTGTTCTATTTGATCATTAAGAACCTGACTGGTCTTGTCAAGAGTTCTGGACTTCTAGCTTAGAAGTGGTTGCCATTTCCCACTTGTTCAGAGATTGTCCAACACAGTGACTCTGAGATGTTGACCAATAGAGCACATCATGGAATTTTAGAGCTGACGGGATCTGCAGAGCTTATCTGCTCCAAGTTACATCATTTTAAGGATGAAGGAAGCAAGGCTCAGAAAGGTGACGTAAATGGCCCAATGCCAGACAGTAGCTAGTAGCAGCGTGAGGCTAGAATGCGTATCTCCTGACACCCAGCCCAGCAATCTTTCCATGTCATCCACGACTCAGTTATTTTCTTGAGCATATGTCACATGGCAGCACTTACCTAGATGCTGGAGAGCCAAGGCAAGAGGGAGTATGACAGGCAAGTCCCACTACCATGTTGCATATGCGTTCAGGAGGAAGGAGACACACAATATTGAGTAAATAAAGTAGCTGAACTTAATCAGATGACTTTATTTGTAAAGTCATTAAAATATGTAACTTCCCCCCTTTTGTTTCAGGGGTGAAAAGATTAAACAAGTATAGGTGTTTATGTGGTTTTAATGATAAGCCCCATGTGCTTCTACTGATTTTATGTTTTATGTTAAAACATCACAAACCCAAGGTAAATTGCATATTGTATGTTGTTGGATATGTATTTAACAGATATAAGTGCCCCGTCTTCCAGCACTACTGTATGGATTCCAATCACTGTGAATGAAATGTTGTACGTGTGTAAAGTACTTAATAGATGTAACTTAATAAATTGGCATTGAAAGCTGCAGAATTTTAATAATTAGATCAATTCTTTTGTCCATCTGTTCATTTATTTTTCTTTCTAGATTAAGGTCTAAGGACAACCTCTTGGGGTTTTAAAATGCCTCTAGTTCTCCATGTATTTGAGTTCAAAATGGCAACTGATTTTCACAGGTCATAATAAATCCTATGACAAACTGACTATGAAACCCCACAGGTTGCGCCACTCTGGTCAGATGAGGGAAAGGAAGAGAAGGAGGGAATATACTTAGTTCCTTTTATGAATTAGGAGACTCTGTGGTTAAGTGGCTTAAACTCACAGCAAACAACCCTAAAAAAAGAGAAAGAAAGGCCAGAGAGAGTCATATTAGTACTTGATGGAGCCAGAATTTGGACCCAGGTCTCTCTGACACTATACATGCTGCCACTCATGAAATGGCAATCAGCAAGAATTAAAAGGGTTCAACTCATCCATCTCTTTCCACTTCCCAGAGCAATAGTTAGTCACCATTGATGCTCAGCCAATAATAGGGTGGGACCATATTAAATTGCCATTTCTGTGGGTCAAAAAGGGTCACATTGAAATTTCATTTGTTTCCAGCTAATAGCTGTAGGTAAAATGAGACATGGATTAAGGGAGAAGAGGATAACGCTCTCCTCCAAAAACTCAGTCTCAAAATTTCCCCTCCCAGTGGGAAATCTAAGCATGTAGTAGTGTCCTTCTGAAATTCAGTTCTCACTTTTAGCTTGTACCCAACTCCTGGGAGTGATGAGAACAAAACATTTTTTACCCTTATGTAAAGAAATGAATTATTTGCCCTGAATTTATTAAAAGCCAAATGTCTACAAAAGTCATAATGCCAGTTCTCCAGATGAAAAAGATTGTTCTCCTAATCCAGCTACCAAACACAACTTTTGCACTCAGTTCTCAGAGACTCTTCATCCCTAGGAACTTTAGGTCAAGGAGACAAAACTGACCACCTGTTAGATAGTCTGACTATCTTTATTTACCATCCCTGTTCACATTGCTTCCACTCACCCACATGTACACACCAAAATAATAGTAATAATAATAACAATGCTCCAGGGTGGAATTGTAGAAAACACAGTGGATTGGAGTCAACAGATCTTCGTTCCAGGCCCAGGTCTGCCAGCTGGCAAATTCTGAGGCCTTGGGCCAACCACTTCATTCCTATGAATCTCAACGTCCTCCTGTGAGAATCATGAGTAGCAGTGGATAAAGTGAGCTAAAGCCCCTTCCGTTTGTAGTTTAGAAACTGGTCTCAATATTCTATGCTTATAATGCTTGACTTTCAAACGAGCTTCCCTTTTTCAGTGTGTGGGGGTAGAGGAGAGGGTTTCTGCAAGGGAAAGCAAAATTCCCCATGTACTGTACACTTCATGTACCTTACACTTGGCACACAGGGACTTTTTACCCCTTCGGGGCATGAAATGGAAAGGTAGCTGGAACTGAGACCTCAACTCCAGGGTCGGTGAACGCTGTTCCATGCTGACAACACTCTCCATGCCCCTCTGCCCCTCCCACCCCAATTCTCCACCGGGCATGGCAGCCCACTCACCATTCCACATAACAGGGATGGCCCCTCACGGGCTGAGGTTGGACTTTAACACTAGTGCTTAAGCAGGCATTTTTGGTGTTCTTACTTATGGAACACATTGAACTCAACTCTTCAGACAGTTCATCTTACTTCCCAATGTGATGAGATTGCACTATTACCCCATTTTACATATGAGGGAAATGAAGCCTAAAAGATTAAGTTTACCTGCCCAGAATTACTCAGCTAAGTCAACATTTGAACCCAGGCAGGATAAAAGTGCCCAACTCTCAGGGTTTATTGTTAGCAGTAAATAACAATCACTGACATTTAGTGGGCACTTAGATAAGCACTGCATCATCTCATTTAATCCTCAGTCAGAGGCTGATTTCCTAGTCTCAAATCAGTAAAACACATCTGCTCCCACAGAGATTGGCATTCTCAGGAACGGACCTCCAAAGATGACTGGGTCTTCCGTTCAGTGTAATACCACTGATTGAACAACCACTCTAACCTGAGAAGGGATCCAAGGATGCCCTCCCTTCCTGAATACCACGTCCCACTTGATGTCCTAATCCCGGTACCTGGAATAGGAACACTGGCAGCACCACTGTCCTGTCAGCTCAAAGTTACCCCGGCCGGGAGGCCCTAAATCTGGACACATTCATCCCTCACGCCAGCTCCAGCTCACTTGATTTCCTTCTCTACTGGCCCCAGGGTCTTGGCAATATCACCGCCTACCACTAGAGCCCCATTTTGCCTTTGTCTTGATTCTCCATTCTGCTTTTGTCAACCCCAGAAAGATCTGAGCACCTACCCAGGGCCAAGCACGATGCTAAGCATGTTGCAAACACAATTTCCTTTTAGTGTTTTCACAAAACACTAGAGGGTAGATACTATTACCAGTATGGCTAGTTTGTAAATGAGGAATCTGAGGCTCAGGGAAGCACAGTGACTTTCTCAAAGGCACACAGCCAGAGTGATAAATCTGGATTTGGATCCATCAGTCAGCCTAATCCCAACCTCTTATCCACCGTCATGTTCTGCTTCTCTGTTTTGCCCACGTCTCTACCTCTTACCCACTGCGTGGCCTTGGGCAAGCCATCTAACGTCTCTGGGCCACAATGTGAATTTCTAAGTTCACTTCCAGCCTAAGATTCTCGGAATCCCAGCTGAGCAATGCCAGAATTGTCATCATTCCCATATTATAGATGAGTAAGAGCAGGTCTTTCTTTTTAAGGGGACATCCTACCCAGATCCCTCTCCTCTCCAGGTTGTGCGCTCATCCCAGGGGACCATGATGAACCGTCATCAAAGCCTTTCCCAGGGGGCTCTGTCCCCAAGCAAAGCGACTTGTCTGGCTGTATGTTTATCTCATGCTTTACAGGGCAATAGTTCTCAATTTTGACTACACTTTGGCCAGAGCTGGGGTGGGGGATGGGGCTAGATTAACAAAACCTGATGTCCAGGCACTACCCCAGACTGATTAAATCAGAATCTCCAACAATGCAAGACAAGCAACTGTATTTTTTTTAACTCCTAGGTAATTCCAAGGTGCCGCCAGAGTTGAACCAGAATTTTTGAAGCACTGGCGTATGAAGCAAAAAGCAAGGCCCTGAAGCTAGACAGATCTGCCTTATGGTCTCAACTCCACCCTGCTCCAGCTGTGAGCCCTCAGACAGATTAGTTAGTCTAGCTGAGCCTGACCTTCCTCATCTGCAAAATGAGAATGATAGTGCATGCCTCAGGTGTCCTTGTGAAGATAAAATGAGATATTGCCCATGAAGGTGCATGGCCCCTGCTCAGAGCTCAATAAATGGCGGCTGACATTCTGTCAGAAAACGACGTGAGATTCTGCTCCCTGTATTTCTTTTCTTCCGCATTTAAGGAAGCAAAAGCAAATTACGGAAGTTATAAGATTATAATGAAATGGCGTAGGGTAGATGATGAGCTGCAGATTTGGTTATTCATTCATTCAACTGGTATTTAACAAGCACCCTCCATGTGTTAGGCTCCTGCTGGGAGTTGTGAGTGAAATCGGCATGGCTATTGAGCTCACCAAGCTTCCAAGCTATTGAGTTGAAATCGTGAGGGGGGTACAATAAAGGAATTACAAAATAATAATACATTCTGATAAGCCATCATCTAAAGGAAACAAACAGGGTGCAAAGATAGAGAACAAGAGGGACCCACATAGGTGATTCAGTGTGTCTGATTTAGTAACATTTGGACTGAGGGCTCCACAACACAATTACTGACTGATAGCAAGCATGACTCACCCAGTGGGTATTGCTAATTACTAGGTTCCGGGGCAAAGAACAAGATGACTGAGCACTGGCCAGCTGCCAGCTGTCCCTGAGCCAAAAGCAAATGAGCTGCACCTTGGACTCCTCTGGCACGGCTGGTAACAACCACCCCAGCAATCCCTGGAGCTCCATTCCATGCTCTCAGATGGGAAACATTTCTCCTGTACCACTGCGTGGGGATCGAGAACGCTTCTTGGCACTCTCTGCGGTTTTTTAGAAGTGACACCCAACTGGACTTTGCTTCCTGTGCTAGGGAACTCTCCCAGTTATTGCCCTGGCACTAAGAAACACAATCTGACACAATAAAAAAAATTAGTGGCATGTATCCCTTCTCCCAAGAGTTCCATGGAGAGGAGAATAGGGTCTGGATGACAGTAACCATTTTATAGAGAAGTAAACTGAGGCCTAGAGAGGAAACCATCAGGCCCAAGGATTCACAGGAATAAAGGGGGCCATGTCTGAGCAACACCAATACAGTGTTCCCAGCCCCTACAGTGCTCCCCTAGAGGGTGTGGTCCCTGAGCAAAAGGGCCAGACATGTCCCACTCTGGAAGTCTACACAGCAAAATTAAATCCCTGTAAGTGCTTGCAGGTATGATGCAGGCAGGAACAGAGGAGTAAGGACCAACACACTGGGACCTTCTCACGTCTCCACGACCTTGTCCAGTATTTTCACTGTGAGCATTTTTACCATAGACATCTTTGCTGCAAGCTTTTTCGCCATATAGCCAATTGGTTGTAAGGCAATTTTGCCATAAAAGATAAAATAATTTAAAAAAGAGGGACATTTAGGGCTTCCCTGGTGGCACAGTGGCTGAGAGTCTGCCTGCCAATGCAGGGGACACAGGTTCGTGCCCCGGTCCGGAAAGATCCCACATGCCGCGGAGCGGCTGGGCCCATGAGCCATGGCCACTGCGCCTGCGCGTCCGGAGCCTGTGCTCCGCAACGGGAGAGGCCACAACAGTGGGAGGCCTGTGTAATGCAAAAAAAAAAAAAAAAAAAGGGACATGTAAAAGGACATGACATGTATGCACTGATGTGTATAAAATGTATGACTAATAAGAACCTGCTGTATAAAAAAATAAATAAAATAAAATTCAGAAATTAAAAAAAAAACCTAAAAAGAAAAAAAAAAGGACATAATGACTTATTTACAAAACAGAAACAAACTCACAGACTTAGAGAACATACTTATGGTTACCAGGGAGGAAGGGTGGGGGACAGGGAGGTAGATTGCGAGTTTGGGATTGACATGTACACACTGCTATATTTAAAAAGGATAACCAACAAGGACCGACTGTATAGCACATGGAACTCTGCTCAATATTCTGTAATAACCTAAATGGGTAAAGAATTTAAAAAAGAACAGATACATGTATATGTATAACTGAATCACTCTGATGCACACCTGAAACTAACAGAGCATTGTTAATCAACTATCCTCCAACATAAAATAAAAATTTCAGGGCTTCCCTGGTGGTGCAGTGGTTGAGAGTCCACCTGCCGATGCAGGGGACACGGGTTTGTGCCCCGGTCCGGGAGGATCCCACATGCTACGGAGCGGCTGGGCCCGTGAGCCATGGCCGCTGAGCCTGTGCGTCCGGAGCCTGTGCTCCGCAACGGGAGAGGCCACAACAGTGAGAGGCCTGCGTACCGCAAAAAAAATAATAATAATAAAAAAATTTCAAAAAAACTCAAATCTTAAGGACATAATGAAACATGAAAAATGAATAACAAAGTTAAAGACTTTATTGCAAAATACAAAATATCTGAATATATTTAAAATGTGCGTAGATTCATGGCAATACTGCACAAAGAGCTGACTTTATTTTGTGGGTTGTACCTAAGACTTGTCTTCCAAGTCTTTCATTCACAGTAATATACATTTTTTGGCTTATTGATTCGTCTCCTCGTTCACCACGTCATACATTTTCCTTTTTGCTAAAATTCCTTCTGTCGTTAAGAGAGATTTCCAAGCACTAGGGCGCATATTTGTGGCGGAGCTCCGCATTGCGTGGTGAAAGCCTGTTGCTTATTCTTTACATACTGGCACGTGTCCGTTGATAGACATCCCATGGGAAAGGTGGGTTCAACTCTGTGCCTTCAAAGCCCTTGGCCCATTTCACCTCCAATGTAGTGTGTTTCAAAATAAGAAACCAACTCTTGGGGCAAACCATCACGCTCTGTCAACTTGATAAAGCCATCAATAACGTCGCTAACTGGGAAGAACGCTATTCATTCCAACCGTTTGAAACCAAACTGTCAAAACAAACTCAGCCAGTTATCTTATCTTTCACAGCAAAACTGCCTTACCATCAATTTGTTATGCGGCAAAAATATTTTCGGCAAAAAGGCTCATGGCAAAGATGTTTATGGCAAAGAAGCTCACAGCAAAAATACCTAGAACCCCCTAGGATATTCTCCCCGTCCATATATTCATGAGCCCTAGCACTTCAGAGGCACAGCCATCCTCCACCAAGTGTCCAAAAGAAGAAAGAAGGACAGGGGAGGGGGAAGGGGAGGGGAGGGAAAGGGAGGGATATCTGCCATTACTGAGCACCTCCCCTGAGGCAGGCGTGACACAAGGCGCTTTACACTTGTTAACTCATTTAACCTTACCTAGAAGATAGATATTAATATTCCCGTTCTACACATGAAGGAACTGAGGCTTAGAAAGCTGTAAGAAAATTGACCACTGCTGTTCACCTCATAAGCAATAGAACTCAGCTTTCAGAGGCCTTCTTCCTTCCAGGGTTTACATTTCTGACCTGATGCAATCTTCTAACCCGACTTCCCCCCACAGTCACTCCCAGGAAATGGCTTAAATAGAAATTGATGGCTCAGCGTTCACTCGAAAGAGTGTGAGCCAGTCAATAGCTGCTCCAGATGGACCAGGCTAATCATTAGGATTATTCAGGAAGACAGAAAAGCAGCCCCTGATTGAATCACACAGATGCTCTAAGCAATGTTCCATGGCTTTGGTAAATGAAGAAGGAAGCTATGAAGAGAGTACTGAAAAACACTGGACATTTGCCTGTGCTTCCCCCATAGTCCCCCAAAGTGAATCCTGAAAGGTTAAAAGTGGTTTCATCACAAGTGTGGTTGTCAATTTCATAAAATGGGGAAGAAAAAGTCATTCGTGGGGAACTTAAGCCTTCTTTCTGCAAAGGTGAACGCTGGGCCCCAATTCATAACCACAGAGAGAAGAAAATGAAGCCCCTTACAATACAGCATAGAAAAGCAAGAGGCTAGAGACATGGGGTCCCTGTAATGCTCCACCGCATGCCCTTATCCAGGTCACTTGACAAAATTATTGTGCACTCATTCAACCAACATCAGCACCTAGCTCTAAGCACTACCCTGAGAGAACAAAGATAAAGAAGACATTGGGACTTCCAGTTGTAGCCACGCAGAGTAATGACTAAAAGACTTCCTGTCATCACAACTGTAAAACTGGACTAAGTATATGAAGCAACTGCTTTTGGGCATTGGACAACAGACAACATAGGGCTGTGATCTTGAGAGAAAGGAAATATGTGAGATGTGCTCCACATTCATCTCAGCTTCCTGCCTATGCAGTTTCCAAACAGTGACCCAGGGAAGTGGTACCCAAAGAGAAAGCAGCAGTCTGACAAGGTAGAGGAAACAGCAGGTTTGGGGACAGCTAGAATTTGTGCGGAAGGATACAGGAAAGAAGGATGTTGTATAGAGAAGCTGCAGAAATCTTCACGCAGGTCCCTTTGGCTGAATATTAAACTGTGCAAATGCAGAAGCATCACAGCAAACAGCTACAGGGAGCTTAAGAGCTGAATGGAGATTACAGAAGTCACACACTATTGTGATAGGATGGAATTCTGACCAACCAGAGTAGAGACAGATGACTGTAAGCCCAGGCATTCAGCTGAGACCCTAGAAAGACCACATTTAGGAATAGGATAAATGTTAGTAGACATGAGTCTCATCCTAACAAGCCCTTTGAACATGGCTTGACAGGATCAAGACTTCCAGAAACAAAACCAAACAAACAAAAGAAAACACAAAAAAGCTCAACATTTTTCAAAGTAAGACAACAAAAATCCAGGCTCTCAGCAACCTAGCCATCCATAATATCCAGCATACAATAAAAATTACCAGACATGCGCAGAAGTCAGGACAAATGTGCCTTGCAGCCAGAAAGAAAAAGAAATCACTGAAACATACCCAGAGATGGCAGAGCTGCTGGAAATAGGGGACAATATCTATTTGATATTATATATATGGTCATTGCTTTAAATCAAAAGATGGACATGACAAGTAAACATCTGGACTCTCAGGGAATAACTGGAAACTACAAAAACAATCAAAAGAAGATTCTAGCACTGAAAAATACCACATCACGAATTTCAAAATTTGCTGGATGGGTTTAACAGCTTAATGGACATTGCAGAAAAAAAAATATTGGTGAACTCAAAGACAGGTTAATAGAAATGAACCACATTAAGACAGAAGAAGAAAAAATACTGAAAATATTAACAGAAACCCAGTGACCTGCGGGACAAAATCAGGTCGAATATATGTTTAATGAGAGTCCCCAAAAGAGAAAAGAAAATTCACTGAAGCAGAAAATATACATGAAAGAATAGCAAAATTTTTCCAAATTTAATGGAAAAAAAGCAACACATGAACCAAAGAAACTTAAAGCCACCAACAGGATATGTTTTTTAAAAAGAAAAAAAGAACACCAAACGAAGGTTATCATATTCAAATGAATGGAGAAGAGAAAAATCTTAAAGCAGTCAGAAAAAAATACACATTACATTCAGGGAAACAATGATAGGAATGACATCCGATTTCTTAACAGAAACAAGACAGTGGAATAACATCTTTAAATTGCTGAAGGAAAAAATATATCAACACACAATTCTGTATTCAGTGAAACTCTCCTTCAGAAATGAAGGCAAAATAGAGATTAGATTTCAGCATGGGAGACCTGAGAGAATTGCAGTAGTCTAGGTTTGTCTGTGGATGAAATGAACCATGACTCTCAAGCTCTTAGGTTAAAATCTCAGGGAATGAAAGAGATGATGATAACTTTACTGACACACGACCAGAAGGGCAGTTTCTTCTACTTGTTCACCCAGAAATAGCTTTTGACTACCAAAATTTTTTGAAAGCGTTTTCTATGGAAAAAGATTCTTTGGGAGCCTTAACAAAAGCAACAAAAAGGCACATTTCTTGGGGGACAATAAATGAAGAGAGACTGCATGGGAAACTTCTCATCATTCAGTGTTCCAGTTTATGGTACAGAGAAAATCTGGACAGGGTTTTTTTCATGGAAACAATGCAGTAAATGTGATACTGCCTCAGCGATCAGAAAGCATTGTGTGAACTGAGTAACTAGGATTCCCTTTTTAAAATACTCCAGAGAATTTCACTAGGGTGAATTTCCTGTGATTGACAACATATCAACAGAAAGGACATATGGGCTTGATATCGTTTTAGGAGGCCAATGCATTCAGCTCATTCATTCACCCAGTATTTGTTGAGTGCTTACCTTGTACCAGTGTTCTATGTGTCCTGACTATAACCATTAACAACATAGGCATGGTCTCTGCTCTCAAGAAGCTAACATTCTAGGGCTTCCCTGGTGGCGCAGTGGTTGAGAGTCCGCCTGCCGATGCAGGGGACATGGGTTCGTGCCCCGGTCCGGGAAGATCCCACATGCCGTGGAGCGGTTAGGCCCGTGAGCCATGGCCACTGAGCCTGCACGTCCGGAGCCTGTGCTCCACAACGGGAGAGGCCACAACAGTGAGAGGCCCGCGTACAGCAAAAAAAAAGAAGCTAACATTCTAGTAGGGTGGGAGTGGAGAATCTTTTAAAAACACAATTTGGATAGTACACATGCTCTATATGGGCAATAGGAGCCATGGAGAAAGTGATGGAGTTGGGGACAGAGATCTTAAAAAAGGAGATGATGATAATGATTCTGGGGGTCGGGGAGAGGGACAGATTGGGAGTTTGGGACTGACATGTACACACTGCTATATTTAGAATAGATAACCAACAAGGACCTACTGTAAAAAAATAAATTAAAAATTTAAAACAAAAACAAAAAATAAATAAAATAAATTTTAAAAATCTATCAAATGGAATGGAGGTTAATTGCAAAGATTTAAGTGTACTCCTAGAAGTCATCAAGTCTCTCAACTGAAGTAGTTGAGCATCTGGGCCCCAGTACTAACCCCCCAGATGAACTGTGGCCTCTTCCTAATTCTATAGGTAATAAAGCCCTAGTTGAAGAATTTTCAAATGCTGAAACACAGAATCTGGACACCTGGAACAAGTTGATCTGGACTTTTTATAGTTGACAGTCTTGGTATTCAGGTACCAGTGGACTCTTCAGAAGCTACCCTAGGTCTTTTGGACCACAGTTCCCAGCAGCAGCTCTTTCAGGGCACTGATGAACTAACATTTCAGCAGGTAATACAGCTCAGCTGTAGCAATAGGCAATAGCTCCAGTTCAGCAGCCACACATAGGAACGCTTCTAAGACTGAACGAAAGGAAACTAGATTCCATATGGCTACAAGTAACCTGAAATGAATCTACTGTTGTCTCAGATGGCCCACAGAGACCATCCCTCTCACCCATGTTTTTATCAGTCATTATTCAAAGTCGTCCAATTCATTGATTACCTTAGTGAAGAGTTCCCTGAAACTCTACATGTAGCCCTGCATCTCTTTTGTTTCCTCCATGTCACCTTGCATAGTTCATTTTTAAGTGCTTATAAGGTAGAATATCTGCCGTTTCACTGAAGAATCCCAGCAGTTAACACAGCGCCCTAACTATAGTGACTATGTAACAAAAATGTGTTGAATGAATATTCAACTGGAAAATAGCTTACTGAAAGGCAGGAATGCATATATTATACATCTTTAAATATTTACACTAAGTAGTTTTATAGTTTTTAATTATAGCCAGTCTGTAAGATAAAATTTTAAGTTGAAATTGAAGTATAAAAGTATAAACATTCTACAAAAAATGTTAATTCTATTCCTGAGGTATATGAAAACTATGAAACATACAAAAATATTTCAGCTTAAACTTGATCACCAAAAAAAGTCTTCAAAGCCACAATATATCTGCACTTTCTTCTCCTTAATGGAGAGTTCCATATGCTGAATTTTAAGCACACATGAATTTTATTTTGGTAACCTTAAGAATTTGAATTTTCATCTAACTGAATAACTTCAAATGGTTGATAGTTATTAAAAAAAAGAGTTAAATTGAGAGCAGAGGAATATAATGTTTTGGAATTAAAGCAGACCTTAGCTTTCACGAAGCCTTGATGAAGATGGAGACAACTGAGAGGGTGTAACACAAAAGAAGATCCAGAAAAGAGGAACTCCAGATTTTCTTGACATTCGTAAACTTGTGGGTAGAGGACCAAAACATGCATGCACATACCACACACATACACCTATTTACACACACCTCTTGAGATGTGCATTATCACATAAACAAATGTACCAGCATCATGTTGGAACTAAAGAAAGGAGAAAAATGCATCTAATAAGCAGTGTGAATGCTAATTGGAAATTAATAGTATTGGATATTATGACGGCCAAGATGGAATATAAATGAGTGATTACATACTAGAACTACAAATTGCTTCTAATTTCCTTAAAATGTTATTAATATTGTCATTATTTGGTGTACTGCTTTTTTTCTTTTGTCTTTATGAAAATAAAAATACTTAAAAGGGCATAATGGGGACTTCTCTGGCAGTCCAGTGGTTGAGACTTCACCTTCCAGTGTGGGGACAGGGCAGGAGGGTGGATCCCAGGTCAGGGAGCTGGGATTCCACGTGCCTCACACCCAAGAAACCAAGGCATAGAACAGGAGCGGTACTGTAACAAATTCAGTAGAGACTGTAAAAATGGTCCACATCAAAAAAAAAGTGGGGGGGGGGGATAATGAAGGCAAAATAAACCATTTAAAATATACTGAAACTGAGAATTTATCAGTAGTAGATCTGCACTGAAAGAAATATTAAAGGAATTTCTTCAGGTTTGTGGAAGATGAAACCACAGGAAACAAAGATCTATGCAAAGAAATGAAAACACCAGAAATGGCAAATATAAGAGGGAATATGAAAGAAATTTTCCCTTATTTGTTAATTTTTTAAAAGACCATTGACAGGGCTTCCCTGGTGGCGCAGTGGTTGAGAGTCGGCCTGCCGATGCAGGGGACATGGGTTTGCGCCCCGGTCCAGGAGGATCCCACATGCCGCGGAGCGGCTAGGCCGGTGAGCCATGGCCGCTGAGCCTGCGTGTCCGGAGCCTGTGCTCCGCAGCGGGAGAGGTCTCAACAGTGAGAGGCCCGCGTACCGCAAAAAAAAAAAAAAAAAAAGACCATTGACAGTTCCGTGTTCTGTGATAGTCTAGTTGGGTGGATGGGTGGGAGGGAGGTCCAAGAGAGAGGGGACGTGTGTATGCATATGGCTGATTCACTTCACTGTGATGCAGAAACTAACACAACATTGTAAAGCAATTATACGCCAAAAAAAAAAGACAATTGACTTTCAAGTAGAGCTCGTCAAGCTACAACAAGCAGGTCATATCTGGCTTGCTGTCTACTTCTGTACAGCCCACAAGGTAAAATGGCTTGATAAAGATAAAAATTTTTTAATGTTGCATAGCTGAAAATAAATCAACAGTGTAATAACATTTCACAACATGTGGGAAGTTATATGAAATTCAAATTTCACTGTCCATAAAAACACTCACTGCATAGAACACAGCTATGCGCATTTGCTTAGGCAGCATCTACGGCTGCTTTTGCACAATAATGGCACAGCAGACCAACAGAACCGGTATCTGCCACTCCCATCACCTCTAACTGCTGTGTAGTGAACTGTAAATCACAGTAATGCAGTCATAACTTAGAGCATTTTGAGTTTCATACTTATACCTGTAATGCAGCTTTTCTTAATATTACCAATGCAAATCTGTCATGTTAAAAAAAAACAAGTGGACTTCCGAGGTCTCGCTTTAAGATACAGTGGAGTGTGGACTATTGTTTTGCCAAATAGATGGCAATATAGTGTGTTTATTATACAATGGCACTATAACTGTATGAAAAGAATAGAATATATGTCAACATCACGAGACTAAGCATTTGTCACAATATTCCGCATGCGTGAGTTAGCAACGGTCAGAAGAACTAGAAAATTTAGAAATAACAAATGTCCTCACAGCACAATGTCCTCACAAAAATGAGAAACGAAAATGAAGCCACAATAAAGGTAAGTTCCAATTGGCTAATATGTTAGCCAAGCAACGATAAATCACTCACCAATGACGAGTTAATTTTTATTAGTAGAAGGCAATTTTATTTTTTTTAAATCTTTATTGTAGTATAATTGCTTTACAATGGTGTGTTACTTTCTGCTAGATAAAAAAGTGAATCAGCTATACATATACATATATCCCCATATCTGCTCCATCTTGCGTCTCCCTCCCACCCTCCCTATCCCACCCCTCTAGGTGGTCACAGAGCACCCAGCTGATCTCCCTGTGCTCTGCGGCTGCCTCCCACTACCTATCTATTTTACATTTGGTAGTGTGTATATATGTCCATGCCACTCTTTCACTTCATCCCAGCTTACCCTTCCCCCTCCCTGTGTCCTCAAGTCCATTCTCTAGGTCTGTGTCTTCATTCCTGTGCTGCCCCTAGGCTCCTCAGGACCACTTTTATTTTTTTTTTGAATCCATATATATGTGTTAGCATACTGTATTTGTTTTTCTCTTTCTGACTTACTTCACTCTGTATGACAGACTCTAGGTCCATCCACCTCACTGCAAATAACTCAATTTCGTTTCTTTTTATGGCAGAGTAATATTCCATTGTATACATGTACCAAACCTCCTTTATCCATTCATCTGTCAATGGACACTTAGATTGCATCCATGTCCTGGCTATTGTAAATAGAGCTGCAATGAACATTATGGTACATGACTCTTTCCGAATTATGGTTTTCTCAGGGTATAGGCCCAGTAGTGGGATTGCTGGATCGTATGGTAGGTCTATTTTTAGGTTTTCAAGGAACCTCCATACTGTTCTCCATAGTGGCTGTATCAATTTACATTCCTACCAAGAGTGCAAGAGGGTCCCCTTCTCTCCACAGCCTCTCCAGCATTTATTGTTTGTAGATTTTCTAATGATGGCCATTCTGACTGGTGTGAGGTGATACCTCACTGTAGATCTGATTTGCATTTCTCTAATGATTAGTGATGTTGAGCATCCTTTCATGTGTTTGTTGGCAATCTGTATATCTTCTTTGGAGAAATGTCTACTTAGGTCTTCTGCCCATTTCTGGATTGGGTTATTTGTTTTTTTGATATTGAGCTGCACGAGCTGCTGGTCTAATTTAGAGATGAATCCTTTGTCAGTTGCTTCATTTGCAAATATTTTCCCCCATTCTGAGGGTTGTCTATTCAACTTGTTTATGGTTTCCTTTAATGTGCAAAATCTTCTAAGTTTCAATAGGTCCCATTTGTTTATTCTTGTTTTTATTTCCATTTCTCTAGGAGGTGGGTCAAATAGGATCTTGCTGTGATTTGTGTCACACAGTGTTCAGCCTATGTTTTCCTCTAAGAGATTTATAGTATCTAGCATTACATTTAGGTCTTTAATCCATTTTGGGTGGATTTTTGTGTATGGTGTTAGGGAGTGTTCTAATTTCATTCTTTCATTCTTTCATTCCCGTTTGTGCAGCACCACTTATTGAAGAGGCTGTCTTTTTTCCATTGTATGTTCTTGCCTCCTTTATCAAAAATAAGGTGACCATATGTGCGTGGGTTTACCTCTGGGCTTTCTACACTGTTCCATTGATCTATATTTCTGTTTTTGTACCAGTACCATACTGTCTTGATTACTGTAGCTTTGCAGTATAGTCTAAAGTCAGGGAGCCTGATTCCTCCAGCTCTGTTTTTCTTTCTCAAGATTGCTTTGACTATTAGGGGTCTTTTGTGTTTCCATACAAATTCTGAAATTTTTTGTTCTAGTTCTGTGAAAAATGCCAGTGGTAGTTTGATAGGGATTGCATTGAATCTGTAGATTGCTTTGGGTACTAGAGTCATTTTCACAATGTTGATTTCTTCCAATCCAAGAACAAGGTATATCTCTCCATCTGCCTGTGTCATTTTTAATTTCTTTCATCAGTGTCTAATAGTTTTCTGCATACAGGTCTTTAGTCTCCTTAGGTACGTTTATTCCTAGGTATTTTATTCTTTTTGTTGCAATGGTAAATGAGCGTGTTTCCTTAATTTCCCTTTCAGATTTTTCATCATTAGTGTATAGGAATGCAAGAGATTTCTGTGCATTAATTTTGTATCCTGCTACTTTACCAAATTCATTGATTAGCTCTAGTAGTTTTCTGGTAGCATCTTTAGGATTCTCTACGTAGAGTATCATGTCATCTGCAAATAGTGACAGCTTTACTTCTTTTCCGATTTGGATTCCTTTTATTTCCTTTTCTTCTCTGATTGCTGTGGCTAAAACTTCCAAAACTACGTTGAATAAGAGTGGTGAGAGTGGGCAACCTTGTCTTGTTCCTGATCTTAGTGGAAATGCTTTCAGTTTTTCACCATTGAGGACGATGTTGGCTGTGGGTTTGTCATATATGGCCTTTATTATGTTGAGGAAAGTTCCCTCTATGCCTACTTGCTGCAGGGTTTTTATCATAAATGGGTGTTGGATTTTGTCAAAAGCTTTCTCTGCATCTATTGAGATGACCATATGGTTTTTCTTCTTCAATTTGTTAATATGGTGTATCACGTTGATTGATTTGCGTATATTGAAGAATCCTTGCATTCCTGGAATAAATCCCACTTGATCATGGTGTATGATCCGTTTAATGTGCTGTTGGATTCTGTTTGCTAGTATTTTGTTGAGGATTTTTGCATCTATGTTCATCAGTGATATTGGCCTTTAGTTTTCTTTCTTTGTGACATCTTTGTCTGGTTTTGGTATCAGGGTGATGGTGCCCTCGTAGAATGAGTTGGGCAGTGTTCCTCCCTCTGCTATATTTTGGAAGAGTTTGAGAAGAATAGGTGATAGCTCTTCTCTAAATGTTTGATAGAATTCGCCTGTGAAGCCATCTGGTCCTGGGGTTTTGCTTGTTGGAAGATTTTTAATCACAGTTTCAATGTCAGTGCTTGTGATTGGTCTGTTCATATTTTCTATTTCTTCCTGATTCAGTCTTGGCAGGTTGTGCCTTTCTAAGAATTTGTCCATTTCTTCCAGGTTGTCCATTTTATTGGCATAGAGTTGCTTGTAGTAATCTCTCATGATCTTTTGTATTTCTGTAGTGTCAGTTGTTACTTCTCCTTTTTCATTTCTAATTCTATTGATTTCAGTCTTCTCCCTTTTTTTCTTGATGAGTCTGGCTAATGGTTTATGAATTTTGTTTATCTTCTCAAAAAACCAGCTTTTAGTTTTATTTATCCTTGCTATTGTTTCCTTCATTCCCTTTTCATTTATTTCTGATCTGATTTTTACGATTTCTTTCCTTCTGCTAACTTTGGGTTTTTTTATGTTCTTCTTTCTCTAATTGCTTTAGGTGTAAAGTTAGGTTGTTTATTTGAGATGTTTCTTGTTTCTTGACGTAGGATTGTATTGCTATAAACTTCCCTCTTAGAACTGCTTTTGCTGCATCTCACAGGTTTTGGGTCGTCGTGTTTTCATTGTCATTTGTTTCTAGGTATTTTTTGATTTCTTCAGTGATCTCTTGGTTATTTAGTAGTGTATTGTTTAGACTCCATGTGTTTGTATTTTTTACAGAATTTTTTCCTGTAATTAATATCTAGTCTCATAGCGTTGTGGTCAGAAAAGATACTTGATACAATTTCAATTTTCTTAAATTTACCAAGGCTTGATTTGTGACCCAAGATATGATCTATCCTGGAGAATGTTCCATGAGCACTTGAGAAGAAAGTGTATGCTGTTGTTTTTGGATGGAATATCCTATAAATATCAATTAAGTCCATTGTGTTTAATGTATCATTTAAAGCTTGTGTTTCCTTATTTATTTTCATTTTGGATGATCTTTCCATTGGTGAAAGGTGGGTATTAAAGTCCCCTACTATGAATGTGTTACTGTCGATTTCCCCTCTTATGGCTGTTAGCCTTTGTCTTATGTATTGAGGTACTCCTAGGTTGGGTGCATAAATATTTACAATTGCTATATCTTCTTCTTGAATTGATCCCTTGATCATTATGTAGTATCCTTTTCTCTTGTAATACTTTATTTTAAAGTCTATTTTGTCTGATATGAGAATTGCTACTCCAGCTTTCTTTTGGTTTCCATTTGCATGGAATATCTTTTTCTATGCCCTCACTTTCAGTCTGTATGTGCCCCTAGGTCTGAAGTGGGTCTCTTGTAGACAACATATATATGAGTCTGCTTTTGTATCCATTCAGCCAGTCTATGTCTTTTGGTTGGAGCATTTAATCCATTTACATTTAAGGTAGTTTTCAATATGTATGTTCTTATTACCATTTTCTTAATCGTTTTGGGTTTGTTGTTGTAGGTCTTTTCCTTCTCTTGTGTTTCCTGCCTAGAAAAGTTGCCTTAGCATTTGTTTTAAAGCTGGTTTGCTGGTGCTAAATTCTCTTAGCTTTTGCTTGTCTGTAAAGGTTTTAATTTCTCCACTGAATCTGCATGAGATCCTTGCTGGGTAGAGTAATCTTGGTTGCAGGTTTTTCTCCTTCATCACTTTAAATATGTCCTGCCAATCCCTTCTGGCTTGCAGAGTTTCTGCTGAAAGATCAGCTGTTAGCCGTACAGGGATTCTCTTCTATGTTATTTGTTGTTTTTCCCTTGATGTTTTTAATATTTTTTCTTTGTATTTAATTTTTGATACTTTGATTAATATGTGTCTTGGCGTGTTTCTCCTTGGATTTTTCCTGTATGAGACTCTCTGCACTTCCTGAACTTGATTGACTATTTCCTTTCCCGTATTAGGGAAGTTTCCAACTATAATCTCTTCAAATATTTTTTCAGTCTCTTTCTTTTTTCTCTTCTTCTTCTGGAACCCCTATAATTCGAATGTTGGTGTGTTTAATGTTCTCCCAGAGGTCTCTGAGACTCTCCTCAAGTCTATTCGTTCTTTTTTCTTTCCTCTGCTCGCGGTTGTTATTTTGACTATTTTACCTTCCAGGTCACTTATCCATTCTTTTGCCTCAGGTATTCTGCTATTGATTCCTTTTAGAGAACTTTTAATATCATGTATTGTGTTGTTCATCATTGTTTGTTTGCTCTTTAGTTCTTCTAGGTCCTTGTTGAACGTTTCTTGTATTTTCCCCATTCTATTTCCAAGATTTTGGATCATCTTTACTCTCATTACTCTGAATTCTTTTTCAGGTAGACTGCCTATTTCCTCTTCATTTGTTTGGTCTGGTGGGTTTTGATCTTGCTCCTTCATCTGCTGTGCATTTCTCTGTCTTCTCATTTTGCTTAACTCACTGTGTTTGGGGTCTCCTTTTCACAGGCTGCTGGTTCGTAGTTCCCGTTGTTTTTGGTGTCTGTCCCCAGTGGCTAAGGCTGGTTCAGTGGGTTGTGTAGGCTTCCTGGTGGAGGGGTCTGCTGCCTGTGTTCTGGTGGATGAGGATGGATCCTGTCTTTCCGGTGGGCAGAACCACGTCCGATGGTGTGTTTTGGGGTGTGTGTGACCTTATTATGATTTTAGGCAGCCCCTCTGATAATGGGTGGGGTTGTGTTCCTGTCTTGCTAGTTGTTTGGCATAGGGTGTCCAGCACTATAGCTTGCTGGTCGTTGAGTGGAGCTGGGTCTTAGCACTGAGATGGAGATCTCTGGGAGATCTCTGCCGTTTAATATTACTTGGAGCCGGGAGGTCTCTGGTGGACCAATGTCCTGAACTCGGCTCTCTGACCTCAGAGACACAGGGCTGACACCTGGCCGGAGCACCAAGACCCTGTCAGTCACACGGCTTCCATTCCAAGTGGTTGGCTCATGGATGAGAGCCTCCAAAACTCTGGGGGTTCATTGATCCCTACAGACAGGGCCCTTGGTCAAGAAATCGATTTCATGAAGTGTCTGCAGGCTCTATTGACTGTTCCACCAGGAAGACAAGTTCCCATAGGACCTGCAGGTCTTGGAGGGTCTCCTGGGGAGGTGGGGGTGCCTGTGACTCACTGTGAGGACAAAGACACTAGAGGCAGAAGCTCCAGAGAATATTCCTCCTCATGAGGTCCCCTGCAGGCTGCCATTTTCTCCCTTGTAGCTTTTTTTTTTTCTTTTTTTGGCGGTACGCAGGCCTCTCACTGTTGTGGCCTCTCCCGTGTGGAGCACAGGCTCCGGACGCGCAGGCTCAGCAGCCATGGCTCACGGGCCCAGCCGCTCTGCGGCATGTGGGATCTTCCAGGACTGGGGCACGAACCCGTTTCCCCTGCATCGGCAGGCGGACTCTCAACCACTGCACCACCAGGGAAGCCCTGTAGATTATTTTATACCTAATAGTTTGTTCCTCTTAACCCCTTACCTCTATATTGCCCCTTCCCCCTTCCTTCTCCCCACCGGTAACCACTAGTTTGTTCTCTATATCTGTGAATCTGCTTCTTTTTCATTATGCTCACTAATTTGTTGTATTTTTTAGATTCCACATATAAGTGGTATCATACCATGTTTGTCTTTCTCTGTCTGACTTATTTCACTTAGCATAACATCCTCCACGTCCATCCATGTTGGTGCAAATAGCAAAATTTTATTACTTTTATGGCTGAATAGTATTCTACTGTGCGTGTATATACATACACATACATACATACACACACACACACACACACACACACACACCCCACATCTTCTTTATCCATTCATCTGTCAATGGTCATTTAGGTTACTTCCTTATCTTAGCAATTGTAAATAACGCTGCTAATAACACTGGGGTGCATGTATCTTTTTGAATTAGTGTTTTGGGTTTTTTTTTAATATATACTCAGGAGTGGAATTGCTGGGTCATATGGTAGCTCTATTTTTCGTTTTTTTGTGAAACCTCCATACTGTTTTCCCCAGTGGCTACACTAATTTACATTCCCAGCAACAATGTACAACGGTTCCTTTTTCTCCACATCTTCGCCAATGTTTATTATTTGTGTTCTTTTTGATGATAGCCATTCTGACAGGTGTGAGCTGGTATCTCATTGTGGTTTTAACTTGCATCTCTGATTAACGATGTTGAGCTTCTTTTCATGTGCCTGTTGGCCATCTGGAGGTCCTCTTTGGAAAAATGTCTATTCAGTTCTCCTGCCCATTTCTTAATTGGGTTGAAACAAACAAACATGATTTTGGATAGTGGTACGTGCTCTGAGTGGACAACAGGAACAACGGAGAGAGTGATGGGAGCAGGGGTAGGGTTCAGGCTTGCTACGGTTGGGGGAAGCCTCTCCAAGAAGGTGACTTTTGAGCTGAGACTGATAGGAGGGAGTGAGGCAAAAAAAATTCTGGGAGGAACATTATGAGCACAAGGACAGCCAGTGCAAAGTCCCTGAGAATCCCTGGAGGGGCGTGGTTAAAGGCAGGTGGGGTCCTGTTATGCAGGGCCTTGTAGATCACAGTCAGCAAATCGCCACAGTGGACATTTAATTCTAACTGCAATGGGAAGCCATTGGAAGGTTTTAAGCAAGAGAATGGGATCATTCAGTATTTGCTTGCTGCGCCAGCTTATTCCCCTGCAGAAGGAAGGATTAGAACAGAGATTCTGAATCACCTCACATAGAAATATTTAAAGTAATACTTATCCAGGCCCAATCTTAGAGATTCCGATTTATAAGGCTTTTGAAAATTGGAATGTTGAGCCTTTCCTGGTGTTTCTGCTGTGCAACTTCTCCATATGATCCCCTTTTGCCTCAAGTGTTTACAAGTAGGGAAATTAAGATCACAGGTTATTAGAGGGACTTCTGGGAAGACAGCGGAAGAGTAAGATTCGGAGATCACCTTCCTCCCCACAGATACACCAGAAATACATCTACACGTGGAACAACTCCTACAGAACACCTACTGAACGCTGGCAGAAGACCTCAGACCTCCCAAAAGGCAAGAAACCCCCCACGTACCTGGGTAGGGCAAAAGAAAAAAGAAAAAACAGAGACAAAAGAATAGGGACGGGACGTGCACCAGTGGGAGGGACCTGTGAAGGAGGAAAGGCCTCTTCGCGGGTAGAGGCTGTAGGTGGCGGAGCGGGGAAGCTTCGGGGCCGCGGAGCACAGCACAGCAACAGGGGTGCGGAGGGCAAAGCAGAGAGATTCCTGCACAGAGGATCAGGGCCGACCGGCACTCACCAGCACGAGAGGCTTGCCTGCTCCCCCGCCGGGGCGGGCGGGGCTGGGAGCTGAGGCTAGGGCTTCCGTCGGAGAGCAGGGAGAGGACTGGGGTTGGTGGCGTGAACACAGACTGCAGGGGGTTAGTGCGCCACGGCTGCCCGGGAGGGAGTCCGGGGGAAAGTCTGGACCTGCCGAAGAGGCAAGAGACTTTTTCTTCCCTCTTTGTTTCCTGGTGCGCGAGGAGAGGGGATTAAGAGCGCTGCTTAAAGGAGCTCCAGAGACGGGCATGAGCCGCAGCTAAAAGCGCGGACCCCAGAGACAGACATGAGACGCTAAGGCTGCTGCGGCCGCCACCAAGAAGCCTGTGTGCGAACAGAGGTCACTATCCACATCCCCCTTCCGGGGAGCCTGTGCAGCCCGCCACTGCCAGGGTTCCGGGATCCAGGAACAACTACCCCGGGAGAACGCATGGCGCGCCTCAGGCTGGGGCAACGTCACGCCGGCCTCTGCCGCCGCAGGCTCTCCCTGCACTCCATGACCCTCCCTACCCCGGCCTGAGTGAGCCAGAGCCTCCGAATCAGCGGTTCCTTTAAGCCCGTCCTGTCTGAGCAAAAAACAGACGCCCTCCAGCGACCTACACGCACAGGCAAGGCGAACTCCAAAGCTGAGCCCCTGGGAGCTGTGAGAACAAAGAAGAGAAAGGGAAATCTCTCCCAGCAGCCACAGAAGCAGCGCATTAAAGCTCCACGATCAACTTGATGTACCCTGCATCTGTGGAATACATGAATAGACAACGAATCATCCCAAATTAAGGAGGTGGACTTTGAGAGCAAGATTTATGATTTTTTTCCCCTTTTCCTCTTTTTGGGAGTGTGTATGTGTATGCTTCTGTGTGAGATTTTCTCTGTATAGCTTTGCTTCCACCATTTGTTTCAGGGTTCTATCCATCTGTTTTTTTGGGTTTTTTTTCCTCTTAATAATTATTTTCTTATTTTAATAACTTTATTACATTTTATCTTACTTTATTTTATTTTACTTTATCTTCTTTCTTTTTTTCCTTCCTTCCAACAAATTCCTTCCTTGCTCCCTCCCTCCCTCCCTCCCTCCTTTCTTTCCTTCTACTTCTTCTAATTCTTTCTTTCTACTTTTTCTCCCTTTTCTTCTGAGCCGTGTGGATGAAAGGATCTTGGTGCTGCAGCCAGGAGTTAGTGCTGTGCCCGAGGTGGGAGAGCCAACTTCAGGACACTGGTCCACAAGAGACCTCCCAGGTGCACATAATATCAAACGGCGAAAATCTCCCAGACATCTCCATCTCAACACCAGCACCCAGCTTCACTCAATGACCAGCAAACTACAGTGCTGGACATCCTATGCCAAACAACTAGCAAGACAGGAACACAACCCCATCCATTAGAGGAAAGGCTTCCCAAAATCATAATAAGTCCACAGACATCCCAAAAAACACACCACCAGACGTGGACCTGCCCACCAGAAAGACAAGATCCAGCCTCATCCACCAGAACACAGGCACTAGTCCCCTCCACCAGGAAGCCTACACAACCCACTGAACCAACCTTAGCCACTGGGGACAGACACCAAAAACAACAGGAACTACGAACCTGCAGCCTGCAAAAAGGCGACCCCAAACACAGTAAGATAAGTAAAATGAGAAGACAGAAAAACACACAGCAGATGAAGGAGCAAGATAAAAACCCACCAGACCTAACAAATGAAAAGGAAATAGGCAGTCTACCTGAAAAAGAATTCAGAATAATGATAGTAAAGATGATCCAAAATCTTGGAAATAGAATAGAGAAAATGCAAGAAACATTTAACAAGGACCTAGAAGAACTAAAGATGAAACAAACAATGATGAACACCACAAAAATTAAATGAAAAATACTCTAGATGGGATCAATAGCAGAATAACTGAGGCAGAAGAACGGATAAGTGACCTGGAAGATAAAATAGTGGAAATAACTAATGCAGAGCAGAATAAAGAAAAAAGAATGAAAAGAACTGAAGACAGCCTCAGAGACCTCTGGGACAACACTAAACGCACCAACATTCGAATTATACGGGTTCCAGAAGAAGAAGAGAAAAAGAAAGGGACTGAGAAAATATTTGAAGAAATTATAGTTGAAAACTTCCCTAATATGGGAAAGGAAATAGTTAATCAAGTCCAGGAAGCACAGAGAGTCCCATACAGAATAAATCCAAGGAGAAATACGCCACGACACATATTAATCAAACTGTCAAAAATTAAATACAAAGAAAACATATTAAAAGCAGCAAGGGAAAAACAACAAATAACACACAAGGGAATCCCCATAAGGTTAACGGCTGATCTTTCAGCAGAAACTCTGCAAGCCAGAAGGGAGTGGGAGGACATATTGAAAGTGATGAAGGAGAAAAACCTGCAACCAAGATTACTCTACCCAGCAAGGATCTCATTAAGATTTGATAGAGAAATTAAAACCTTTACAGACAAGCAAAAAGCTGAGAGAGTTCAGCACCACCAAACCAGCTCTACAACAACTGCTAAAGGAACTTCTCCAGGCAAGAAACACAAGAGAAGGAAAAGACCTACAATAACGAACCAAAAACAATTAAGAAAATGGGAATAGGAACATACATATCGATAATTACCTTGAATGAAAATGGACTAAATGCTCCCACCAAAAGACACAGATTGGCTGAATGGATACAAAAACAAGACGCATATATTTGCTGTCTACAAGAGACCCACTTCAGACCTAGAGACACATACAGACTGAAAGTAAGGGGATGGAAAAAGGTATTTCATGCAAATGGAAACCAAAAGAAAGCTGGAGTAGCAATTCTCATATTAGATAAAATAGACGTTAAAATAAAAACTATCAGAAGAGACAAAGAAGGACACTACATAATGATCAAGGGATCGATCCAAGAAGAAGATATAACAATTGTAAATATTTATGCACCCAACATAGGAGCACCTCAATACATAAGGCAATTACTAACAGCCATAAAAGGGGAAATCGACAGTAACACATTCATAGTAGGGGACTTTAACACCCCACTTTCACCAATGGACAGATCATCCAAAATGAAAATAAATACGGAAACACAAGCTTTAAATGATAAATTAAACAAAATGGACTTAATTGATATTTATAGGACATTCCATCCAAAAACAAGAGAATACACATTTTTCTCTAGTGCTCATGGAACATTCTCCAGGATAGATCATATCTTGGGTCACAAATCAAGCCTTGGTAAATTTAAGAAAATTGAAATTGTATCAAGTATCTTTTCTGACCACAACGCTATGAGACTAGATATCAATTACAGGAAAAGGTCTGTAAAAAATACAAACACATGGAGGCTAAACAATACACTACTTAATAACGAAGTGATCACTGAAGAAATCAAAGAGGAAACCAAAAAATACCTAGAAACAAATGACAACGGAGACACGACGACTCAAAATCTATGGGATGCAGCAAAAGCAGTTCTAAGAGGGAAGTTTATAGCAATACAATCCTACCTTAAGAAACAGGAAACATCTTGAATAAACAACCAACCCTTGCACCTAAAGCAATTAGAGAAAAAAGAATGAAAATAAAACCCAAAGTTAGCAGAAGGAAAGAAATCATAAAAATCAGATCAGAAATAAATGAAAAAGAAATGAAAGAAACGATAGCAAAGATCAATACAACTAAAAGCTGGTTCTTTGAGAAGATAAACAGAATTCATAAACCATTAGCCAGACTCATCAAGAAAAAAAGGGAGAAGACTGAAATCAATAGAATTAGAAATGAAAAAGGAGAAGTAACAACTGACACTGCAGAAATACAAAGGATCATGAGAGATTACTACAAGCAACTCTATGCCAATAAAATGGACAACCTGGAAGAATTGGACAAATTCTTAGAAAGGCACAACCTGCCAAGACTGAATCAGGAAGAAATAGAAAATATGAACAGACCAATCACAATCACTGAAATTGAAACTGTGATTAAAACTCTTCCAACAAACAAAAGCCCCAGACCAGATGGCTTCACAGACGAATTCTATCAAACATTTAGAGAAGAGCTAACACCTACCCTTCTCAAACTCTTCCAAAATATAGCAGAGGGAGGAACACTCCCAAACTCATTCTACGAGGTCACCATCACCCTGATACCAAAACCAGACACAGATGTCACAAGGAAAGAAAACTAAAGGCCAATATCACTGATAAACATAGATGCAAAAATCCTCAACAAAATACTAGCAAACAGAATCCAACAGCACATTAAAAGGATCATACAACATGGTCAAGTGGGGTTTATCCCAACAATGCAAGAATTCTTCAATATATGCAAATCAATCAATGTGATAAACCATATTAACAAATTGAAGGAGAAAAACCATATGATTATCTCAATAGATGCAGAAAAAGCTTTTGACAAAATTCAACACCCATTTATGATAAAAACTGTCCAGAAAGTAGGCATAGAGGGAACTTACCTCAACATAATAAAGGCCATATATGACAAACCCATAGCCAACATCGTTCTCAGTGGTGAAAAGCTGAAACCATTTCCTCTAAGATCAGGAACAAGACAAGGATGTCCACTCTCACCACTGTTATTCAACATAGTTCTGGAAGTTTTAGCCACAGCAATCAGAGAAGAAAATGAGAGCTAATCAATGAATCTGGTAAGGTAGTAGGATCCAAAATTAATGCACAGAAATTTCTTGCATTCCTAAACACTAATGACAAAAAATCTGAAAGAGAAATTAAGGAAACACTCTCATTTACCATTGCAACATAAAGAATAAAATACCTAGAAATAAACCTATCTGAGGTGGCAAAAGACCTGTACACAGAAAACTATAAAACACTGATGAAAGAAATCAAAGATGACACAAACATAAGCAGAGATATACCACGTTCGTGGATTCGAAGAATCATTATTGTGAAAATGACTATACTACCCAAAGCAATCTACAGATTCAATGCAACCCTTATCAAACTATCAATGGCATTTTTGGCAGAACTAAAACAAAAAATTTCACAATTTGTATGGAAAAACAAGAGAGCCCAAATAGCCAAAGCAATCTTGAGAACGAAAAACGGAGCTGGAGGAATCAGGCTTGTGGACTTCAGACTATACTACAAAGCTACAGTAATCAAGACTCTATGGTAGTGGTACAAAAACAGAAATATAGATCAATGGAACAAGACAGAAAGCCCAGAGATAAACCCACACACATATGGTCACCTTATTTTTGATAAAGGAGGCAAGAATATATAGTGGAGATAAGACAGCCTCTTCAATAAGTGGTGCTGCACAAACTGGACAGCTACATGTAAAAGAATGAAATTAGAACACTCCCTAACACCACACAGAAAAATCCACTCAAAATGTATTAAAGGCCTAAATGTAAGGCCAGACACTATAAAACTCTTAGAGGAAACCATAGGCAGAACACTGTATGACATAAATCACAGCAAGATCCTTTTTGACCCACCTCCTAGAGAAATAAAAATAAACAAATGGGACCTAATGAAACTTAAGAGCTTTTGCACGGCAAAGGAAACCATAAACAAGACAATAAGACGACCCTCAGATGGGAGAAAATCATTGCAAAGGAAGCAACTGACAAAGGATTCATCTCTAAATTAGACAACAGCTCATGCAGCTCAATATCAAAAAAAACAAACAACCCAGTCCAAAAGTGGGCAGAAGACCTGAATAGACATTTGTCCAAAGAAGATATACAGATTGTCAACAAACACATGAAAGGATGCTCAACATCACTAATCATTAGAGAAATGCAAATCAAATCTACAGTGAGGTATCACCTCCCACCAGTCAGAATGGCCACCATCAAAAAATCTACAAATAGTAAATGCTGGAGAGGGTGGGGAGAAAAGGGAACCCTCTTGCACTGTTGGTGGGAATGTAAATTGATACAGCCACTATGGAGAACAGTATGGAGCTTCCTTAAAGAACTAAATATAGAACTACCATACGACCCAGAAATCCCACTACTGGGCATATACCCTGAGAAAACCATAATTCAAAAAGAGTCATGTACCACAATGTTCATTGCAGCTCTATTTACAATAGCCAGGACATGGAAGCAACCTAAGTGTCCACCGACAGATGAATGGATAAAGAAGATGTGGCACATATATGCAATGGAATATTACTCTGCCATAAAAAGAAAGAAAACTGAGTTATTTGCAGTGAGGTGGATGGACCTAGAGTCTATCATACAGAGTGAAGTAAGTCAAAAAGAGAAAAACAAATACTGTATGCTAACATATATATATGGAATCTAAAAGAAAAAAAAAATGGTCTGAAGAACTTAGGGGCAGCACAGGAATAAAGACATAGAGAATGGACTTGAGGACACAGGAGGGGGAAGGGTAAGCTGGGACGAAGTGAGAGAGTGGCATGGACATACACACACTAACAAATGTAAAATCGATAGGTAGTGGGAGGCAGCCGCATAGCACAGGGAGATCAGCTCTGTGCTTTGTGACCACCTAGAGGGATGGGAGAGAGACGCAAGAGGGAGGAGATATGGCGATAAATGTATATATACAGCTGATTCACTTTGTTATAAAGCAGAAACTAACACACCATTGTAAAGCCATTATACTCCAATAAAGATGTTTAAAAAAAAATAAGCTACAAGGATATATTGTACAACACAAGGAATATAGCCAATATTTAATAACTATAAATGGAGTATAACCTTTAAAAATTGTGAATCACTCTATTGTACACCTGTAACTTACATAATATTGTACGTCAACTATACTTCAATTTAAAAAAATCATGTTTGTTTTTATTGCCTCTCTCCATCCCCACTAGAATGTAAGCGCCCTGAGAGTTGAGACCCTGCCTATTTGTTAATGGTTATAGCCTAATGCGTATAGAACACTGCCTGGAACAGGTAAGCACTCAACAAACATTGGGTGAATGAAGAACTGAATGCATTGGCCTAAAATGCATAGTCAAGCCCATCATCAAGTCCTTTCTGTTGATATGTTGTAAATTTCAGGAAAATTTCCCTCCTGAAAGTCACTGAGGTATTTTAACAAGAGATTGGAAATCCTAATTACTCAGTTCACACAATGCTTAGTGAAGCTGCTTTCAATTTATTCGAGAACCTTTTTTTCTCTTGACCTTGCTGATTTAATAACCTTACATTCTGAGAATTTAGAATAAAAAGGAAAAAAGCACCTCGATAGCACTCTTTTTAGCCCAAACAGCTGGATTTAATCCTATGTATCCACATTTTTCATGGCTGTATTTATAGCACAAGGTGATGAATTCCCTGCTCCCATAACTTGAAAGCAATAATTTCACTGTGGGCCTCAGATCATCTCCAAGACATACTACATATGCATATTGCATAGTGCAAATTCAGCAATTTGCTGAAGTACAGCTATCAACATGTGGTTGCAACATGTTAACAGCAGAGCCCTATATTTAAATGAAACATAAGATGCTTTGAAAGCAAGGCAGTCACTGGGCAAGATCCCAAACTACTTTGGTTACTGCCCACAAACACAAAATCAGCAAGTCTCATCGTGTGGGGCTCTGCCAGTCATTCCACCAGGTGAGCAGGTGTGATGCTGCTGGACCCGTGGGGCAGGGGGTGGTCTCAGCCCACGCTTCCTTTAAGAGTGTGAGCTGAAGGCAGCTCCGTCATTTAAAGGTATAGATATGCACTGTCCATAAAACACGCCCAGTAAGTGGAGGACAGTGCTGCTCAACTAAAGGGACAGCGGCTCTACCGGAGATAAAACTGGCTGTTCAGTGCTTAATGAGAGTTTCTCTCCAGAGCCATGCCTTCTGAATGGGTTTTCACAGGCTGACTTTAAAATCCCACCCTGGTTAGGATCGGATTCTACTATACAACAGATAAAGCAGAGTGGCTCTGATGAAGTGACCTGGGAGAAACTCCAAGAGCCTCCCCCTCCCTGATGCAGCTTCCCCTGACTTCTTCACCTCTCTAGAGACCAAGTCCTGGGCCATCTGTCGAATGCAGGTAAGGTGTGGCTGCCACTGTTGAGTCTGCCCGACAGCAATGACTAAACAGGCCTGACCTGTGGTGAGAGCTCAATAAAGGTGCGCCAGCCTGCTGAGGTGGGGCTGAGGATGGATTCGGCAGGATATGCTGAGACAAAAGGAACAGGCACTTCGGTCTGGGGACCAATGGGAAAGATACAGAAACAGGGAGAAGAATTGGCTATTTAGGGAAGAAGATGAGTTTACTGGGGAGAGAGAGTGACACAGAGCAGCAATGGTGGATAAGATCGAAGTGGCAGGTGGAACTGGGTGTGGCCCTCCTTGATTCCGGGCTTTTTTGGAGGAGTTGTAAGAGTCAAGGCAAGATGGTGCGTCCAGGAGATTCCCTTCTTCTAGTGAGCTCTCTGCCCTGACAGCTCACTGCTGTTTTCCTTTTTAAACAGCATTTTATTTATCTCTGGCTCAAAGGGAGCAGAGAAGAATGAAAAAATGAAAAAGAAGAGTTATTTTAATGAATATTTGTTGAGTATATATTATATGCCAGATATTAGTGGAAGTACTGGAGACACCATAGTGGGCAGGACAGATAACATCTGTGGTCTCATGGAGATAATATTCTAGTGGGGGAAACTGGTAACAAAGCAGCCACTACAAGGAGAACTAAAGATGGTGATGGATGGAATCAGGAGTGATTGAGTGGGCAGAAAGGAACCAATTAGAGTTGATCAAACAAGAGACAATTCCAGGCACAGAGAATAACCAGTGCAAAGACTTTAAGTGTGATGAGCTTGAAGTGTTCAAGGAGCCAAGAGAAAGCCAGGGTAGCCCTAGAAGAATGAGGAGGGAGGCAATGCAGTGGGAGATAGGGTCAAAGAGGAAGATAGGGGCCAGGTCATGTAGGGCTCTGTATAAGGAAAAAGAGTTGGGGTTTAATCTATAGGCAGTTGGAATCCATTAACAGTAAACAAGGTAGTGACATAATCTGAGTTATATGTTCAAAGAGCAATCTGTCTGCAGTTTAGAGAATAGATGATAGAGGTGCAAGAGTAGGAGAGAAAGGGCACCAGTTAGGAGATTGTTTGGATGATCCAAGGCAAGAGAAAATGGGGCCACAGTCTATAGATGTAGATTCAAGAGAAGGAGATTCTTTTGGATCACGTTTTTCAAACAGATCCCACATGACTTAACACTGGGTTGGATGTGGGTGCTGAAAGGAAGAGAGAAGTCAAGGTTACCTTAACACCTAGTTTTCTGGGCTTTAGCATCTGGGTGGCTGTTGCTGCCATTTCCTAGAGTCAACAGATGGAGGAATGGCCTTGGCTGTGGGGAGAGCCCAGAGTTATATTCCACTGTGTAAGTTTGGGGACGCTTACTGAACAGCCAGGTGGAGGTGGCAGACAAGCAATGGGCAACATGAATCCACAGTCCCAGGGAGAAATCAACACCAGTCTATATGTCGGGGAGCCATCAGCACAGAGATAGTTGTTAAGCCACAGGGCTAAATGAGGTCACCTAGAGAGACTCATATAGATATAGATGGAGAAAGAAGCCCAAGACTGCTCTGAGACATCCCAAGATTTAGAGGTTGAGTGAAAGACAAGGCAAAAGAAACAGAAGTGTCACCCAGTCAGGTAGGGAAAAAGCCAGGAGAGTGAGAGGTCACAGAAGCCAAGGGAATAGAGCGTTTCAAGAAGGGATACTTCTGGGAGACCACACAACGTAAAACCCAAGAAATGCCCACCACTGGATCTGACAACATGAAGATGGTTGGTACACTTGAAAAGCAGTGTCTCAGTGTGGTGGTGGGAATCTGTTTCAGTTGTCTGTCACTAAGTAACAGATCACCAAGTACTTACAAAGAACCTGAAAAGAACAATTTATTATTTCTCATCATTCTGTGCGTTGACTGGCAGTTCCTCTCTTCCACGTAGTATCGGGTGGTGAGTTGGGATGATTACAGTCATCTGGAATCATCAAGCTGGAACATCCAGCATGGATGGAATTTAATGCTGGCAGTCAGCTGGGAGCTCCACTTGGGCTATGGACCAAACTGACTACATGTGGCCTCTCCACGTAGCTTAGGCTTCTCACGGCATCTCAGTTTTGAGAAGGAGTGTCGCAAGAGGGACCAGACCACGAGACACACCCAGGCAGAAACTGCAGGGATTCTGATGAACTAGCTTCAGAAGTCACGAAGCACTGCTTCTACAATGTCCTACTAATCAAAGTAAGCCCAGAATCAAGGGGAGGGAAAATAGTCTTCACCTGCCAATAGGAGGTTAGCAAAGAAACTGTGGCCATCTTTAATCTTCCACAGGACCACAGCCTGATGGAAGTGACAGGAGAATTTGAGGCAAGGAAGGGGAGAGAGAAACCACAAATATTACCTGCACTCAAGTTCACGAACTTGGCTTAAAAAGAAAAAAGAAAAAAAGGCAAGGCCTTCATTATGACCCTACTAGTAATTCTGCTAAGTTTAACTTTCCATTTTACAAACCTACCAAAACTAAGAAGTATAAAATTAGGTAGGGATAAAATATAAAACAGCAAAAGTACTAGGAGAAAATAGGGATAAAGTCATATGAAGATATAGCGGGCGACCTTCCTATAAACTCTGACAATGGGAGCCACAAAGGGAAAGACATTTTGACCAGATGAATATTTTAAATTTCTATTCATCAAAAACTAGAATTTAAGAAGTCAACCAAAAACTAGGAAATGTATTAGGAACATCACTCTTTAAATAATTCTTGCAAAGCAAGAAGAAAAACAAACACCCCAATGGAAAATGGGCAAAGGATACATATATACAAAAGAAGAAAATAAAATAGCCAATAAACAGATGAATAAAACATTTCAACTTCATTGGCAATCAGAGAATGGCATGTTTTGAAAATCTCACGGGCAGTGTCTTTTATGTGAACAGCAAAATAGGCAAGGTTCGTGGGAAAAGGCACTTCCATACACTGCCAGAGAAAGCATGGAGAGAAATTTAGCACATACGTATCAAAAATCCAGCTGCGTAAGATGTACTGTTGCTCTACAAACACAGACCATTGTTCTTCGGCATCATCCGACCTTTGCCAGACCCCCTCCACCTCTCTGGGTTTCCTGACTCCAGCACTCTTCATTGCAGGAAAACGCTCTTCGTCACTCTAAAGCCAGCTTAGATGTTAATTCTTCCAGTTAATTCTTCCACTCCGCTCCGAGACAGGAGCAATCCCACCTTGCGCCTTTCTCCAGTGTGTGTTGCTGTCACACTGTAATATGATTATCCGCCTTTCAGCTGGGTGATCTTCAGCAAGTCGCTTAAACGACGCTCAATTTCTATCTCTGGAAATGAAGGCGATAATACCTATGCTGCAGGGCTTTGGGAAGGATTAAGAGCCTCTCGATTTATTGGTACATACACAGTGAAAGATTTTATTTTTCTAATTCTTGCTACTTTTATACTCTGTCCAGCTTTCCCTTCCCTTTGGATAATAAGCTTCCTTAAATATGGTTCACTTCTGTTCTACTACTTCTCAGTCACCTTAAATATTAAACATGGCCTAGTTTCTATTTTTACAGCCTGGTCCACCTGGTTTTGAAGCCACCTCCTAAAAGTTCTCTTCCTGGGCCCCAGCCCAGGTTGTGCTCGTGCTTTCAGTAGCCTGGGGCAGGAGTTGCATGCGGTACGTACTCCGCTCTTCCTTCTTCCCTGGCTTTCTTCCTCTGTTGGGGTGGGAAGGAGGGAGAAAGAGGTTGATGTTTGTTCTCACCCAACTATTGGTGAGTGAGTGGCTGTTCTCTTCTCTTCTACATTACTCATAACTCTTGTTCCCTTTTGTGAGCAAACCCACAGGGATCTTTCGAGGTGAAGGTGGGTGACCTTCTTTTTGGTTGTCTCTGCTTCTCAGTCTGATTCTGGAAGTGCTGGCTGTTTCTCTCTAGGGGCCAGTGTCCAAATGCAGGCTCTCTTGTACAGGCTGTTTGCAGTTCTTTGCGGAGGGGGGCTCTCTGGGGACTGCTCTCTACCCAGGCCCCTGGCTGGGAGGCCCAGCTGAGGCTTGACATCTTCCTCTTCCTTCAACCCTCCCACCCCCGGGTAAGTCCATCCTACAGCCCCTGTGGGCAGAGGTTTAAGCCCCAGGCACCTTTCTGAGGTTCACTTCACCCAAGAGAGAATCCCCTATCGTTACAGTGAGAACGCAGCTCACCCACACTTCCTCTCTCCGACCCACCAACTCTCACCTACCCCTTTCTCTACAACCAACAGCATCAGCCTTAGAGTTCTAGGTTCTACACAGGTCCAGATGTTCACAGAGATTTCAGAAGTGAAATAAACTGCCCTTCCAACTTTGAGAGGAGGGTGAGGGAAAAGATGTTGGGCTTTCCCAGTATCTTCCCATTCCCAAGTCAAATGGCCTTCCATGACAAGGGGGAGAGGAAGGAGAGCTGAGAGCACACAGAATCAAGATTCCCCTCCCAGTACCTCTCTGGACTCTATGCCCCATCCCTTCACTTCTCACTGATGAAGGCCATCAGACTTCCTCTGCTCTGGCACCTGGAAGCACACGGGAAGTCCTTCACCAAGAGCTAAACTTTCTTGAAACAAGGTTTGGAGGAATCTAGCAACTCAACAGGGTGCTATCTCTACTGCAAACCCAATGTTACCTGGCAACTTCCAGTGACATGAAAATATGCTGTTTCAGACCAATCTGCTTCATTCAGAAAGAGAAAACAAGTACCGAGCGCAGTGTTAGCGTATGATCATTAACACCAGCAGTTATTGTCCTTGTCTTGACTGGGGACTCTTTCAGAAAAGAGACTATAGGTTGTTAAATTCATTTCAGTTCACTCTAACAATTATCAGTTCAAGACCTTATGTGCCCTAGACACATGGCTAGCCATGACCTCAAGGGGCTTATGCCCTAGTGTGGGAGATAACAAGGAACCAGATGATTCGGGAAAGAGTGAAGGGAGCATCACAGGCAAGTTTCCCAGCAGAACGGACCATGAGCTAGTCCTCCCAGCCTGAATAAGAGTTAGCCTGGCAAAGAGAGTTTTAAGTAGAGGAGAGAGCCCAGCCAAAGGCCTAGAGGTACAAGGCAGGCTGATGTGTTTGGGAAACTGACAGGGATTCAATCTGACTGAGAGAAGAGCACTGGGGTGAGAGGCAGAGATTGAGGGCACAAAGAAAGATGAGGCTGAAGAGGTAGATGGAACCACGGATGAGAAGTACTGTGGGCCATGTCAATGACTGTGGACTCTCTCTAGGAGTCCTAGGGAGCCATGAATGGGCTTGAAACAGGGGTAGAACTTGATATGATTTCCAGCTTGGGAAGATTATCCTGGCTGCACTCAGGAGAAAGAATTGGTTAGGAACAAGAGTAGAGTCAGGAAGATCTATTTGGAGGCTAGTGGCCTGGACTAAAGTATCATCAGAGAGACCAAGAAAAGCATGAAGACCAGAGACATGCAGAAGGCGCATTCAGCAGCCTTTGACAATTGATAGAATGTAGTGGTTGGAGGAGAAGAATATGCAAGTATGATGCCCAGGTTCTGGCTGGAGCAACTGAAGCATAGTAGTGCTACTTTCAAAGCTAGATGGTGCCAGGGGTAAAACGTGTTTGGCTCAGGGAATAACAAGGTGGTGTATTTAATATCATACATTATTTATATACCACTCACGACAACCCTGTAAGATAGATAACACTCTTCCCATCTCATAAATGGAGACACTAACAGTCCGTGAGGCGAAAAGTCATAAAGTCAGGAGGACGTAGAGCTGGGACAGAACTCCTCTTGACTGTAGGAGCCCCCAGGAACAAGGGATCCCCAACAGGCCAAACTGCCAAGATCACCTTGGGGCTGGTCGTCATTAACATCACCCTGGAAGCTCGCACTTCCCCTTTAGGGGAGCAAAGGAAGAAAATCTAAGAGACATCACCCGGAGTCATTTCTGTCCAGCTCAAATTCCCCACCAGACTGGGTTGGGGCCTGGACTTTCTTTATCTCCACCACACAATTTGCCAACCCTTCACCCACAGTTAAAACAGTCCCTGTACATAGGGAGGAAACATCAGGCAAAAGGTAGCATTTCCTCTTATGGGGGAATTGTCCCCACCTACTCCCTAGCCTCGCCTTGCACACCCATGGTTCCTTGGTCACTGTGGTCTTGGTGTCACAGCAATGTTCATCCCCCTTGCTTCTTCAGGAAAGCATGCCAAAAAGAAGTAACATGCCACCACAATTATTAAACCACTTCTCTCTGCTCAGTGCTGGGCTTAGATCAACTAATGCTCTCTGATGTCTGTAACTCCTGGAGTTCTGGAGTTTGCAGGCCTCAACCTTCTCCCTTTCTCAGCAAATGCAATGAACTACCAGATCTGTATCAAACACCTACCATATGCCAGTCATCGTGCCTGGCACAATGGAAAGCTCAAGGATAAAGAAGACTCACTATCGGCCAGGGCAGTTTTGTCTACAGAACCCAAGTTAAAGTCATAAATTCAAAAGATGGGGAAACCAAACATTTTTGAGCACCCACTATACTCCAGATACTATATTAGTGCTTTCCATGTGGCATCTCATTCAATTCTCACAACAAGCCATGAAATAGAAATTATTTTCCATATTTTATATACAGTGGGAGAAGACACTCAGTGTAGCAAAGACTGACAAACCTTGAGGAAACTCATTTCTCTTTTACCTGTTCATACATGTAGACTACATTTCCCAAAATCCCTTGCAGGTATGGCTATGGGTATGAGTCCTGACCAAGAGGAACTCTGGTCCACAGAAACTCTGTGTGATCCTTCATTTTCCCTCATCTCTCTGTCACAGCCAGAAGAATCCTGGAAGTCACATGTTGAAGATGACAGAGACACCTTGGGTCTGATTCCTGGAATCTCTGCATGGTTAGTGAGAAAATTCTATTGTCATAAGCCACCAATGTTCAGGGGTTTATCCATTACTGTAGCTAACATTTGTTAATGAACACAAAAGATTTCAAAGACACCAAATTACCTGCACAAAGTCAACCAACTTGTTAGTGGCAGAAAACAGATTTATTTAAATTTAGGTTTACCGAAGCCACATATTTTACCTACGGTTTGGGAGGTCTGGAGAGGTTTCCTGAAAGAGGTATAACTTCATCATGGCCATAGCAAATAAGGATGATTTAAAAAGACAGAAAGGAGGGTGGCAAAGGGTCAGAGAAAGGAGGCTATAAAGTATTCTTAAGGAATACGAATGGAGTAAAGGTTCTACAATGGAAAATTACAGGAGGGAAAATTGGAAATGTAGACTGAGCTGTAACCATCAGAATAAATTAGGCTACATTGCATTAACAAACAGAATCAAAATCTCAATGGCTTAACACAACCAGAGTTTATTTCTGGTTCACACGACATGTTCAGTGTGGATCTGCAGGCGTCTGACATGCATCACTTCTGGTCATATTTCTTTGGTCAAAGAAAGTAATATCACCACATTTAAACTCAAAGTTAGAGGAAATATAATTCTACCATACACCCAGAAAGCAAAGATCTGGAAATATTTGATAAATAGCACTAATGGCTGCTAAAAAATAAGAAGGTCCTAGATATCAAAGTAGAGAAATATATGTTCCTTTGGGAAATATTTTTATTAGAGGATTAACCACGTAAGTTTTATCAGAAGCAGGAATTCTTATTTTTGCCAGATATGGAGCAGAATTATAGACAGAAAGACTGGATAGAGCTTATAGAAAGGTAGTTTGGCTATGGATATGTACTGGGAATTTTAGGAATGTGTATATATCTTTTTCCCTTCAAATTTCTTTGTTTTACAAGAATTGCACCCAGGGATGCAAGGTTTCTTCAATGTATGCAAATCAATCAATGTGATACACCATATTAACAAATTGAAGAATAAAAACCACAATGATGATCTCAATAGATGCAGAAAAGGCTTTTGACAAAATTCAACACCAATTTATGATTAAAAACTCTCCAGAAAGTGGGCATAGAGGGAACCTACCTCAACAAAATAAAGGCTATATATGACAAACCCACAGCAAACATCATTCTCAATGGTGAAAAACTGAAAGCATTTCCTCTAAGATCAGGAACAAGACAAGGGTGTCCACCTTTGCCACTATTATTCAACATAGTCTTGGAAGTCCTAGCCATGGCAATCAGAGAAGAAAAAGAAATAAAAGGAATCCACATTGGAAAAGAAGAAGTAAAACTGTCACTGTTTGCAGATGACATGATACTATACATAGGAAATCCTAAAGATGCCACCAGAAAACTACTAGAACTAATCAATAGATTTAGTAAAGTTGCAGGATACAAAACTAACACACAGAAATCTTTTGCATTCCTATACACAAATAATGAAAGATCAAAAAGCGAAATTAAGGAAACAATCACATTTACCATTGCAACAAAAAGAATAAAATACCTAGAAATAAACCTACCTAAGGTGGCAAAAGACCCGTACACAGAAAACTATAAAACACTGATGAAAGAAATCAAAGATGACACAAACAGATGGAGAGATATACCACGTTCTTGGATTCGAAGAATCAATATTATGAAAATGACTATACTACCCAAAGCAATCTACAGGTTCAGTGCAATCCCTATCAAATTACCAATGGCATTTATCACAGAACTAGAACAGAAAATTTCACAATTTGTATAGAAACACAAAAGACCCCGAATAGCCAAAGCCATCTTGAAAAATAAAAGCAGAGCTGGAAGAATCAGGCTCCCTGACTTCAGACTATACTACAAAGCTACAGTAATCAAGACAGTATGGTACTGGCACAAAAACAGAAATATAGACCAATGGAACAGGATAGAAAGCCCAGAGATAAACCCACACACCTATGGTCACCTAATCTATGACAAAGGAGGCAAGAATATACAATGGAGAAAAGACAGCCTCTTCAATAAGTGGTGCTGGGAAAACTGGACAGCAACAATGTAAAAGAATGAAATTAGAATTCCCTAACACCATACACAAAAATAAACTCAAAGTGGATTAAAGACCTGAATGTAAGGCCAGATACTATAAAATTCTTAGAGGAAAACATAGGCAGAACACTCTCTTGACATAAATCGCAGCAAGATCTTCTTTGACCCACCTCCCAGAGAAAGGAAAATAAAAACAAAAGTAAAAAAATGGGACCTAATGAAACTTCAAAGCTTTTGCACAGCAAAGGAAACCATAAATAAGATGAAAAGACAACCCTCAGAATGGGAGGAAATATTTGCAAATGAAGCAACTGGCCAAGGATTAATATCCAAAATTTACAAGCAGCTCATGCAGCTCAATATCAAAAAACAAACAACCCAATCCAAAAATGGGCAGAAGACCTAAATAGACATTTCTCCAAAGAAGACATACAGATGGCCAACAAACACATGAAAAGATGCTCAACATCACTAATCATTAGAGAAATGCAAATCAAAACTACAATGAGGTATCACCTCACACCGGTCAGAATGACCATCACCAAAAATATCTACAAACAAATGCTGGAGAGGATGTGGAGCAAAGGCAACCCTCTTGCACTGTTGGTGGGAAAGAAAACTGATATAGCCACTATTGAGAACAGTATGGAGGTTCCTTAAAAAACTAAAAATAGAACAACCATATCACCCAGCATTCCCACTACTGGGCATATACCCAGAGAAAACCATAATTCAAAAAGACACGTGCACCTCAATGTTCACTGCAGCACTATTTACAATAGCCAGGACATGGAAGCAACCTAAATGTCCATCAACAGAGGAATGGATAAAGAAAATGTGGTACATATATACAATGGAACACTACTCAGCCATAAAAAGGAACGAAATTGGGTCATTTGTAGAGATGTGGATGGACTTAGAGACAGAGTGAAGTAGGTCAGAAAGAGAAAAGTAGATATCATATATTAACACATATATGTGGAATCTAGAAAAATGGTATAGATGATCTTATTTGCAAAGTAGAAATAGAGACACAGCCATAGAGAACAAATGTATGGATACGAAGGGGGAAACAGGGGGTGGGTGGGATGAATTGGGAGATTGTGACTGACATATATACACTATTGATACTATGTATAAAATAGATAAATAATGAGAACCCACTGTATAGCACAGGGAACGCTACTCAATGCTCTGTGGTGACCTAAATGGGAAGGAAATCCAAAAAAGAGGGGATATATGTATATGTATAGCTGATTCACTTTGCTGTACAGCAGAAACTAACACAACATTGTAAAGCAACTATACTCCAATAAAAATTAATTTTAAAAAAGCTATAAAAAAAGAATTGTATGATATTTAAGTCTTTGGTTCTGGACTCAGACAAATCCAGACTCTGCCCCCTACCAAATAGGTTATACTGAAGAAGTTACCTGGCCTATCTTAGGCTTTCTCACCTGTAAGATGAGAATGATAGTAACTGCTATCTTATAAACTTGTTTGAGATTAAATATGATTTAATACATGTAAAATCCCTTAGTAAATTCTTTTAAAAAATATTAGCCACTGCTAAACACTCAAGAATTCACAAAGGTATACACATTCTTCCTAGCACTGTTTGTAATAGTAGAAAATTTGAAATTCTCTTTTGTTCCATCAATGTAAAGATTATCACGTGTGTGCAGAGAGACAGAGAAGAAAAAAGAATATGAAATTGTTATTTTTTAATAAGACAGAATCATATATATTGATCTGGAAAGATATACATAATATATTGTGGAAGTGGGAAAAGCAAGTTGCAGAACACAATGCATAGCTTGGTTTCAAGTGTGTGTGTATATATACAAGTCACGATAAGTATATTAAGTCGTGGTAAGTCCTATAAAATATTTTAAAGATTATGCCATAGAGAGTGATTGGTTGGGGATGGGATGCTATTTTAAATTGGGTGATCAGAAAGAACCTCGCAGAGCAGAGCTGTGAATGACAAAAAATTATGTATAAAAAAGAAATCACAACCCAGCACCCAGATATTGGTATGTAATAGTATTCTCCAATAAAAAAACAAAAAACAGGGCTCCTTGGAGAAATGGCTGATTCTCCAATGGCAGAAAATAGAGAGGATGAGCCTACAGCACCTTGTAGTGCCAGAAAGTAAGAAAATGCTCAAGAAACAAAAGAATGGAGGCATGCCCCAGGGACACAGGAGCTGACTAAAAGAGCTCCTAAGGACCAAAGTTGGAACAATTTAGCAATGAAATAAGTAAGGTAGTATTGGATTCACCCCAAAGTATAAACTCATATTTATGAGTCCATACTGATAGAAATAAATGAGTAAATAAACAAATGCAGGAGGATAGACAAATTTCCGATGATAAGAAATTCCAAGTAATTTATGTAGATATTCTGCCCTCAAGGAAGTGAAGCATAACTCCATAACTCTTTGAGTTTGGGCTGAGCAAAGCGACTTCCTTCCTGAGAGCAGAGTATGGAAAAGCGGGGGGTGGGGGGGAACGGTTAACTTTATAGGAGAGAAATCTGACAAGTATTATCTCAGCCAAGAGATCAAGCTTAGCATCATCAGTGATAAGTCACGTCGATAGCAGGTATCCTTGACATGATATGATGAGAAGGGCACTTCACCTCTGTGGTCTTCCTCGCAAAACCTATAACCCCAGTCTAATTATAGAAAAACATCAGACAAACCCCAGTTGAAGGACAAACTATTAAAAAAAACCTGCCCTCAAAATTATTTAGATCATCAAAACCAAGGAAAGTCAGAAACTGTCACAGTTCTGAGGAGTCTTAAAAAAACAAAACCAAAAAAACCCCCCAAAAACCACTAAATGTAACATGGTATCCTGAATGGGATCCTTGAACAACAAGGAAAAGTCCTCGGGGGAAAACTGAGGAATTTAAATACATTACAGACTTTACTTAATATTGTTTCAATACTGCTTCATCAGTTGCGACAAATGTACCATACTAATGTAAGACATTACCAGGGAAACTGTACTATCTTTGCAACTTTTCTATAAATCTTAAATGACTCTAAAATAAATACTTTATTTTTTATTGAATTGATGCCTATGAACAGAAGAAAACTGTGGTATATTCACGCAATGGAATACTATTCAACAATTAAAAGGAAAAGATTAGTAATAGATGTTATAACACAGTTGTATCTTAAGGATATTGTACTAAGTAAAAGAAGCCAAACACAAAAAAAGTACATGCTGTATGATTCCATTTACAGGGCATTCTAGTATAGGCAAAAATAACCTTTGGCAATAGATGTGAAAACAGTGGTTATTTGGGGATTACCAATAAGGCGAGAATTGACTAGGAAGAAACATGAGGAAATTTTCTGGGTTGATGGAAATGTTTGGTGTCTTGATGCGTGTTCATCAAAATTGCTTGAATGGTATACTTAAGATCTGAATTTAAAATATATATTAAATATGGGACTTCCCTGGTGGCACAGTGGTTGAGAATCTGCCTCCTAATGCAGGGGACACGGATTTGATCCCTGGTCCAGGAAGATCCCACGTGCCGCGCAGCAACTAAGCCTGTGTGCCACAACTACTGAGCCTGCACTCTAGAGCCCGCGAGCCACAACTACTGAGCCCGCATATTGCAATTACTGAAGCCCGTGTGCCTAGAGCCCGTGCTCTGCAACAAGAGAAGCCACCACAATGAGAAGCCCACGCACCACAACAAAGAGTAGCCCCCGCTCGCCGCAACTAGAGAAAGCCCACACCAAGCAACAAAGACCCAACGCAGCCTAAATAAATAAATAAATATAAATAAAATTAAATTATAAATGTAAAATACATATTAAATATACGTATTATAAATACATCTAAAATATATAAAAATGATTTAAAATGTAAAGTATATAAAATCAATTTTAAATATACATTAAGTTGTGAAAGGAAATAAGAAAGAAAGTGAGGGAGGGAGAGAGGAAAAAGATGTTTTAGAAGCCTAGGACATTTGCATTACAAGAAAAATTAAAATCGTGTTTAATTAATTCACTTAGAGAAAAGCACTTTTTAACCTTCCAGACACAAACACAACAAAAATGGGATCATACTGCTCATATTAGTTTGTAGTCATTTTTTAAATTAACAATATAGTTTGTAATGTGTCCTTCAATAACACGGCACCTACTGGAATACAACGACATTGTACAGCGCAATTATATTGTATAACCTTGTAGAGACACGTGGCAAAACCTGCTAGCTCTCTCACTAGGGATTTTTCCAAGGGGCACTTAGGCAGGAATAGTCTTAAAGAAACTGATGACTAGATCATCTCTGTCCATTTGGATACTTTCCTAAAACTGACCCGCCTGAGAATACATCTTTGGTCAAGGTAAGGCTTTGGGCTTATCTTCTGGGTTCCCACTTTCCCTTTCAAAGTCACTTTTTTCTCTGTATACAATAGAAAGACACAATTTTCATCCAACCTGAATATGATGATGAAGATGGTGGTGATGATGATGATACAGGTTGTCAAAAGGGATAATTCAAAATGTAGGTGTCAACTTTGAAAAAGCAAGCTAAGAACTGGATAACAAATTCCTTCACAAGTCAGATGGTTTCCAATTCTTGTTTTCAACAAAACTGATGGAGTGAGTTGTCAACTGAGAGACGATTAAGAATAATATTTGATGGTAGACTACTGTGTGATTTTTCACATTCCCTCAAAAAGAGTTCAAGGAATTGAGAGACATTGCTATAAAATAATTCCTTCCATTTCCATTTATTTATTTATGGAACAAGGTTTTTCGGTGCTTGAATCTAGGAAAATAAAATCAGAAATATAATTGATGGTTATGCCTATACTTCCTATCACTAGTAACCATACACAGACACATAAATTAGTTTTTTAAAGCCTCATCCCTCTCTTTAAGAGATAACTTTTTGTTTCACATTTGCCAAAATATATGCTATGCTTACATTATTTTAATCAATTGTATAGTATCAATAATTATAATGATAATCTGAAGAAAAAATTTAATACTTTAGAGTCCCGTAGCCACTTTAAATTAAAATTTCCACTTCTATAAATATTATTGTGGCTGAGAGGTATGATAAAGTGATCAATAAAAAAAAACTGTTCAAGCAGGAAATATATATTAGAAAAAAATCTGTAGAGGAAGCAGAATGAGAAAAGGAATGATAGAAAATTTCCAGCTGTTTAAAACCATGTTTATTTATTTTTTAGATGGAGGATGGTGGTTATTGTATTGCAATGGTATTTATATTCCATTGGATGTATCTTAAAAGGTGACACGTTATAAAGCAGAAACTAACACAACATTGTAAAGCAATTATACTCCAATAAAGATGTTTAAAAAACAAAGGTGACACAAGAGTTTTATTTTTTATGTCAACATTTACAATAGGCCAGAAATTTTATCCTTCATATTCATATATGCCTGTGATAAAAAATAAAAAGTTTCAGAGACAATCTAAATGTGTACAAGGTAGTCTATAATTTTTCAAAATTCTTTTAAAGGATATGTGAGCAAAAATGTTTGAAGACCTTAGGCCTACCCAATACACATTCATTCTTTCTTCCTTTTGTTCCTTATACCAGAACTGCTGGCAATGTGCCCAGCTAAAAATCGAAGTCTCTGCAGATAAATACAGACAGGTGACTAAATGCCGGCTAATGACATGCTCACTTTTGCCATTTCTGCCTTCCACATGAGGTGTGAATACAATGGCAGGAGCTCCAGCAACCACTTTTGGCCATGCACTAAGAACAGCAGTACTGAAAGACAGAAGGAAATTGGGTTCTAGATGACTTTGTCACTCCTCCCTACCAACCACAAACTCCCTACCTCCAGGTTTCTTTTAGGAGAGAAAAATAAATCCATACATCTCTAAGTCACTATTATTTGGGGGTTTCTGTTATACAAAGCCAAATATAATCCTGCCTGGTAGAGTGGCTATAGCATGTTTCATATAATCAATCAATCATCAAACATTCAGGTTTTTTCAGATTACGCTATTATAAACCATACTGTGATCCTTATAAGATGTACCTTCGGATACATGCATAGTCATTTTTCTAGGAGACAGTCTAAAAAGTAAATTCTGGGTCAAGAATGTCTTGATACATAGTCAATTTTTTTTCTTTACAAAGGTTAATTTACACTCACATCAATAGTATGCGAGGGACTTCACTAGTGGCGCAGTGGTTAGGAACCCGCCTGCCAATGCAAGGGACGAGGGTTCGAATCCTGGTCCGGGAAGATCCCACATGCCACGGAGCAGCTAAGCCTGTGGGCCACTACTGAGTCTGTGTGACACAACTACTGAGGCCCAAGCACCTAGAGCCCGTGCTCCGCAACAGGAGAAGCCACCACAATGAGAAGCCCGCGCACCGCAAAGAAGGGGAGTCCCCGCTCGCCGCAACTAGAGAAAGCCCACACACAGCAATGAAGACCCAGTGCAGCCAAAAATACATAAATAAATTTATTTTAATAAATAGTATATGAGACTACAAGAACTCCACATACCTTCATCATCATTGGGTAGTCTTTTCTCTTAAATACTGCAATTTGATAGAAAGGAAAAAGGTTTATTTGTACTGTTTGTTAACTAATAAAGTTAAGCTCTTTTCCTGTGACATTTCCTAATGGCATTGTTTTTTATTATTATTTTTAAAAATTAAGAAAAAGAGCTAAAAGTATTTTTGCTCCAGATTAAGATAAGGTTGGAGAACTAGAGGCAAGGCTACCTCTGGGGTATCTGTAGAAATAAAGCTCCATGGCAACAAGGAAGTTGTCTGTCTTATACCGTGTTCTGTGTCTGGCACATAGTAGGCACTCATTAAGTAATTGCTGGATGTATGAAAGCCACAATCTTACTATGTGACTTCCAACAGTTAATTCCCTGCTCTGGGCCTCATTTTCCTGATTAATAAACTAACAGGATTGAATGAGTCTCTGTCATGGTCTTTTCCAAGTCAAACAACTTTTTATTCGAAGAGAGTCAGATCCAAGCAATGCCTATAGAGTATCCAGTGGGAAATACTCCCTTCCTTTGGGGCTATTTCTATTCGTCAGAAAGACCAGAGGCACAAGGGGATAAAATAAATAGAAAAGGACAATTTAACATTCTTTTTTGTTCTTCTTCTTCCACATTACTAGAAAACAAAAGCATTACAAAGGGAGTGGGAAACACCAGGAATATCTCTCTTCTCCTAAAATCATCCTCTCAGGACTGGGAGTAGACCCTAACTCTAGTCTAATGTCTATATCCTCTCATTCTGTTTGAGCCCAGACTTTGAAGTCAGAGAGGCCTGGGTTTGACTGAGCAAGTATGGGTAAATGAGAGATAATGATATCAGTACTGCAGGTATCAATTGAGATTAGGTATATACCCTGTACATAGAAGGGGCTCAATCAGTGGTAATTCCCGTGGTGGTACCCAGTCCCAAGTACCAAGTAGCCAAGCAGTGGTGGCAGTGGTTTTTTCCTAGAAAAGCCCTCACGGTGTACTTGGTCATGGTTTTGGCTACATTCATTTTGGATTCTTGCTCTCGGGCCCTCCTGGAGAGTCTGAGAGTTTCCTAAAACCCTTTCAAAAATTCCTTTGCTACTTAAATGAGCCAGAGTGGATTCTTCTGTCTGCAGCGCAGAACCAGGACTGTAGTAGCTTCTGTCAGCCACCACGTTTTATAAATCATTTAGTCTAAATCCCAAAAGAAGAGTTTTATTGGAAAGAAGCTTTAGTCTACCCATGCAGCTCAGCAACTATCCTTGACTTTATCGAATATGGATTCAAATTCTGCCCTAGTCAACTTGTGTGTAAACTGTCTTCTCAGCTCAACAGAAGCCCCTTAGAAACAGAGGCAGCCTGTTGAAGCCCAGTGGAAAATGACCAGAGGAATGAGTGGGGATGAGGAGATAAGGTCCTGAGTCCAGCACTGGAAACCCACGTAGCCCAAGGCACATCCTTTCCATACTGTGGGCCTTGGTTCCCCAGTCCGTGAAATGGGAAGACAGCATCTAGCCCAGGAAACTGATAAGAGGTCAAAAGGACAAATAGATATGAAGACCCCTTGTCAACTGAAGACCTAAGGGACACTTTAAATAGTGTCTTTTTCCATCTACCTCCCATGAAAGGCAGGGACTGGGTCAGACATTCCTCTTTCTGGACCCTTAGCTTGGTGATCAGGTCTCTCAGACCAGGGGCAGGGCCAAAACATGAGTCACATCGCCCCCTGGTGGATTTAAAGGGAAAGGGTATGGCTTTCAAATGGGTGACAAAGCTACAAAAACAGAACTCACAGAATCCTAGAATTCCAGAAGTGAAAGGGCTCTTCGAGACCATTTAATCTAACATCCTCATTTAAATATGGGACACTAATAAAGGGCCAAGAGGAAAAGTGACTTTCCTGAGGTCATACCAAGAACAAAGGTCAGAGCCAGGGCCAGATCCCAGACCCTAATGACCATCCAGAGCAGAGGTCATCCTCTCTGACATGAAACACAGAAACCCTCAGTGGTCAGTGTCCACATGACCTTGAACCCTCGGCACAGCTCAGCTATGCTGTCAGCAAGTAGTGCTTTAGCTGAACTCTGACCAAGATTGGGTAATTTCCCCACCCAGTTATGCTGTCAAAAAGTTTTACTTCTTTTTAAAACCTACCGTGTCAATGTTTTGATTTCAATACAAACAAACCAAGCTCTAACTATGGCAACTTCTTAGAAACTTAGAAAATATTCTCAAGCATGACTGGATAATTCTAAGAGAAAAGAACAGCAGAATGTTTGAGTTCTCCATGAACTAGAGAAACCCTTTTTTTCAGACACCAATCTCTCCCACAGGTGATTGTCTATGAAGATAGAAGAGTCCAGAGGAATTGAATGCAAATCACCTTCACATCAATGCAACTGCCAACCTGAGTCTGACTTATGTAAGACGCCACATTCTAATGGTGCCCAATTAGTCATCATAATAAATGCTAAAAGAAGTGGGTCGTGTTGGGTCTTTGCAATGGAGTGAAAATTTCCCATTCAAGACAATTCTTAGAAGTCTTATTTTTAGCCTCTAAATCCCTTTGGAATCTGAACCGGCCACAGGGAAGACTTCATTCAAGGTAGGGCTCAAATAAGCCACCTGAGTTCTGTCCCCAGAGACAGCAGGTGGGACTTTGAGTGAGTTACCCTCCCCCCAGCTCTCTCATGGGTAGCAGGGGGCCATCCAGTAGGTCCTGCCAGCCTTGCAGGGTTACTGAGAGGATCTAGTGGACTTCATCCCAGATCACACATTTTAATCCCCCACTCAGGAAGAGCCTGAGTATTCGTACCATGTCTAGACAGGATCCTGAAGCTTAGCCTGATTCAATCCTCTATTTATTATTTTTACTCAACAATAACAATATCTGGTATTGAGTGATTACAGTAACACTATTCTAAGACGTTCTCATGGCTTAACCCAACTTCCATGAAAACTCTGTACAGAAGGCACTACTAATTATCCCCATTTTCGAGATAGAAAAATTGAGGCTCACAGAGGTTAAGTAACTCATCCAAGATCAAACAGCTAATAAGTGAAAGAGTCAGAATTTGAAGCCAACTCCACCTGACTTCGTAGTCCATTCTCTTAAATCCAACCCCACTCGGAAGATTATCTTTACCATCCATTAGCTAAATCCTAGTAGGGAGTGGGACTTCAATCCAGAACTGAAGGTCAAAATCACAAAAGGTTCTGTTTCAGTTTGAGCCCAGTGTCCTCCCAAAGGCACCTCTAAACTGAATTTTCATGCTTATTCTAAGCATTTTTGTCCTCACTCAGCTTCCTTCTAGCAACATAAGTATATATCTGTAGTAACAGCCAGATAGGAAGTGACACCACGTTGGGAGTCCATTAGGTGTTTCCTCCTTCTGAAGGCAATATGAAATTTTTAAGAAGAATAAAGGCTTTGGAGTCAGACAGGCCCAGATTTCAGACCCAACTCTGCCATCTCTGCTACCTGCTTGTCCTTGGAGATTTACAGCGGCCCCCCCTTATCCATGGCAGATACGTTCCAAGACCCCAGTGGATGCCTGAAACCACTGATAGTACTGAACCTTTTTTCTGTTCATGTCTTCCACCCACAAATTTAATGCCTTTTCCATCTTGACTAAGTACTTATCACACACTGTGGCCGTAACTTCTGTAGTCTGAGGTGCTACAGCAAAACTAGCACAAATTTCTTTTTCCTTCCTCACAATTTCACACGTAAGATTCTGTCTTACCGTAGATCTTAGCAATTTCAGCATCTGATTTTTTTTTTCTCTGTTAAGTCAGGAACTTTCTCCTTTTCACCTATCGGAGCACTTTATGGTTTCTCTTTGGCAGATCCAAACTGCCAGCATTACGCCTCTTGTGCTTTGAGCCATTATTAAGTAAAATAAGGGTTCCTTGAACACAAGCACTGTGATACCATGACAGTCAATCTCATAACCAAGAGGTGCTACTAACTGATTAACAGACGGGAATGAGAATGGCTGGACAAAGCGATGATTCACATCCTGGGCAGATTCACATCCTGGGCAGGTCAAGGCAGATAGCTCGAGTTTTTATCACACTGAAGTCTAAAACTTATGAATTGTTTATTTCTGGAATTTTCCATTTAACATTTTTGGATCATGGTTGACCATGGGTAACTGGAACCGTTGAAAGCAAAACCACAGATAAAGTGGGGATTACTGTATTCCCTCTGGGAATCTTGGAAAATGTGGATAATAATATCAACATTATACTGTTGTTATGAGAATTAGTTCAAACCCATCCATGAATACCTAGCAGTGTCTGGCAGGCACACAGTAAGCATACAAAACATAGTGGCAATTAGCAGACAATCAGCCTGCATTCAGAGACTTATTTTCTTCCTATGCCAACCCCAGTAGCAAGAGGTGATGGTGGGCATCTGGGTAGGAGGATGCACACCTGTGACCTGCAGCATCACGCAGTGAGATGTGCATTGGCTTTAGATTGATTCCCAGTTCTGCGATGTTAAGCAGATTGCTTAATTTTGCTGAGACTCAGTTTTCTTCCCCATAAACAGAGGCAATAAATTCTCATTATATTTTATGTATCTTCATGATACTTACCACCCAGTCAGGAAACCAGGGTACAGACATAAAAATAAAAGGAAGATTAGAGCATCTCAAATAAAAAATGTGAAAAGTCCTTCAATGATGTAAGCTACTGAGTTAAATATTCTGAACTACCTTTATTTATTTTAAGAAATGAAATATTTATAAGAAATACTAATAATACAATAAAATATCAGCCCTCTGGATGTCCTAAAACTGGGGCGTTACAGTTAAGATATTTAGATTGTTTCAGACAAAAGAAATCCATTTGTCTAATTTTAATCAAATCGAGTAGAATTATTTTCAAGCGTATCTTACATTTCTACACATTCTTCATAAACTTTTCTAATTGTAAAAGCATCATAAATACACAAGAGCGGTTCTTGCAATATACAAAAAGAGGCGTGCACAAGAATGTTCAAAACAAGACTGTTTGTAACAGAAAACTGTAAAGAATTCAAAAGTCTACCAACTGAGAATGATTAAATTTATAAAGCATCGATACAATAAAAATAACTATATAGCAAGAAAAAATGAAATTAAAGCTATAAGCAGCATGGATGACTCCTCAAAGCATAGTATTGAATGAAAAGAACCAACTCATGGAACAATGCATGTAAGCGTTATATCACTTTTATAAAATTCAAAGCAAGCAATCCTAAATTAGATAATGTTTAGGGATACATAGAGAAGTAGTGAAGACATATTTTTTAAAAAAAATTTTTTTTTTATTTTATAGTAGTGATTACTGCTGAGAAATATGTGAAGGAATAGGATTAGGGAGCAATATATGGATCAATTCAATAGTATTGGAAAAGTTCCCTGCTGGGTGGTAGGGTCACCTATTTGAATATGATTTTTCTTGATTTACTATATTTAGAGCTATAATTATAGATACACACATGCATATGTATACTATTATATATAACAATGTTACATAATAACACTTTTAAACCCCATGCTATTCAATATTGGGCCAGAAATCTGATTCCCTTGCTCCTGATCCTGTACTGTTAATGTCTTAGGAAATTTTTCTTATGTCTATTCTATGAGTAGATTGTACTTCTCAGTTACTTATTAAAAAAGAGGTCCACTAAGGATCTGAGAGTAAGGCTGTAAACTTAATTACAGGAAGAAAGCAATCCACAAAGGCAACTCTGTATCCATCCCTCAAAGGTCAAGTGATAGAGGGTGGAGAACGGAATAGCACTGGATATCAGGGATGACATATCAATACTCAGAAGGAGGATATGAGTTAACACCTATTCCAGGGCTATCAGGACTAGTTTATTTCCACAGGCCACGACTGGACAGAACTGCATTCCCAAAGAGTTCACTGTGCTCTCCTGTGCTATATATAAGCAGGTCCAAGTCACTGAATTCGTTTGCCCAGGCTGCCATTAAAAAAAAAAAAGTACTACAAAAGCATCATAGACTGGGTGCCTTAAACAACATAAATTTATTTTCTTACAATTCTGGAGCCTAAAAGTAAAAGAAAAAGGTGTTGGCAGAGTTGTTTCTTCTAAAGGCCTTTCTGCTTGGAGATTGCTCTCTTCACCCTGTGTCTTTACATGGTCTTCCTCTGTATGTTTGTGTCCTAATCTCCTCTTTATAAGGAAACAAATCCTATTGGATTAGGGTCCACTTCAATGACCTCAATTAACCTTAATTACCTCTTTAAATGTCCTATCTCCAAATACAGTCACATTCTGAAGTAGTGAGAATTAGGACTTCAATACATGAATTTGGGGGGGACACAGTTCAGCTCATAACAGTCACCAGGGGTTCTTTGGAAAATGAGGGGCTTGATTATATTTCAAATTAGCCCACTGTTATCCAAGAAAACTTTGCATAATGATGGAAATGTTTTTCTCTCTGCGCTATCCAATAAAGGTAGCCCTAGGTAGCTTGCTACTGAGCACTTGAAATGTGGCTAGTGTAACTGAGGAACTAAATATATTTTCTATTAATTTTAATCAATACTAATTTTACTTTTACTTGTCACATGTGACTAGTGGCTACCATTGTGGACATCTTCAGGATTAGACAGACCACGAGCACAGGGGAGGCATACATCTGACAGACTGGGAAAGATCAGAACATCAGATTAGAAGGACTTTTTAGAGAACCTTCAGGAAACCCACCCACTGCCCAGAGATCTGTACCCCAGAGAGAAAGAACATTTGGTCCAGGGTCCTAGAGAAGTATGAGAATCCTCATGGCAGATTTATCTGTTGTTCTTTCTTTCCTTCATTCAAATTCTTCTTTGACATCCTCAGAGAATTAGTTCCAGACACTTGTTCTATATTCCCTTACCAATAACTAGCAGCCCTTATGTCATCCTGCAAAACACCATCTCCCTCTCATCTCAAGGCCTTCATACTTCCTACTCCTTCTGCTGGAGGCTTGTCCCCCAAGATCTTTGTTCAATGACTTCCTTCTTGCCAACCAGGCCTCAAATCAAGTGTCAACTTCCTTGATTGCCCTGTCCAGATTAGCAGCCCCCTCAATCCTGTTGCCCAGTTTTATTTCTATCATGATACTTCACTCTATATTATATCATCTTGTTTATTGATTTTTTTGTTTATTACCCATTTCCTGCTCTCCACCCCTACTGTACTGTGAGCTTCATAAGAGCAAGAAACTTGTCTGTCTTGCTTGCTGCTTTTATCCCCAGTTCCTAGGGATAGATCCTCAATAAATATCCCATGACGGATGGAAGATGGATGGATAGATGAATGTTTGTCCTCCTAAGGAGAAGGCCCCTGCCATGCTTTAAGTCTTATGAAGCAATAAGGACCTCCAATACCCATGCTCTCACCTTCCGCCCCCTAGAAAGCCAGCCAATAGGATGGCCTTGGGCCTCAGCCAACAGGATTGAGGAGACCATCCTGCACCCAGGAAATCCAAGAAGCCATTCATAGGGTAACCGATTACTTGTATAGAGCCCTACTGCTTCCTCACCCTCACGGACTCATTCCAGCAAGACAGCATCATCGTAAAAGTTCCCCTCCCTGGAGTGTAGAGGGGGTGACCATGAATGGGTAAAAGTCACAAACCTGTGCAGGGGGCCCAACCTGGCACCAGGCCCAAGAAGTATAAAACTGTTCCTGCCTGCTGATAAAATAATTCCACTGTGAGTGTTCCCAAGAAAATATTCCCAATATGAGGAGGGGTTGGTGAGGAGGGACACAACATACGATAGTGTAGAGCTGAAAACATCTCAAACACACAGCAACAAGAGAACAGCCAAGCAGACCATGTGGTCCATTACACAGGTGAACAATCCCTTACTCCAAACCCTTACAGCTTGATATATTTTGGAAATCAAATATTTCCAATTTTAGAAAAGCTATACATTGCTTCTATTCTTTTGAATTTTATTTTATTTTTTTATATAGCAGGTTCTTATTAGTTATCCATTTTATACACATTAGTGTATATACGTCAATCCCAAGCTTCTATTCTATTGTATATCACACCCAGCAAAGTCGGGGGCAGCCCACACTCAAACACACTAATACTGCAGCAAAACAGATGCATAGTCACCCTGGGTGGGATAAATAAAGAATACAAAGAGCCTCAGATCAATTCAGGTGACGTTAGGAAAAAGAATTTGCCCAGCAGAAGAGCTTCTGGTTTATGGAGCATCATAGATTTCAGAACTGCAGACAAGAGATAAGGACCTACTCTATTAACAAGAACACAACAGACTTTCAGGTTAGTCTGTTGAGACTATCAAGAGACAGGCCCACGTTATGTGGTGATACTGAAAAACTTATTTAGGAAAAGAAAAATAGATTAGTCAATAAAATGTGTTCCACCAACCCGTAAACTACATGCTCACAAGGACTGGGAGAGGATGGGGGTCACAGGAAGGTCAGTCCATGAAGCTATAAGTACATGATTGAAAGGAAAAGCAAGAACAGGGGCAGTGAGAGCAAGAGAGGGTAGGAAAGAGAAAACAGTGTCATCCAAACTGCGCCTTCTTCCTGACCTTTCTCCCTACTCAGGGCTCACCTAGCATGGAGAAGTGGCAACAAAGTAACAGGACCCTATACAGCAGAAGAGAAAGAGGTCCAGGGCACATCTATATGACATGCATTACAAATCACCTGCAAAGATTTTTAGTGGGACCCCTGCTGAACACCAAAGAAATGTTCTCACCAGGGCCCAAACTCATTGTCTGTGGCTCAATCCCTACTGCAGTTAAAACCCCAGGGACTCCATTCACAAGGTCAGAAGCCCTGTTGGGCAGATCACCTGCTATTTTTTCTGGTGCAGACAGAATGGGTAGAAACAAACGATGCTGAGAAAACTGCTCTGATCTGGAATTTGTAAAACAAGAGCATTCATCCTGGGTCAGCTTTTGAAAACATTGTTTAAAAATGCATGGTCTCCCATCTGTTTCTCTTCAGCCTCTCTTTTTCTCAAGAAAGTGAAATTCCACAAGCTCTTTTATTTTTCCTGTTGTGATAAGAACACTTAGCATGAGATCTATCCTCTTAACAAAATTTTAAGTGTGCAATATGGTATTTTTAACTATGGGTATAATGCTGTACAGCAGATCTCTAGAATTTATTCATCTTGCGTAAGTGAACCGTATACCCAATGAACAGCTCATTTATTCCTTTCCCCAGCCCCTGGCAACCTCCTTTCTACTCTCTGCTTCAACGGTTGACTATTTTAGGTACTTCATACAAGTGGAATCATGCAATATGTAATCTTCTATGACTGGCTTATTTCACTTAGCATACAGTCCTCCATCCACGTTATCACATATGGCAGGATTTCTCTCTTTTTTAAGGTTTTATTCCATTGTGTGTATGTACCACATTTTCTTTATTCATTCATCGATGAACACAGAGGTCATTTCCTTATCTTGGTCATTGTGAATAAAGCTGCAATAAACATGAGAGTACAGATATTTCTTTGAGATCCTGATTTCAATTCCTTTGGATATATACCCAGAAGTGTAACTGGTAAATCATATGATAGCTCTATTTTTAATTTTTTAATTAACTTCTATACTGTTTTCTATAATGGTCGTACCGGTTTACATTCCCACCAACAGTGAACAATAATTCCAACTTTTCCATATTCTTGCCAACACTTGTCCTTCGTTTTTTTGACAAGCACCATCCTAACAGGTATGAGGCGATATCCCATTGTGGTATTGATTTGCATTTCCCCGATAACTAGTGATGTTGAGCACCTTTTCATATACCCTTTGATCATTTGTATGTCTTTTTGAAGAAATGTCTATTCTAGTCCTTTGCCCATTTTTAAATTGTGTGTCTTTTTGCTATTGAGTTACAGGAGTTCCTTACATATTCTGGATATTAACCCCTTGTCCGATACAGGGTTTGCAAATATTTTCTCCCATTACATAGGTTGCCTTTCCACTCTGTTCGGTGTTTCCTTTGAAGTGCAGAGGCTTTTTTTGTTTGATGTAATCCCACTGTTTATTTTTGCTTTTGTTGCCTATGCTTTTAGTGTCACATTAAGGAAATCGTTGCCAAGACAAATGTCAAGAAGATTTTCCCTTATTTGTTCCTTTTAGAAGTTTTACAGTTCCAGGTTTTACATTTAAGACTTTAATCCATTTTGAGTTGATTTTTGTTACACAAATAAATAAATGACATCCTGTGTTCAGGGATCAGAATACAATATTGTTACTGTCCATTCTATCCAAAGCAATCTATATAAATTCAACACTATCCCCAGCAAAACTCTAATGGCATGTTTCACAGAAAAAGAAGAAACAATCCTAAAATTCATATGGGACCCAAAAAACACTGTGAATAGCCAAAGCAATCTTGAGAAAGAAGAACAAAGCTGGAGGCATCATACTGCCTGATTTCAAAATATATTCCAAAGCTACAGTAATTAAAACAGTATGGGGCTTCCCTGGTGGCGCAGTGGTTGAGAGCCCGCCTGCTGATGCAGGAGACGTGGGTTCGTGCCCCGGTCTGGGAAGATGCCACATGCCGAGGAGCGGCTGGGCCCGTGAGCCATGGCCGCTGGGCCTGCGCGTCTGGAGCCTGTGCTCCGCAACGGGAGAGGGCGCAACAGTGAGAGGCCCGCATACCGCAAAAAAAAAAAAAAAAAAAAAAAACAGTATGGTACTGGCACAAGCCCTTTTGTTAGAAATCATCCTGCTAACAGCCAGGAATTGAACAAGAAGGCTATTCCTGACAAGGAAGGGAACTCTGGGGCTTGAATAACACCATCTGGGTACTACTTTCTGCTGCATCGTCCCCCAGTGTTCCTTGGTAATCCATGAAGATGCTCCAAAGATCCCTAAGATTGAGACAAGAAGGTGCTGGGACTCACCTGCTGAAGAGGTCTGATCTTCAAACGCCTACTTGGACACAAAAGCAGAGAGGAATGACAGCCCTGTGGTTACATGCAGGAGCAATGGAGCCAGCAGGCCTGGATGCAAATTCTGGCTCCTCCTAAGAAGCTGTGTGATCTTTAGCAAGCTGCTTAGCCTATATGTGCCTTAGTTTCCCATAAGTAGAAGGGATAATGATAGCATCTACATTATAGAGTTGTATGAAGATTAAAGAAGAAAGTCCACCAACTGTGATAAGCACAGTGATTAGCACATAGTAAGGGTCTGAGAGAAGCTAGTTTTCTATGTGCAATGTGCCAGTACGTGAAGACTGACTGTGTGTTGCCATCTTAACTAACGCTTATGTCCAGTTCCTCCCAGCTGGGTCCTTTTCTTTGATTTCAAGTTTCTCAAACACAAGGAACATCTGCCATGTTACAACAACCCTCAGATTTGGGGATCCTTGGCCCAAATTGTAGGAGTGGAAACTGACACTCAAACAAGGGAAGTGACTGGCCCCAAATCACACAGTTTCTCAGGCAAGACAAGGATTTGAACCAGATTTTCTGACTCCAATAAACAGTGTTCTTTTTTTTTTTTAACATCTTTATTGGAGTATAATTGCTTTACAATGGTGTGTTAGTTTCTGCTGTATAACAAAGTGAATCAGCTATACATATAACAGTGTTCTTTTCATAGAACAATTATCCCATTAAAAAATCTTTTTGGTGGGGAATCTATGTCCTTGGAAGGAAATTTTTTTAGAAATACACAATAGATAGCTGAAGTCAAGATTGACAAGTGAGGTGGATCTGTGCGTAGACTACATAGAAATTTGACCTTGAAATAGAGAAACGGATTTTGGGATCTTGGGCAAGACCTGTTGCTAAACTGGGCCTCAGTTTCCTCATCTGTAAAGTGGGTTTGTTGGACAACATGACCTTAAAGGGACCTTCAGGAAAGGTTTGAATAATGGAAACCCCAGTGGCATTATGCTTGTTGCTGGATATATGAGTTTAGCTAAGTTTTGTTTAAATTATAGTTAACTTTATTGCATAGGTGCTTCTGAAACAACAAAGACGATCACTTCATTTTACAGAGAAAAAGAATAGTACCCAGAGAGGTATTAAATCTCTTTGAGGAAAAACAACCTCTGACCATCTCCTGCCTCATCCCCGGAGATACTCTCTGAATTTGTTTGGAGACATAATCGGTAACATCTAAAATTAGCACCCAAGCTTCTTCCCTCTCCCACTTCATCTCTGAGAGGTTCCACAGATTGGAGAATTGCTTATAATGATGATGGAATAACTCATTTTAAAAATCGCAAACTGAGAAAACAAGTTTACTGCTGTATATTTGAATGGTTTGGGCCTGAAAGGAAGACTGTGTCTTCCACCAAACAAAGGGGAAAAAAGCAATTATCTGAGACGAAAACCCCCAGCCCACCACTGTGCCTTCAAAAGATGGAATTCATTGATCAGAGTCAAAGTTCCAGGTCTAGATGGAGAAAAATAAGGTCCCTGCATCATTAATTTCAATAGAATCTAAAATAATGGGATGCAGCCAGGCAAAAATACAGAGAAATCTAATGTTCCCTTTTCCCTAAGTCACCTGCTCTCAGAGTGCAACGGGGCAGAAGACACACTCACACTTAACAGCTGCCCAGAAACAGTTTTCAAAGCCTCTGGGCTTTCTTCTCTTTTGATTATGATATATTTGAAACATTCAGAAAAATTCAGAGAACCATACAGTAAGTACTCACATACTAACCCAGATTTCATAAAGTTTGACATTTTGCCATATACACTTCAGGCATTCTAAGGCAATAACATGTTACAGATAAAATTGAAACTTGCTTCCCTCCCATCTCCTTTCCTCCATCCCCAAGATAACCACTATCCTGATACTGGTGTATACAGTTCCATGCAGATTTTTTTATACACACTACATATGTGTTGTTCTGTATGCTTTTTCTTATTATGATAAAACACTGAGAATAAAATTTACCATTTTAATCAACAGTACAGTCTAATGTCATTTAGCATACTCAGTGTTGTACAACCATCACTGCCATCCAATTCCACAACGTTTTCATCACCCCAGGAGGAACCCTGTGGCCTTTAAGCAATCACTTCCTCTTCTCCCCAGCCCCTAACTAACACTCATCTTATTTACATCTCTACAGATGTGCCTATGCTAGACATTCCCTACAAATGGAATCATACAATATATGGTCTTTTGAGTCTGACTTCTCTCACTTTGCATGATGTTTTCAAGGTTCATCCCTATTGTTCCATGTATCAGTACTTCATTCTTTTTATGGGCAAATAATATTCCATTTTGTGCATATGCCATAATTGTTTCTCCACTTATCTCTCGATGGGCACTTAGACTGCTTCTACTTTTTGGCTATTACGGATAATGGTGCTAAGAATATTCATATGCAAGTTTTTGTGTCAACAATTGTTTTCAGTTCTCTTGGGTAGACGCCTAGGAGTGAAATTGCATATGGTAACTCTGTTTAACATTTTGAGGAATTGCCTGTTTCCAAAACTCTACATGTTTGTATGCTGGTATCATCCTGCATCTAATTTTTTCACTCACCGTTATGTTTTGGAGAGTCTTTGGCTGCGGTTCATTTATTTTAATGGAGGTATAGATGCCACTGCAGGAACAAACCACTGTTCCTTTGCCATTACCCTCCTGCTGGATATTTAGGCTGCTCCTGGTTACCATAAATATCACTGCCATGAAGGGAGTTTCAAAGGTTTCAGTCTATAGACCCATTCTGTAGAGCAAGAGACTCTCACAGACCACTCATTGTATCTATTCTTAGTTCACAGCCCCCCAAATCTCCCAGAGTGACGCTTCTGGGATGTGGGTGGAGAATCAAGGTGAGCAAGCTGAAGGGATGCATCAGAACATGCCCCCCAAATAGCTAAAGCTCTCAGACCAGGGGTGGTCAGTGTATTAGCAGTCCCTGTTATTGGCTTCCCTCCCTGGAAGAGGATTACCCATCCCACTCATTGCTCTGTGGTCTGCAGTGCATCCTTGAAGGATAGTGGTACACTCCCCACTCCCCCGCCCCCGCCCCAGAAATGAGGCTTAGCCATGTCATTGGTGTGGCCTCGGGATGTGAGCAGTAATGATGTAAGCAACATAGAAGAGGGAGCTTTGGGAACCATTCCCCGCCTCTTCCTTCCACCACAGCAATGACACATCACAGATGAGGGCTGCTTCCTCAGCCTGGACCCCAAATGAAAAAAGCAACTTGCCCACAAGGACCTACAACATGAGCAAAACAAACGTTTATTGTTGCAAACCTCTGAGATGTTGGTGCTCTTCGTCACTGCAGAATAACTCAGCAAAAGCTAATGCAAAGGGCCTCTTCTTTATTCTCATCATGACTGAATTCTCTGCAATTTTTACCTAAAGGTCCACCTACCTAATTTTTAAACCCTTTTAGGCATCATTCCAACTAAAATGCATTTACCAGGTTTGGACCCCGCCCATTACCCAACCCAGAGCCTGGGATTGAAAAACACAGGAAAAAAATAATAGCAAGTATTCATGAGAATCTGCTCTGGGCCAGGCACATTCTTGCAGGCAGCATATCATTTGTCCTTGTGTAGCCAAACAAGGTAAACCTTGCCATTATCCCCATTTAATTGATGAGGAAATGGATGCTTCAAGGTGTTAAGTAACTGTCCTCAGGTGACACCTGATCTAGCAGAGACAGCTGGAGGAACTGAACCCAAGGACTCTCACTCCTCTGGTCCTTTGAGACACAGAGCCTGCTTCCATGAGCTCACTGACATGTGATGGAGAAAACAGCCTCCTGTCACACCACAGCTGTTTGTTTGTGCCAGGGACTTGGTGAAGATAAACCAGGCAGACAGCCCCAGCTCCTACCCTGCGGGAGGTGACAACATAGGAAAACAAATTTTTAATACTAATTTCATTCCGTGAATATGAAATATCCAAAATAGGTAAATCCATAGATACAGAAAACAGATCAGTGGTTGCCAGGGGCTGGCGGTAGGGAGCATGTGGAGCGACTGCTTAAAGTGTGCGGAGTTGCCTTTTGAGATGATGAAAATGTCTGGAACTAGACAGCAGTGATGGTTGAGCAATATCGCGAACGTACTAAATGTCACTAATGGTAAATGTGATGTGTATTCCACCTCAATAAAAATAAAACTAACTGTACAAGTGTGTATCATTGCAGTAAGTGCTGCAGAGAAAGTGTTCAGGGAGCTATCCGGCCACAGGACAGGGAGGCTTGCCTTAGTCTGGGGATCAGGGATGCTTCTCAGAGGAACCCCCATTACGACCCCACAGTCACGAGTGCCTCAGTGGAGACTCGGCAGAGGTCAAGGCCCCGCAGAGCGTGCCCTCGTGAGTGCTGTGAACCTCCCTCACAGCAGTGACCACAATGCACAGTGATAGACCCATCGGATGGAGGCCTTGTTAATGACTCTTTTGCCCACTGGAAAGCAGGCTTATCCATTCATTCAGTCACCAGGTATATTTTGAGCACAGAGGCCATGCAGACACCGTGGTGAAAACAACAACAGAGTCCCTGCCTTTGGTGGGGCTTAGCACCAAGAGGGGAAGGGACGATGAGCAAGTCAATCAGTGTAAGCAGAGATGGTGATGGGGAATAAGCAAAGGAAACAAAATGAGGCCACGAGAGAAAGAAGAGGGAGCCATTGTGTATGTGGCAAAGGGCTGGAATCAGCTTCCCTGGGAACAAAGATGTGAAGGAATAGGATGTGCACAGAGCAGGGAGAAGAGGCTCCAGGCACAGAGAACAGCAGGGACAAACGTTTGGAGGCTGAAGAGTGTTTGACACATGAGGGTGGACAGGAGGCTACCGAGGATGGACCACAGGAGAGGAAGTACATCAGCATGGTGGGTGTCTGTCTTTTCCCTGCTGGGAACAGAGCATCTGGCACAGTGCCTAGCAGGCAGTGTGCTTGTACTGGGAGGGATGGGGGTTGAGAAGCTGCTCCTGGGAACCGTAAGATCCGGGTTCTAGTCCCAGCTCTCTGCCCACTTGCATTATGACCTCAGGCAAATCCCTGCACCTCTTTGGACCTCAGTTTCGTCATCTGTAAAATGGTGGGTGAGGGCCCCATGATCCAGGAGAGGTTGCCACCTCTCTGATTCTGCTTCCACGTTCACATGGCCTCTGCCAACAACCTATGCACAAGCCATGGTTTCCTGAAAAAGGGAGGATGGGAGCAGAGAGGAGAAACAGAAGCCTTCGCCACCCACTATGAAGTGAGCTCCCCAACCCTCCTCAGCCCCGTTCCTGCTGGAGGAGGTCAGTAAGCCAGCAAGGTGCATCCTCTGTCCCTCCCTGGGCCCCCAACCCTCCTCCTTGGCCAGACTCACAGACTCCAGAATTGGAAGAGGGGACTACGGGGGAATGTGCACCTCCTTCCCTGCCGCTCCCAGGGAAGGAGGCGCACATTTTGCCAGACATCTTGCCTGATAGAAAGTTCTTTCACTGAGTTGAAATCTGCTTCTTGGAGAGTCTACCCTCAGCCTTTATTCTACTCCAGAGAACCCTCCATTTCTCCAGAAGAAAGCACAGAACTTGGGATCACAAACTTGTATCTGCGACAGACCTTGAAACCTTGAATGACCTGTTTCTCCATGCCATGTAAGATGAAGATGATGTTGTTGTTATGATGATGATGATGACTTTAGATAATGCCTATTGGAAGTTTACTGTATACCAGACAATGTTCTAAGCACTCTGCTTAGAAATAATTCACTTTATTATCAAAACCAACACCACACGATAGGTACTATTATCCCTCATTATACAGAGTAGGGGACTGAGGTTCAGAGATGCTAAGTAACCAGCCCAAGGTCACATCAAGGATGTGATAAAAACTAGACAGAATAATAGTGTCTGTTTCTCCAAGTCATTGCTAGAACTAAATGAGGTTAACATAGCTAAACTTACCGAGCCCTCACTGTGCTAAGCACTTGTGGTATGCAGAATAATGGCCCTTCAAAGATGTCCTTGATCCCTAGAACCTGTGACTATATCATCTTACATGGCAAAAGGGACTTTGCAGATGTGTTTAAGGTAAGGACCTTGAGGTGGGAAAATGATCCTGGACTATCTGGGTCTAAACTGTATTATCAGTCTAATGAAATGGGTTCCTGAAAGCCAAGAATATTTCCCAGCTGAAGTCAGAGGGAGATGTGACCACAGAAGAATAGGTGATCAGTAAATGGAATCTCCCCTCCCCGCTTTCCTTATAACAATCTTTTGAGCTTCATCTTTAATGCTCTGTCATCTCCACTGGAAATCACTTCTTGGACGCCTCACCAGCAGCCCAGGCCCACCCACAGAGACTCTAAAGTCATTGGTCTGGGGTGCAGCCAGAACACTGACATTTTATAAAACTGCCCAGATATTCTAACCGTCAGCCAAGTTTGTGAACCATAGGTCTGCAGCAATATCATCCAAGACACACATTGTTGACTTTCATTCCAGTCCTGAATAGATGCACAGAAATCAGACACAGACAAAGATTTCCTCCAAATGCATTCATGAGCAAAAAGGCTTTGTGACAAGTCCTCTCTCTCCCCCTCTCCCTCTCTCTCTCTCTCTCTCTTTCCCCCAGCCTTAGACAGTACCTCTTGGAGTCAGCAATTTCCAATTACAAGTGTCAAATTACTGAAGCCATGTCCCTAGTAAGCAACAGGACCGTGCACTTCTACTGTCACAGCATCTTCCCTATGAGGCTCCTTACCCTTTCCTTCCACACCTGTTACCCCATTGCTGGCTCAAGGCACCCATGTTTCCATTTTACAGACCAAAATACCTGGACTCAGAGTGACAAATGCTTTAGAAAAGCACAAGTGATGCTAGAAATCAGGTCTCAACTCCAAAGCCTGACTTGTTCAGTCCAGTGATGTCTCTAGATCAAGCTCCTTACCTCTCTGAGCCTCAGTCTGTCTCAAACAGAGGCTGTTGGCAATACCTCAAGGTTAGAAGAGAGCAAATGCACACCAAGAGCTTGCAGGTAAGTGGGACCAGCACTTGGCTTTGCTGCTCCACCCGAAGCCTAGCTCTACACGGAGGGGGCTCTTCCCCAGATGAAGCACAAGAGCAGCTCTACAGAGCGACAGAAAGATGTGTATGGTTTTACTGCAGTTGGCTCCCAAACTTTAATGTGAGTCAGAATCCCCTGGAGGGCTCGTTAAAGCGCAGATTGCCGGGTCCACCCACAGGTTTTCTGATTCAACAGATCCAGGGCGGAGCCAGAGAATCTGCATTTCTGACAATTCCTGGGTGATGGGGTTGCTGGTTCTCTTCTAGGGACCACACTTTATTGAAGGCCCTTTGAGGACGTCGAGGAGGGAGTCTGACAGCTCCTCTCACACACAAAACTTCTTTAAACTCCTCCTTCAACACTTCTCCCTCTCTACCGAGTTTTCTCCTTTGTGAACCTGCTCAAATCTCTGCCCTTTCCCACTCATTCTCACTGTGCTCAAATCCTAGAACTTGAGAGTCACACTCTTTTCCCTTCCCCAGCCCCTCAAGTAGAGAAGCCTGGCCCTGGAGGCTTCCACCTTGCTCCTCTCCACACCCCAACAAGCAATGCCAACCAAGGGTGCTCCTTGCAAAACAAACGAGGGATAACCAGGGCCAGCAGTGTTACTTTCATCAGTTTTGTCCTCACATACAATATCACCTTTAAGTCAATTAAAATGTGTGACGCACATACTGTGTGTCAGACACTCACTGTGGATCCAATATTGGACAGGAAGGCCACTCCTGCCCTTGGTGAACTCATAGTACAATGGGTAGGGGAAGGTGCAGGTAGAGACCACTACAAGGAAGGAGCGACTGCAATGTTGTGGCCATTTCTATGGTAGGATCTGTGGGAGCCCAGAAGCCAGGATCAAATCAGGGTGGGCTTCTCAGGGGAGGTGGTATTTAAGTTGACACCTGAAAGATGAGTAGGAGTTGATCAAAGAGGCAGGAGGAGAAGTTTCCAAGCAAAGGGAGACACATGTACAAAGGTCTAGAAGCAAGAGAGAGGGATAGAATAGTCAAGTTACCAAATCCACCCAAGAAGGAAGAGATGAGCCGTCTGTGTGGAAGAGAAGAATGTTGTGTGTGAAGAGCTTGATTTCCAAAGCCCCAGGGAGGATGATCTGCAGTCAGTGGACTGGGTTCTGTTTGGGGGACGATAATAAACCTACCAGGGTCAATCGTGTACGGCGTCGAGAAAAGGGAAGGACAAGGGGGACAGGTTGGCACAGACACCAAGACCACCCTCGATGGATATGTGCCCCCTCCTCATCCTACTGGGGACAGGGGCCACTGGAGGCTTTAGACACACAGACCTGCCAGTCCTCCCAGCAGCCCCAGGAGGGGGCTCTGTGAGCAAAACCTTCTATGCTTCCTGGAAGAGGAGACTGAGGCACCGGGAGGTTACACAACCCGTCCTAGGTCACACCGCACACAAGTGATGGAGGTGAGATGTGAATCTACGCAGGCTAGCCCGGGGCTGTGTTCTCGCAGCCACTGTGCCTTATTGGCTCAAGAGAAGAAAAACACAGGCACGCTTTCTCCCTCTCCTTGCTCCAATGCCAGCATTACCAGGAAACTTCTGAAAGCATGACCGTGGGGAACAGAACACCCCTCCAAGCCCCCAGAGCAGTCCAGACCACATGGGGCCGTCTTCTCATTGGAACGGACCCCTTGGCATCAGCGGGGCACCATATGCGCACCATTCTTTCTGAGTTGGCTGGTGTCACTCCGAGTTCTGAAGCCAGGCAAAACTAGGCTCACATTCTACTTCTAGTCTGTATGAGCTGCGTTCTCCTGGGCAAGTCAGGGAACCTTCTTCACGAGCTTCCACGTCCCCATGTGTAAAGTGAAGAGATTCCACGCTCACCCCAGGGGGCTGCCGTGGAAAGGAAGCAAGATGGTGTGCGCACAGCACCGGGCATGTGCCCAGCACAGAGCCGGAGCCCAGCCACGGGCAGCTGGGTGGCTTTCACTCTCAGTGGGCTGACCCAGGGGTGTCTGAATGCACAGAGCTGAGGGCCGCCAGTCCCCATCACGGAGACATACCAGGATAACTGCCACTTTGTGGGCACCAGGCGGGTTGTCTGCCGTCTCTCAGGCAACCACATGAGGCCTATTCCCCTCTCACTCCTGCCTCCTTCAGGCTCCCCATTTCCCATAATGCCTGTGAGAACTTCATAAGATCAGTTGTATTAGTTTGCCAGGGCTGCCATAACAAAGTACCACAGACTGGTTGGCTTAAACAACAGAAATGTGGTTCCTTACAGTTCCGGAGGCCACAAGTCCAAGATCAAGATTTGCTAAGTTGGTTTCTTCTGAGGCCTCTCTCCTTGGCTTGCAGATGGTGTTCTTCTCCTGTGTCTTCACGTGGTCTTCTCTCTGTGTATGTCTACGTCATAATGTCCTCTTTTTACAAAAATACCAGTCATACTGAACTACAGTCCACCCTGATGACCTCATTTAAATTAATTATCTCTTTAAAGACCCTATTTTCAAACATAGTCATAGTCTGAGGTACCAGGGGTTAGGACTTTAACACATGAATTTCAGGGGGGGCACAATTCAGCCCAGAGCATCAGTTATATAATGCATCTGGGGCAGGCTTAGCAGACAGGAAGCACTCAGTAAGTGGTACCAAAGGTGAGGGTGATGATGGAGATAATGATTCTCTCCGGATTGGGAACTACTGCAACAGGATGACAAGCCATCAGTGGCCATCGGGAAGTCCCTTTAGGTCAGTGGGAAGGCCTGGATTTAGAAGGCCATGAACCTGATGAATTCACACATCCACTGACTTTGGAGTCAGAGCCATGTGGGTTTAGACCCTCACGATAACACTCATCAGCTGGAGACTCTGAGCAAACCCACTCAGGTGAGCCTCAACTTCCCTCACATATCAAGGTAACAACTGTCGAGGACTTGGCAGTGAGAGGTGCCCATGCTCTTTCCTCCATCTGTGAGCAGGAAGACCAGGTTCCAAGTGGCAGTTGGGCCATCTACCGTGATGACCTTAGGCAAGCCGCTCCCGGGGGGCTCAGACTCTTCAGCTCTTGCCTGCAAATGACAATCCCAACTTCACGGGTTGGCACAAGGTAGGAATGAATCAAGGTATGTGAAAGCGCTTTGTCACCTGCAGAGCATCCTGTACAGGTGAACTGTCAGCCCCCTTTTAAGACGCAAATCTTCAAAGGTCTTCGTGAGAGGATGCTCACACCCACACACCCGATTCCAAGAAAAACACAAGAGGTGGGTACCGTGTGGTTTCATCCTTCATGACTCACAGAGGCCACTCCTGCCGGGTATTTAAATTCTGTGGCTAGAGGAGCTGTGCTTTTTGACTATTCAACTGAGTTTACTAACCACTCCCTAAGGCTGCAACCCACACCCACTCTTCTCTGGTCCACAGGGAGGGAGTGGAAGGCCATCGTGACATGGAAATTCATTCCAAGGCTGTGAGATTCTTTCTGGGGGGCAGGTGCTAAACATGTAAACAGGGAAGTCAGGAGGGGGCATGAATTTTCTGGTCAGTAGGAGAGGAGAGGATTCCCATCCCCGACAGCAGGAGATTCAAGTAGAAAAGTCCAGGAGGTAGCAGGAGATGCTATGTGGGAGTGAGGAAAGAAATAATAAACGGAGATGTTACCTACGGTGAGGCTAGAATTGCAGATATGAGAGCCAAAGAATAGAAGAGAGAAAAGAAGAAGAAAGAGAGGGAATAGGAGAAAAGGAGGGGAAAGAGAGTGAGTAAAGGGCAAAGCCTCAAAGAATGCCAACATTTAGGATCTTAGGAAGAAAAGGAGCTAAAGGGTTAGACAAATGAAGCCATCAGAGGTAAGGAAAAGGGCAGATCCATGAAGGATTGGGAGGTGTCCTAGCGCAGAACAAAAGACCATAGACTGGGAGTCTTAAACAACAGAATTTTTTTTCTCACAGTTCTAGAAGCTGGAAGTCTGAGATCAGGATGCCAACATGGCTGGGTTCTGCTGAGGACTCTCTCCTTGGCTTGCACACAGCCACCTTCTAGCTGTATCCCCACGTGGTAGAGAAAGAGAGCTAGTTCTCTGTATTTCTTCTTATAGGGACACTAAGCCTATTGGATCAGGGCCCCACCCTTACGACTTCATTTAACCTTAAGTACTTCCCTAAAGGTCCTTTCCCCAAATACAGTCACACTGGGGGTTAGGGCTTCAACATGTGAATTTGAGGGGAGCTGGTATACCATTCAGTCCATAGTAAGAGGGCAGAGGGGACATGAAAGAGGGAAGACAGCAGCCCAGTTGGGGGGCAGGGGGATCTCCTGGCCTCACACTGGGCCTAGAAAACACACTGCCCAGAGTCTCCATCTGGTAGCAAGAACCCTGTGTCCAGACCTGCCTCTGCCCCACTGGAGGTGGATTGGACAAGCCCCTTCCCCTGTCTGGACTCAGTTTCCCTACGTCTACAGCACAGGAGGGGATGCTATTCTCCAAGATCCCCTGGGTACTGTCAGGTTCTCAATGCAGAGGGTGAATGCCCCTGGGACTCAAAGAAGAGTCAGATATTTTTCAATAGGTCCATTCAAGGCAAAAAGAAGAGATGGGAGGTAACACAAAGTCAGAGGATTGAGACCTTCCCTTAAGAGCAAGGGACCCTGACTCAGCTGGCACAGAAGCAGCACTAGAAGTTGCCTCCAGCAGGCTTTGTGTTTTAAGAAAAGACAGAGGGAGCTGCGTGTCCCTCACCCACCCAACTCCATCTCACTCTAAAACAAGAACTTGAGTAGTGTTTAACTTTAGATTAAATTTGAGAGCCATTATCTTAAAAGAGCTGACTCCCACTTCTTTGCCTATTTAACTGGGGAAAGCTGTTTCATGATGTGACTCTGGGGTCTCAGATTGTCACTCATCCAGCAGGGTCTGTCTTGGAGCCCATGACTATAGGTCCAGGCCATGGAAGGGCTCCCAGCAATAAGAGAGACAGGGTAGCAAGAGCTGAAGTTGGGAGAAGCATGAAGGGCAGGAGGAGCACAGAGAGTGTTATTTAATTGAGCCTGGGGGCTGGCAAGGGAGAGGTCTGGGAGGCTTCCTGAAGGAGGTGACTTCTGAGATGGGAACTGGAGGAGGAGTTCCACAGGTAAGGATATGGGGGAAAGGGCAGCATTCTAAGCAAAATCCTAGGAGTGAGGATCAAATCAAATGCATTCCAACCAGGTTTAGGAAGCAAGATGGGACAGGCTGGTAGAGCCAGAACACGAAGATCCTAGAAGGCTGTGGTAAAGAGTAGGCTCCTTCCTGAGGGCAATGGAAAGCCAGTGAAGGATCTGAGCAGGAGGGTGACTTGATCCGACTTGGTTTGTTCATCCCTTTGTCTGTTTTGAGGAAGCAGAATTGAACCTTGGATAAAGAAAATATGCTCATGGTGTTCACCATCCACCTTGACAAGTGCCCTTCTTCTTTTTCTCCCTTTGGTTTACTTTTTGTCGAGGCAGTGGAATTTTACAGTTCAGTTTCCCCAAGCCTTCAAGGCACACATAAAATGAGGTTACAACAGTTGTTTTATAGAACAGAATGAAGAGCAAAAATTACCTATCCCATTTTATAAAGCTATTATAACCCTGATGCTTAAACCTGATAGGGATGCTGCCATAAAATAAAAGACAAATTTAAATATGGCCACAGTATTTTTTAAATCTTATATAAAATGCTGTCAATGTGAATTCAGCAAGCAATGTGTAAAATACATCACACTCAAGTATTACAAGAATATTCCTTCAGACAATCCGTTAACGCACTATACTTGTTATGGACTGACTTGTGTCCCCCTAAATTTATATGTTCAAGTCCTGACTCCTAGTATCTCAGAATGTGACTGTATTTAGAGATAGGGTCTTTAAAGAAATAATTCAGTTAAAATGAGGTCATTAGGGTGGGCCTTAATCCAACAGGACTGGTGTCTTTAAAAGAAGAGGAAATTTGGACACAGGTACAGAGGGAAGAGGCTGTGAAGACACAGGGAGAAGATGGCCATCTATAAGCCAAATGGAGAGCCCTCAGGAGAAACTAACCCTACTGACACCTTGAACTTGGACTTCTGGCCTCCAGAGCTGCGAGAAAATAAATTCCTGTTGTTTAAGACACCCAAACAGTGGTACTTTGTTACGGCAGTGCTAGCAAACTAATACAATACCACAGAAAAAGAATAAAATAGAAAATCCATATAAACATATCAGTAAAGGTAATAAAAGCAGTTGCTAAAATTAACCCTTTTTTAAAAAAATTTTTGAAGGGTAACATACCTAGAGAAAAGCATATAAATCATAAGTGTCAGTCAATGAATTTTTACCAACTAAATATACCTGTGTAATCAGCAACTGGACCAGGAAACAAGCATCCCAGAGTCCTCCTCACGTCCCCTTCAAGACCAATAGGCCTGGGACTTCCCTGGCAGTCCAGTGGTTAAGACTCTGTGCTTCCACTGCAGGGTACATGGGTTCGATCCCTGGTGGGGGAACTAAGATCTCACATGCCGTTCGGCATGGCCAAAAAATAATAACAAATAAATAAATAAATAACTTTAAAAAAAAAAAGACCAATAGACCTGTTATGATCTGAACTGTCCTCTCCCCACCACAAATTCGTATGTCTAAGCCTTATCCTCCAATGTTACTGTATTTGGAAATGGGACCTTGAAAAAGGTAATTAATGTTAAATAAGGTCATAAAGTGGGGCCCTAATCCCACAGAACCGGTGTCCTTGTAAGAAGAGGAAGAGACAGCAGGGAGGCATGCAGAAAGACAAAAGGACATGTGAGGACACAGCCAGAGGCAGCCATGTGCAAGCCAAGGAAAGAGGCCTCAGGAGAAACAAACCTGCCAACACCTTGATCTTAAACGTCCAGCCTCCAGACCTGTGGGAAAATAAACTTCTGTTGTTTAATCCACCCTGTCTGTGGTGTTTTATTATGGCAGCCTATGCAGACTAATACAACACTTCTCTCCTGGTTTTATTCCTTTTTATTCCCAACACGAATGATATATATCAAATTCCTTAAAATAATTACCTACCGGGCCTTGAGGAGGAGGGTAACAAAAAGACTAGCGTCTGGCACACAATATCATAGTACTGAGTTGAACAAAGCTAGACAGAGAACGAATTTAGGTAAATTTAAAACACAGATGTGCGTTTTCTGGTGAAATCTGTATGTGCACTTGTTTTAATTTTATCTAAGTGGCACGTGCAAAAACATCATCCAAAGCTGTGTGCCAGACACGGTTCTACTTTATTTCATTTAATTCTTACAATTGTTTAAAATCTATCCACGATGCCGTACATATATCCAGTCTGCGGATTCTGACTGATGCATCGTATTTTATCATGTGCCTATACCATATTTTATTCTTCTGTTTCCCCAGTGTACCCTAAGGATCTCCCAATCACCTTGCTACCAAAAGCAATGCTGTGATGAGCATGTTTGAATATGTTTCCTTAGGGGCCTATGTAGAAAGCCTTGGATGCTCACCAGATACTGGGGGGTCCATCGGTATGGATACACTATCTTGACTGAATTCTGCCTGATAACTCTCTGAAGTCACTACGTCAGTCTACACCCCCACCAGTGGTGTGCATGTGTCTCTGCTTCCCCAGATCCCTGTGAATGCTTGGCATTATCCAATTTTCTCATTTTTGCCAGTCTAGTGAGTGTAAATGTTCACTGTTGTGTTAACTCGTACCTTCCATTATTAATGAGTTTGAGCAGCTCTTCATATACTCATGAGCCAACTTGGCTTCTATTGTTGTGGATTGCTTATTTGTACACTTTGTCCAATTTTCCATTGGGTTTCCTTTTTCTTAACGATTTATAGGACTTCTTGTATATTCCAAGTTTTAGATGTGGCATCTGCATGTGATATGTGCCTACAGGAGAGTTTCTCGGCCCCAGCACTACTGATCTTTTGTCCTCATAATCCTTCCCTGAGGGGCTGTCCTACGCACTGGAGCATGTTTAACAGCATCCCTGGCCTCTACCCACTAGATGCCAGTAGTGCCTCCAGGCCAGCTGTGACAACCAAAAGTGTCTCCAGATATTGCCAATGTCCTGGGATGGGGGGCCATATCACCCCCAGTTGAGAACCACTGGTCTACAGGTTATCCCTCCCACCGGGTTATGGTTATCTAATCCCATTGATTAGAAATCCATAATTTTGATTAAAAATAAATTAATTTTTGATATTATACTTTGTCTTGGGGGTTTTCTTTGAGAAGACTTCCTCATGCCTAGGTTATAAAAATGTTCCCCTACATTTTCTTCAATCAATCAGTTTTATTGCTTAACCTTTGAGTTTTTAATTTATCTGGAGGCCACTTTTGTGCTCTGGGTAAAGTAGGAATCCAGTTCTCTTCTGATATATGTAATCAGCCAGCTTTCCAAAGCCATCTGCAAGTCAGTGGGACCTTTCCCATTGATCTATGGTGCCATACTTATCATATATCAAGTTCCCATGTATGTGTGGTCTGTCTCTGAGCTCTCTGTCCTCTTCCATTGGTTTATTAACCTATCCTTCCATGAGAACCACAAAATTCTTCTATTACCATGACTTTTTAATGTGTTTTAATATCTAGAAGATATGTCCCTCCTCTTTTTAAAAGTTGCCTCAGCTATTTGAAGACCTTTATACTTATCCATTTCAGAATAAGTTTGTTAAGTTTCTCAACATATCTATCTGGAATTCTGATTGCAATTGTATCAGATGTACAAATTAATTTGAAGATAGTGGACATGTGTACAATGTTATATTATTCCATCATGAATGGAGAATATCTCTCCATTTATTTAAAACTTCATTTTACATCCTTTAATTGAACTTAAATTTTTCTTCCATAGATGACTTGTTTATTCCTTGATAAAGTAACTCCTAGGTATAGTTTTTTAACTATGGTGAGTGGCATCATATTTTCTCTTATGTATTTTGTGGTTGGTGTTTGCTGGTGTGGAAACATGCTATTGGTTTTTAGTAGTTGGTCTTGTGTTTGGCAACCTTGCTGAATCCTCTTATTAGTTTTAAAAGAGGGTTTGCTGATTCAGTTGGCTTTCTTTGTCGATGATCATAACTCATGTGAATAATGGTAGCTTTCCCTTTTCCCTTCAGTCTGTATTAGTTGGCTGGGGAAGCTACAACGCAGTGCCATAGACTAAATAGCTGAAGCAGCAGAAATTTATTTTCTCACCATTCTAGAGGCTAGAAGTCCAAAATCAGGTGTCAGGAGGATTGGTTTCTTCTGAGGCTCTCTTCTTGGCTTGCACATGGCCATCTTCTCCCTGTCTTTACATGGTCTTTCCTCTGTACATGTCTGTGTCCCATTCTCCTCTTCTTACAAGGCCACCAGTCCTATTGGATTAGGGCCCACCCTAATGACCCTATTTTAACTTCATTATATTTTTAAAGACTCTATCTCCAAATACAGTCACAGTCTGAGGTTCTGGGGGTTAGGACTTGAACTTCTCATTTCTTATTGTTGGTATTGGCTGCGGGGATAACCCAAGGTGCCCCCATAGTTTTCTGTGTCACAGCTGAGTTGTGCCAGGTAGGCACTGGTGCTCTGAGGCAATGAGTGGGAGAGAGGAAAGAGGAGAAGTCATATCTGTCCCCTGGTGAGGCTCCCCATCCCCGTCTGCCTCTGGCTCATGTTCCCTCCACATGCCAAGTCAGGATGTCCTCCCCAGAGTTTTCCCACAGATTTCATGCCAGTTCTTCAGTGCCTCCATGCTTCACCCTCCTTCCATAATGTCCCCAGAGTTCAGGTTTTGGTGGCAGGGGGTAGGGCAGGAGGGCCAGCAGGAGTGGAGTGAACCATCCAGCCGAAATCCCCATGGTCTGATTGGGCTTTAGGAAGATCTCGTTGGCTTCAGTGTAGAAACTGAATTAAAAGTGGGCAACATCGGAGCTCAAGAAACTAGATAAGGGGCTACTGCAATAAATGAGCTGTTGACTCCTAGACAGAGGTAGTGGTGGTGGGAAAGGAGAAACAGATGGTGTTGACAGGAGTTGGTAATTCTTTACACGCTGGATAGAAAGCAAGAAAGAAGTCATGAAGGATTCCTAGGCTGCTGGCTTGGGCAACTGGGTGGATGGTGGTAGCTTTCACAGTATAGCACGAGACAGTTTGGGATTGGGGGGAAGGACTCAATGAGATTGACATGCCAACAAGACATCCAAACTGAGATGTTTAACAGGCAGTTGGAGTTATAGAGCTGGCGGTCAGGAGAGAAATATGGACTGGATGACCTTGGAAGTCATCAGCCCATGAATGGTCATTGAAGCTGTTGGAGTAGATGAGCATAGGTGAACTTCCAGGGATAGTGTGAGGAGGTAGAAGAATAGAGGGCCTGGGACCTATCCCTGAGGATTACAACATTTAAGGTCTGGTCTGAAGAAGAAGAGACAGCAAGGTGCTAAGAAGAAGTTGTCAGTGAAATACACAGTGTTGTCCCCTTGGCAGCCAAGGAAAGAGTGTGTGTTAAGAAATGTGGCCAGGTGAGAAATCAAGTCAGATGAGGCCTGAAAGGTGTCCCTGGATTTAGGGGCATGGAAGTCATCAGTGACCTCTGCTCTCAACAGAGGAGGTTGTCATTCTCACCATAGTGATAATAATAAATGGTCTCATTAACAATGATATCACCTTAGAACTATATGGCATTTTATATTTTTGCAAGCAGTTTATATTCTACAACCTTCTTTTGTTTTATGGAAACTGTGACCCATAATATAATTTGTGAAGGAACTAGGGAAGATTTTTCTGGAGAAGAAAAGACCTGGGGTGTGGACGGATGTTTTGAACATGCTGGGAGTCTTGAATTCACAAAAAGCTGTCGAGAGTCTGCTGTGGGGAAGCAGGACCCGACTCACATGTTTGCAAAGTCAGAACTGTTTAACAAAAGAATGCACTGCTCCAAAGCTGAAAAGACCCCCACCCTCACCCCACCCATTCCAGCCTCTCAAGCCCTTTCAAGTCCATGGTCTCATTTTGCCCTCATAGCAATTCTCTGCAGAGAGGTGATTCTCCCTGTGTTTACACATGGGGAACCTGAGGTTCAGAGAGGTTAAGGAATATGAAAAAGATCACACAGCAAGAATGTGGATGGAGTGGGGCCTAGGCCGGGTCCTCTCATTCCAAGAGCAGTGTCCTGGCCATGCCAGAGTTAAGTAGCCTCTTAACAGGGAAGCCCAGGAAAGAGCGACTGCCTTCGGGAAGGAGGAGAGTATGTCAGGGGTAGGGGCCCCTACTAGAAGTGGTTGCTTCCAGCTAAGCAATCAATGACTATGATTGTCTGCATCACATGGGGTAATGCATTCTTGACAGAAGAGGAAACTAAAACACAGAGGCTAAGAGACCCAGGCCGAAAAATGAAGACGTGCCTCCTGTTAATGCCAATACATTAAGGCTGTGCTTCTAGAGGCCTCAGCAGGAGAATTCCAACCTCACAGCGTGGCGGTAGCCATGGTTACCGATCGTTTACCTAGATCAGTGCGCTCGGGGCTGGTGGGAGTCTTTGCCCCCACTGCCCTGCTGCAGGGACAGCCTTGGTGATGACTGGGTCCTTGCACGGGACCAGCAGTGGCCCAAGCTCACACTCCAGGTCAGGGCTCTTTGGTTCATACTCACCTGCTCAGCTCTTCTCCTGGAGATGTTACCATATCAGGGAATAAGGATGCCAAGGACTACGAGAAACAAGTTTTGAGCAGTGACGCCATGTAACTATCACAGAAGCAAGGGCAGCCATGGACTGATTCAGCTCTTGGGCAGAACTCATCCCTTATGCCTAAGAAAATCCCTAAGATTCCTATCCATTTTGGGGGGTATCATAGAATCTCAAGGGGGTGATAGAGAACATTCTGTTAATCGGGGCAGGGAGAGCTCCTACGATTAATCTGAAAGAAATTATAACCAATCCAGGTATCCATCAACAAGAGAATGAACAAATAAATTATAGTATAGCCACACAGTGTAATACTATACAGCAGCAAAAACTGGATGAACAGGGTATTCACATGGAGCATGTTGGGTGAAGAAAGCACACTGCAGAAAAGCACGTGCACTATGACATAATTCAATGTAATTTAAAAGTCTGCAAAGTAATGCTACACATTGTTTAGGTATACATGCTGGTGCAATAAAAGTATAAGAGAAATGATTGGGACCGATAAAGACTTCATTCAAGGAATTGGTTACCATTTGGGTGAAGAGGTGGTGGGGAACATGCAATAGGAAAGGGATACCCAGGAGTTTCTACACGATTGGAAGTATTTGTTTCTTAGGATAGATCGAGTACACCCGTCTTACAAGATTCTTTAGGCCTTTTCGCTCTTAAAATATATTGCCTAATAATTTTTTGTGACTATGTTCACACTCAAAGCTGGTAACATAAACCATAACATTCATATGCATTCATGAATCTGTCTCCCCTGCTGAGATGTGAGGACACACCCTCTTGAAGCCAGAACCACATGCCTAAGCGGCTCCCAAATTTTTGACCCACTAGGTTTGTGGGTAATTGTTACACACAAGCAGAAAACTACCACGAGGAATCACTGTGTATTCCTGAGCAAAGCAGGGACACTATGAAAGTGGTATTTTACCAGGCTACCTTGTGGCCTCCAAAGACCAAATAGCTACATTTATTTTTGATCTGCAAACCCCCAGGTGGTTAGCACAAACCCGGAAGAGCCTGGAGCCCCAGAATTCGTGGGCGGAGCAGGCGGCATGTTAGTAATTTCAGTAGGGCCCCAGACCATTCTTAATCAACTCTGAACTTTTTCCAATCAAATCTACTTGCCTCAACAAAACACCCCCTGAGGACAAAAATAGACCTTCAGACTTCTCTGCTAACCTCCAGAGCTCAGCTAAGCATAGAGCAGGGGCAGCTGATTTATGATGCTTCAGAGGTGATGAGGAAAACCTCCCCAACCTGGCCGGGAGATGCTGTGCAGCCATAAGGGACAGAGTGGCAAGGAATGGAACCAGACCCCTACCATTGCAGCTCTCCTTGCAGCCTGGTAAGACACTGTTCCAGGTTTCATGTCCTGTTTGCCATCCTAGACCCATACTTCCAGTTAGCACAGAGGTGAGGGTGGGATAGTGATGGGTGAAAAGATGCTCATGAAATAACCATAAAGGGAAAAGAAAAAGCATTTGGCAAAGAAAAGGGAGCCATCTTTTTCCCTGGGCTGCAGTTTCTAAAGCTGATCCAAAAAGAAATCTCTATTGTCGGGGTGGAAAAAATGGGCTTTTCCCTCAAATGAGCTCTTAAAATTGTCCAAGAATTGAGCCCTCAGTGAGAGGGAGAGGGATGAGGTTGGCGACGGAAACAGATACGGTCACCTGGGTGGAACGTGTGTCATCATCCCAATGTGCTGTTAGGGGTTCAGCTCGTGACAGTGAAGACTGTGCTGGATTAGAAGTAGTCGCCTCAAAGCTAAATTCCACTTCCCCATTTCTTGGAGGTGGACTAGAGAATAATGGGCAAAGGTCATACTACAAGAAGAAAAAAGGATCTCCCCGCAAAAACAGGGGAAAAAAAAAAGGTTTGAGAGAGTTGTTGTTGTTTGGGTATTTCTATAAAATTAAATGAAGTAGTTTAACATAGTTCAAAATTTGAAAAACAAAGGAGATAATTTTATACAGAACCCACAGGCCTCAGATTTGTCCCTTGGAAGCTTTCCAAGGATCTCTTTCACTTGCAGATGGAAAAGCTGTGGTCCAAAAAAGGGAAGGCGAGGAGCCACGGCCATACAAATATTATTGGCCGAGCTTAGAGCAGGACCCAGGAACCCAGGAAGGGGGCGACACTCATGAAGTGTTTGAGCCTTCCCAGTTCAGATGGAGAATGAATGTGAGCGTACAGAGCTGGGCATCTGTTAGCTATTACTACCATTAATCCTCATGGGGACCGCCTGCCCAGGTCATGCAAGTTGCTAGTAAGGTAACAAGGACTAGAAGTCAGGAGCTCACTGACCCAGCAGAGCACGTACACAGGAGCAGCACCTGGGTCTCTGGGCATTGCGTTTTCTCCTGCCTGGGCCCAGCATGGACTTCTCCAGCAGCTGGGCCTGGGGAAAAATGAGATTAGAAATATGGCAGGGAGTGCTACTTGAAAAAGAAGGGGTCCAGGACTGAATGAAAAGACAGACAAAGGCAGCAGGCGGAGCGTCTTAATTCCAGAGAGACCTAGGTGTAAATCCCAGCTCTGCCCCTTCCAGCTGTATGATCTCCGGTGAGTCATGGCACGCCTCTCAGCCTCCATTTCCTCCTTTTTGAAACGGACATCATACGCATGCAGCTTGCAGTGAGCTCAAGGTATCTAAGAGGGGCTTAATAAGTGTTATTAACCCCTGAATCCTGAGCTAGAAAAGAGAAAGGGAAGAGACACCCACATAGGCACACACTTCACCTGCCCAAACTGACAAGACTTGCTGCTGCTTTTAGATCACTCTCTTAGCTGCCTTCGTGCAGACCCATCTCCTGGTGATCGAGGCCAGGACACACCTTCCATCTCCATCACCAAACCTGCGTTAAGGTCACTCACAAGATGCGCACCCTGGCTCTCCAGTGGGTCAGATAAAATACCAATGGGTTTTGGAACCAAGATACTCTATACCCTCCCTTCTGCCTCTTTTAAACCTTCCCTGGCTATGCCAATGATGGCGTAGAAGACAGCTGGCAAGAGCATGGTTCTGGAGTCAGGCAGAGATGGGTTCAAACCCTGCCTCTGCTTCTATTTGGCTGAGTAAACGAACAAATACCCACCTCTCTAAGTCTTGGTTTCCTCATTTGTAAAACTCCAATGATAATAAATACCTATTTTGCAGGGCTGTCATGAATTAATGTAATGAATTTAATGAGGAAATTAATTAATTAATGTAACAAATTTAATGAGGAAATTAATAAATGTAATGGATTTAATAATAATATTTATTTAAATATAATATATAATATGTATAGTATAAAATATACTATTATATATAGTATATTATAGCATACTATAATATATATAAGTATAATAATACATTATAATACATTATAATATAATATGATTAATGTGATGAATTTAATAAATTAATATAATGGATTTCATAATAAATAATAAATGATATTATAAATATAATAATATATGATATATTATATGGTATAATATATTATAATACACATAGTATATTATAGTATACTATAATTTATATTGGTATAATAAACTACAATATAATATTATAGTATAATAATATAATAAATAAATAAATGTAATGAATTTAATAAATTAATTTGATGAATTTAATGATGAAAAGTAATTAAACCATGATCAGCCAATATTTGCAGTGGTTGGATACACCCTGAAATCAGAGTAGGCTGCCCTCCCCAGAGGAGGTGGGTAGATGTGGTGAGTCCTAGAAATTCTACCTCTGCTGTGTAGTAGTTGTGTGAGTCTAGGTAAGTCACTTAACCTCCCTGAGCCTCTGCTTCCTCTTAAAGACAACAGACTTCATGCTTTCCAGACCTCAGAAAGTGTCTGTAAAATTCGACTAACATATTGGAAATAAAAGTGGTTAGAAAACTCTGTAGCATGACTCCATAAAAGGACAATAATTATTCAGATATGACTGGACATCTCTAATTCTAAAATGTTTCCATCCCATAATTATCTCGAACGCAAGCAGAAAAGGTGAGAATTAGCAGTGGGAGAGGTAAGATAAAAATCAAAGGATTCTGAAACCTCTAATGGCACAAACATCAAAATTTCATCTTAACTGGTTTTTCATGGCTATGATTATTTTATTTGGGGTTGAGATTTTTGGGTGTTTGTTTCCTGAGAACATTGTCTTTTTTCTTTTCTCTAAAGTTACTAAACAGTATAAATACGCCAGTTAAGAGCTTTAATAAGGACAATCACCCATGCGAATTTTCAGGAGCCAAAGTAAAATTCTATGAGACAACAAAAATATAGGCCAGTCTAAAGCAATACTAGCCATTCCCACGAATGAAATGAGGAATCCACAGAGCCACTTAAGTGTCAATTCCAGAAGTTGATGGTCTTTCCAGACCTTGAAAAGTGGTTAGGAGCAAAAAAACTGCATCACCCAGACCTGGGACTGGATCCCAGTGCTGCAGCCTAAAATGCTCGTGATCCAGAGTCACCTCGTCCATAAACAGGGATAATAATACGTGTCTCAGAGGGTTGTTTTGAGGTTTAAATGGATAAACTATGTAAAGAGCTTATCCAAGTGCCTGGCACAGTAACTGTTCAACAAATGGTAGTTTTTAAAGAAAGCTCCCCTTGAACCTTCGGGGCCTTATTGTACTTTCCTGTTTGTAACTGATTTTCCATAAAATATCTGCTTTTGCCCTCTCAACAACCCAAGGAGGTCTGTAGATTAGGATTCATGAGCACCATCTTACTGTTGAGAAAACAGAGAGAAGTGAAGTGACTTGCTCGTGGTCACCCTGGAGACGAATGGAAGTGAAGACTGGGCTTCTTCGAAGCCCTGCACTAAAGGCCTGGTTTCCCAGACCTCAGAGTAAGAGGCTAAGGGTAGCAGTCCCCATACAAAGTCCTTACCAGGGGGGAATTCAAGACCTCAGTGCCTCCAGGGGGAGCAAATGTGACCCAGTTTCCCTACCCCAACTCCTCCACCTCCAACCTTGCCCCCCACACACACAGCCTGGTGCCAGAGCTGCCCAGCTGACCGCAGTCGGAGCTGCTGACACCTGCCCCGGATGGGCACACCTGGCTGTGGCTAGAAGGCCAGAACGTTCTGCCCCACAGTTTCCAGTATCTGACGTACATGCCTGCTGCTCGCCTGCTGAGGGAAATCTCTCTCCACGGACCACGTCAGCAGGTTTACCGTAAAGCCATCCTCCAGTAACTTCCAGCCTTAGTCCCTGATTAGTCATGCCCCCTCCCATTTTCCTTTTGATACAGAATCGAGAGACCCCAGAAATGAAGGAAACCGCTGTTGAGCCTCACAAGGCCTTGGACTTAACACATCCTGAATCATCTAGTCTACCAGAATCCCAGACATCTAGACCCTGAGAGTTGGAAAAACACTCAGAGACCATCTAATCCAGGGTAGGGTGAACTTTTTCTGTAAAGGGCCAAGTTGTATATTTGTTACACTTAGTGGGTCACATCCAATATCTGTTGCATATCCTTCTTTACTTTTTAAAAGCCTTTTTTTTTTTGGCCACACCGTGCAGCATGTGGGATCTTAGTTCCCCAACCAGGGATTGAACCCGCGCCCACTGAACTGGAAGCTCAGAGTCTTAACCACTGGACAGCCAGGGAAGTCCCTAAAAGCCATTTAAGAATGAAAAAACTATTTGTAGCTCAGGGGTTGTAACACAAACAGACCTGTGGCAGAATTTGGCCTGAAGACCATGGTCCATGGGTCTCTAATTCATTTAACCCTCGCATTGCACAGAGTTTAAGTACATTTGTCTGAGGTCACTCAGCCATCAGGACTGTCCCTCATACTCAGATCTGACTCATGGGCCACTCTGCCTCCAGAATTAAGAATACTTTATTTTATTCTATTTCTTCCAAAATCTGGTTCTTAACCAAAATGCCTGATTAATTGTATTGTCAACATTCAATAGTGAAAATGCTGTATATGAATCCAATAGAACAAAAATTGTTATTTAAAATCAAAACTAGCTGTGGTTGTTGGTGCCTTCCAAAGACAGATGAAATCATTTTCATCAGTGAAGGTACATCTATACAGTGGCCTCTAGTCTGACAGAGCTGATAGGGACAGAGAAAGGAATAGACGGACATTCCAAGGCCTTTCCTTGTTTCTCTTGCCCTAGTGAAAAGGCAGGAGGCTGGGGGAGGGAGGATGAAGAAGACTGCCATGGCTTTGCAGCATCTTTGATTGTGCAAAGAGACACCCCCCCCCAGGCCACGTGGTCTGTAGTGTCAGCCTAAATTGCTCTACTTAGTAAAAGGAGGGGAATCAGGTGGCCTAAGAGGTGGGGCTCCTAATAATGGGAACACAGAGGGGAGAAACCGGATGGCAGAGCAACATGACAGTGTGACACAGACAGATTGGTAAGATTGGGAACTCCCAACGTTAGTGTTAAGTGATTTGCATTAATAAGATCTAAGGCCCCTTCAAGTCCCTGGAACCTCCACTAGAGTGTGACTTCTGTGGACATTTGTATTGCTGGAGTTTTTTGGTGCAAATTGAAGAAGAGGTGCTGGGGAAAGCGGGGTAGACCAGGTCAACACACACAGAGACAACCCAAGGACTTAGAACACACTGGGCAGAAAGAGGATCTCAGAGCAGACATGACCAGGAAAAGATAAGCCTCTCCCCATCACAGAACTGCCTGCCCAAAATCCTTCTCTCTTCTTGCTATCAGAAACTTCCCTGGCAGCTAGGAGGGGCCCTGTGACATCATCAGTAAGACACTGATAGAAGTCTTGTAGGAATTCTACAAAAGCCTTTCCTTCTCAATAAAAAGGAACAAGCATGGTAGCACCATCATGTTCTACCTTTCTTCTTTCTTTGCCATCTATTCCACACCTAGACAGCAGGAGACATCTTGCTGCTCTCCAACAGAACCTTCTGCACTGATGGAAGTGCTCTATACCTGTACTGGCCCAAAGCAGGAGCAACTAGCCACTTGAAATGTTGCTAGTATGACTGAGGAACTGAATTCTTTTTAATTTTTATTAATTTTAATTTACCTAAATTTAAATAGCCACATGTGGCAGAAGCTACTTATTGGACAGCTAGGACTAGAGAATCATAGAATCTCTGACCCTGACATTGAGCCATCCATCTCCAAACTCCTTGTTAATCAAGAGAAATCCCTAATCTGTAGGTTACTGTATATTGAGTTTTCTGGTACCTGCGGCCAGCTGCATTTTAACTGATACTCCCAGGGAGAGAGACTAGGAGAGCCCCAGGGCCCCCACTCCCTAGGAGATAACATTCAAGCCATCAACCCCATTTTACTTGCATCTCAAAGAACAGTAGTCAGCTAACATCAGGGCAGAGGAATATCCCAAGAATAAAGAAAGGGTGGAACAGAGTCCTCCCCTGCCTCACTCAGATCCTCTCTTTGACCGAAGACACAAATGTCTAAGACAGCCCAGGTTGCGGGGAGCTGGCAGCCTAGGATCAAAGTGAAGTGTAGAGATAGAGGTCTGAGGACTGCCACGTCCTGACTTGGGTTCTTTCCCTGCCACACTCACCTTGAGTCACTTCCTCTCTCTGAAGTTCATATCTCACATGTGTGAAGTGGGGGGATAGTCAAACTCTTCCAGCCTAGCTCAAGGAGTTATTGTAGGGTTCAACTCAGAATGGATGAAAATACATTTTGTCAATAGGAAAATGCTGGTGAGGAAATCCTGGAAAAGGTCATTCCTAGAAATACTGGAGGCCTGAGAAAATCCTGTCACCTGGTCTGAGAAGCAGAAGCACCTAACATCCTGGTCTGGTCGGCTATTCAGGCCCAGATTTCATCTCTAAGTGGCAAAGAATTCCACCAGCCTTGCTAAGGACCAGATGCGGGGAGAGGAGTGGACTGGAGATGGGGAGCCCAATTCTCATAAACAAACTTAAGGCAGGCACAAGGCATTGATCCCTCGAGTGGCCATCTCCGTTGGTACCTGACATGACTGCAGATAAGTACCCTCAGACATGCACAGCCTAATCTAATCCTCTCACTTCCCCATGGGAGGTATTTCTATCCCCCTAATCATGATGGGTCAAGTCTAAACACAGAAGTAGGTAGTAGGTTAGCAAGGCTTCAAGGGTAGCTTTGAAGTAGGAAGCTGGGAAGAATGGGCCCCTTTCCAGGAAATGCAAAAAGAAAAACTCAGGGGACCAGAGTTTTGAGGGAAATAGTCTGGACCAGAAAAGCAGCCTCTAGGCTGGAAGTATAGACAAAGGGTTATATACCCCCACCTGCAACCCTTTACCCACCAACTACGCCAAACCGATTTATGTTGCAGTTACTATACATTGTTCAAGGAGAGTTTATTTGAAAGGATATAATCATGACCCTCATAGAAATATAAAATAAACACATATCAAGGATTTTATTTAGCTCGTTAATCAGTGAAGGAACTAGTAAGATGTCACAATTGGTTCAAAGAATCACATATACACAAACAACAAGAAACGTTGAAATGAAACTACAAATAGATGCACAAGTGGCTTATTCCACAGCGGGTGTGCTGAAACAGCTGTACTTGCACTGGAAAAAAAAATCATGAACACAAACCATTTGCGCTGCTCTCAGTCATCTATGACTTACAGAGCTCTGAAATAGCTCAAAGGCAATGAGAGGCACAGCGGCCCAACAGAAACACCTAGTTTTCCATTGCAGACACGAGGAATCTTTTCAGTCCGCTTCACAGTCATTCACCATCTTCCCTGCCACATCTAGGTAGGTACCTCTGTCATCCTAACTACTAGATCCACAGCTGTCTGTGGGGTCACTCCTTGAAATGGATGCCAACATCCCAGGAAGTTATCCAGCCTGTTCTGGAGCTAAGGAGAACTGAGGGAAGTGCTAAGAGGGCATGGAATATAGGATTCTTGAGCTCAAGGAGGTCTAATGCCAATGACTGAAACTCAGAGAGAAAAGGGCGTTCCTAAAGACACAGAACAGAACGGAATGACACCCTATCCTCCACAGCACACACTTGTTAAGGCAGAGGGGCTGAAAAAGGAGGTGCCACGGGGCTATTCATTCCCCCACGGAGGAGCTCTTTTCCTCCCTGAGTCACACCTGCAAAGCAGGAGCACCTCCCCCCCGTGCTGTGGGTTGTGAGGTTTACCCAGGAAAAACTGCCTCACAGCAAGTGCTCCAGAGAAATCATTTCCCTTCACCGTCCTGAGTGACCCCGTGACCCCAGGGCAGTCCCAGGGGTCATTCTGCTTTCATTCCCTCAGAGATGAGTCAGGAGCTCCTTTCTGGCCCAGACTCAATTAGACTGGAACGGCCTCAGGCCACAGCTGCACTTCCTGTGCCAAGTTACCCCTTTTGTAACAAATTTTGAGGAAAACACACCAAAAAAGAGGAGAATTCAAAAGTAATTAAGTCTAAAAGTTGCCCCCACAAGGAGGGGCTCTGGAGCAGGGCCCAGAAAGCGGATGGTAGAGACACAGCCAAGCAGCAGTGGGAATAGGGGAGCCAGAGCCCCAGGGAACCGTGCCCTCAGCACGGGGAACCCGCAAACAGACACGCTGAGTTCGTTTCCCAGCAGGGCAAAGTCGGTGTGACCTTCAAACGGCCCACAGGGCAGGGCTCTGCGCGTCTTCTGGGTCCTGATATGACTGAGCATCCGTCACATAACTGTGTGGTGAGCAATTTGGCCTCAGTCCTCTGCCACATTCTCAATTTCAGGGCATCCCTAATTTCTCTCTGCAGAGAGATTCAGAAGAGGCCCCAGGCGAGAAAGTGGTGGGATTTTGTTTTGTTTTTCCAACATGCACACCAGCATGCAACGGGGCCTTTCACCTTCTCTGGGAGCAAAGGTTGCAAAAGCATCCAAGTCAGGGAGGAAGGGACCCTCAAAGCTTCTGGGACCCAGTCCTCTGCCTTCTACCAGATCAACTGAAAAAGCCACTGCAGGGAGAATCCTGGCTCTTCCAGGACTGATCAAGAAGCCCTTGGATGAAAGCCCTTCCCATTTCTCTGACACTTTGGAGTTTACAGGTCACTTTCTTGTCCCAGTTATTGCAGAAAATTTGACCTCACTCTACCAGATGAGAAAAATGGGATTCTGAAAGCCCAGATGAGATGACTGGGGCCACACAGCTGAGTCAGGACTAAAACCCACTACTTCCATCATAGATATCAATGAGCATTGGGGAAACTGAGGTCAGAGGAGGGAAAACAATTTGCCTAAAGTCACACAGGAGGTCACCCACAGGCCTGGGGGCAGAACCTGTGTCCCTCGTAGGTCAAAGCTCTTTTCATTCCACTGCCTTGCCTCTCTCCTTGGAGATCTCTCGGGACAGACACTCTATCTTTGGCACCATGGACATTTCCTTTTAGGAAAAGATGGCAAATAGTTTCCTTGTCAGGTGGATGGATTGGCGATGGCTGCGTGGAGCTCACTGTTACAAGAACGATGGTTTGCGTGAGCTCAGCAGGAGAGAGGACACTTGTTCATCAGCGTCTGTCACGAGTGCTACAGGCAGACTGGTCACTCTCCATTTCCTGTTTGTCTGGATTCTATTCTCACTCCCTTTTCTCCTATGCTGAGCAGCATTACTGTAGGCAGAATATGAAGGTGACAGAAACAGTCATATCTAGAACCCTGAGAATGAAAATAAGACAAATGGACAAAAGCTCATGAGAGCTGCCATCTTTACAAGAATTCTGATCTTTTTTGGAAAAGCCAAAGTTCACAGGTTAAGTGTGGACTCAGCTGGGACGTGGTGCGGCCAGCCCAGGAGTACAATGAATAGAGATGCCGTGTGGTGGGAAACAGCTCACCTGAAAACCAATACCTACCTTTACCTACCTGCCTATCGTTGTGATTTTCAATGTAGAGCTCATATTTGAAACCACTGCTTGCTGTCTTATGTGATAGGCTCTGAAGGGCAGTGTAACACGGGCTCTCATTGTAATTCCATTTTAACTACTCTGGGAGGTGAATGGCTGTCTCTTTGAGGTGCTCCCCAGTGCCTCCCACTAAGTGAATTTAACATATGCCTCTGTAGTAGGCTGAATTACTAGTCCCAGTTCTCTGCCCTGTCATTACTATTAGGACTACATATCCTTTTTGCCTTGTCACTTGTCATTCCCTCTGAGTAGAAGAAATAAAGTATATATCCAAGCCCATTAACACTGGACTCGGCCATAAGGCTTGTTTTAGCCAGTGGGACGTGGGTGGAAGTGACAAAGTGCCAGTTCTAACAACGGCTTTAAGAGGCATCACACGCTTCTGCTCACCTCTCCTGTACTCCTGCTATTTGCCACGTTAAAAGCTTCCCCCAAGCAGCTTCTGCCCCTTCAGTTCAGGTCCTAAAATGAAGATATGTGAGGCAGACCTGCACTGATCTTCATCCTAGAGCCAAGCCCTGCTGATCCAAGCTAAGCCCAACAGAGACACGTGAACTGACCAGCAAATCTGTGAGTAAGAAAAATACACGTTATCATAAGTCACCGATATGGGGGTGGGTAGGTGGGATTGTTATGCAGTATTACCAAGCAAAAAACATTGACTAATACGGACACAGAGACTATTATTTAGGTTATTCCATCCAAAACATAATCTCTAAAGTCAATCAATATTTTCATATCATGTAATAACAGGCAAATGGACAAATATTTTTATTTATATAGATTGTAAACTGACACCACGGCATCCAGTTTGTACATTAGTCCCTTATGAACTTGGATAAGATATGTCTACTCCCAAGGCTAATCACTACTCAGGGATTCAGGGGTTCAATCCAGGGCCAAAAAGCAGAGATAAGAAGAAAGTATTAACATACAGAGAACAAAAAAATATACTGCAGAAGTCCACTCTGTAAGGTCGGATCTTAACAAACGGCACCGCGAAACAGAGGAAAGCTTCAAGTGAGCTTTATTAGGGAGCGCTCCCGGGAGAGGTTCACTGGTCCGAGAGAAAGGGGCCAGAGAAGTCGCACCCGGGCGAGGGTTGGGCAAGATTTTATAGGGGAAGAAGGGAAAGGGGTGTGGTGAATCTGGGAGGGCGCAGGGTATTCCTTATTTGGTGGTCTTTTCGGGTATCCTGGGGGACCGTTGGTCCCGCCCCTCGAAAGGTGGGAAGGCTGGGCTGGGTTCAAAGTCCCCAGGTCAGTTCCTGGAACTGGGTGGTCCGGAATGTCTCCAGGGCAGTTTCTGGAACTGGGTGGTCCGGAGGGTTTCGGTCTGATGCAACCTGTGAATCTGATTGCGTTCCCCTGCCTTGGGCCAGTTGGCCTTTCACACTCGTTGCCAAGATGTCATAAACAATGAAGAGTTTGGGGAATTTTGTTTCCTTACTACCACCTCACATCCCTGGGAGTATTTAAGAACAGAAGTTCTCAGATATCAAGCATAGGTCACGTTGATAAAAGAGGTGAGGAAGAGTTCAAGCTTCTTCAATAGCAGAGCCCTTTGTTTGAACACAATCTTACAGGTATCCTCAATTTATGAAATTGTTAAGACTGGATGTGCTCTTTTTAAAGCCTATGCAAGACGTCAGGGCCCTTTCTGTTCAGCTTTTCCTTAACCCCCCGGGGTGGTCTTTACATGGCCATCAGTTTTGGCAGGGGGGAAAACTGAGGTCAGAGAAGGGAAAATGACTACAGACTCCAGTGAGAAAGCCATGGGACTTTAAGGTCTCTGAAGACTCACTCCGAACTCCAGAACCCTGGATGCCTTCCAGGCCAATAGTCTGGAGGTGGTTCTTTTCATCCTATTTGGAACAACACAAAATCTAAAGAAGCAGCTATGAATCTTGATACCAGAGGCACACCCAATCCTGGCCACTGTCAGCAAGGGAGATGGGGACTGTTGCTTCTCTCTAAAGAATTAAGACTCCAGATGCAAGGTTTTGACTCAAGGAATCAGCAGATGAATCTCAAGATCACCTCCTGTATTAGAAGCCATCATTCTGCACACAGGCATCATTGTCCACATGAATCAAAGTGGCAGGAACAGAAGCCCTTGTAAGATCTATCTGACGTCTGATAGAGGGAGATTTGAGACACTCCCGGGAGCCCTTCCATCCCACAGCTGTCAGTGCCTCGTGCTGATGCTTTCAATCTCATGCCTATCCTGAATGCATAATGAAGTGAAATCACAAACCATGCACCAGCAAAAAGAAGGCATCTTTTCTATATTTCAGTACAAGCCATGGAGGAGAGGGATAAAAAGGACTGAGACAGAATGAGACAGGCCCTGGCTCTAGTTAACAAACTTCTGGGGTTTAAGCTGAGTATGCTCGAGTAATAAGGAAATGAAATAGCTATTTCTCCACTTTCCTCGGGGGCAACATTATATGACATTGCTTGCTCTCTTCTGAAAGCAGATATAGAAATATGTTTTGAATTAGTGCATCTCGGAACTGGCAAGTCACTATTTAAAGGGACACAAGCTGTGTAGGATGGAAGAACAAGATCTCGTGCAACGTACAGGGAACCAGCATGAGGATCCAGTATTCCCGGTGGCCCTCTGAGACTCACACAGGCAAGTCTCTTTCCTCTTCCAGGCCACAGGATTCCCGGGAATTTAAAGGTGGGGGAAGGATCAAAAAGAGGATCAGAAAGACCTGTCCCAGGCCTGCAGAATTCAATCCCTTGGAAGATGGCATACTTTGGTGCTCCTGACCTTGACTCTGAAAAGCCTGCAGGATCTTCAGTTGCCAAGGAATTGGATCTAATTTTCCTTTCATTTAAGCTGAGAAAACAAACAAAGCATTTACTTTGTGTTGAAGATTCAGGAAAATTGCCAGGATCACTTTCATTTCTACAACAGAAGGAAAATGAAGAGAATTGTTCATCCTAACACCATCAGAACCAATTGAGTTTTTTTTTTCCCATCTTTGAGGGAAAACTTGATTAGACTTACCAGTAAATCTCTTGCATCAACAATTATGAAATTTAGAATCATTGTTAATGTTCACATTAATAATGTTTAATTTTCATACTAGCCATCATTTTATGATATAAACATTTAAGCATTATTTTGAAAGCATTTGAAACAACAAATGAAAAAGGATCTTCAATATATATAACAGAAAACTAAGTTACCAAATTTATTAGCACTAGAGAATTTTCATCTTCTTAAAAAATACTATTTCCAGGGCTTCCCTGGTGGTGCAGTGGTTGAGAATCTGCCTGCTAATGCAGGGGACACGGGTTCGAGCCCTGGTCTGGGAGGACCCCACATGCCGCGGAGCAACTGGGCCCGTGAGCCACAACTACAGAGCCTGCGCGTCTGGAGCCTGTGCTCCGCAACAAGAGAGGCTGCGAAAGTGGGAGGCCCGCGCACTGCGATGAAGAGTGGCCCCCGCTTGCCGCAACTAGAGAAAGCCCTCGCACAGAAACGAAGACCCAACACAGCCAAAATTAAAATAAATTAATTAATAAACTCCTACCCCCAACATCTAAAAAATAGTAATAATAAGATTATTTCCAGGAGCTCAAACAACCATAAAGACTGGGAGAAAAATGTATTCTTTAAAACTTATTTTTTCTTTTTAGCCTTTTCTCTTGCTGACAAGTACTATAGTGCTCAGAAGTTGCCTAAGAGAAGCTTGTATATATGGTGTTTCTTCCTGACTTGACAGAGGCAGGACTGAAACTTACGCCCCTTGCTTCCCAGTTCAGTTCTCAGGCCACGACACAACAGTCTTCATGTTATGAATTAGTTCTCTCTGAAAAGGCTTCTCGTCTCCAAAATAGACTCTTCCCAACCACTAGGTAAAGCTTGCGAAGCCTTTCATAATGACTCACTCAGAAGAAAAGATTCCCCAGCACAGAAGCAAGTCACAATATAAATGCCCCATAGCCTGGGTCTGTGCCAAAGCTGCAGACCCCATGTGCCATGGGCACCCCCGAGCCCAAAGCTGCTCACCCCAGAGAGCACTAGAGGCTTACGAAACCACCCTCTAGTGCCTCTTTTCCCTTGTATTGGACACAGTGACTAGAACTTCCTACCCTTGCCTGCCTTTTTTCTCTCTCTCTTTCCATCTATCCCTCCATCCATCTGTAGTAGACTGGCTCCATTAAGGCCCCAGTTCTCATCCCGCCCTGTACCAATGCCTTTGCCATGCCACAGTTAAGTGGCCTCCCACTCTTATCTCTGGGTCCAGCCATGGCACTTGCTCTGGCCAATGGGGGTGTTAGCAGATATGACACAAGCAGAGGCAAGAAAAATTACCTGCATGTTTCTACTCATCATTTGTGGCCTCTTCCATTGGCATAGGCTAGCTTGGTAGGATATAACAGGCATGTGAAGCAGAGTCAAGTCACCCCAGTTGCCCAAGCCATGGCCACACTAGATCATCCAGTAGCCAGCCAATCTCCCAGACGTGTGGTCAGGTCCAGCCAAGTTCAGCAGAGCTGCCTAGTTGACCAGCCCAGACACATGAGCGATAAATAGGCATTGTCATAAGCCACCGAGGTTTTGTGGTTATTTGTTACTCAGCGTTACTTTGGCAATAAATTACTGTCATAAGATCCAACAACATTTACCAGCGTCTTCTGTATCCTATGCTGGGTTCTGAGCCACAAGGAAAATTTAGTCATGGTCCTACCTCCTAGGGATCCCAATCTGCTGAAAGAGACACACGAACATCTTTTTCTTTATCTATGAGGATCTTACCTCACCATCCCCCTGCAGAACTCCCAAGACCTAATTTCTGTCTTCTTAACAACAAGAAAACTTAACTGGAGGCAGAACCAGGTAGTGGAGTATCAGTAAAGATAAGATCCAGAAGCAAATGAAATTTTTAAAAAAATAATTCAATCACATAAAAAGGCCAGGGATGGGCATTTCAGGGCTGCTATCACGTTCTGTGAAGTCAGGCACCCAGGATTCTGCTATCTGGATGTTCCCCCATCCTCAACACCTGGCTTCCACCTCATAATCCAAGACAGCTGCTCAAGCTCCAGCCTTCACTTCCATATTACAACCAGTAAGATGGAGGAAGGACCAAGTAATATTTCCAGAAGACGCATAGGATACTACCACTTATTTGTCATTGGCCAGAACTTAGTCTCTTGACTACCTCTACTGCAAAGAAGAGTGGAAAATAAATCGTTTTCCAGACAGTTATATGCTCAGCCACAAATTGGAGGTTCTATTAATAAGGGAGAAGTAGAAGATGGAAATTGGGAAACAACTAGTAGTTTCTGCTGCAAGTCCAAACAGGTTTTGGATCAAACAGACCTAGATCCATATCATAGCTCAACCAGGACCTCAACTTACAAACTTGGGAAAATTCTTTCCTTCTTCAGGCCTCAGTGTTCCTACCTATACAATGGGGGCAAAGGAGAGAGTTGGTCTGCATGGCCTCTTAATCTCCTTCTGGCTCTTCCCTTTCCAGAATCATAGAATGAAGATTCTGAGTGGGTTAGCCTTCCATTAGAGATATACCTATTTATGAACCCAGGTGACATCTCCTCTTTAGTCTGAAAGCATTTAGTGAATAAAAGGAAAAATGCCAAATATAAACCTGCGTTGGATAAAGAGAGAGATCTACCTGAGCTCTCTCATTGCTACTTTTTGAGTTGCATAGAAGTGGCTGTCTCGGGAGCCCAGGAGGTCCTAAGGCTGATCTTAGCTATAACCCTAGTAGTGGTCAGAGAACAAAGATCAATTTACACCGCTCAACGCCCGCTCCTGACCCAGTGCAAGGAAGCTATGCGATCCAAAAAGATCTGTGAAGGGAGCAGTCAGATATTCAAAATCCAGCCAGGCGACATTTATGTGACCCTGTTTGGAGCGGGAATAGAGAACAAACACATTTTAATTTACCACCATCAAATTATATAGCCCATATGTGCACTTTATAAAGAGGAAATAAACCTTTGCTCAGAGTCTAATTAAATTCTTCTACAAGTCTTATAAAGCCTTACAATTCTGTGATGAAATAAACTACTTACTCCCTTCTAGGTTAGGATAATATTACGAGGTTTTCAAATCTTAGAGTAAAAGTCTCTTCCATCTGATAGACATAAGAATCTCTTCTTCCAAAATAAGCCTAGGTCTATGGCTTTGTCTTTATCTACTTTGAAATCATTGTCATTGGATTTGCAGTCAAAATTGTTCTACTTTTATAAATCAGACTCATTTAGTTTACAACTCAGAAATCCTCTTCCTTTAAAATTTAAATATCTCTCTCTTTGGAAGAGAAAATTTCAAAATGGCACCAAAGCCCAGGGCCAGGCGGAATGCTCCATCTGCCATGAAATTCATGGCTGCCTGAAGTTTGTATGAAATGTATGAATAACAAGAAAACAGCAACATTAGGTATTGAGTGTTTCCTCTGTACCTATTACTTTGAGTTCAATGTCTCAACAAATCCTTAAAAATTCCTGAGAGTTAGGTGTTCTGACCCCATTTAGAGGCGTGAACGCTGAAGCTCAGAGAAACCACATAACATGTACAAGGTCATATTTCATCCTAGGTAGTTTCTCCCAAACAAAGCCCTTAGTACACTGCCTGGCACAGAGTTTCCACTCATGTTACTATTGTGCTAACTCCCCATAAAATGACTCTTGCCTATATTTAGGCAAGGTGGCCCCAGGGATCCTCTAACCCACAGCATCTAGCTGACTTCCATGGGAGAAGCCCATAAGTTCTCCTGTAGAACTCCGGCATCCCTGCCAAAGTCAAAGGATTTGTGTTATTGTACTAGTTTTTGAGAATGTTGGATTTCACTTTTTAGGGCTTTTTAAAACAATCTTAAGAAATAATCTCTTCCGTATGCCTGGGAAGTTGGCAAATTGTCTTGAAATCAGTTATAAGGCTAAGTGGAGAATCACCATGGAAAGGGTGGAACTCCAAATTGGTAGTTTCCAATCTTTCTTTACAAAGAGCAACCTCTAATTTATCCAGTTGAAGAGATGACTGATGGAGTTCAGGTGGCTGGATGTTAGAAATGGAAGACTTTCTGTACGTTGCACATGGATGTATTATCAATTCTAATGGTGCATCTTTGCCCATGAGTAGACCAGAGAAAATACTGGAAGAACATATGTGGATACACCAGTAGATAAATCCAAATCCACTGATTTGTAAACCATGAATCTCTCTTTCTCAACTCATTTGTTAAATGTTTTTCTCTGTAAGACTTTGTCCTTTGTCTTGTAACATACTTCTTCTCTATCCCCCTATAGCTTGACACTGTGTGAGTATGTTTTCCTATATCCCCTCTGTTTACTTCTTTCAAGCATCGAGGCAACAATAAATATAGATTCTTACTCAAATCCAATTAAAGTATATTTATGTACCCTCCTCCACATGTATATGGCACTCTGCTGGGATCTGTAATATAAAGAGACATAATAAACAATATTGCTGTTCAAAGGTCAGGAAAAAAAGGTGAGGTATCAAGCTTCCCCCTTTATCGTTCAGTCAAGTTACACTATACCCCTCTGGGTCAGGTAATATGATGGTGCCTTGTGAGCACAAAAGCTTACAAAGAGAGCACAGAGAGGTGGGTGGCTATATAAAGACAGCCTGGTGAGACACTGGGGAAGGCCCAGATGTTCTTCCAAAATACACACATGGTGCAGTTCAACAAGCAATTTCATAGATGCCCGTTCTTCTTGCCCTGGGAGAGGTGGGAATTATGGGTCCCATTTCAGAGATAAGCAAATGGGACTCAAAGAAGGGAAGTGATTTGCCGTGAATGGGAAAGGCAGAAGTCTGAATCCACATAGGGTAAGTAATTTTTTAGACCATGGACCTAGCAGATGACTTGGTGTAAGGGGAAAACATCCTTGAATGAATAGGGAAAGACCACAGTTTAACTCTGGATTACATGCTACCCTACACTGCCCATGGCTCCTTCTTTTCTTTCCACTGTTTCAAAAGAGGAGGGAGAAAAAACAAAATTCAGCACCAAGAGGGAGTTCTTGAGAAATAGCCTACACTGTAGCATTGTCCTGTGGGCTGTGCTCAGGTGACAGGGACTTGTAAAGGGACATGCCTTGCCTCTTTGGAAGCCAAGCCATTTTAGTTGCTGCCCAAGAAGTCCCAGAATGAAGCCCTCTGGTTCTGCTCCACAGCAAATAGTGTCACTGTGAAGTTTCACTGTAATAAAGAGATGATTCAGTAATTACTCAGAGAAGCCATAGCATTTCAGAGATGTTCTCCTGGACCACAGCATGTACGGTGATGCGAGCTTCGTCTTCCTGCCGCAAGCCTTTGCATTTAGTGTCAGATCTGAGTAATAAGTGACATATTAAATGACTGGTGACAATGTTTACCCTTCCTTCCTCCCCACCGCCATCACACTCAAAAGTCAGCCAACATGACAAGATTTCAATACCAAAACCTTCACCGAGAACAGTGAAACTTTGATTCTCTCCGTTTTCCCACAAGTCTCAAATAGATACTGGAAAGTTTTTTTCTTTGTCTCCAGTGTAATCGAAAAATATGTTTTTATTTAGAAGCAATCCAAAAGTCAAGCCTATTTTTAGAATGTGAGATTACAGAGGAGTATTTTTCCAAAAGGTTCTTAAGTATCAATTATGTAAGAGCCACAAAAGGGTTTTATTTGCTACCATCACCCTGGGGCTTTGAAGGGAGTCTAGGGGTTAAGACTCCTGGAAATTGAGAAGCCTACATTTTTTGAAAGAATAAACCCAATTTTCAGCTCAAAAAGTACGGGCAAGAGATGAGTTTACAACTAAAATGATGCCCTGGGACTTCCCTAGTGGCGCAGTAGTTAAGAATCTGCCTGGCAATGCAGGGGACACAGGTTCGAGCCCTGGTCCAGGAAAATCCCACATGCCACGGAGCAACTAAGCCCGTGCGCCACAACTACTGAGCCTGCGCTCTCAAGCCCGCGAGCCACAACTACTGAGCCCAAGCGCCGGAACTACTGAATCCCGCACGCCTAGAGCCTGTGGTCCGCAACAAGAGAAGCCACCTCAATGAGCAGCCCGCGCACCACAACTAAGAGTGGCCCCCACTCGCCGCAACTAGAGAAAGCCTGCGCGCAGCAACGAAGACCCAACACAGCCAATAATAAATAAATAAATAAATAAATAAATAAATAAATAAAATGATGCCCTTCCACAAGCTGCTTAGAAGAGAAACATAAATCTCTCTTAATATTTATTATATAGGTCATAGACATGATGTTGTATATCAAATCAGTATTTCCTAAACTGCATTTATTCACATAACATTGTTGGATCTGCCTAGTATCTCTACTATTATTCCCTTAATATTTTTCTTTAAACCATCTCATTATTTTACACTAAAACAAATGTACCACAAATGGAAAAGGTCAACATAAAAAAACAGAATGAAAACAAAATAATGTGCTGAAATCCTGGTATGATGCTGTCACCTGCAAAGACTCTGAGCCTGCAGGCTATTTTTTTTTTTTTGTTATAAAGGGAGATTGTCAACTTTCTGGAGGCATTACAGAGTGGGTAACACCTAGCAGAGACTTCTCTCTCCCCTTATGTAATTGAAGACTCTAAAGGGAGTTGCTCTCTCATGATACGATTCAATGCTATATAGTGTCATGTCCATGTTTGACCTTAAATCATTGCACTTCCCACTGGGGGACTGCGTCCCACACTTTGGGAAAATATGAATGCCTGTGCCTAGCAAACGTCCCAAGGCCTCTAACTGTCTGTGAGTTGAATGGGGGTTGGCTGATCTAAGCTGGACTTAGCTTGACTGCTTGCCTGGAGTGACTCTGATCTATGTCTCTCATTCTTCTTCTGGGACTAATGGGCTAATGGGGACATAGTCTGTCAGGGCAGAGGCAGAAGAGCAAGAGCCGAAGTGGCAACATGCTAGGAATTCTAATCTCAAAACTCTAATACTGTCCCTTTTGCCCACAAACCATTGACCAAAGCAAGTCACTTAGTCAAATCCAAAATCAAACACAGGGAAATACACTTTGCTTATGATGATGCCATGGAGAACGTATGACCATTGGCAGGGGTAAAGAATTGGGGCCAACAGTGCCATCTACCACACTCATTTGACCTTTCTGGAAACCTTCATTTGACTCTCTCTTACAATATCAAATGCAACATTCTCAGAAGTAAATTTTAGTTCTTACATTTATGGTCAACTGATTCTTGACAACAGTGTCAAGACCAAGACAATTCAATGTGGAAAGAATAGTCTTTTAAACAAATGGTGCTGGGACCACTAGACATCCACATGCAAAACAATGAAGCTGGGACTCCTACTTTAATACTAACTCAAAATGGACCAAAGACCTACATGTAAGAGTTAAAACTATAAAATCTTAGAAGAAAATATGGTAGTAAATCTTCATGACCTTGGGTTAGGTGGTTGATTTGTTAGATATGACATCAAAAACACAAGCAACAAAAGAAAAAATGGTTAAGTGAACTTCATCAAAATTAAAAACTTTTGTGCTTCAAAGAACACCAGCAAGAACGTGAAAAGACACATTGAGAATGCAAGAAAAACAGAATGCGAGAAATATCTGCAAACCATATATCTGATAACGGTCTAATATCCAGAATATATAAAGAACTCTTAAAATTCAACCATAAAAAGACAGTCCAATTTTTAAATGGGCAAAGGAGCTTAACAGACATTTCTCCAATCAAGGTATACAAATGGCCAATAAATACATGAAAAGATGCTCAATATCATTAGCCATTAGGAAAATACAGATCTAAACCACAATGAGATACTATTCGCACTCACTAAGATGGTTAAAGTAAAAAAGACAGACAATAACAAGTGTTGTTGAGGATATAAAGCAAATGAAACCCTCATACATTGCTGAGGGTAGTGCCACCTTGGAAACAGTCTGGCAATTTCTGAAAAGTTAAAATTGAGTTACTATCTGACTCAGCAAATTCATTTCCAGGTATATATACCCAAGATAAAAGAAAACACATGTCCACAAGAAAACTTGCACACAAATATTCATAGCAGTATTTTTTGAGCCAAGAAGTGAAGAGAACCTAAATGTCCATCAATAGATGAACAAAATGTGGTATATCCATACAATGGAATATTATTTGGCAACACAAAGGAATGAAGAACTGATATATGGTACAACCTGGAGGTACCTTGAAAAAGTAAATCATATTGTATGATCTAATTTATATGAAACGTCCAGAAGAGGCAAATCCATAGAGACAGAAAGCAGATTAGTGGTTGCCAGGGGCTGGAAGGAAGGGGGAATGGAGAGTGACTGCTAATGGACATGGAGTTTCCTTTTGGGGTGATGCAAATATTCAGGAATTGAACAGTGTTGCACAATTCTATGAATATACTAAAAACTACTGACTTGTACACCTTAGAAGTATAAATTTTATGGCATATGAATTATATTTCAATAAGCTATCATTTTAAAAACTGAATTTTCAAAACAATCCAGTTAGAAAGTGGGCAAAAGACATGAAGAGACATTTCACCAAAGAGGATGTATGAGTGACTAATAAGCATGTAAAAAGATGTTCAGAGCTTCCCTGGTGGCGCAGTGGTTGAGAATCTACCTGCCGATGCAGGGGACGCGGGTTCGTGCCCTGGTCTGGGAGGATCCCACATGCCGCGGAGCAACTAGGCCCGTGAGCCACAACTACTGAGCCTGCGCGTCTGGAGCCTGTGCTCCGCAACAAGAGAGGCTGCGACAGTGCGAGGCCCGCGCACCGCGATGATGAGAGGCCCCCGCTCACCGCAACTAGAGAAAGCCCTTGCACTGAAACGAAGACCCAACACAGCAAAAATAAATTAATAAACTCCTACCCCCAACATCTTCTTAAAAAAAAAAAGATGTTCAACACTAGTAGCTATTAGGGAAATGCACATTAAAATCACAATAAGATACCAAGACACACCTATTAGAATGACTAAAATAAAAAACAGTGAAAAAAACACTGGAGAAGAGGAGCGTTGCTGGTGGAAATGTAAAATGGCACAGTCCCTCTGGAAAATAACCTGGTCAACAGCAGAGCCCATTCACAATTCCCGAGAAATAAAAATAGAATCTGGGTAATAAAATAAAGTCTAACCTTTTTTTCTTTTTCTTTGTGTCCCGTCTAGCTTCACTTTCTCACAGGATACCATGGGCAGAGAACTCCACCCGGCACTTCAGACCAGAATTCCTAGTGCGAAAGGGCTTCGCCCGACACTGCACCTCGGGGCCATGCAGAAGCGCAGCACGACACTTCAATTCAAGATGGCTGCAGCAGGCCGCGTGCAGAGACGCTGCACCCGGCACTGTGATCTGGAGCGTGAGTAGCGTAACTGCGCGAGACCCAGGAGAACTCCGGCCCCGCCCCCCGCTGAAGAGACACACCCACCCCCTGCAAAGCAGCCCCGCCCTGATGGCCTGGGGAGCGGGAGCGGGCGGAGCGCAGACTTTAGAGCGGGAGCTGGCACCTCTGCATTCTTTGATCAAAGAATAAAACTGGGGCTTCCCTGGTGGCGCAGTGGTTGGGAGTCCGCCGGCCGATGCTGGGGACGCGGGTTAGTGCCCCGGTCCGGGAGGATCCCGCATGCCGCGGAGCGGCTGGGATCGTGAGCCGTGGCCGCTGAGCCTGCGCGTCTGGAGCCTGTGCTCCACAGCGGGAGAGGCCGCAGCGGTGAGAGGCCCGCCTACCGCAAAAAAAAAAAAAAGAATAAAACTTTCCTTTGCTTCTGAACCCAGGTCAGTCTAGTTATATTGGCGCGAGCGACACTAGGCAGGAAGACCCCTGTTGGGGACCAACTTGGAAGGGCTGGTAACAATTCGGCCTTTTCTTTTAGAACTAAAAATGGCTTTACCATACAATCTAGAAATTGTACTCTTGGGCATTTACCCCACAGAAGTGAAAACTTATTTTCACCCAGAAACTAGTACATGAATGTTCAGAGTAGCTTTATGTATTTTTCCATAAATTTATTTATTTTATCTTTGGCTGCGTTGGGTCTTTGTTGCTGCGCACTGGCTTTTCTCTACCTCCAGCGAGCGAGGGCTACTCTTTGTTGGGGTGCACGGGCTTCTCATTGCGGTGGCTTCTCTTGTTGTGGAGCACGGGCTCTAGGCGCGCGGGGTTCAGTAGCTGTGGCTCGCGGGCTCTAGAGCACAGGTTCAGTAGTTGTGGCACACGGGCTTAGCTGCTCCATGGCATGTGGGATCTTCCCGGACCAGGGCTCGAACCTGTGTCCCCTGCATTGGCAGGCGGATTCTTAGCTACTGTGCCACCAGGGAAGCCCCGAGAGTAGCTTTCTTTGTAATGGCCAAAAACTAGAAACCATTCAAATATCTGTCACTGGATGACTGGTTAAACAAACTGTGGTACATGCATACTGTGGATTATGAGTCAGCAAAGAAAAGGAATAAACTATTGATACATGCTAGAACTTGGATTACTCTCAAGGAAATTATGCTGAGTGAAAAAAAAAACTCAAAAAGAGGGGCTTCGGAGTGGCCCCACATGCCTCGGAGTAGCTGGGCCCATGAGCCATGGCCGCTGAGCCTGCGCGTCCGGAGCCTGTGCTCCGCAACGGGAGAGGCCACAACAGTGAGAGGCCCGCGTACCGCAAAAAAAAAAGAAGAAGAAGAAACTCAAAAAGATACATTTTTTTGAGTTTTTTGAAAAAAAACTCAAAAAGATACAAAAAGATACATGTTTCCATTTGTGAACATTCATGAAATGACATAATTGTAGAAATGGGAAACAGATTAGTGGTTTCCAGGAGTTAGAGATGGTGGGGAAAGGGGGTGGTGTGGCTATAAAGAAGTAGCACATAAGGAACTTTGTGGGGATGGTAGTTAAGTGTCTTGGTTGTGGTGGCAGTTACATGAAGCCACATGTGATAAAACTGCATGCAGCTACACACATACACACATATGAGTACGTACGAAACTGGTGAATGGTCGAATGAGCTTAGTGGATCGCACCAATGTTAATTTTCCGGTTGTGATATCATTAGTGATACAAGACGCTAACATTGGGGGAGACTGGGTAAAGAATTCATAGAAACTCTCTGCACTTGAAGTTGAGACACAGATGTAGAGAACAAACATATGGACACCAAGGGGGGAAAGCTGCGGGTGCGTGTGTGTGTGGGTGTGATGAATTGGGCGATTGGGATTGACATGTATACGCTGATGTGTATAAAACTGATGACTAATAAGAACCTGCTGTATAAAAATATAAAATAAAATTTAAAAATTAGAAAATAAACTGCAAGTTTCTTTGCAACTTCCTGTGAATTTGTAATTATTTCAAAATAAAGTTGTTTTAAAAAACAAAAACAAAATACCTAAATTTATCCTTATCCAAAATGTACTCTTCCTGAATTCTCTTATTTCACATCCACAGGTGTGAAAGCATCAGCCCAGACTCACCCTTCACTCTCAGTATCAAATAATAATAGTAACAGGCCACATTTATTGAATGCTTCTCTACCAGGTACTACAGTCAGCCCTCCACATCCGAGGGCTTCACATCCACAGATTCGACCAACCACAACAGAAAATACTCGGAGAAAAAAAAAAAAATTCCAGAAAGTTCTAAAAAGCAAAATTTGAGTTTGCACCTCTCCAGCAACTATTTACATGGCATTTACATTGTATTAGGTATTATAAGTAATCTAGAGATGATTTAAAGTATACAGGAGGATGTGCTTAGGTTACATGCAAATACTACACCATTTTATATAAGCGACTTGAGCATCCTCAGATTTGGTATCCTTGGGGGTCCAATTCCCCCCGCAGATACTGAGGGACAACTATACACTTATGACATTCCATGGCTGGTCTAATGTGTTCCTCACATCAACGCTATTATAATTCCCATTTTAAAGGTAAGGAGGGCTTCCCTGGTGGCGCAGTGGTTGAGAGTCCACCTGCCGATGCAAGGGGCACGGGTTCATGCCCCGGTCCGGGAGGATCCCACATGCCGCGGAGTGGCTGGGCCCGTGAGCCATGGCCGCTGAGCCTGCGCGTCCGGAGCCTGTGCTCTGCAACGGGAGAGGCCACGACAGTGAGAGGCCCGCATACCACAAAAAAAAAAAAGGTAAGGAAACTGAGGATTAGAGGGGTAAATGTCCTTGGCCAACGTTATACAGCAAGTTGCCACAGCAGGTTTCTCATGCAGGCAGCCCAACTCCAGAGCCCATACCCTCTGGAATCACCAGATTCAAAATCCACCCACTTATCTTAGGCCAGTGCCTTAGTTCATTATTCTCTACCTGGACCAGGGATTAGTGCAGGAACCTGCTAACTAGACTCCTACCCCAGATCTAAGCTTGAATGGTAAACCACCCCAAACAGAAGACAATCTCCCAATTTCCCCACGCAAAGATTTCTTTTTAAGTATTTTGGCCAACCTGAATATATAAATGTTTTGTGCTATAGGTGAAATAACCAAACATCTATTTACAAGGATTCAATACAGGATGTGCGTATACAATGGCATATTATATATTATAAAATATATTAATTTAGAAATACCGCTATCCTCATTCTCCCATCTTCTGAAACAATTTCATTCAAATGCTTCTCACATACCTCTAACATCAGTATCTTTACAATTTTCATCAAACACAGGTTTCCAGAGTATATTTTCATTTCTAAGTTATTTGAAAAATAGTCCTATTGAATCCATATATAATACTGTTCCTGAAAAGCTAAAAAAATACATTTATACAGCATCAAGAAAAGTTAGGTTTTTAAAATTTGTTCTGTAGGTCACTAGTTTTCAATGCCGGCTGCAAGTTAAAAATCATACTGTATTATAAACTTCAAAGTTGCTAAGAGGCTACATCTTAATTGTTCTCAACACAAAAAAGAAATAATTATGTGATGCAGTAAAGGTGTTAGCTAACACTACTATTGCATAGTTATCATACTGCAATATATAAATGTATCATACCAACACACTGTACATCTCAAACTTATACAACGTTATATGCCAATTATATCTCAATTTTTTTAAAGTGTGATGGGGGAAAATCATCTGGGGAGCTTTCCAAAACTACCAATGCCCAGAAATAGTGATTTTACTGGCCTATAGAGTGGGCACTGAGCGTGGCTTTTTTTTTTGTGGTACGCGGGCCTCACACAGTGTGGCCTCTCCCGTTGCGGAGCACAGGCTCCGGACGCGCAGGCTCGGCGGCCATGGCTCACGGGCCCAGCTGCTCCGCGGCACGTGGGATCTTCCCGGACCGGGACACGAATCTGTGTCCCCTGCAACGGCAGGCGGACTCTCAACCACTGCGCCACCAGGGAAGCCCTGAGCGTGGCATTTTTAAATGTTCCTCCCTAAGGGCAGCCTTTGCAGAGAATCACTGCTTAAGTGTGTAATTAGCCATCTCCACAATGTAACGTAGTAGTTCTCAGTCTTGATTACGTATAAGAATCACCTGGAAAGCTTTGTAAAACCACTGATGCCCAGGCTTCACCCACTGCTATCCCCAAGGATTCTAATTTATCTGGAGTGAGGCCTGAGGGTATTCCTATGTTTTAAAAAACATCTCAGATGAATCTCACTTGCAGCCAGAATTGAGAACCTTCAATATTACCACTTAGGAGTACTTCTTTACAACTGAGGTTTAAAAGACTGTTTTAACCACTGTCGAATACTTAGTACGGCTTAGGTCACATAGACCAATTGCTCTGTAACTATGGTAACAGATAATCACCAGAACTTGTTTAAACACATTTCATCTGTTAATAAACTTTAATCTTGATGACCATTCTCCTGAAAGTAACCACCTGAACCCCAATCCACCCCTCCAACAGAACATCCAAAACTGTGCTGAAGTTTTGCTGGCTTCTGTTCCTTTTGTATCAGGTGACCTCTAGAAGCATCCAAAGATAGCACTGATTGAGAACATTTTAACCTAATTTGGCTTCCCCAAATAGAAATTGGTTGTCCTAAATAAAGGAACTGAGAGTTCCCCAAAGGTGGGAGATTTTGTCAGGACTCAATTTTCCAGAAAGATAGCTTGGGAAGAGAATGCCACTTTATATTTGCACATATCATTAATAACAACCATTTCTTGAATGTTTACTATACCTAGGCACCGTGTTAAATGTTTACCTGACCTCATTTAATCCTAAAAATATCATTTAAAATTAAATAATTATTATTCCCACTTTTTAAAAATAACTTTATTTATTTTTAACTTTGGCTGCGTTGGGTCTTCGTTGCTGCGTGCAGGCTTTCTCTAGTTGCAGAGAGTGGGGGCTCCTCTTGTTGCAGAGCACAGGCTCTAGGCGCACGCGGGCTTTAGTTGTGGCATGTGGGCTCAGTAGCTGTGAGCTTGTGGGCTGCAGAGCACAGGCTCCATAGCTGCTTAGCTGCTTAGCTGCTTAGCTGCTTAGCTGCTTAGCTGCTCCACAGCATGTGGGATCTTCCCGGACCAGGGCTTGAACCCGTCTCCCCTGCATTGGCAGGCGGATTCTTAACCACTGTGCCACCAGGCAAGTCCCATTATTCCCACTTTAAAGAGGAAGAAACCAAGACATGACGTCTATTTGCCTAAGGTTACCACCCTGCTGGCTACGGACACAGAATGTGGACCAAGGTCTTCTGCATCCAGTGCTATACCGCCCCCTTCTGGCCCAGCCATCCTCAAGATGCTTTCACCAGAGGCACCAGGACTTCCATTCCAGTGCCCCAAAGGACAGCATGGCATTGTGGACAGAGGGAAGGACCACTAGAGAGAGGATCAGCAGACATCCTCCCTCCTCCCTGCATTTACAGTCAGTCCAAACCCCTCTGCCCCCAACATTCCGTGGTTCCCAGGCCCTGTGACATCACAGATAGTTCCCTCTCTGCTCTGCCAGCCGCAGATGAGTGAGGCTCAAAAGTTAGACCTGAGAGCAGGAGGGATATTGTTTCATACTTAAAGGGACAATGTCTCCATCACTCCTGGGCACCTTTTCACGTTGCTCCAGGAAGCAGACACCATCCCTCTTACCATGACCCCACTGTTTCTCTCTCTGGGTCCCAGTCTCCCCACCTGTGCTGAATGACCCCTAAGGGCTCCTCCAGCTCCAGAAGTCTTCCTGTTTGACCTCATTGATCTTTCCTGCTCTGGTCGAAGTTCTGTGGGGTCACTGAAGACCTGAAGTTCACAGCCCACTGGGGGTAACCCAAGGGCCCTTTTCTTTGGCTCCTGCTTCCACCTAGAGGAGGGCGCTGGTAGTGCAAGGAACACCACACCCACCCTGCCCTAACCAAAATCAACTCCACATTTGCATCAGCATCAGCATTTACATTTATTGAGCCTTTACAACGTGCCAGACAGCTGTGCTAAGCACTTTCCATCATTAGTTATCTGAGGATTATTTAATCCTCACAACCACATTCTAGGGTAGATATTATTATCATTCCCATTTTACAGATAAGAAAACAGAAGTTCAGGAAAGTTAAATTCTTTTAAATTTCATAGCTAACAAATTGTAAATCCTTAGGAATTATACCCCAAAGAACGTGCTTGTAATTGCTACAGTGTTAATATCCTTTCCGTTTCTGAAGGGGCTCAAAAGTTCAAAACTCTTGGCTACCAACGCTTAGAGGAAAAAGTGGTTCTACTCCCCTCTGTTTCTCGGGAAATTGCTGGGGAGTAAAGATATGAAAAGCATCAGCGCTAGATTCAGATAAACTTATATTTGAAAATATCTGCTGAGCTGCTACTACAGAATGATCTCCAAGATGCTATGTACCTATAAGCTGCTTTAGCAGAAGAGACCTCCACTCAACGTGTGGAACAAAAACTGAATTTATTTCTCATTAAACAAGAGAGAACTATGCTCTGATGACAAAGTCTCTGAACAAAGCTAATGGCTAATATTTAAGGGGTTTGTGGAGGCACTGAGTTCATGGACAGGTGGTATTTCAGAGGCAGGAGTGCTTAGGAGTGGTAGGCCATAGGCCATGAAGTACTGTCTGTGGATGTTACTTTCAGGAGAATGGTCATCAAGATAAAAGTTCATTAACAGATTAAACGGGTTTAAACAGGTTCTGGTGATTATCTGTTACCATGGTTACAAAGCAATCAGTCTTCGCTTAGGAGTGTGGGAACTCCTTTTTTATTCTTCGTCTCCCCCTTTCGGCCCTCCCTCAACCAAAGCCTCAGGAGAGACCCTCAGGGACTGTCCAGATCTTCACCACTGTTGGCCACTTTCCTTGAAGACACAGTTACAGTTTTCCACTTACAGAGATCTGATGTTCAGTTGGAACATCAGCCAGCCTGATGTCTTCTTGCTTCTGTCTTTCAATCATCTGTGGAGCCAGAAGTTGAAACAGTTGCCGCATAAAAGTATTCCACTCTCTGGACAACAGCCAATGAATGACTGTGAGACAAACAATAATAATTAAAAGAATTTTTTTTTTTTTGCGGTACGTGGGCCTCTCACTGCTGTGGCCTCTCCCATTGCGGAGCACAGGCTCCGGACGCGCAGGCTCAGCGGCCATGGCTCACGGGCCCAGCCGCTCCGCGGCATGTGGGATCTTCCCGCACCGGGGCACGAACCCGTGTCCCCCGCATCGGCAGGCGGACTCTCACCAACTGCGCCACCAGGGAAGCCCAAAAGAATTTTTAAGAGAGTGTGGAAGGCAGTCTAGAATCATAACTATTTCCCAGGTATGACGGAAGAAGATAAATTTCAAATGATACCCTGTGTCTACCTCAAATAGCCAGGTTGCCTTTTCTTTGGGCTTAGATATAGATCAACCTCACCTGTGGTATTAATCAAGGTACAGCATGAAGGGAAAGCAATGGTGCATAATCCCCCGATTAGCCAAAATAAAATCCAAAGGTATTCTATTATCCATTATTCCCTGAGCTAAGAATTTTCAATTGGTCAGTTGTGCCCTAGGATGTGGGCTGTGTTGCGTACTACGTCAGTCAAGGTGAAGGAAAATGAGCCCCTTGTGTTGTCCACCGCCTTTGGAGGGCTCACTGTTCTCAGAAGTCTGGGATATTGACAACCCCATGAAGGATTTTTTTCCCTTCCAACACTGTGTAAGAAACATTGTCCACTGAGTGTGCCCGGGAGTTGCACACTTGGAAAGGCACACAGTCATCACAAAGAACAGTAGGTCTTAGGCCTGGTTGGCACTGAAGAGTCTGATTTCCCAGTAAGAAATAAACCATGTCAACAATCAAGCAGTATTACTGTCCACCTTTATTTATCAATTTTCCTTGGGAGTTTAGAGGAAGAACAGGAGAGTGCTGATATATATATATATATATATATATATATATATATATACATACACACACACACACACACACACACACACACACACACACGTGTCCTCATCCACAGGCTCCGTGTTCTTTAAGAACAGAGGAACTTTTGGTCCAAGAGGGCTTAAAGTTATTTTGATTTCTAATTAATTTTTAGGACTATTTGAAAATAATCAGGAGATCAAAGTCGACATTTCTCATTCCAATTTATTGTATCTAAGTTCACTATTTCAGGTCTGAGTCCTCTGCAAGAAAAGAAGAAAAGATTCCCTTAAGCTGTTCGTCTACCCCAGAACGTCCTGAAGTTTATTCAGTCTCCTACTGATTCATCTTGATTTAGTTTTCAATTCTGAATCTTTGCCCAATCTACCCTTAAGAAAAAGGTTTTACCTTTTGAAATAACTTTTGAAATAATTTTATGTGGTGCATTTTCTGTGTTTCTTAACTTCTCAAGCCCTTAATTTTTTGGAATTATGCATAGATGGGTCATTTAAATCTTCTGGTCTTTTCTATCCTGCTGCTTTTAAACATTTTGCTCCATTGTTGAAGGTTAACAATTAAGTTAACTAATTGATACAAATGTGGTAGTCTAGGGCAATAAGTAACAATAACAGAATCCTGAACTAGACAGCAACTTTCTGTTGTTCCAAAATTTGAGATGATTGAAAATATTTCTCCTCAATTCAGCTCTCACCCAGGTTTTAAATTCAACCTCTCTGGATCCACCTTCTGGTACAGGAGTTTTAGGGGAATATTGTGCAATGTTTTGTTCTCTTTTCTAGAGAAATGCACCATGAAGAAAGTTTATTTAGGTAGTTAGGGAAAGGAACAAGAGAAGTTTAAGTGGGTGGTAGAGATAAAGCTAGGGGGAGAGAGAGAGAGACATGCAAGGCAAGTAGGTTTCAAGTTTGAGTAGTGGTAAGATTTTTTTTTCTTCTTTCTGGAGCGAGAGCATATCAGTCAAAGAAGCCCTCTACTGACTGTTTGGTGTTTTTGTCTTCTCTCTCTTCTACCGCCCTTCTTAAATCTATTATTTTTTTTTAAAATCTATTATTTTTGACACTGAAAGTTTGCCATAATGGCCATTGTAATTTTAAGTCATCTAGCAAAATTTTGCCATTAATTAAGATAAGCACATCAGAGTACATTCAGTGAGAGTATATATACAAAGCAAGAGTTTTTCCAGGGAAGAGGAAGCAACTTTAATGCAGCTGAGACCATGACAAACAGGAAAGAATACACTACAGTTAGTCAAAACTTTGTACTATGCATGACATCTTGCATTCCTTGGCCAAGGAGAACCTAAAAGGCTTCATATGATCAATGCCCTAGAAATCACTAACTCCAAAATATAGGCTGAGAAAAGTGACTTTTCATTGCTTTACCAAGACGGACATGTGCTCATGAAGGTTTGGAGAGACCCAAGGCAAAGTTTTAGCAATTTCCTTTATACAAACTGACCACCAATCTAACAGACCTCCAACCATTAGTTCCCAGGGCTGCCTGGCGGTGGAGGTAGGTCAGACTTATGTTTTCATTTCTTCCTTATGAAGCACTTCCTTCTACACTCAACATACATAAGGCAATCTAGAACAAAACAAAAGCCCATGAAGCAAGAGTTTATATAAGTAGATGAAGATTGAAACTATAGCAAGCAGCAGAAGAATCAGCGTATTAATGGCAAGCATATTTGCTAAATGGTGCATCTCCAAAACAAAAGATCTAATTGCCTTATATTAATTTCTATTTGCTTATAAATCCTAAGAAAATAGATCCATTAAAGAGAGCTCAGAGAAATATGTCACAGATCAAATTATGATGAAAAACTCACTTGACAGCAGATCCAAAGGACTATTGGAGATTGAAGCTAAATGGGCCCAGAAAGTGCCCCTCTTGGTCCAAGGATCCCACACAATGGGGACATCGTATGTGTCTAGTCTGCTGGCTGTGTCTAGCCACAGTATATAAATTGTGCTATATTGAATAGCTTATGTGCAGGAAGTTAGAGATTTTGTATTAATTATTAAGAAGTCAAGGGTAAAAGAAACAGTAAGATCTGTTTGAAATCTACTGCCATAATTCAGGCAAGAGCTGATGGTGGCTTGGATGGTATGAGAGTAGAGAAAATGAGAAGCAAATGCCCATGAGTGAGACAACTCACACAGTGAGCTGGGTATTGTGAGAAGAATTTCCTACGAGGGGGTTTGCCACAGAAAGGGAAGGGAGAACAGGAAGCATTCAGAGACCTGGAAAAGTTGATACACAGTGAAAGGAGTTTGGGATGAAAACAAGGCCTTGTCATTCTGGACCACCCAAACTAGGAAGATCCTTGAAGAGATCATCTAACCTAACTTCCTCTTATTACTGATGAGAAGCCTGAGACACAGAGATAAGCATGGACTTACTCAAAGCCATACAGCAAGTTGGTGGCAGAACCAGGACCTACATCTACAAGACTGTGCTTCCTCACCATGTTCTCATGGGACCTGGACCAGCTAGAATAGTTTGGAGCCAATGAGCTACATGAAGGGAAGGGAAAGGAAATACAATGACCACTGACTGGGCACTTTGTGTACCCATCACCACAGGGGTCACTTTTCGTATGTTTAAACCTTTACTTTTTGCAAAGTAGGCACTGCTTTTCCCATTTTCCACGTGATAAAAGTGAGGCTCGAGAAGGTTAAGGAACCTACCCCTAGAAACAGGGTAGAATACAGATCTGGTTAAAAGCCAAGCATGTTTACGTGGATTTCCGCATGGGCTGGGATTCTGCTGTAGTGGGATCCTACCTGGAGTGTGAGCACAGGTAAAGGACTGGCACTTTTCATGCACAGTCGTATGTTTATTTAGGAAACAGCCCTGCCCAGGGAACTGGGCTCAAGTTCAAGATCGGTTGATTCAATAAGGCACCCCTGCAAGCAAAGCTGGAAGAACAGAGGCTTCAACTCCTTTCCATGGGTAAGAAAATTTTGTATAAAATAGGGATAGTGACCTTAAGAGAGAGCAACCTAGGCTGGAGGGCTTGGGCCTGCTGGCCGTGGGGAGCTACAAGAGATCTGGGAGAGGGAAATGTTATTATACCTTGGGAGAGGCTGACCCTGTAGGACCCCCATCACAGTAAATGTCCAACAGGGCATCTGGAATTCAGGCCCCAGAACCCAAGGCCCCATTCCTTTCTTTCATACAGCAGCCCACCGAAACCTGGCCTCGGAGATCTTCTGTATATGCTGCAAATGCTGTGAGGAACCCAATGCCACAGATGACTCCAAGATCCCCAGTCAAACCCCGGAGCTTCAGCCATCAAAGCATGGTAGGTACCAGGCAAAAACACCCTGCCTGGCCTCTCGAGGCCTCATTTTGCTCATCCCCCTTCCTGCTGAGATACCCTCAGATTTCTTTCAGCTTTTGATTGAATAATTCCAACCCAAAATGAGGTGAAGATTGGGTGGTTAAGTATCCAAATCAATAAACAATAGGGCCTCCCTGGTGGCGCAGTGGTTGAGAGTCCACCTGCCGATGCGGGGGACACGGGTTCGTGCCCCGGTCCGGGAAGATCTCACATGCCGCGGAGCGGCTGGGCCCGTGAGCCATGGCCGCTGAGCCTGCACGTCCGGAGCCTGTGCTCCGCAACGGGAGAGGCCACAGCAGTGAGAGGCCTGCGTACCACAAAAAAAAAAAAAAAAAAAAAAAATTAATAAATAAACAAATAAACAATAGAGCTTAAAAATCTTGAAACTTAAAGTGTGATTCATGAACCAGGAACATTGGCATCACCTGGGAGCTTGTTAAAGCTGCACTTTCAGACCCTACTCCAGTCCTACCAAGTCAGAACCTACGTTTTAACATGACCCACAGGGAAACCTGAACATACATCATAGTCTGAGAATCACTTGTCTAAAGACTATAAAGATAGCAGTTAAACTCTGCCTTTGGGGCTGGGGTTAGATCCAATCAGCTCTGCCACAGAATTGGGCAAGTCACGTACCCTTTCACTCTGAGCTTCAGTGTCCCTACCTGTAAAATGGGGATATTCATACTGTATTATTACTTTTCAGGATCACTGGGAGGATTAAATGAGGGAATATATAGAAGCACCAAGCACAGGGCTTGCACTAGGTAGGCATTCAACAAAGGTCAACAAATGGAAACTATGGTATATAGGTACTGGCCAGGATAGGATAGGCTCTGCTGCTAAAACAAATATGCCTTTAAATCTCAATCATTTAAATGAAACGAAAGTGTATTTCTTGCTCATGCAAAGTCTATCACACATCTATTTTCATCTTTAGTCAGAGCATCTGGAACACACAGTTTCCAAGGCCACCATGTATAAGAGGAGAGAGAGAGAGAGAGAGAGAGAGAGAAGGCATCCTGACCTTCAGTTTGTAATTACATCCTTCTTGATGATCCAGGAAAAAAGGTCATAGTGGAGAAGACTGGGGGTCAAAATCAGCAATTTCAGACAGAAAAAAAAAAAAGCATTATTGTCAAGATCAGGCAAAGCTAGGACTGACAAACACACAGTTGGGCGGTGAGTGGTGGGGTCAGGGAGGCTGGTCAGGCAGCTGGCACAATCCTACTAGGAGACAGGACAGTTCAATGGCAGAAAAAAAATTCTCATGGCATATTTTGCCAGCAATCCATAGCAGGGGCCTTTAAAATACTTCCCCTGAAAATAATTTCACGATAAAAACCAAGAAACTTAAAAATGTCAGTCCCTTTGTCCAAGATGATAATAATGGTAATTACTGAGCCCCAATTACATGCAAGGCACTGTCGAGGCCCAAGGGACCCAGCTGTGATCAGATAAGTCCCCTACTGTTTCAGAGCTTACACACTAGAAAAGTGATCTTATTTAATCTCTGTAATAACTCTAAGAAGTGGACCTGATTATCCAGAATGGATATATCATTTTGCAGGTCTGAAAACACAGACAGAGAGAGGTGAAGCAATTTGTTCAAGGTATGCGGCTAGAAAAGGACAGTCGTTTATTACAGAATACAGCTTAGTCTGTTGACAAGATTGTATGTTATTCTTTTAAGAATCTAGGAGTATGTCAAAACAAAGCCTTCAATACAACAGTGGTCATCACAATGGTATTTACGGTAGTGAAATTTGAAAGCAGTCTAAACACCCAACAATAGAACATTGGTTAAATAAATCCTGAATTATCCATAAAATTCTTAAAATTTAGTGACGTGAGAAAAATGTTTATGATATGTAAAAAGTGAAATGCATGCATAATATACAGGATGTGATGGACTATGTAGAAATGTGCATATAGGCAAACACTGGAGCTGTGATCATATCTGAGGGGAGGGGTGTTTGGGGCTTTTTTTCCTACTTCATATTCTTCAATATTTCCTAGCTTTTCTATAATGGGTATGCATTATATTTATAAACAGGAAAAAAGTAAACTTTATATTTTAAAAAGAATACATATTTTGAATCCAGTGCCTGCTTATGAGGCAGAGAACTCAGAAGACTAGAGGACGCAGACTCAGGTACTCCCCACCCCACGATAATCACCACTGGTCCATGTGCCCTGCTCCAGTTGGCAAAACGCCTTCACCTCTGAGCCTCCCCACATGACCACGTGGAATTACCATTGCCAGGTCTGCAGAAGGATGAGCTTGACGGACAAAATCTCAAGCAAGATAATGAAGCGTCCCACGTGATTTGGGGAAACTCCCTGCTCCATCCAGAAAAGAGAACATCCTATTTCAGCAGCAGTGAGTTTGAGGGTGAGTTCCAAACTGGGGTCCTAACACTGACCAGGAAACTCTGGGGGAGGGGGCCTTGCCCTAATGACCAAACCCCAATTTGATATTGAGCTAAGTGGGGTGACAGGACTGCTCCCTTCAGGAAGCTGCAGTCACATTCTAGGACACACTGGACAGAGTCCAGGGGTCTAAGACCTGGCTGCAGGACCCTCTGAGCTGGGAATTGCAGGAGGAGCAGGAGGTCTGGGAAGAAAGAACACATATCCACACTTTCCTTCTAAGCCCTTGTGGCACTGTCTTATATGTGTATTGCATGTGATTGTTTGCTTCACGTCTGCTTCGGCCACCAGACGATAAGTGCCAGGAGGGCAGGGCCGACATCACTTTTGTTCCTCCAAACTCAACCAGGTACATGGCAAATAAACATGCCAGAAAATGCTTGTGGATTGAGCGTAGTCCAGTGGGGGGAGAAATGCCTCTGGTTCCTGGAGTGTAGCCACATCCAGAAAGAAGGAATGCAGCCCCATTGATGGGCACCCACACTGTACCCAGGTGATCTCACATAGCTCACAACCACCCTATTAGGCTGGCTGTTAAGAGGTAAGCGTCATCCAGCCCAGTCACCTCAGAATTCTCGTAACAGCTAAACCCTCCTGGCAAACAAAATTTCAAAGTCCAATTTCTATAAAAAATCTAAGGGGTCCTGCTCTACTCGAATTGGGGGTGAGGGTCTGGGAGCCCCCCTAGCTCCCCTCCCCTCCACAGGGCTCCATGGAGCATAGTTTAAAAATCCCCCTCTCGATGGACTTGAGGACACGGGGAGGGGGAAGGGTAAGCTGGGACTAAGTGAGAGAGTGGCATGGACATACATACACTACCAAACGTAAAATAGATAGCTAGTGGGAAGCAGCCGCATAGCACAGGGAGATCAGCTCAGTGCTTTGTGACCACCTAGAGGGATGGGATAGGGAGGGTGGGAGGGAGATGCAAGAGGGAGGAGATATGGGGATATATGTATAGCTGATTCACTTTGTTATACAGCAGAAACTAACACAACACTGTACAGCAATTATACTCCAATAAAGATGTTAAAAAAAAAAAAAACACCTCTCACTGTGTAGAGAAGGCTTTGGCCCACAGTGGGAAGGGACTTTCCAAAGGCCCAGCAGAGAGTAGTGTTAACGTCAGAACCATTATGGGCCCAATTCTTCTATTTTCCAGGCCACTGCACTTTGCAAGACACCCTGCTGTCATTGAATGCTCCAATGGGGTACCAATGCGTCCCAGGCCAGGATCCACGTGGCTCACACAGTATTCCAGAAACTGACAATGACCAGGGATGGAGGCGACCAGAACAGTCCCCCCAGGCCCAAAGCAAAGCCTTCACTCAGTGTGATTTTTCCCTTTCTTCTTTCAGATGTGAATTCACATGTTTCCAAAAGAGGATTTCACAAGAGAAATCTAAGCCGCTACTCCCAGGATCGCTGGCCGTAACAGCCATGCCTCATTGGGAGACCCTGAACATTCTAGACGGCAGCCCCCTCGCAGGTCTCCGAGGCTGCACGGCTGCTGGAGGGTCTCCGGCAGGAAGGGGGCGGTGAACAGGGCCCATGAAGACTGATTCGGAAACTCCCCAGAGGAGGAGAAGATGTCTGAGCCATCCCTGTGCCTCCAACAAGAGTCACTTCGGCTCCTGGAGAAGCCACTGCAGAGGAGCTGCCTCCAATTAAAGTCCTTAGTTGCATCTTAGGCCTGGGTCCCTCCTCTATTCCCCTCTCCCAGCCCTACTGCTGAGATTCCCTTGAATATAGAACAATTAGAATTAGGCATCTCTTATTAAGAAATGAGGTCTGATTCTAAAACACTTTCAGTCACTCCTTACCAACCTAATGAAGTACTTAGGAGAGGCTGGTCAGCAATGGGCAGCTATAAATAGATGCTGGAATAACTGTCTAGAGCTTGAGGGCACAATACTGCTCGCCTACTGTGGGACTCAATTTGGTGCTCAGGGTCATAGTGGACAGTGGGCCAGGTAGTGCACAACTCTGCAACAAGCAGCCCTATAGTGATGCAATGCACAGCCCATGCAGTTGTAGAAAGCTGTCTGTGCTAAAACGCAGAGCATGCAAACGTAACATGCCAGACACCCCAAGTGGCTTCAACTTTAGCCAGGGAGCCAGGCACAGAAGCATATCACTTCACCTTACAGACAACTTGGGGATTTGGGGAAGCCTTCCTGGAAGAGATGGTGCTTGAGTTTTTTGAAAGTTGAAAGGGAATTAGCCAAGCAAAGAGGAGAGGGGAATTGTATTCCAGAAGGAGGGAACAGAATAAGCAAAGTTGGAAAACAGAGACACAAGCTGGCAGGGGTATAAAGTAGCGAACTTCGACGCTTAGAAAGACGAAAGTGAAAACCTAAGCCAGGGTGTTGGGAGAGGTGAGGGGGACAGAGCTTTAAGACCCTTGTATCCAGAAGAAGAAAGTTGGACTCTGTCCAGAAGGTAATGGGGAGCCAGGGAAGGTAATGTTTAGGCAACAAAATGACATAGCCATATTTCTGGTTTTTGCAATATGAACATGGTGAGTTGTTAAGACAACACAGTAGCACTCCCTGTGTCTGCCCCCAGCACTGAAGAGGAGAATAAAGGAAGATGATGTCTTATACCACAATATTATAGACTGAGATTCATAGCTACAATGGAAAGCCCATCCTGGCTGCCATTTGAAGGATGTGCAATTTGAAGAAGTGTGAGCAATAACGATAACAGCAGTGTATAACTCTGGTATATTTCTCTTCTCAATGCTTTATAAATATCAACTCACTTAGCATAATAACCCAACAAGGATAGTACTGTTACTACTCTGGTTTTACAAATTAGGAAACTGAGACACAGAGAACTTAAACACGTCTCTGAAGATTACACTAATAGTAAATGGCAGAGCTGAGACTTGAACCCAGGCCACCTGATTCCAGAATTGACACTCTTAACCAACCAGTTATGCTGCCCTTCACAATGATGGCAGAATGACATTCAGTGATTGCTTTTGGCTCCAAATTGACAGTTCATTGCCTGTTCTTCGAAACTGGAGTTGGGCCCTTTAAATCTTTTTCCCTCGGCAGCCAGTGCAATGTTAGGCTTCGTCAGTAGGCGGTGCTGGAGATACTGGAAGAGGAAGGGCCTTCCTTCTGTTCCGCGGAGCTCACTGAGCAGGGAGCAGCACTTGTAGCTCCTTGGGTATCTGGCTCTGGCAGTTCACGTGGCTTCTCCAGCACCCAGATCCTGCTGTATATGGTGGTCGACAGCACTTAGCAGCCAGCAGCTTCTCCCGGTGACTTACCCCCAACAAATGGGGTAGTGCCTCCATCTCTCTGTGATAGCTTTCCCTAGCACCTTAGAGGGCAGATTTCTAGAACATTCTGTCAACATGGCATCTCAGAGACTTCTCTGCGTCCAACGGGCCACAGCCATGTCCTTCCCAAGGTCCATATCTCAGCTGGAGATGAGGCCTCTATCTCAGCTCTATGGTGGTGGCTATGCCTTAGACCTGTTATTTCTATATCCTTTACAGGCTCTTACTTCTTATTCACCAATCCATTATTTCAACCCCCTGTTAAAGTTAATAATTCTTTATATTAAACTTCTTATATTCAAATTACTGTGTGCTTTCTGTCTTCTGATTGGCCCCTAACTGATACAGACATCCAAAATGAGGCTGCCTAGGCAATCAAGACAGACAGTGATACAGGTATGAACTAGGTCAGCATCCCTAAGATGGAGACGAGAGCCCCAAGTTACAAAATATATCTCAGGTAAAGCTGGCCAATTCGAACTCGGAACCACACAGGGAAGAAGATTCTGCAAAATGAAGTTCTTCACTTCTTTTGCAATGCAGAGAACTGCGAAGGGGGTGGTAGTGAGGCCAAGTTCACCACACACAGGAGGTCGTTTCATCTTGCGCTATGTCAAGCTAAATGAGTCTATGGGACATCCAGGTGGCCACATCCAGAAGGAGGTTAGAAATATGTGGCAGGTAAAGTTAAAAGAACAATGGCTGAAAGGAAACCAGGGAACCTCCAGAAAACCCTATGTTCCTTATGTCTTGGAACTGTTTTCTGCAACAGATTCAGCAGGTGCTTTGCACATAAAAGATGCTCCTTAAATGTCACCTCCTGCATTTAGAAGCCACTTCACAGAAAGATGGGGGGAGGCTCACATCCTATGAACTTGTCAAAGGGCTCTTGGCCTCAGGGTGATATCTTTCTTTAGAGGATTTTCAAATAATAACAATTAAAATAATAATGGAAGCCACAGCTGGACCTTACCTCTGACTATGGCAAACTAGCTGGTATCAGACCAATCCTCCTACTGAGAGCAGTTTAAAAGGCTGTAGTTTCTTTTTCTTAAATCTGTCCGAATATGTCAAAGAGCTACCAATGCAGTGAGGACTGGAGGGGCCAAGATCCTCAAGAGAAAGAAAGTGCAGAGAGATGAAATGGACATCAAGGTCTTCTGACCTCCTCAAGGCACTTGCCAACTCCTAAAGAGAGTCTAAAAGGCTGAAAAACTGGGCAGAGCTTTCAGTAGACTCACTGCTTAGAGGCTGAGGGCTCACCCTGGAGGAAGAGGATTGGCTGTTAAAAGTTTTTAAAAGTACGTTTCCAGTTAAAATCTCTGAAGAGCTAGAACCTGCAAATCAGTGCTAACCAGAAATAGACTAAGTCTTACTAGGACTAAAACCCAGAGTCAAACTAACCCAACTCTACTTTTCTCAGAAGCAAAAGTAAATCCTTTCTGAAGGAATATCAAGAGTCTTGTACATCTCTTCAATGTTTCATTTTTTAAAAGTGTCTAGCATTCAATAAAAAATTACCAGGAATACCGGAAGATAGGACCAACTGATCAAAAAGGCAAAAGGAACATACTTACAGAAGAGCCAGATACTGGAGTCAGCAATATGGACTTTAAAATATTGAAGAAAACAGATGACAAGATGGATAATTTCATCTGAGAACTGTACACTATTTTTAAAAAATCAGTTAAAAATTACAGGACTGAATATTACAATAGCTTAAATTAAGAACTCAATTCAAAGGATTAACAACTGAGTAAACATAACTGAGGGTAAGAGTAATGAAGTGGAAGATAAGTCAGTAAAACATATTCAGACTGAATCATGAAGAACCAAAAGAACCAAAAGAACACAGAAAGTCTTAGAGATACAGTGACAAGGTCTTAACACACATATCCTTAGAGTCCCAGAAGGAGATGAGAAAAAAGAGGAGAAGCTATGATGAAAAATACTGTATGACAGATTCAAGATGTGCTACAAATCCCAAACAGGATAAATATAAAAAAAGTTATACCTAGGCACATCAAAATACCATTACTGAAACCCAAAGCAAAGAGGAAATTTTAAGAACAGCAACAAGACTGATAACTGACTTCACAAATAATGAAAACCGATGACATCTTCCAAAGGTTGAAAAGAACCCCAGAAACCTGTAGTACTCTAGAATTCTTGACTTACCAAAAACTTCTTTCAAAAATAAAAACACAATAGAGATCTCTCAGCAAACAAAAACTCAATCTGTCACTAGAAGATCTGTACTGGAAGGAAGATACTAAAGGTACTTCCAAATATAAATACTAAATACTAAATACTAAATACTAAATACTAAATTTATATTTGGAAGTATTCTAAATACTTCCAAATATAAATACTATTCTAAAGAAAAATTCCAAAGGTAGTTTCGGGAGTAGGTGAATGATTCTAGACAAATGTGTGGAAATGCAGGAAGGGATAAAGAGTAATAACAAAGTAATAAATGAAGAATAATAAAAAGTAAACATGTGGATAAACCTAAATGAACACTGACTATACAAAGCATTAATAATAATGTCTGGGCTTCCCTGGTGGCGCAGTGGTTGAGAGTCCACCTGCCGATGTGGGGGACGTGGGTTCGTGCCCCGGTTCGGGAAGATCCCACATGCCGCGGAGCGGCTGGGCCCGTGAGCCATGGCCGCTGAGCCTGCGCATCCGGAGCCTGTGCTCCGCAGCGGGAGGGGCCACAACAGTGAGCGGCCCGCAGACCACAAAAAAAAAAAAAATAATAATAATAATAATAATAATAATGTCTGTTGTGGTTTAAAATATAGCAAGAATTGAAATCCATGAGAACAAGACCACCACAGACAGAAAGGTTCTAAGGTCTCTGGATTGTCCAGAAAGTGATAGAAGGATCCTCTTATAACAGAATTGCATAGGTGCAGGATGCATGTTGTAATCTAGGGTAACCACTAAGAGAAAAGAATACATACCTCACAAGCTACTAGAAGAGAAATTATACAAATCACAAAAACTTAATGCAAAAGAAGGCAAAAATAGTACAGAAAAAAGAACACAGAGGGGGAGGACCAATAGTAAGTAAACAGTAAGATGGAACATTTAAGCCCAAAACTATCTAATATATCAGGAAACACACTGGACATAGCATAGTAAATACGCCAGTTAAAAAACGGACTGCATTTTTTTAATCCCACACGTTCACAAGAGGGGCACCCTAAATATAAGGATGCAGATAAGTTGAAGGTAAAGGATGACCAGATATACTATGTAATCGCCAATCAAAAGAAAGCTAATGTATCAGACAAAGTAGATCTTAAGGCAAAAATCTACTAAAGGGGGATATTTCATAAAGATAAAAGGGTCAAACCATCAGGCAGTTCTAATAATTCTAAATTTGTATGCATGGAATAACAGAGCAAAACTCGTCAGAAGTGAATTAAAATACACGTTCACACAAAAACTTGTACACAGTTGTTCATAGCAGCATTATTCCTAATAGCCAAAAAGTAGATTTGATGAATAACCCAGCTGGATGAATGGATAGACAAAATCTGCTCTATCCGTGCAATGGAATATTATCCAACCATTAAAAAGGGATACAGTATTGATACATGCTACAATATGGATGATTCTGGAAAACATTATGTTATGTGAAAAAGCCAGACATAAAAGGCCACAAACTGCATGATTCCATTTATGAAATGTCCAGAATGGGAAAATCCAGAGAGAGAAAGTAGACCAGTGACTGTCAGAGGCTGGGGACAGGGAGTAACAGGGCGACTACAAATGGGTAGGGGGATTCTGTGGGGGGAAGATGTGATGAAAATGTTCTAGAATTAAATAGTGGTGATGTTTGTGCAATCTTGTGAATATATATACTAAAAACCACTGAATTTTATACTTTAAAATGGTGGATTTTATGGTATGTTAATTACATCTCAATTGTAATTAAAAAAAAAAAAACTTGGTCAAAAGTAAAAGGAGAAACAGAAAATCTACAATCCTAGCTGGAGAGTTTCCTCCCTTGGTCGCTGATAGAACCAACCAACCAAAATCAGTAAGGATATAGATTTGAATAAGGTAAGTAAAAACTCACACAAATAGACACAGGTAGAAAACAGTATGCAGCAGCTGAAGAAAAGTCATCATCAGATGATGGAGCCCTTACTATGGACCACACTATGAATCAGGCCTTGTGCTTTGCATGCGTCACCTCAATTCATCTCCCTATTATCACATGCCCCCTTAACACGAGGAAGAACAGAGGGGGTGAGCATCTGGCCCAACGTCACCAACCAGCTTGTGCTTAACTTCCCTGCTAGGGAAGCAGAATCTTCCCTAGATTAAAGAATAAGGACTAGAATCTTTATTCACATAAATACACCCCATGGTGCTGGAGTAACTGAGGTCTGACGCAGAATGAATAAACATTAACTGTTAATGAACTACATCATCCACAAAAGCATAAGTCGGGCACCTACAGCATTTAAGACATAGTGAGAGATAAAAAAATAATAATAATAGCAACAATTTCTTGAGCGCTTACTCAAGTTTGCAACTCACAGGTGTAAGCACTTTACATTTTGTATACCATTTAATCTTCACAATCACCTGCCAGGTGGGCACACTTATCCCCATTCCACACTTGAGGACTGAGACCCGAGGATGGGAAGGACGCGGCCCCGAGGTGGCAGACCTTGGATTTGAACACATGTGACTCTAGAATCCAAGTCCTCCGCTCCCACTTCACGACACGGCACCAACTTCACCAGCTCCACGCCCGCCATCAACACAGAGCTTTGAAACGGCGCACACGTTCCTTTGTGGAATCTCATCTTCACAGCAACCCTGTGAAGCAGGCAAGACAGAGATCACAGAATTTTCTAAAAGAGGAAACTGAGGCTCAAATGCGAAGAAATGTACCTCATGGGCACACCTGAATGCCCTACCCACTGGGTGACACCACCAGAAACTCTAAAGAGAGGAAAAGGCAGGAAACAACACATCGAGGGTCCTTTAAGGAGGCTGTCAAATGGAGCAACTGCTGTTTGGTCAAAACACACATTTTTATTCTCTGTTATTATACTTACCAGGGTTTTATGGTTGGATGATAAATATGGGCTACTATTGATCACATTCACAGCCCACACTTCCGCTGTGGCAGGTGAGAAAGACAGTGATCGCCTTCATGAATAATTCTCATTGAGCAAAGCGGGCCGCAGCATTTGTCGGCTGACGAGAAACGCCTAAAAGAGCCATTTCCAAGGGCTGGTCTATGTACATGATTTCTCTTCTCTGGCCCAGAGAAAGTGAACAGTCAGATTCATCTCTTACATGGTAAGTCACCCACATAATTACATTTCATGTTCACCAGATTCATTTATAGAGTGAACTGACATTCAGAGAGGTTAACCTAGCCAAGGTCACACTGCTAAGAAGTAGCAGATCTGAAATGAGAATACAGCTCTCCTGCTGGCTAGGCCAGTGTTCCATCCAAAGGGGTATCAGGTCTGGGACACCTCACCTGTGTGGGTCTATAGAACCTTTCTGTATGTAGATAAAGGCATAACAGAGAGAAAGGCCAAGGGTTAAAATGGAACAGAAAAAGATGGAAATTCCCAGATCTTTAGCTTTGAAAGGGCCATTAAGAATCATCCAATCTACCCACTATACAGATGTGTAGACTGAGGACCAGCCTAAAGTTACATAGCTAAAAGTGGCAGTTCAGGACCAGAACCCCAGTCTGTGACAACTTCATCATTCAACTGAGTACAGAGAGTAATTTGCAAAAGCTACTATAGAGATGACAAAGCACTCAGTCCACAGGATTTTTTTCCTTAGCAAGTCCAGGTCATGCACAAAAAGTACAAGGTACAGTCTTTGTCCTTGAGGAGCTTATAGTCTAGCTAGAAGAATAGGTATATGCACAGGAAAACAGAATCAATAACATAAAACATGAGTAAAAGCAGCAACTACATCAAGAATTTAAAGGCCGCAGAGTCAGGAATTCCCTGGCGGTCCAGTGGTTAGGACTCGGTGTTTTCACTGCGGTGGCCTGGGTTCAATCCAAGGTCGGGGAACTACGATCCCCCAAGCCATGTGGCGTGGGAAAAAAAAAAAAAAAAGTGAGATGATTTGGATTCATGGATTAAGAGGTAATTTTTAAAAAATAAAAAAATAAAGGAGGCAGAGAGTGGCAGGTCTGGCTATGTTGAAAGGCTTCCTGAAGGAGGGGTAAGGAAAGCTGAGCATTAAAGCATGCATAGGAGGGGGAGGGGCAAGATAGGGGGAGGGGATAAGAGGTACAAATTACCATGTATAAAATAAATAAGCTACAGAGATATATTGTACAACACAGGGGATACAGTCAATATTTTATAATAGCTGTAAGTGAAGTATAACATTTAAAAATGGTGAATCACTATGTTGTACACCTGAACCTTGTATATATCTTACGTCAACCATACCTCAATTAAAAAAAATTTTTTTTTACAAAAGCATGCATAGGAGTCCAGCACATACAAAGGAACAGGTACGTCAGTCCAGGAAAAGAGTTTCAACCTACGAAGGATTTTTATGGGCGATGAAGCCAAAATTGCAGATGAAGGCCAGGTCTTAGGTGCTGGGGAGCCTTTAAATGCCAGGCTAGGGCTTTTGGATTTGGGCCTAGGGAACAACGGGTCTTCAAACTTGTTCAGAAGCAGAGCACCCGGCAGCCTCTGAGCTCTTCATGGAAGTCCACAAGTGACAGATTACGCTTCACTCCAGGACAGTGTTAGTGTCAAGGAACACACGGCCATTCTCCGTCTGCAGTATGAAACCATCCCACAAGCAAGCATGCTGTGAACAAAATATGTCCTCCAATCAGACAGGATCAGTCTCTTCCAAATATTCCCATTAGCAGTTACAGGCCGTCTGTTTCCTGCTCCTCGAGGCCTGGGTGCTAGCATACAAGCCCAAGCGCCATCTTTTTTCAGAAAATGTAGGAAAGAAACAACTTAAAGATGGAGAACATTCTCAGAATTTACTTCTTCACTTCAGATTGGGAAGAGGCTTCTTATAATCTAAGGGGCCCAAGGCGATGCCACAAAGAGCAGTGTCCTCCCTGAGTCTCCATCTGACAAGAAGGGGGTGGGGACAGAAGCGTCACCCGAGACCAAGCTTGGGACACACATTCAGTCCAGTCTGGTCATCTTCACATTTCCTGGGCTCTCCAGACAATGAAAGGGATGTGCGGGTGGCCCTTTCATCCATGCCCAGTTCTAAGCAGCACAGAAAGTACCTCAGAGTGGGACCCTCAGCTTCTGCAAAGGCCAGGGGTCAGTGTGGGACGTTGACAAGCCATTCTCGTGCAGGGTCCTGGAGTGAGCACAATATTCGCAGTGCTGACACGACTGACAGCCTCAGAGTGCCCCCAGATGCTGCTCTCCTCGCCTAGGGCTCACCGTCGGCCACCCTGGGCTCCTGAGGCCTCCCTGACTTCTCACCTTCAGCCTTGGAAGATGAGTACCTTCGTCCCTAGGTCACCTGGCCAGGAATGGGCAGCACCCTGTGCCCAGGATGTGGGCTTCTATGAGCTGGCAGGGGCATGGAATCCTTGGAGAGTCTGTGTGTCGTGTGCCCAATGCCTGGGGGAGCTGAGAGGTCACCAGGAGCCGGATGTAGTAGCCACCAAACACTGCCAGCAGCTGCTGGGCCATTTCCTGGAAGAGGTAGGGAAAAAGAGTGAGGGCCACAGAAAAGTGTCTAAAGCATGAGGGGTACGCCAAGTGGTCCTTACACCCCTGGACCAGCAGTAATGCTCACTAGGAAGAACCCGGCAAGGCCCTCACCCGGGACAGCTGCAAGATGCCTGAATCTGGTCTGGAACTCCAGCTCTCAAGCTCTGTGGAGCTCCTGCAGCGTCAGTTTCCACATCTCTGAGGTGGTAACCTAACTGCTAATAGGTGATAATAATGTGCACAAAAAGCTAGGGAGCCTCAAAGCACTAGAGGAATTACCACTGGTTTATACCAGCCAATTGTGCACACACACACTCACAGACACACACACACACACACACACACACACATTTTTCCAGTTTCAAGTATCTGTGATTTTGTAAAGTACATGACATCAGGTAATGCACTTGAAGAAAATGACCAGTAAATGGAGGCATGGTTGGGGGAATACCCCTCTGACGGCAGGATTCTTCAAGTCATACACAGCAGTACCTGCTGAACTGCTTCAGACAGTACTCCTATATTAAACGTGCTTATCAAAACTGGATTTAGCACAAAAAGACAAATACGGTATGATTCCACTCATATGAGGCGCCGAGAGCAATAAATTCATAGAGACAGAAAGTAGAACGGTGGTTTTCAGGGGCTGGGTAAGGTAAAAGAATTTGTATTTAATGGGTATGTTGTTTCAATTTGGGAAGATGAAGAAGTTCTGGAGGAGGGTGTAGTGATGGTTGCACAACAATGTGAATGCGCTTACTGCTACTGAATCGTACACTTAAAAATAGCTAAGGCGGTGAATTTTATACTATGTATATTTGACTGCAGTGAAAAAAATTAAAAAGTGAAAAAGAGGAAAAAAAATTTTTTAATTGTATTTAATGCGTGCTCTTAACACATTTGGTCTCTAAAGTTCCATCCACCTGTCTGGCAGTTGGGATTCCAGCAAAGACGCTCCAGTTTCTTTTGTGTGGCATGGAAGTCTTTCACAGTACTTGTGTCCAGTCTGAATGCAATGAAGTAAAGTGTGGGTTACACCCAGCCTGTTTACGTCAATACAGTTAGGGGTCAAGAATAGGCTTTTAAATCAAAGGGCCAAATGGGAATGTCAGCTCAGCCACCCTGGGACGGACCCTGAGCAAAGTCACTTCACCTTGCTTAGCCCACTTCCTCATCAGTAAGACAGAAAGTCACAGCACCTTTCTGGTTGAGCTGGAGTGAGGACTAAAAGCACTGATGGATAGAAAGCCCAATACCTAATTCGCAATAAATGGCATCAATATCACTACCATTATCATTATTCAAAAAGCAGAAATTCCACCTAGCTCTGTAGGATCCGTGTTTCCTTAGAGTTATCCTTTGTGCTAGAAAAATGTTGAAAACGTCAAACAGCCTACCACTTACTAACTCAGATTGGTCTTCCCGCCCATTTATTCTAAAATTGATAACATAAGAAACAAAGAACTGTGACAAGAAATTGGCCTCCTGAGAATCATAGGACTGGTTTCTGCCTTGGACTTTGCCACATTCTCCCTTGTTCTGCGACCTTGGGTGAGTCAGCGGACCTCTTGGAAGCTTACTTCACCCATCAAGGAAGAAGGGAAAATAATCTATACTTCAGAGGATATGCTAAAGAATTTTATGCATGATAAAAACCTGTGAAAATGAAAGAGGTCATTATAACTATTTCTCCGCCTTTTGCACACACTGGGTTCCTCCTGAAATATGACAGTCTGGCCCACGTTGAGACTTGGGCATTGCTTGTATTTTCCTTTGCTATTTTATAAGGGCAGCTACTTTAAAAACGTGCACACACACTGAGACTTGATATTCATGACAGGAAATTGTATTACTATTTGTTTGAATGAATTTGAAAAAATAATTTAAAAGACCCATCATAGTTAATGAGCTATTCCACATAAACCCAGACATGCATGCACAAGAAAGAACGTGATCTTATCAATCTTTTCAGCTCTTTGAAGAGATTAATATATTTATCATTTTCTCTCATAATGGTCCTATTTGCAGGTCCCCCCACTCCCCATCCATGCAAAAGGGAAAGTCTGGGCTGGTTTGGACCTTTAATCCCCAAATCTATTGGCTAAAAATAAAATGCAACTGCTCTCCTGTATCACACCCTGCCACAGGTCGCCCCTCACTGCATGTCTCCCAGACAGTGGGTCTGTCCTCATGGTGAGAAGAGGGTTGCACAAGCCGCAAACCACATTACCAGACTTCTGGTCTACTAGCTCTTGATCATACCCAACAGACAGCTTGGGTGGCAGGACCCAACAGAACTCTGGAGCGGGAGGAAATGGAATTCAACAGAGATGCATACAAGATTTAAATATCCAACTGCCATGTAAGGAGATGGATGGAGAGATGATAGATTGATTGATAGATTTAAAAATGACCCAAATATTCATCAACGTGTTCATGGTTAGGTAGGCTATGATCCATCAATATGCAACTACATATCCAATAGAACTACACGAAAGAATACCAAGATATTTTTTAAATGGGGTGAGGGGGCACCCAATAAGTATAAAATGATTCCTCTAAGCTATCTTTTAAAGTGCTGGCATGAGGAAAAGAATATTGAAAACTGGTAGGCTAGAAGACGTGTATGGTCCCTACCAACCCAGTAAAGGCATGTCCCCAGGAATCTAGAACTTGAGAGCCCCACACGGACTCTATGCAAACACCTGGTTGGGGAGGAGGGGACCTGACTGGCCCAGGTGCCTGTTACCTCCGGCTCAGCCTCAGGAATAAGCTGGCGAAGCTCGGTCTGCATGAGTGGCCTCTCCGTGGGACGAGGACTGCTGGGCAGGAGAGGAGCTTCCTCCAGCAGGTTCTCCGGCCCCTCGGCCACCGTTGGGCTCACCCCAGTCTCCATGACAACACACAGCTGGCTCAATCTGCTTCTCAGCAAGGACTGCAAAGGAAACACAGAGGGGCTCGGTGGTGTCCTAAGTTAGGTGGATGGAGGATGCCGGGTGGTTCCCTGAACCGCAGACCCACACAGGACGGATAGACCGTCTACAGACTCAGATGCTGACCTCAGGAGACTCTGGAGAGATCAGAAAATTCCTGCAGAAGTATGGTCAGAAGCACTTTTCCTTCCATGCTCTCATCTGCTCCTCAAAGCAGCCTGGGACGTGGGAATCTTTACCCATATGTTGCAGATGAGCAAACTGGAGCTCAAAGGAATTGCCCAAAGCCACACAGGAACCAATGGGTCCGGATCAGGGCTAAGCCACGATCCTGACTTCAAAGCCAACTACAGCACTTGCGGGGGCCCGAAAATGGATCCCAGGGAAGAAGCACAGGGCTCGAGGACAGGCGAGCTGGGCTCCAAACTTAGCATCACCAACCAGCTATGCGGCTTCTCAGAGCCTCAGTTTCCTCCTCTGTGGAACTGGAGCAAACTCTCCCCGTTCCTTCTCAAAACATTCAGGATTTCAAACAAGTGAAAGTCATCTAAATATACGGTATTTTCCTCTGCCAGAATCTTTATTATTGTTGTTATAAATGAAATATATTCTCACTGTTATTTATTATTATTATTATAGATAAAATTTATATTCACTGTAGAAAATGTGGAAAATGCGACTAGTTAAAAAGGAAAAGAGGACTCCCCTGGTGGCACAGTGGTTAAGACTCCGCCTGCCAATGCAGGGGACATGGGTTCGAGCCCTGGTCCAGGAAGATTCCACATGCCGCGGAGCAACTAAGCCCGTGTGCCACAACTACTGAGCCTGCGCGCTAGAGCCCGCAAGCCACAACTACTGAGCCCACGCGCCACAACTACTGAAGTCCAAGCGCCTAGAGCCCATGCTCTGCAACGAGAGAAGCCACCGCAATGAGAAGCCCGCGCACCGCAACGAAGAGTAGCCCCCGCTCGCCACAACAAAGACCCAACGCAGCCAAAAATTAAATATAAATAAATAAATAATTCTATTTAAAAAGAAATTCTTTAAAAAGGAAGAGAAAAACAGCCATAATTCCCTAGGCAAAAACAACCATGACTCCACAGAGGTATTCTTCCCTCCAAGTAACTTTTCCTTAGACACTTGTTCCAACGCTGAGGTAATGCAATCTACACAACCTAGCCTCCTGGTTTACTTTTCTGCTTTTCACTTAAGGTATCTCACCTCTTGGCTCGTCTTCATTTCTCGAACATGGTCGGACAAAAACTGCACACAGGTCTCCAGGTCGAAGTAGACAAACCAGAGCTGGGGAGAGAAGCAGCCGTGACTGCTGAGGCCAAAGCCCACCCGACCTTGAACTCTCCATCTCTGAGACGGGCCTCACCTCCTGCCTCCTCGCTGCAGGCTTGCCCTTCTGGGGATGACCAGATTCATCCCGGTCTCCGGCGTGAGCATGCCATTCTGCTCTCTCCCAGAGCCCCCCCGCCCCCTGCACGATGGGGTCTGGTAGACAAGTGGCTTCGTGTGCAGATTTGGAAAATGTCGAACCCTGTGCCCGCTGGGGGCCCACCCGTACCCACACCCTGGGCCCCTCACCAGCTAAGAACGCGGACGTGGTGCTGAGGAGATTGATCAATCCTCCCAGGCAGACCCCAGCCAGGCTCAGGCGCCCTGGGCCTCAACCAGCCCAGCTGTGTCCCAGACCCACTGTGTGACCTCTCTAGTCACTTCAGATCTCCCCATTGCCCTGGGGCCAAGAAAACAACCATGCCAGGAGGACAAGGCCCTCAGGGTCTGACCTGCCTCCCCAGGGACCTTGTCTGGGTACTGAGGGCTCGAAACAGAGGAGGCCCCATCTCTTTGCTGAATAAATGTTCAATGAGGAATGTGGCTTGGATGGTCGCCGAGCTTCCCTTCCAGCCCCGCCTCGTGGAGGTTCTAGGCTGCTGGTTACCACCCAGAGAGGAGTCTCCAGAAAGAAACACTGGAGCAGAGAGGAAGGAGGGGCTGCCGACGCCATCTCCATTAGCAGACTCCGGGGGACACTGCACAGACTGGGAGAGCCCAGCCCCGAAGTGGGTCCCCTGGAGAGGTCACTCCGAGACACAGTACCTGAATCACACTCTGGCAGCCTTCCACCGTGTCTGTCACCCCCAGCAGCACCCGGTGTCTCAGGAGGGCTCCGTTGGCAGCCGCCAGCCTCAGATCCGTGTTGGCGTTGGCCTGTAAGACAAACGCCAGCCCCATGGCCCAACCTCCATGCTGCCGGGGAGCTCTTGGGCCTGAGCAATAACCACACACTGTCCCTCCCCGAGACACCACGGGACAATCCTGGTCTCCAAGACACATCCATTGTCTCCCCCATAAAACAGACTGTGGCATTGTTGGGACAATAAATTCAACAGTGTCAGAGAGCTTCGGGTGAAGCCCAGCTCTGCTACTTCCCGGCGGTGTGGCCCTGGACAAATGTGTCCCTTCTGAGTCTTGCTTTCTTCAGTTGTTGAAGAAGGATAAAAAGCATCTCCGGCCCTTAGGAACATGGTGAGATTGAACTGAGATTGTGTGTGTGACACACTTAACCCGGTGCCTGGGACACAGTCGGGGGCCACACATATCTGAGGGAGGAGGGGGTTGGAGAGCTTTGAGCATCGATCGTGGAAATAAAGCACCTACTTTCCATACTACCTAACCCAGTGACTGGCCCTCGGAGGGGGGCTCTGGGAATCCATCTCCTTCTTTTCCCACCAGAACCAACTGACGCCATGGATGACAAAGTAGGTGCTAAGCAGACCGGGCAGGAGAGGAGAGGAAAGGTGACAGGACCCAAAGCTCTATAAGACCCTACAAGGACTTTCAGATGCAATTAGAAGGCAACCCAATCGAGGACAATGGTCCCCAAAACAGGAAGGATCCCTGTAGGGAGCTTCTGAATGTGTGAGAAGGCCCTTACGGTTGTCACAGGCACAGGACAGGCAATGCTGGCACTTAGGGACGAGGACCAGGGATGCTAAACACACGCCTTCCACTGTAGGCCACGTCCCATGACAGAGAATTTTGCACGTGGAAGAACTGTCCCCCAGCCTACCTGAACCCTAAATGTCCCACTGGGCACGAGCACATGTGAAAAACTCTCTTCCTAATTCTCTGACTGGCCAACCTAATTCCATTTTACATATAAACCTAAAGTGTTTTGTGAATAGGTTTTAAAATACATTGAATTTTCCAGGAATGCCACACCTCGTTTATTGCATTTCGCTTTATTGCGCTTTACAGATACTGCCTTTTTTTTTTTTTTTTACAAACTGAATGTTTGTGACAATCTGAGTCGAGCAAGTCTATTGACGCCATTTTTCCACTAGCGTTATTTTTTAACTAAGGTATGTGCATTGCTTTTTTTTAGACATAGGGCTTTTACACACTTAATAGACTACAGTATAGTGTAAACATAACTTTTATATGCACTGGAAAGCCAAAAAATTCGTGTGACTCTCTTTACTGTGATATCCGCTTTATAGCAGTGGTCTGGAACCAAACCCACAGTATCTCCAAAGTTTGCCTGTATTATAAAAATCAAGGGGTGATTATATTTTGTTTTGCCTAGAACTTTAGCAAGGGTGTTCACCCTTTCAGAAACCCCTATCACCAAGATTTCAGGTCCTGACTCCATCTCTTAACTACCTATATAACCCTGGGCAAATTAGTCACCATCTCTGCCTCCACACCCTCACGTCCAAATTGGAGATAACACCCCCGAACAATAAGGGTTAGAATAAGGATGAAATGAGTTAATACACATAGGACACCTGGAAGAATGAACACTCGATATATGTTACCTAGTAATATCTTTATGATGACGATACTCAACTGAAAACACCATGTTTTCCACTGTACCATGTTGGCCACAAACGAATATTTTTAGGAATTTTCAACATACCCTAGTGATGTGTTTTACTCTTTAGGGGATAAAAGACAGAGTCTTGCCTGCCTTCATAAGCCTTCTGATCTTGAAAAAGGCTAATAATGACCCAAACAAGGGGAAAACAAGGCAGTGTGTACAAATGCTGAGGCTCTCAAGGATGCTATGTGATGCGGGTAGGACACAAACAGTAAGAGTGACAATGGTCAGGAAGGGGGATCTGCATGGTCCTGAGAGATGAGGGATCCGAGGATAAAGAAGTCCTTGAGCTGAGGCTCAGAGGAAGACCTGAGCAAGGCTGTGTGACCACAGACTAGTTACTTAACCTCTCTGAGCTTTGGTTTCACCACTAGTGAAGAGTAAATAATCATAACAGTTGATACATAGTGAGCATTTATGTAACACCAAGTAAGATTATAAGCACGTTGCATGTATTAAGTCATTTAGTTCTCCCAACAATCCTATGAGGGAGCTAAAATTATTATCCCATTGTACAGATGAGAAAACTAAGGCCCTGAGAGGTTAAATAATAAATCACCCCAGGCTGCAGGGCTAGCAAATGGCAGAGGTACCTGCCTCCTTGTGAGGTTGTTGTTGGGCATGGATATCAGGTCCCAAACACAGAACACATAGTAAGTGCTCATTAAACGATGGTCTTATGAGAAAGTAAGGATCCTGGAGGGGATCAACAAACAGTGATGACAGAAGGGCTATTATGTACCTGGGGCCTCCACGCTGCCCCTACACGTAAAGATCCAGGGTCTTGTTTGTCTCTGTGCCCTGTGCCTAGCACATCTCCTAGGCACTTGCGGAGGCTTCATAAATGCCAGCTGAATAAGGAAGAAAGGGAGGAAGGAGGCAGAGAGCCACAGCAGGCATTCCCTGAACTGCCTCCCTGAAGCACCTGCCAGGTGCCAGATATTTTGCTTGCTCCTGATAAAGCAGGGCACTTTGCTCCTTCCCCCTCCCCAAGAGAAGGTTCTTGCTGCAGAAGCAGCCAGCCCCACTGATTTTTTTATAGGCCAAACACAGGGGCCATGAGAGCTTCAGCAGAGCCCAAGGGCAGCATTATTCTGTCAGTCTCATCGCAAAGCCCGACAAAGATCCTTTCAGAATGATTAAGCCATGAAGTTCCTATTTGTCCCTGTGAGCACAGGCACTAAATGGAATTCATACCCCTGAACCCTGACCACATTTCCCAACATCCCGCCCTCTCCTCCTGAGTGAGGCAAGAGTGGAGTGTTTGCTAAAGATCTCAAAGTCCAGCTCTGTGCCAGGTGCTGGGGGAGCTTCTGAAGCAGCTGGAAAGACAGTGGAGGGGTGGTTGCCAGAATAAGGGTCCCCCAAGGATGTGTAAATCCTACTTCCCAGAACCTGTGAATTTATGTTACTTGGCACTGAAAAATTAAGGGTGTAGATGGAATTAATGTTGCTAATCAGTTAGCCTTAAAATGGGAAGATTGTCCCAGATTATCTAGACAGCTCAATGTAATCACAGGGGGCCTTGAAAGTAGAAGAGGGAGACAGAAGACTCAGAGTCAAGAATGCGAGAAGGACTCAACCCACCACTGCTGGCTTTGAAGATGGAGGAAGGGGCCATGAGCCAAGGAACGCAGGTGGCCTCCAGGAGCTGGAAAAGACAAGGAAACAGATTCCCCCCCTAGAGGCTCCAGAAAGGAGGCAGCCCAGCCCCGTCAAACTTTTAAACTACAGAACTGTAACACAACACATTTCTGTTGTTTTAAGCCACTACATTTATGGTTATCTGTTACAGCCACAGAACACCAATACAGTTGGGTATTGACTGAGAATGTGGCTTGGAATCTGAGCCTCCTGGCCTTGAATTCGAGCTCTGCTATTTATTAGCAGCATGACCTTGGACTACTTCTTGGGCCTCTCGGAGCCTCGGGTTCCTCACCTGCAAAATGAACGTAAAAGCCTCTACCCAGAGGTTTACTGGGGGGTTTAATGAGTTAATGCATGTAAAGCATTTAGTGATGACCTACCACATATGAAGTGCTCAACAGTAACAAAAGACAGATGTTGAAGAAGCAGAAGACAATTAGCAAACCACACATTAAGCCGGGGGTATCGATCTCCTTTGTGAATGAGATCAGGAATCACAGGGTTCAGGCTTTGAACCTCCACTCTGCCACTCAGAGTGGGATTGGGACAAGTTACCTAAACTCCCTGATCACCCACCCACTCTCTGCCTCAGAGGTCGTTACTGGGGTTAAATGAGACACAACTGTCAACCAAGCACCAGGCAGAGTCCATCCACCTCTCCCCAGGTACCCCATGCTGTGAGGTGGGTCCAGGAAACACCCTCGCTCACAGGGCCGTGGCGAGCACCCAGGCAGAGGAGGTGCATGGAAGGGCTCAGTCGCCTCAAAGTGTCATCCTTCCCGCTCCCAGACTCTCTCAAAACACAGCCTGCTTCCAGAAAAACAACCCACAGGCATCAGAGAGAAAAACAGGAAGGATTTAATCACACGTGTGATTTGATTTCTTTTAGTCACTGGGCACACGGGCCAGGGTGAATTTTCATGGTTGGGGAAATTCTTTGAAGCAGGTAAAAGAAAAATCTGACTTGGGATTATCCTGTCCACACAGCCTTTCTGGAGGGAGCATGGCTGGAGTCCCCGGATGTCTTACCTTCCTCTGGTGTCTCTCGAAAATGAGCACAAGAGTCAGGGTCAGGCTCATGGCAGCCAGGGTCACGAGCAGCACACCCACCCAGTGGTTCCCCAGGGCGAACATCTGGCTGGTGGAGTAGATGTTGGCCCATACCACCACGTAGAACACCTGCAAGAAGCCAGAGAAAGGGCACCGTCAGCAACACCAGTCCTCAAACGAAGCAGCTCCATTCCAAGGGACACCCTCTGGCCACTTCTGACGCCCTCCATGGATGTGCGAGTTCACAAGGCCAGTCAGAGACTGATGGGGGCGGGAGATTGGGGTGGTCTGTGAGAATGGGCCCTTGTTCTTTGTTCAAAAGCAAAGGGAGAGGCAAGGGGTTAGAATAGCCACTCCAAATCCTTGCTTACTCTGAATTCAAATAAAACAGAGAAGGGAGGGGGGGCTTGGGAGTGAGATAAATTTCAATCAGAAGCCCACGTTCATCCTTCAACAGCTAGGTGGCCTTAGACAAGTTGTAACAACTCTCTGGGCCTCAGTTTCCTCATCCGTAAAATGGGGATAATAATACCTACTTCACAGTGTTGTTATAAGGGTTAATAAGATAACCTATGTAACAGCCTAGCACTTCTTAGGAAATCAGTAACTGCCAGTGGCCATCCCTTCCCCTCCCAGAAGCAGGACATGGGAGTCAAGAGTGCTTTTTGACCATTTATACATACAGAGGAGTGGCAGGTCACAGTGGTTAAGAGCACAGATGCAGAAACCAGGGTGCCCGGGTTCCAACACCGGCTGCGCCATATTCTGTCTGCCTGTGTGTGTTTACGTATATATATAGGTGTATACATATGTTTATATGTATACACACACACATATGTGACTAGAGCCGAAATAGACCAATCTGTTGAACAGATGGGGAAACCAAATGCCAGAGAGGAGGAAAGCCTTGACAAAGCCAGACACTGAGTCCAGAGCCTCAGGGGTGGGTCTACAGATTCCCAATCCCCCAGCTCTGGCCTTAATAAACCCTGCCTCCCATCCTCTGCATGGGGAGCTGGTTACAACTCTCCCCCATGAATCTCCTCTTACACCAAACCCAGGTCCAGGTGTACTGCTCTCTCCCAGGCAGCCCAGCCACCAGCCCCCAAACCCGTGACCCACACCAGCAGGCTCCAGGGCACTGCTCCGAATTTAGCAGTGCCTCAGAGGCCTCCCTCGCTCTCACCACAGCGAAGGCCAGCCGCATAGGCCTCGAGTTGTAGATGATGTATCTTCTCACTTGGGGCTCCAAGAGGGCACTCTCAGCCAGGCTCCTGTACTGCTCAGCCGGGACCTGCTTGGCCACCCAAGGGAAAGAGACCTGTCAGCCACGGAGAACCACACCCCACTCCTTCCCACCAGCAGGGGTGTTGTGGCCAGTTCACGTGGCTATCACGTGGAAGGGGGATGAGGTGCATTCCTGGCTGCCCCCAAAGGCAGAATGGGGAGCATGGAGCACGGCGTGGCAATCACAGGGTGCAGCTTCCAGCTCAGAGAAGGACAGGCACCACTGGGGAGGTGGGACAGCTCGAGATCCAGGAGGACATCCAGGAGAGGGATCCCTGTAGCCCAAGGCTCAGCACCTCACAGCAGATCCAGGACAGCCTAATGGTTAAGGTGCAGGCCATGGAGTCAGCCAGCCATCAATAATAAAATAATAAAATTTTAAAAAATAAATAAATAAAATAAAATGAGGATAATCAAAGTACAACTTGTAGAAGTGACAGGCATATTAAATAAGATAATACATATACAATATTTACAATAAATATACATATAGTATGTAGACACATATTATCTGGACATCTTTGGGGGCCTCTGTTCTCTTACTTAGATAGATATGTGTGTCTAAGTGTATGGGTACACAAGCCCGGTGCTGGTTCCGTAGTGAACACTTGATACACAGGTGTTATTCTCAAACTGTACCATCAATAACTATTAATACAGCCCAAGATACTGAAAATTCACATCTTCCTGCCCAAACAGAAAATGTCATAGAGCAAAGGTCCTATGAGAATGGATTGCTTAAGAACACAGAATTTAATCATTAGAGATATTTAGGAGCATGGTAGAACAAGATGTAAACTGTTCATCAGTTAAGAAAACCCAATCTGAAGACAACTGTTTAAGAAAAATGTTCTTTTGTACAAAGGCTGAAAGGAAGCGTGGGAAGCAAAACCAGCTCATGTGCTGATGTGGGGCTAGTATTGTCAACTTGGAAAGTTTCCCTTTAATGGTGATAAAATGTTGTTTTAAACCATAATGCAATTCTGTTTTAAAGGAGTAAACTCTCAAATCTTCAAGGTAAAATTAGCAGTGTAGCTTCCTCAGCCATAAATAATCCTCCCTGGGCAGTGAAGATGAAGGCCTCATCATGCTGGAGGATTTGAGAAGGGCAAGAACCACACCTGTGGGAACTTAATAGCAATACCACAATTTATTGAACATTTACTATGTGCCAGGACCAGTGCAAGTGTTCCTCGAGCACTACTTCTCTTAATCCATACAAAAACCCTGTGTAATAGGTATTAATATTGCCCTCGTTTTACAGATGATGAGACTGTGGCTCAGAGAGGTTAAGTCACCTGCCTAAAGTCACCCAGGCAGTAAGCAGCTGAGTTGGATCTGCATCCAGATCTATGAACCCCCGTGAAGCCTATGCCTCAAATCACTATGCTTGAAGGTACTGCATTATCATCTAATGATCACGCACCCTTCCCTTTGCAGAAGCAGTTCCTTCTCCTAAAATGCCCTTCCTCCTGTCCACCCAGCAAACTCCTTTTTTTCCTTCAAGAGCCCAGGTCAAGTATCTGCTCCTCTGCAAAGCTTTTGTTAGAATGAATAAAGGAAAGCTCATTTATACTGGAGTTGGGAAGGCCAGAAGGAGGTGCTCTCATGCCCTACCACTCATTGTCATCCGCAGACTCCAAACGCGAAGAGAATCACCTTGCATCTCCAACAGGAAGAAGGTCGGTTTCTGCCTTTTACTACCTCAGCAGGAGGAAGATTTTCTCCTCGCCTGGCAATAGCCCAGCCAACCAGAGGCTGTCACAACTCAGCCAATGAAAAGCCACTACACTTGGAACCCCCAGTTTCCCCCACTGGCCTCCTTGTTTACAAGAGCCCCTCCCAACTTCTCTTTAACCTCTATAAAACAACAGTCCTTTCCTTCGTTTCTCCAGACTTGCCCAGTTTTTACTATAGCATGCCTGTCCCGAATTGCAACTTTCTGCTATTACCGAATAAACCCATTTTGCCAGTATAATAACGGGCTGCTTTAGTTATAAGGCGGACACTTTCATAACCACTGCTCCCTGAGCTGAGTTTATCACTTTCTCCTGTGAATGTCTTCAATGTCTTGTGCATCCCTTTACTGCAGCACTTATACCATACTGTTCTGCTTTACCTGACGCATGTCTATCTCACCCACTGGGCTCTGTGAGCAGTGTGACACCAGGCACGGGGACCTAGTCACCTCTGTAGTACTCAGTGACCGCCTAAGTGGCCAGCACAGGGTGGACACCCCAAAACACACATCTGTTAAGTAAATTAATTGGAAGGAGAGGACATCTTCCTTATATTCCCTACCATGTTGAGCACAGGGTAGGTATTTAATAAAAATGTTGTGAATAATTGGATGATAGAATAGATAGACGGACAGACAGGTGGATGGATGGATGGATGGATGGAAGAAAAAGTACTAAGGACTCCATAAAGTCAGCGCTCACCTGAATGCCCCAGGTCTGCAGTTGTTCTTCGGCGGCTCCCAGATCGAAGGAGATGGGTGCACAGGTATTGTCAATCCGGAGAACTGTGAGGACCTGGCCGTTGTGGAGCTCTGAAAGCAGACCAGGAGCTTCATCGGGCTGAGCAATAAGGACTTTGGGTGAGCCCAGACCTTGACGGCATCACCTCCTCTGGCCTTGAGAACATTCTCATGGCGAGGAGGGACTTGCCATCCTCCAACTCCTACGGGAGAAGGACTGGACTTGACTGGAAAGCTCCCAGGAGACAGAACTGAGGCTGGAGGCTTTTAGGACATTATTTGAGACCATCAAAGGAAGAACTTCTCGAGAATGTGAGCTCTGTCCACACAAAGTCTGGGAGGTAGTGGGCTCCCCTCACAAGGGATATTTAAACAGAGATTGAACAACTAATTACACTGAGGAGATGATCCAGCAGACATTTATTCGAGGATGGCAAAGGAAGTGCAACCAAACAACTTACATCCCTGGTGGGCTCGGAGTCTAAGTAAGAGGTAACAATGTGGTAGGCACAACAGTGAACCCCCAAGGATGTCCCCACCCTAACCCCCAGAACCTGTGAATACGTTATCTTACACGGCAAAGGGGAATGGGGGTTGCAGGTGAACTTAATGGTATTAATCAGCTGGCCTGAAATAGGGAGATTATCCTAGATTATCTGGGTGGGCCCACTGTAATCACAAGGATCCTCAAAAGTGGAAGAGAGGGGATTCCCTGGCGGTCCAGTGGTTAGGACTCCACGCTTTCACTGCTGAGGGCACAGGTTCGATCCCTGGCTAGGGAACTAAGATCCCGCATGCCACTCAGCACAGCAAAAAAAAAAAAGAAGTGGAAGAGGGAGGCAGCAGAAGAGCCAGGAGGGATGTGACTACGGAAGAAAGGTACGGAAGAAAGGTACAGAGAGATGGAACATTACTGGCTTTAAAATGGCGGAAGGGGACTTCCCTGGTGGTCCAATAGTTAAGAATCCGCCTTCCAATGCAGGGGACGCGGGTTCGATCCCTGGTCGGGGAACTAAGATCCCACATGCCACGGGGCAACTAAGCCCAAGTGCTCTAGAGCCTGCGCGCCACGACTAGAGAGAAGCCCGTGTGCCGCCCGCACGCCACAACTAAAACCCGACGCAGCCAAGTAAATAAATAAATATAAAATTAAAAAAAAAATGGCGGAAGGCTTCAGCAGCCAAGGACTGTGGGTGGCCTTTAGATGCTGGAAAAGAAAAGGAAACAGATTCTCCGCTGGAGCTTCCTAAAGGAATGCAGCCTTGCTGACCAGGGCTGTCAGGTTGTGAGCCGACAGTCTGGCCAGTGTCAGACTTCTAACCTACAGAACTGTAAGAGAAGAACTGCATTTGCTAAACCACTGTTAGTGGCACCTGTTACAACAGTCACAGAAAACTAATCCGCTGACTTACGGGCAAGCCCTCCCCCGTGTCTCTGCACTCGCTCAACATTTTAAAAGCATATATCGAGTGAAGTCATACCTCAAAAACACACATCATCTCAGGCTTGTCACAATGGCTATCAAATTTATTCGAGGATGCCCTGCAGGGCTGCAATGAAGCCAGACCAGGAGACCCGAGGGAGGCCAGCTACAGTGAAATCCCCTCGGGTCCAGGGAGGAAGGGCAGCAGAAAGAAGCCAAACCAACTTCCCTTCTGAGTAGAGAAACTCTGAACAGAAGGACCGAGATCTCCTTCCATCACGTATGAGGCCCAGGGAGCCACCAGAGAGCAGCCAGGGCAGCTGCTGCAGGGTAGTCCAGCCCTGAGATTCTAGGATCCCAGCGTTCAGCCACGCAGGGCTGGGAGCTGAATATTTCAGCACGTTTTCTGTAGCTGTTGCTCAGAAAAGGAGGCAGGACTGAAGGGATTAAACCATGAACATGTTACCTGCTGGCTCAGGGCCCAGCTCGGGGTTAATCCCTGAGTCTTAAAGCAAAATGACTAGCTCTACCTTCCTGGGAATCCCTGGCCCACCCAAACGCTCCTCTAACCCCTCACCCCGTCCATCCCTGGGCCCTGCCACCTGGGCCAACAAAATCTCTCCCAGCTCGGTGCACCCCTTGGTATCTTCACCACAACCCTAGGCCAGGCTCCCTTCACCTCTCCCTGCCGTAGTCTCCTAACTGGTTTCTCCAACCTGCTCTTCCTCTTACGATGCATTCACACAGCAGCCAGAGCACAGATCAGATTAATACAAATTCTCTGAGTAAAACTTTCAAGAGCCTCCCAGTCCTCTGGCAAAAAGCAACCTCCTTACCAAGCTCCCCTGGCCCTTCGAAGAACTAGCCTCCTGCCAAGCTCACCTTGAAGCCTCAGCCTCACTCTGTGTCTTGCCACCCCAGCCTCCTTAGCCCCTTGGACGTGTAGTGTTCTCTCCCACCCCAGGGCCTTTGTGCATGCTCTTCCGGCTCTCTCCCTAGAACACATCCACCTAGCCTCACTCCGTTATATCCAAGTCATCATTTGTGTTCCAGCTCATTAATCCCTTGCCCAGGAAGTCTTCCCTGACATTCTAAACTCATAGCAGATCAAATCTGTCTGATAAACCTGCCCATAACTACATGCTCTCCTCCTTTATGCTTATCAAAGATGAGCACATGTGTATGCAATTACTTGATTAAAGTCCACTGTCTCCATCAGACTATATACTTCCACATTGGTTTTGCACATCATTGAATCCCCTGAGCTGGGTTCAGTGCCAGGTGTACAGTAGGCACTAAATAAATGCTTCCTGTATAAATGAGGTGGGGAAAGCACAAGCTAGATGCTTTGGGGTTCAAATGGTAACTCAGCCTCTCACTAACAGAGCACCTTGAAGAAACAATTTAACCCTGGCCATCCCCTTAGAGGATGATTATATCCACCGCGGAGGATTTTGCAAATAATTAAGATGATGAAAATTAAGCGCTTGGTGCAAAATGGGTACTGAATGACTGGCTGCTACTGTTGTCATAATTTAAAAGCCAGCTTGTCAAAGCTCCTAAGTTAACATAAAGGCACACCAGTTGAGCTGTGTTGGTTTTTACCTTCCCACACCTTGTTCCAGAAAGGATTTAAGGTGGCTTCATAAAATAAAATATGAAAAGATAAAATTAGATTTAAAAATAAGCAAATGAGGGAAAACAGACAAAAAGAAGATCAAGACCAAAATAAAATAGAACAATAAAATGCGATAAGAATAGCTTCCAGGGACTGATCCCATCCTATGCACCAGGCACGGACTTAGGCTCACAGTCGTGATTCCATTTAATCCTCCAAGACTCCTAGAAGGTGGAAAACCATTACAATGGAAAAGGAAACTGAACCTCGGAAAGGAGAACCAGCTTGCCTGGTGGTACCAGGGGAAATGAAAGTAAGAAGAGAAGAAGTGAGGAGAAAGGGTAGCATACAAAATGCAGGCAGTCATGCTGTGCGGAGCCTCAGACTAGCCCTCCACTGCACAGCACAGAGCAGAAAACACACACTGAGCTGGATCCCAGGCATGGAGGTTGTGAACCACTCCCCTAGCCTGGCTCTTTGCACTATGAGGACAGTGTTTGCCTGAGCAATGTGAGGACTTTTCATAGTGTCTCTGTTTCCCTTTCAAACCATGAGTTCCTGGATTCTTGGTAATAATCTCTCTCATCTGCTCCTCAACGTGAGAACTGCAAGTCCTCCACTGTGTGTGTGTGTGTGTGTGTGTGTGTGTGTGTGTGTGTGTGTGTGTGTGTGTGTACAGGGAGCTATTGTGTGTGTGTGTGTGTGTGTGTGTGTGTGTGTACAGGGAGCTATTTCCTATAAAGGGGCAAGAACTGGCTTGCCAAAAACCAGTAGAGCTATATCTTCAAAGAGCTGAAGGTAAATTATTCCATTCCATTTCATTCTACTGGTATGTGTGTATGTGAACTGCTTTCCTAATAACAGTAGTCATAAAAGGAACCCTTGTTTTTAAGTTTTAAATCATCTAAGAAACAAGCCACAATGCAAAATGCCATCTCCCCTTGCCTATGCCCAGCCACTCATTCATTCAGTCAACAAAATACTTATTGAGCATCTACTATGAGCAAAGGGCTTCCCTGGTGGTGCAGTGGTTAAAAATCCGCCTGCCAATGCAGGGGACACGGGTTCGAGCCCTGGTCTGGGAAGATCCCACATGCCGCGGAGCAACTAAGTCCATGCGCCGCAACTACTGAGCCAGCGCTCCAGAACCTGTAAGCCACAACTCCTGAAGCCCGGGTGCCGAAAACCCGTGCTCTGCAACAAGAGAAGCCACTGCAATGAGAAGGCCGCACACTGCAACAAAGAGTAGCCTCCGCTCACCGCAACTAGAGAAAGCCTGCACACAGCAACAAAGGCCCAATGCCGTGAAAAATAAATAAATAAAATAAATAATAATAAAATTTTAAAAATAATAATACTATGGGCCAAGCCATGTGCTAAGTACTATAGACACAGTGATGAACAAAGCAAAACAGGGACCCTGCACTCGTGGAGCTTACATTCTAGTGAGGAAACTGGACATTCAACACTTTATTACACAGGTAATTATTTAATTACAGACTGGTAATTGCTATAGGGAGAAACAGGAATATATCAGAGGGTCCCGGCTTAGGCTGGGCCATCAGGAGAGGATTCCCCATGGAAGGGATATCTGAACTTAGCTCTGAAGGATGGATGGAAATTAAGCAGGGAAAAGGAGGCAGGGAAAGGGCATAACACACAGCAGGGACAGCAGGTGCAAAGGTCCTGGGGCAGGGCAGCATGGCAGGAACAGAGAACAGGGGCAGCAAGAGCCATTTAGGCAGGCCTGGCAAGCTGGAGAATGATAGATCTTCATGCTAAGCCTAATGGGAAACACTGAAACAGAAAGCGATTTGGTTGGCTGTGCATTTTAAAAAATCTCTCTGAGACACCATGCAGAGAACAGAAGAGGCAAGGAGGAAAGGTGCTAGGAAGCTACAGCAGGGATCCTGGCAGAGGGCAATCTAAGGAGTTGGTGACAGAGAGAAGAGGTAGAAATGACAGAAAGTGGCCTGGAAACACATCCCCAAATGCCCGCTCTTATCTAAAGACACTTTTGTGCCCCTCCGCTCCCCTCCCCTCAATCATACTATGTGAGTCCAGTTCAGCATCCTGGGGGGATGGGGAGGAAGGAATTAAGGGTCATGATCCTACCTTGCCCCCAGCCAGGAGGGCTCCCGCCAGGCAGGGCGCTCCACCCAGGGGAGGAGGTGGGCAAGGGGCCAGCCGCCCCGCCGGGGTCCATCTGCGGTTCACACGCCATAGCAGAGCCAGCAGGATTTCTGCTTCCCCTTCTCAGAGCTGTGGTGCATCCTGGAGCAGCCAGCTCAGCTTCGCCTGCCTTCAGAAAACAACATCACGAGAAAGAACTTCAGGCCTGGTCCTGGGCAGGCCAGGCTCCTCAGGCTCTCAAGGCCAAAGCCATCACCAGACCAGTGAGAGCCACCCAGAGTCTTCCCTTGGACTGTGAACTTGCTGATCGTGCTGAGGAACGTTCTCAGAGGGAGTGAGGGGCAAGGGCTGAAACCCTTCAAGGTCTTGGCTGAGACCTCCTCTGCTCTGGGACCTTCTCCAGCTCAGACACATCGAGGGACCCACAGAGAACTCACGAGTTGACCAGGCCCCACTCCCAGGCATCTGGGATTTCGCTTCCTGACTGAGTACAGGATAGGTATATTCATCATGGGGAGCCGTGTTTATACAAAGCAGCAGAATGTTATGAAAAGAAAAGAGCAAGGATTTTAGCACCAAAAGACCTAGATTTGAACCTTCACTCAGCCCTCACATGCTCTGGGACATTCACTGTCAGGTACTTAACTCCCTGAGCCGTTTTGACCTCATCTGTAAAATGGGTTCAGGGAGGCCTATCTGGCATAGCTGCTGTGGGGGTAACACAAGGAAACATAAGTATGGCATCCAGTACCCTGCTCATCATAAGGCCCATTTCCTCACAGGTTTCTCCCATTTAACAGGGTCAAAGATGTAACATGACCTGCCCAAGGTGGGATGGCTGGGAGCTGTGGAGACAGGAGATGGACCAGGCTATCCAGCTTCAGAATACAAGCCCCTCATGCCCATGCCCCTGAACCTCAGCACCCAGGTCTGGCTATCGTTGAGCCTCCTCCTTAAACCGCCTTAAAAAAGACTGGGTCGGGCTTCCCTGGTGGCGCAGTGGTTGAGAGTCCGCCTGCCGATGCAGGGGACACGGGTTTGTGCCCCAGTCTGGGAAGATCCCACATGCCGCGGAGCGACTGGGCCCGTGAGCCTTGGCTGCTGGACCTGCGCGTCCGGAGCCTGTGCTCCGCAACGGGAGAGGCCACAACAGTGAGAGGCCCGCATACCACAAAAAAAAAAAGACTGGGTAGAGGGAGACTGCATTTCCCAGGTGTGATCTAGTAACAAGCTCCAGTTGGCATCTGAGCTGCCAAGCTGTGGGATGGCAGGGACCACCTCCCCTTACCTAGCCCAAGCCTGGCGCACAGCAGGCACTCCCAAATATCACTGAGTACAGGTCAGTCATATCACCCCTTACTTCCTCCTTCTTATCTCGTACCCCCCAAGAGGCATGAAAGCAACAACAGCCCAAGGATGTCTGCCCTGCACTTGGCAATAACTGAGGCCCTTTGCTGCCTCACCTGATTATATCCTAGGCCCAGGAGACAAACAGAATCTTTGGATCCATTTTCCAGACCAGGAACCCAGGGACATCATAGCTAGGAACCTGCTGCCCGGAGAAGCTGTACTGGAATCTCAGAAAGGTCCTTGAGCCCACCCTCCCTCCTCCAGGCAGGAGGGACCACCCACAAGCTGGGGCTGCACAGACATCCTTCCAGACTGCATGGAAGGTTCATTAGCTGCAAAATCCCACAACTAGACATTGTCTTTGGGAAGAAGAAATCCCAGCACCCCAGTTGGCCCAATTAGCCTCCACAAAGTCCCAACCAGGAGAATTCATTCACCTGAAGGGCATTTAGCATAATGGATAAAAGCAACCTGCACAGTCCTGCCACTTCCCACACGTACGACCTGGAGCAAGTGACTTGTACCTGCCTCAGTTTCTACACATGTAAATGGGAATAATGTAACGAGGCTGTCGTGGGGTTTAAAGAATTCATACCTGAATCACTTGAGAGCAGCACGGGGCAAAAAGGAATATAGCAATCATTATTTTTACTCCACAGACACTCCCTAAGAACCTTCCAGTGCCAGGCCCTGTGCTTTCTAAACTATAAAACCAGAAATAAAATTTTAAGTCCCTGTTCAGCCCTCCCTGCTGGGTACCACCATCTGGTGGGAAAGAGAAACTCAGAGAAAGAGAAATAACAAACAGACAATGACCAAAGAAGGCAGTCAGAGGGAGCCGGCAGCGCCTTGGAATGAGGGAAGAGTGTTTCAGGAGGCTTCTTGGAGCAGGGAAAGAGGCTCCTGGCTTGGCAAAGGTAGAGCAAGAGAAGGGGCTACCAAGTAGGGAGAGGTACAAACCAGAGGCCAGGATGGGCCCAATCAGGGCAGCCTGTGCACTCACCCTGCAGCTCCTCATCCAACCTGGAGGCTGCAGAGGGCACGAGGGCTGTTGGCAAGACTGGCCAAGGGCAGGTGCTGACCCATCACCCATCAGTGTGTCCTGACCTGCCACCCCACTCAGCCCTGCACTAGCCCTAGGGGACAAGGGAGGGAGGGAGAGGCACCAGGGGTGGAGTCAGAGCCAGGGAGCGAGCACAGCCCTGAGGTTCCTGTAACTAACGGGTCATCCACTCCCCAGCTTCCTTAACTCCCACTGCTGATTCCACTTAACCAGACCTTCCAGTTATCCATCTTTTTGAGCTGAGTGGCAAGCCTCTGCAAAGGAAGATATCCTAAAAGTCCCGCTGAGCAAAGGTCTCCATTTCTGCAGACACTGAGTGCCCAGCTTCCCCAGGAGGCCCTGTGCCTCACTGAGGGGTGTGCATGTGTGCCTTCGTGTGTGTTGGGGGAGAAGGGGACTCCTACAGTTTTCACAAGTCAGGTTTCATTTTGTTAAACTGGAAAGTCCCAACAAGGGACCACAGAGGGTCTGTCACAGTCGTTTTGCGGTGGAAAAGCCTTGAGAGACAATGGCTCCAAGCTCTCCACTTTCCACATGAGAAAATTAAGACCCAGAAACGAAAGTGAACTCTCCAAGGTCAAGGAGCCAGGTGGGGGATGGAGCCACAACGGAACCGAGCTCATTCGGGCAAGGGATGCTCCGCCGCATCTGGCCTTGGCCTTGGGCAGCTGAGTCTAGCTTCAGGTTCTGCCCTCAAGTCTCCTCCCGGGTCTGCTGCCTCTGGGCCTCCCTCACCCTGAAATCACTCCCACTGTCCCAAGCCCACCGGCTCCCAGGAGCCGCCCGAGAGCAGCTCCCACGCACGACAGAGGGAAATGGGGCCCAAAGGCGCAGGAAGAACGCGGACGCGGCCCGCGGCGCCCACCCCAGACCAAGACACGGGAGCCCAGCGGCAGCACGGGACCCGCGCGCCTCAAATCAGGGCTCGCGGCCGCCCGCGCCCGGGCCCGCGCGCAAACACAGGGGGCGCGCCCCGGGCCCGCGCACACTCACCCGTCCGCGCCGCCGTCGCCGCCTCACCGCCGCCCGGGGGTCCCGGGGATGCCGAAGGTCGGGCGGCGCCGCCGCCCCACAACGCCGCAGCCTCGGGGCACCTCTGCCCGCGCTCCGCCCGCCGCCCGCGCCGCGCGCCGCCCTCCCGGGTCCCGCCCCCGGGCCGGGGCGGCCCCGCGCGGTCACCCCACCGGGAGGAGCCGCCCGCCGGGCTCGCCTCGGGGCCCAGAGGGAAGCCGGCTCCCGGACCCGCTTCGGAACCGAGCTTGGAGCTGCCTTTCATAAGCCGGGCTCCCTCCCGGGACGCCGGGAAGCGCCTCGGCGCTCGCCGACCACGCACGTCGCTTCTGGGGCGCGGGGGCGAGGGGGGTCTCCGCGCCCCGGACGGAAAGAGTTCCAACCCCCCTCGGAGCCTCCGTCTCCCCTTCGTGAGAGCAGCGGCTTGCCTCTGAGGTCCAGCCCATGTCTGACAGTCACGGGACCCGGTGGATGAAGAAATATTTGGACCAGAAATTTCTTAGGGACTTGTTTTTTAATGAAAAGTTATATGTGCACTGTGTTAACAGCATCGGTTTGGGGATCAGGCTCCCTGAGCTCTAAGCCAGGTGTCTCCGATTTTTTAAGTCATCTTCGCTATAGTGTTTAACCTCTCTGTGCCTTAGTTTTCTGTAAACAACAGATGATACTGTTTCATGGGATTGTGTAAAGCTCTAATCAGATAATTGGTGTGAAGTGTACACAACTGCAGGACACATGATGGCCGCTCACTAGACGTTGGCTGCCACCCCCAGCACCATCACTCGAGACTTCAGGGGTGTCTACAGTGACAACTAACCCCTTCCCTGAGAAAAGCACTAACCTTGCGTACATTTCCATAGAAAGGTATAGACAGATGTGTACACTGTGCATTTCCACAAAAGGGAACCTGTTCTATTCTGTTGGACACCCTGCTTTTTCATTCAGCAAAGTTCCTTGGCATTCACCTCATGCCAGAACACTCCTCTCTGTCTGGTTTCTTTTTAAGGGGTGCGCACACACCTCCATGTATTGTAATAGGAAGGCTTTCTTTCCTTTGCCTCTCTCCACTCGTGGACATGTAAGGGGAATTCCCACTCTTGCTCACAGGCCTTGCTGGGATGGTCATAGCCACAGTGCCGGGTACATGCCACAGGCTGCCTATCTACAAGTGGACTTGCCGAGTCAGAATATGGGTGCAATTTTAATTTAGGCAGATATAGCTGTCTTCATGCTCTGCCAGAGGCAGAGGTGGAGTGCTTGGGGACACGAGCAGAGCAGTGATTGAGGAATAAGCAGCTGATGCTGCCCAGGCAGGATCCTCATTCATCAGACAAGTGAGCATCCAGGAAGCAGGCTACTAAAAATTAGTTTATTCATTTATTCATCAAAAGATCGACACCGAGTGCCTGCCGAGTGCCAGCCATTGTTCTGGGTACCACTGAGCAAGACACACAAGATCTCTATTTAGTTTGCCTAATTTCCCAAAACACAATCTGGGGGCATGGGAGCAAGATTCATGGGCTGTTGGAGTTCTCCCACCTGCTGAGTGGATGTTGAAAGGGATCCTGGGACAGGTGTGTGAACTGGTGACCATCTAAATTCTGCCTCCCTGGCTTCCCTGGTGGCGCAGTGGTTGAGAGTCTGCCTGCTAGTGCAGGGGACACGGGTTCAAGCCCTGGTCTGGGAGGATCCCACATGCCGCGGAGCAACTAGGCCCGTGAGCCACAGCTGCTGAGCCTGCGTGTCTGGAGCCTGTGCTCCGCAACGAGAGAGGCCGCGAAAGTGGGAGGCCCGCGCACCGCGATGAAGAGTGGCCCCCGCTTGCCACACCTGGAGAGGGCCCTCGCACAGAAACGAAGACCCAACACAGCAAAAATAAATAAATTAAAATAGGTTTAAATTTTTTTTTAATAATAAATAAATAAATAAATCCTGCCTCCCCAGCAAGGCCTACCTCCTACATGAAGCCAGATGTCACACTCCTGCCCTTTCAGCTGAGCTACCTTCACTCTGCATTCTCACTGCCTGTCTCTCTAGCTTGAATGTTGACACATCAGCCTCCTTTGCTAAGGAGGCAAAAGACGTGGACCTTTGGAACTGGCTGACCAGGCTCCACCACTCACTGGTATGTGAACTTGCACAGCCCAGTTCCCCTCTCTGAGTTTCAATTCCCTCATTTATAAAAGGATATCTGCAAAAAAAAAAAAAAAAAAAAAAAAAAAAAAGGATATCTGCTAAACTGAGAGATTTTAAGAATTAAATGAGATGATGAAGTGCTTAGCAGAAAGTGCTGAGTAAAAGTGAACTGCAGGCTTCTCGTTGTGGTGGGTTCTCTTGTTGCGGAGCATGGCCTCTAGGCGCACGGGCTTCAGTAGTTGTGGCACGAGGGCTCAGTAGTTGTGGCTCGCAAGAAGCCCGCGCACCGCAGCGAAGGGTAGCCCCCGCTCGCCACAACTAGAGAAAGCCCTTGTGCAGCAACGAAGACCCAATGCAGCCATATATAAATTTTAAAAAAAGAAAAAAGTGAACTGCATTTCTGGGCAATTCTTTTGCATCTCCGAAAATACAGTAAATGGCAAGGCCTAGCACTATGGCGTGAGGGAATGGGGGCTCCATGGAGAATGGAGAAAGATGAATGAAATCTGACAAAAGGTGAGTAATACCTAGTAAAGTCCACTGGAAAGCAGTCTTCAGTGGCGCTATCTTGATGGATTCACAAGGCTCTCTGTGGTAGGCCCTAGCCCCTCCCCACCCCCCAGCCTATCCTGTACTCATCTTTACCCGCTGTCCCCCAACCTCTGAAAACCCTAAGCTCCAAGAGCACAGACCATCTCCCGTTCCTCCTACACCTGTGCTCTCTCTCACTTCCAGTTCTCAGTGGTTGCCATCCTTCTCCCTCTGGAAGGTAACCCTCAAACCTCATCCTCACCTCGTTGCCCAGATAACTGACACATTCTCAGGTCTCAGCTGAAAGGGCCCTTCTTCTAGGAGCCCTCTCCTGTCCTGAGCCCAGGCCAGTCCCCCATCCTTATAGTTACTCTTCCTTAACCTATGGCCACACCTAGCACTCGCTATGGTCAATGTTCAGTGTCCCCTTTCCCAAGAGGAGAATAGACCTTTGGGGCACAGGGCTGTTTCTGCCCATGCTCAGAGCTGGCCCCCAGCTATTGTTACACACATCTGAGTTAGTGAATGAATGGCTATGAATGAAATTATCAGGGCCTCAACTACAGACAAATCCAAATAACCACAAACCCCAGCCAAAGCCACCCTTACTCAGCATTTAGCCCCTTCGTCCTGTCATGTTTGCAAGGGTTACAGGCCCATGTCTGAGGGTTAGCTGCCAATTAGCTGGCAACCTTGGTGAAGCAAGAGGGAAAGAACTTCTTCCTGGCCTGGAAGAATCTTCAAGTGTGGCAGCAGACAGGACAGGAGAGAGCCTCAGAACCATGGGATGAGTAAGTGAAAAGGCAAAGATCAAAAATTAGATCTTGTTTTTTGGAACCTGTCTGCCAGTTGTAGAGTCATTGACTTTCTCTTTTAGAAACACACTGCTTGAAACACTGCCATAGAACACACTGAACTGAATCATACAGCAACCCAGGCTGGAAAGTCAGGCAGACCTGGGTTCAAATCTAGGCTTGGCCACTAATTAGAGCCATCTTAAAGGGTATTTCCAAAAGCACGCCCCACAGTACGTTCCATTGCTCCTGGCTCCATTACATTGATTCGAAATCCTGGGAGTCACATCACACAGTGAGTACTCCCCTGTAAGATATGCACGCGAGAGCTTGGGCCTAGACACACCACTGTCCTTGGCAGGGATGTGCAGGGAGTTAGACAAGTCACATGCTATTTGTCAGGAAACTGGGTCAAAACCAGAAGAAATACTTTGGTTTTTTAAAATTTTTATTTATTTTTGGCTGCACTGTGCAGCTTGCGGAATCTTAGCTCCCCAACCTGGGATCAATCCCGGGGCCCCTACAGTGGAAGCTCGGAGTCCTAACCACTAGACCGCCAGGGAAGTCCCTGGTGAAAGTTTTTAGCGGTCAAAAAGAAGATCAAACCAGCCACAATATTCCCTAAAACCAAAGCCTAATCCAGGGCAAGGCCTTAAGTCTGTATAATTGTGAAGGCTGAGAGAGGTGAGGAAGCTGCAGAGAAAAGTTTGAAGCTAGTGGAGATTGGTTCGTGAGGTTTAAGGAAGGAAGCCATCTCCATGATTCAGTAATTGTTGATGTAGAAGCTGCAGCAAGTTACTCAGAAGATCCAGCTAAGATAATGAACGAAGGTGGCTACACTAAACAACAGGTTTTCAATGTAGACAGAACAGTCTTATGTTGGAAGAAGATGCCATCTAGGACTTTCATAGCTAGAGAGGAGTCAGTGCCTGGCTTCAAAGGACAGTCTCTTTTATTAGGGGCTAATGCAGCTGGTGACTTGAAGTTGAAGCCAATGTTCACTGACCACTCTGAAAATCCTAGGGCCCTGAAGAACTGTGCTACATCTACTCTGCCTGTGCTCTATAAATAGAACAAAGCCTAGATGACAGCACATTTGTTTACAACATGGTTTACCGAACATTTGAAACCCACTGTTGAGACCCACTACTTGGGGAAAAAAGATGCCTTTCAAAATATTCTTGCTCGTGAACAATGCACGTGGTCACTAGCTGGCATGGAGAAAGCTACTGTTTGCAATTAAAACAGAGATTTTTTACTCACCAAATAACCACAGGATCTGCCTCATCTCTTAGCCTCCCTTGCAGTTAGGTTGGCTCACGTGATGCACGAGGGTCAATGAGCTGAGAACAAATGTCATTCATTTCAGGATGTAAGCACAGACGAGCTGGTGCACGTTTGCCAACTTTTTCTTCCCTTGCCTCTGGAATCATGGGAACCATGTGCTAAAATGGTAGAACCACAAAGTGGAGGTGATCTGAATCACTGCATCACCACATGGAGAACAGCTGCCTTGGTCACCCAACATGTATCAAACATTGTAAGAAATCTTTGTTGCATTAAGCCACTGAGACTTCAGAGTATATCCTATACCAACAAATAAGAGCTATTATTAGACATATAATCAAGGATGATTAGGGTGAGAAAAGGAGAACCAAATTTTGGAAAATTAGGACACAATTTTTGAGTACCTAGAATGTTCCAGGGATCGTGTGGTACTTTCAATAATTTTGTTGTTGCTTTAACAGTAGTTGTCAACTGGGTGGTTTTGATCCCCAGGGGACATTTGACCATGTCTGGGGACATTTTTGGTTGTCACAACTGACAGGGTACTACTGGCATCCAGTGGGTAGAAGTCAAGGACACTGCTGACCGTGGTCTGGATACACTTAGCAATACCAGAGTAAAGTCCTAACAAAACCAGGTATAGTTTGGGACATATTAGGATCGAGATGCTTACCAGATAACTGAATGAAAATATCAAATAAACAATCTGAGAATTCTAGAGTTCAGAACAGTTAGAGATACAAATTTGGGTCTTCAATAGAGATGGTATCAAAGCCATGAAATGTAGATGGTCTCAAATGGGGACGTAGAGACACACAAGAACAAAACCACAGGAAAAGATGCGGAGGAACCAGCAAGAGACTGGAGAGGCAAGGCAGCACACGGCTGCAGAAGGGAGGCTAAGAAGGTGGCTCAAAAAGGAATAGCCAACCCTGTCCAATGATACTGAAAGTCAAGCAGGCAGAGGATTGGACCCCACCTAGGTCATCATTGCTGACCCTGGCGAGCAAGCAGTTTCAATGGCATGGCAAGCCTAACTGGAGTGCCTGAACAGTAAAAAATGGAAAAGCTCGTATAGAAAATTCTTATGAGGAATTCTGCGAGAGGGAACAGCAACTAGAGACGGAAGTGGCCTGAGATCCACCCATCCTCAGTCACATAAAAGATACAATTTTTTAAAAGGCCCTCTAATTCCCCCGTAGTTTCAGCACAACCTTCTTTCAATTGTTTCTACGTACGAGAAATTATCTTGCAGCGGAAGACTTTCAGCTTCTAGTGGGTCAGAGGGCATTTTTTTTTAATATAAATTTATTTTTGGCTGCGTTGGGTCCTCGTTGCTGCACGGGCCTTCTCTAGTTGTGGCGAGCGGGGGCTACTCTACTTTGCGGTGCGTGGGCTTCTCGTTGTGGTGGCTTCGCTTGCTGCACAGCATGGGCTCCAGGAGCGTGGGCTTCAGTAGTTGTAGCAGGCAGGCTCTAGAGCGCAGGCTCAGTAGCTCCGCGGCACGTGGGATCTTCCCAGAGCAGGGCTTGAACCTGTCCCCTGCATTGGCAAGCGGATTCTTAACCACTGTGCCACCAGGGAAGTCCAGAGGGCATTTAATTCTTAAGTGCTAGAGTGAAGTTACTATAGGTACTGCACTCAGCATTTAGCCCACCAGGAAGGAAACACGCTTGATAACCTGTCCAAAGCTGCCCCAGGACAGGGTGCTCTAGATAAAAGGCAAACTTCAGATCTACTAGTTGCTTGCTGTTTTGTGTGTGCGTGTGGTTTTTTTTTTTTTTTAATTTTTTGGCTGCGATGAGTCTTCATTAGGGCGAGCAGGCTCCAGAGCACACAGGCTCAGTAGCTGCGGAGCAATGGCTGTGTTGCTCCGCGGCATGTGGGATCTTAGTTCCCTGACCAGGGATTGAACCCTTGTCCCTTGCATTGGAAGGTGGATTCTTTTTTTTTTTTTTGCGGTATGCGGGCCTCTCACTGTTGTGGCCTCTCCCATTGCGGAGCACAGGCTCCGGACGCGCAGGTCCAGAGGCCATGGCTCACAGGCCCAGCCGATCTGCAGCATGTGGGATCCTCCCGGACCGGGGCACGAACCCGTGTCCCCTGCATTGGCAGGCGGACTCTCAACCACTGCGCCACCAGGGAAGCCCTGGAAGGTGGATTCTTAACCACTGGACCACCAGGGAAGTCCCCTGCTTGCTGTTTTTCAAAACAGTTGTTGGGTGAAATCACCCAAGGAAGTGATTTCCTTCCTGCTAAGATATGCACCATGAATATTTTCTAAGTATGTATGTGAATGTGTGTGATACATGTGCTAATTTAATTTCCTTAGTGAAATTCTGCAGAACATCTGGGTCAAAGTGCATTTTGCATTATCAAAGAGGATGAAGCAGAGGGGAAAAATATGCATGACAGAGTCTTGACTTTTAAATGATTATTCGTACAGTATCAGTACACCAAGTAGTGACATGCAACAAGTTCTTGAATTCTATCATCTAGTAATTTTAAATAAGAGAAACCAAAAGCAGCCCAATACTAGTCCCCACTGTTCTAACTCTTAGCCAGAAAGGACTATTTTAAGGCTGGCTGTTCACATAGGTTACAAGTAACTATTTACTACTTTTTCATAGATAAAGCCCCTGACCTTCAAGAAAGAGTTAGGGAAAAAAAAAAAATTTAATCCCTTTCTTTCTTAAGAAAATTGTTTTTTTTTAAACTATATCTAAGGTCATAGGAAGGAACCTTCATGATCTAACTTTTGAACAAGTAGAGTTGCAACATAAAGCTATGACATAAAATTAAAAGAAAAAACAAAACTATATCTAAGAAAGAAAAAGTCAGTGTTCCTAATATGCCACTCGAGCGAAAAGGCACAGGAAAACAGACAACATATACCCATTAAGTTTCTAAGAAATGTGAGGTAAAAAGATAAAATCTTTGCATAGGCCATAAGTTTGTACAAAGAAGCTATGATTGCTATTCTGCAAAAAGTGAAGGGACCTATTATATAATATACAGAAATAATTTAATGCCTTTTCACAAGAATATAACCCAAGCCTTGTCGAAGCCTCATATTCTATGAAGGCATCTAAAATGCCTATCCACAGCACAGCGCTTTTGCTCTTCCCCTATCCGTTTATGCGGTAATTCTCATGGATTTCTGGCCGGATGTCACAGACAAAGGCCAAGAGGTTATCCAGGACTTCATCCCTGTTCTGCCGGAAGTAGGTCTGAAGGATGGTCATCTTCTCCTGGGTGTCCTTCTCCACTTCAGTGCTGCAACTGCCGTGGGATCCCAGAGCCTGGAGTCGGGGAGCAATGACAGAGGGAACGTCAGGACGACGCTCTGGCTGGGCAGGAACAACATTTAATAAGCAACGTTCTGACTTTTGAAGAAACCCAGTCTCATAATGAATGTAAGTAATCAGCAGCATGACTGAAGAGCGTGAGAGAAGTCAGGGTTCCACAGTCACATCCCTCTACAGCCTCACGTGCAGCCTTAACCAGAGACTGGAATGAACCTAAAGACCTAACAACTGAGGCCTGGTGGTTAGTAATATGTCTCCTTGTGTGGTTTTAAAGGGGGTAGATACATGGTGTTTTGTTTTTTTTTTTAAAAAAAAAAGCTCTTAAAAAATAACAAACACAAGGGCAATACAATTTAGAAAGAATATACAGTTTCACCATTACTGGTTAATGTTTTAGCCCTTAAGTTCAACAGTGGTTTCACCAGTATTAAGAATACGTGACATCTGTTCTTTCAAGTAGAAATATTCTACAAGAATACACAAGAAACTGTTAACAGTGGTTATCTCTAAAGAGGACTGTGGGTCTGGGTGAGAGGGAAACTATCCCTTCATTGTTGCCCTGTTTTATTGCTTGAAATTTTTAATGCATGGATGTCTCACCTCTTCAGTTTCCATTTACAACTTAACACACACACTGATGGACAGATTTTCTTTTACTGTCTACTGTCTTCTCATTGTTAACTGTTATGCCTAATTTATTAGAATGTGATCTATCAGGTTCTTAAGGTATCACTTTTTTGTGCCTGAATTTTTTCATCACCTAAACTGCTGTCGCCTCATTATGAAGGTTTACAACTATATCCCTTCACATTTGTGTAACACATCAGTTTACACAGCATTCTCTCATATGACCTGTTACCTATTCCTCCATAACCTATGAGGAGGCTATCACTCCCCTTTCTACAGTTGAGGAAACCAGGGCTCAAAGAGGTCCAAGTGGGGCTTCCCTGGTGGCGCAGTGGTTGAGAGTCCGCCTGCCGATGCAGGGGACACGGGTTCGTGCCCCGGTCCGGGAAGATCCCACATGCCGCGGAGCGGCTGGGCCCGTGAGCCATGGCCGCTGAGCCTGCGCATCCGGAGCCTGTGCTCCGCAACGGGAGAGGCCACAACAGTGAGAGGCCTGCGTACCACAAAAAAACCCAAAAAAACCTTAGCCTTTACCTGGGCTTCCAAGCATATAGGTCAATAAATTCCATTTTGCTTAAACCAGTTTGAACTGTTTTCTGCTGCCTGTATCCAAGAGTCCTGATAGAGGTTCTTTTCTCTACGAAACCTCCTCCATCCTTTCCCTTTTCCAGAATTTTCCCTACTTCCTCTGTACTTTCTGTATCTGTTTTTGTACTATTATTATATGCATCTTACACATTGTGGTCTAGCCTATACTACTGATAAGTGACTATACTAAAGTGGGGCTCCATGTGGTTTATGTTTATGACCATTACAGCCCTCTTCAGTTGTTGGTTTGCATCACTTACATTTTATTACTAAGTGTCCCTGACCACCAGGCTGTACGCTAAACTCCATGAGGGCCATGTCTATTTCTGTTCACAGCTGATCCTCTAGCATCTGGCACACATTAACTGTTCAAAAGATATTTAATAATATCTATATTCAATATATATATTAAATAACTTATCTCTATAAATTATCTATATTTAATATCTAATTATACCTATTAATAATTTAACTGAATAAATGAAGACTAGGATTCAAATGTTAGTTAAAAATTAATCACCTTAAGAGATTCAGCCTAAGCATCCAGTAACCAAATTTTCAAATTTCTACCAGAATCAGAATCTCTGAGCTACGCTGGATATTTTGAGAGCCTAAGGGGAAGAGGAGGAGAAGGAAGCCTCAGGAAACTAAGGCAGTAATGAAAATAAACTGAGCCCACCGCAGCTTCCTTGGCCTTGAATTCCTTCTCCCTCTGCAGGCGGTACTGTTCAATTTCAGCCTGGGCTTCTTCTTTGGCCTGCTTCAGCCTCCGGTTCTTTCCTGTTTTCAAAGGAAGTGGTTAAGAGACAAGCAGAAGAGGAAGCAGAGACTGAGATGGTAAATTCTAATAAACAAGCACAAAAGTTTAAAGATACAGTCTCAAGAGACATGCATGGGGAAGAGGGAGAGAGAGAGAATTCAGAGCTAACTAATAGTACAAGCTCCTGCCTCCTGTACTTAACTAGACTGTACTTCAGAAGGAGTGACTAGATAAAAAGGACCGCCTTCTATACCTACAGTAGACCGTAAAAATGATGCAAAAAATTTTGGAATGTGTCAGAATATTCTCTCAATCTCAACTACTAAGAACCAACATAAAACGGGCGACATTAGCCATCTGGGGAATTCTCTCTCTTCCTGAGAAGTAAACACCTAAGTATGCTGCTGATTACAACTGGAGCTCGGCTTAGAAGCTTAGCAGGGAGGCTAACACACTCCCAAGGGACATCAACCTAAACTGTAACTAATGAAACAGATGATGTAATATTGGAAACTAAAACCCATGCCTGTGCACAAGGAAATAAGTAAAAGTGGTTCTGGGAAGGAATTCTGAATGGGGAGCACTGGACATAAGACTGCACAAGCATCTAAGAAGTGAGGAGACACAGGGGCTCTGGTTTTTAGAAGAGCATAGTTTAACATAGAGCTGGAAAAATTCTCTAGGTTCTATCAGAGGCTTTATGAAAACAGACCACAAGATCAACCAACAAGTTTCCCTGTTCACCAAACTTCTAAGACACCCAAATGGGATGGTGGGGGAGGGGGGCAGGTCCTAGACAATCGATTGAGGATTTAATTCAGAGTAAAAGACATCCTGCATCTAAAAGCAAGCTGTTATAATTCATTGTATAGCAACTGCCGAAATCCCAGTCAACCCATGTAGGTGAATGAAACTGAATTTAACCTTCCACCTCCTGATTAACAACAGGATTTTGAACTGGTGATGACCCCATGACATCAATCCTCCATGAGGCTAGTCTAAAACAATAGGTGTCTAAGCCCCACAAGGACTATTTCTCCAAGTATATATTTACTCCAGTACTATTTAGTGCCTACTATTTAAGGTCTGCTGGAGCCAACTTCTATCCCAATGCCCCACATGCTTGTCTTCCTCATCTGCTATATATTCAAAGCCATATTCCAAAGTCAAGGTTCTTTTCCAAACCAACAAATTTTAACACAGCCTGAACATTATGCAGTAGCTCCACATAATTTCACAATACCACTGTCCTGATGACTCCCAACAACTATGGCTCCCTGAATTAATTACTTAGTAAACCATTCTCCGCCTGTCAGCAAACACCTTCAAAGTTCAATTTTCACTGGCTTCTCTGAAAACCTAAAAATATCTGAGGAGGAAATCATTTCTTTTAAATCTTGTTTTTTTGTGGGCCTTACATGTGGAGGCCAGCGTTCTGTTTCACTCCCAATGACAAACCACATACAAAATTTTTAAAAAGTTTATGGTCCAAGCAATGATTTCATGAAAAACTGGGGTTGAACCATTTTACCACATCATGCGCTGCCTCTTCCCAATTCCTAACTGGGTGTGTCAACCATAATTACAGATCAAGAAAGAGAGTAACTTCTTCATATTATATGTCTGCTCAATACTTCTGTTCCTAACCACTGCAAATTCTGAGGTGTATATTAGCCATAAACTCACTCCTTTAAAACAAGTTCTTTCAGTCACTATGTAATAGCTACCTGAGATATACAAGTCCCTGCACCAGTTCTGATGGGATAAAGGAAGATGTATAATATGACCCCTACCTCCAAGGCACTCAGAATCATTCTTACCATATGCCCAATACCTGTTCTTGCACTTCCCCCAAATATTCTCACATGCTTCCCAACAGATACAACTTCCGCTGCTGATGAGCCATCACAGGACAAACTCTGAGAAGTCATTCTGGAAATACTGCGTCAAGGTCATGATCAGAAATACTCCATGAGGAACACAGAACTTCCCAGTCACCAGAGCAAGAATAGAAGACTTGTTCCCATCTCCAGCTCCCTCAAAGAAAGCTTTTCCAATGAAATACAGAGTACCACACAACCCCTAATTGAAAAAGTAAAAGAGGCATGCTTGAAATCTACTTGGGTATGGGATAAGAGTATAAATCCTATTCTGGGGGAAAGAACACCAAGACATTACTAAGATTAATAGTTTTTGGTATTTTACCCCAGCTATGTTGTTTCCCAGGGTATGGTCATACCATTTTTCTCTGAGCCTCATTTTTCCCATCTGTCAAATAGGAATAGAAACATCTATCTCACCAGATGGGAAACTGAAGATATAAAAGTTAAATCAGACATAGTCCCTATTCTCCAGGAGCTTAGTCTAGTGACTGAGCCATATGAAGAAACAGCTTACTGCACAGTGATGACGGGAATAGGTACTTGCGGAGGACTCCTAGCCTAGTCTGAGGGGAAAAGATGAAGTCAGGGAAGGCTTCCTGGAAGAACTACTGCCTAAATTTTGATATCGGAAGAAGCCTAAGTGTTAGAGGATGAAGAGTAACCTAGGAAAAGGCTCTTCCCATCAGGAACCAGCTGTGCAAAGGCTTGCAGGGGAAATCAACCAAGGCGCTTTTGAGGAATCACTGTGTCTGGAGCGAGTACCTAAAAGGGAGCTTAGAGAAGAAAGCCACAGCCTGATGCAAAAGCACCTCCTACACCCTCTTAAGGAATTTAGGCTTTATTCTGCAAGCACTAAACGTTTGTTGACTATAGGGGCGGTGGGGAAGTCATATTCGCAATTGAGAGGTATGACTGACTGCAGTGAGGAGAACCAAACGGAAGAGAGGAGGAAGCCTTCCACTCACCAATCTAGATTCGATCTACCTGTTAAGTTCTTGAGCAACCTCACACTTCTCAACTCTAGCCCTCCTCTCACCTGCAATTAATCTACCCCAAATTTGCTTCCTTCACTGGGGCTTTGAATACCGCAATAAAGACCACAGATGTCCCAGGTACTGTGTTTGGCACGTATTAACAGCATTGAAAAAACAAATGTAAGGAATTAACGAATTAGGCTACTACGGGAGCCTCAGAGAACTTGATGCCCTGGACTAAGATGCTGGCTGCAGGAATGGAGAAAAAGTGAACAAATAAACCTTGGCAACTGACTAAACATGGCGAACGAGGGAGGGTCTGAGACGTGGCAAAAAGGACTGTTTCCAGACTGAGCAAAAGTGTAGATGGTGGCTCCCTACAGTGAGATGGAGGACCCCAAAGGAGTAAGTGCGAAGGGGGAGAACAACGCGTTCCCTTGGGATAATCCACTTTTCACACCCCCGAGACCCTAAGAAGGACGTCCACTTTGTCTCCACGCCCTATCTACTAGCCTACATCGCAGCTCTCAGGCGACCTACAAGACTTCCAAAGCCTCGGATCCAGAGAGCTGCGAGTGCGATTGTAACCAATCCCCACCCCGCCCCCGGCCCCGTCAGCAGTTTTTCGGGCCTCATCCACCTACCACCTCCCGCGGCCTGCCCGCAACTCTTGGACTCGCGCCACGCCTGGCCGTCCCAACCCCAAACTCACGCTTGCGGGCCTCGGACACCTTCTCGGCGGCCCGCTTCTCGGCCTGGAGCAGCTGCTGGATTCCCTGCGACTGACTAGCCATAGCTGCGGCGACGTTTCCGACACGCCACAGACAGGCCTAAATTGGCTCTATCGCCCCCTCGGGTCAGCCGACCCAGCTGCCCAAGATCTGCGCCTGCGCCCGCCGCCCCGCGTACCATCACGTGACCTCCGCAACGCCGCGTCAGCTGACTTCGCTTGGCGTCTTGTGACTCGGAGGGGACGAGGTAAGGCGAGGCGGGGCGAGGCGGGGCGAGGCGGGGCGAGGCGGGGCGAGGCGGGGCGAGGCGGGGCGAGGCGGGGCGAGGCGGGGCGGGACGGAGGCGGGAGACCAGAGCGCCTTGACTGCGCCTGCGCAGGATCTGCTGTGGCTGTCTTCTTTGCTCACACGCAGCTCAAGGCCCTTTCAAGGTCTGTCTTTTCTCTGGTTCCATCTTTGTGGCCGCTCTGCGACGTCGTTACTGCGGTAATCCCTCCCTTTACAGTAAGCTCACATCGAGATCCAGAGAGAAGGGGCCAAGTCAAATCACTTTCCCCTATTTTGCCCACTGCTGTACTCCCGCCCCTTTTTGGAGTTTTCTTTGGCACTCGGAATATATTTAGGGACAGGCTAAAATTCTTGTCAGGCTCTTGGGTTGGAATCTGAATTGGGAATAGGGAGACTTGGGGTGAAGTCTGCCACTAATCTGTGTGATTTGAGGAAGGGTGTTTTCCCTTTCTTAACCGAAGCTCAGGAAAGGATTAGTGTTTTCCATAAATATTTGATGAATGCCTGCTGCGACCCTAGACCGCTGTTGGTACTGAGGATACAGCAGAGAGCGAGACCAACAAGGTCCCTGGTGGAGCACGCAGTTTATGGGCAAAACCAGATTAAACTAAAGGGAAAATTACAAACTGTGGTAAAGTAATGAAGGAAAAACGCAGGTTGCTCTACGAAGGAATAAGGAAGAGGGGGTGTGGAGGTGACTGTGAAGACTCTCCCAAAGAAGTGGTATTTAAAATGATATCAGAATAATGAGAAGTTAGCCAGGAAAGGATACTGGGAGACAGTGGGGGTGGAGCGTGATTAGGGGAAAAGGACATGCATATGTGGATTTGGGGGGAGCAACATGGCACAGAGAAGTCTCCCACCACAAATAGGGAGGTAGGAAGCCAGTGGTTGAGTTTACAATATGACAAGCAGTGTCCTAAACGCTTGACAACTCCTTATGGTAACTTAGAAGTAGTGTTATTAACCCCGTTTTGTAGCTGACCAAACTGCATCTCACAGAGGTTAAGTAACTTGCCCGAAGTCAAATCCCTGTTAACTGTGAGATAAGGTGTATGAATCTAGCCAGGGCTGCAGAGTGGAATATCTGACCCATTGTGCTCTTCTCTGAGAATCTTGTGGGCTGTGGAAAGGACCAGGTGATCTAGAATTCACCAAGCACGACGAGCATAGAATGATGCCAGCACTTTTAGATAGAAGTATCTCTGTACTTCAGAAGGAGCTGGATTCCTGCCTCAGGACATTTTCATTTGATGAGGTTAGGAGTGGGGTTGAAAGGAGGCTAAAATCAGAAACTCCTTTCCCGATTCAAGAACTATTACTTGACTGATCTCTGGAACTTTTAATTCCAGTCGATGATTTCCTGGGAAAATTTGTCATTTTTGGCATTTCAAGAAAACATAATTCATTCAGTCAGTCAACGGAGGACAGTACACACTTCTAAGGGTGTGATGAGGATCAAAAGAGCTGGGTATCACCTCCTAGAGAAATGGAAATAAAAACAAGAATAAACAAATGGGACCTAATGAAACTTAAAAGCTTTTGCACAGCAAAGGAAAACATAAACAAGATGAAAAGACAACCCTCAGAATGGGAGAAAATATTTGCAAATGAAGCAACTGACAAAGGATTAATCTCCAAAATATACAAGCAGCTCATGCAGCTCAATATCAAAAAACAAACAACCCAATCCAAAAATGGGCAGAAGACCTGAATAGACATTTCTCCAAAGAAGATACACAGATTGCCAGCAAACACATGAAAAGATGCTCAACATCACTAATCATTAGAGAAATGCAAATCATAACTACAATGAGATATCACCTCACACCAGTCAGAATGGCCACCATCAAAAAATCTACAAACAGTAAATGCTAGAGAGGGTGTGAAGAAAAGGGAACCCTCTTGCACTGTTGGTGGGAATGTAAATTGATAGAGCCACTATGGAGAACAGTATGGAGGTTCCTTAAAAAACTAAAAATAGAACTACCATATGATCCAGCAATCCCACACCTGGGCATATACCCTGAGAAAACCATAATTCAAAAAGAGTCATGTACCACAATGTTCATTGCAGCTCTATTTACAATAGCCAAGACATGGAAGCAACCTAAGTGTCCATCAACAGATCAATGGGTAAAGAAGATGTGGCACATATATACAATGGAACATTACTCAGCCATAAAAAGAAAACGAAACTGAGTTATTTGTAGTGAGGTGGATGGACCTAGAGTCTGTCATATAGAGTGAAGTAAGTCAGAAAGAAAAACAATTACCGTATGCTAACACATATATGTGGAATCTAAAAAAAAAAAGGTTATGAAGAACCTAGGGGCAGGACAGGAATAAAGACACATGTAGAGAATGGATTTGAGGACACGGGGAGAGGGAAGGGTTAGCTGGGACGAAGTGAGAGAGTGGCATGGACATATATACACTACCAAATGTAAAATAGATAGCTAGTGGGAAGCAGCCGCATAGCACAGGGAGATCAGCTCGGTGCTTTGTGTCCACCTAGAGGGGTGGGATAGGGAGGGTGGGAGGCAGATGCAAGAGGGAGGAGATATGGGGATATATGTATATGTATAGCTGATTCACTGTTATACAGCAGAAACTAACACACCGTTGTAAAGCAATTATACTCCAATAAAGATGTTTTAAAAAAAAGAGCTGGGTATATATCCAAAAAACCCAAAAACACTAATGCAGAAAGATAAATGCACCCCAATGTTTATAGCAACATTATTTACTATTGCCAAGATATGGAAGCAGCCTAAATGCCCATCAACAGATGAATGGATAAAGAAGATGTGGTATATATATATACAATGGAATACTACTCAACCATAAGAAGGAATGAAATTTTGCCACTGGCAACAGCATGGATGGATTTGGAGAGTACTGTGCTTAATGAAATAAGTCAGACGGAAAAAGACAAATACTCTATGGTATTACTTGTATGTGGAATTTAAAAAATAGAACGAATTAGTGAATATAACAAAAAAGAAACAGACTCACAGATATAGAGAACAAACTAGTGGTTACCATTGGGGGGGAGGGGCAAGGTGGGGTAGGGGATTAAGAGCCACAAACTACTATGTATAAAATAAGTTACAAAGATATATTGTACAACATAATAGGGAACATAGCTAATATTTTATAATAACTGTAAATCGAGTATAACCTTTAAAAATTGTGACTCACTGTGTTGTATACCTGAAACATATAATATTGTACATCAACCCTACCTCCATTAAAAAATTAAAATTAAATATAAATATGGGACTTCCCTGGTGGTCTAGTGGTTAAGACTCCATGCTCCCAATGCAGGGGGCAGGGGTTCAATCCCTGATGGGGGAACTAAGATCCCACATGCCACATAGCAGGGCCAAAAAAAAAATTAAATTAAATTAAATAAGAGATAATAGTAACCCCAAAGTGGTAACAACTCAAATGTGTATCATCTGATGAGTGGATAAACAGAATGTGTCTTATCTTTACAATGAATACTAGATGTTCATAAAAAGGAATGAAGTACGGGTACAGGCTGCAGGATGATTGGACCTTGATTACACGATGTGAAAGAATCCAGGCATGAAAGACCACGTACTGTACAGTTCCATTTATGTGAAATGTTCACAATAGACAAATCTATAGAGACAGAAAGTAGGTTGTGGTGTCGGGAAGGAAGAAAATTTCCCCGACCCTTCTAGGTTCTTCTGGCTGGTCTAAGAAATTGACATGAGACAGATTTACAGGAGAAAGTCAAACAAAGCTTGATACATGTACGCATGGAGGGACCCAGGAAAACAGTAACTCACCAAAATGGCTGAAATCTTCACCTTAAATACTATCTTCAGCTGAAGACAAAAGAGGATATTTGGGGTAGGGGTTTGGGATTTCCAAGGGGAGGAAGGCAATTGACATAAGACGGAAAAGCAAATGCTTGGTGAATAAATGTCTGCTGGGCCATGTAGGGTCAATGGGACTCACAGTGGCCTGTGGTCTCTAAGAGTTTCCCCCAACACACTTAGCCCACATTCTTTGCAGACAACTCTGGTGATAGCTCTACTCCTGTAACAGGTCCTCTATCTAAATTCTTCAGGCAGTTAAGGGGAAGGTCAAAGTTTCTTCCTGAGTCTTTATTGGGCCTTGATTATTTTCAGTTCAAAATAATCTGCAAGCTAAAGAGACATTTTGGGGCGGCAAATTTTGCTCTCCTACATTCCCATTCTTGACCCTTCTTTTAAGAAGTTTCACGGTCCAGAAGCTGAGTTGGTAGATTGTTCCATCTCATTAAGCCAGTTCCTTTAGTCCTAACACTAGGTCAGTCCAGTTAACTTCATTTCATGAAGCAGTGATGCAAGTGGGCTCTCAAAGTTAGGTCTGTAAAGTGTAAGCAATCAGGTATTTAATAAGCATTTCTATGGAGACAAAAGAAAAACAAAGGTTAACGATTGGAGCAAATTGTAAACCCAGTGTCTAAGTCCTGAGAGCTGCCAGTCAAGAAGATTTCTAAATGTCAGCATCTAAGCATCTTTTGCAGTTTAAAATGTCTCTGATGATATCATCAGGTATTCAGGTAAACTTTCTGAGTGGACCACAGAGCAACAGGCACAAAGATTGTCTAAACATGAACTGATGGATATGAATATAATTTTATGACTTTTTGTCTGAAATATTACTGGTTTTTTTCCAGACATAAGGGAACTTTTCCTCGTATGCCAACTATGCCTTACAGCAATTTGGTAAATTATACCTTTGTAAGCAGAATTTAAACATTTATCTTTTTCTCCCTACCTAATCCCTCTAGAATCTGGAAACTCTTAGGGAATATTCTTATTTTCAGGCAATATCATTATTTGCATAAGTTCCCTCAATATCATTATTTGCATAAGTTCCCTAAGAATCTGTTCTCCTTATAACAGGGCACAATTGGAAACATTGGTTATATTACCAGGGCTTTGACTGGAATATCATATTTGAGAGAGATATGCACAGACTCAGATATGACCAGATAGCTTATTGGCAAGAGTCTCTTGACTTTCCTCTCAGCTTCTTTTCATTCTCTTGCTAATAAATCGAATGTTTTTACTAGCATCTGTAAGACTCATGAGAGGAAGCTGAGACACCAATCAGACTCCATAAGGCTTCCCAAACTGTTGTTGTTGTTAGAATGCTTAAGGTTAGCTGTTACATTGTGTCCACCTTTTAATTTGCTCTTTTCACAGGTACCAATAAAACAGCTGTTTATGATGAGAGCTCTCTAAAAAGTTTACCAATTTAGAAGTTTTTTCAATTTAAAGGATCCATCTTCTGGCCATTGACAAGTCTTAATAGCAACTCAAACCAATAAGATGCAAGAGGTGTCTGCACAGGAGACTGCAAAGGATGTGGCCCTTGCAAGGTCCAGAAAGGTCCAAAAACAGTCTTAAAAAGTGAAGACCTTGCGGACTTCCCTGGTGGCGCAGTGGATAAGACTCCACGCTCCCAATACAGGGGGCCCGGGTTCCATCCCTGGTCAGGGAAGTAGATCCCACATGCATGCTGCACCTAAGAGTTCGCCTGCCACAACTGAGGAGGCCACATGCTGCAACTAAGACCTGGTGCAACCAAATAAATAAATAAATTTTTTTAAGTGAAGAACTTTATTGCATCAATAATAAAGCAACAAAGGTTGACATGATGAAGGCCTCTTATGGACTGGGACCCCTTACGACAAACTCCCCTGAGAGGTGGCACAGCTGGACAAAGGGACCGCTAGGAATCCCAGTCTATTTGACTGGCTGCCAAATGCACACCAGTGTGTGCACCTTCCGGATGGCAGAGACCAGAGAGACTATTCCAATGGGTTCATAAGCCAAGTTCTCAAGACATAGAGCAAGACAAAAGGAAAACCTAATCAGACCAATGGTTTTCCTCCTTATAGCAAAGGACACAAAAGACAGAAACAAAGAGAAACAGAGATCATCTCTGGGAAGAAAAGGATCAACAAACCAAGAGTACTCAATCGAATTGCAAACCAACAGTTGCTGAGTCCAAGGACCTAGCCCTACAAATGTTTCTTCCTGCTAATCCAATTTTAGAAAAGAGGAAAACTCTTACCATTCTCATTTCCAACAAATCCTGCAGGCAGAGATCCAGGAGACTGACTGACACGGTAAGGATTCTCACCTTCCGTCAGGTTTTGTCAGCTGTCCCAGGGTCTCTTAACTGCAGCAGCTTTGGGGTGAATTGTGTCCAGTTGTTAACGCAAGTTCATGTGCCCAATGCACAGAGAGGCCAAACAAACTGAAACGTTGGAGTTTGGAGCAGAGAAAGGTTTATTGAAAGCCCACATAAGGAGACGTGGTGGCTCATGCCCTGAGAAGCCTCCAGCTCCCGGAAGGGTTTTAGCAAAGCATTTTTAAAGGCCAGGAGGCAGGGTGGGGGGATTCACAGGGTACGTGATCAGCTTGTGCACAGTTCTCTGATTGGCTGATGGTGAGGCAGCAGGGTGGTGTCACAGGGGTTAATATTGTCAATCCTTAGGCTCCAGGAGGCCTGGGGCTTCCATTTGGTGGTGGTGGGGAGGGGTTCACCACTGCAAAACAACTCAGGAAATGTGCATCAAATACTGTTATCTAGGTACTTCAGAGAGGAGCTAAAGCAGAGGACAAGGGGGACTGCCTGTCCCAGGAAGGCCCCATAGGGTCCTGCTCGGTTACACAGTCACTAAAGCTACATCCTATCCTCCTCGCGAGCTGTTACGGAGGAAGAAAATTTCCTCTACCCTTCTACGTTCTTCTGGCTCGTCTAAGAATTAAATTGGACACGAAACAAATTAACAGGAGAAGATCAAGCAAAACCTAAGAACGTGTATACATGGAGAGACCCAGGAAAACTGAGTAACTCACCAAAATGGCTGAAACCTTCACCTTAAATACCATCTTCAGCTGAAGCAAAAGAGGATAGTGGGGGTAGGGGTTTGGGACTTCAGAGAGGGAGGAAGGCAACTGACACGGAGATGGAAAAGCAAATGCTTGGTGAATAAATGTTTGCTGGGCCACGCTGAGTCAGTGGGACACAGAGTGGACTCTGGTCTCTGAAGAGTTTCCCCCAACACACTTAGCCCATATTCTTTGCAGACAACTCTGGTGATAGCTCTACTCCTGTAACAGGTCCTCTATCTAAATTCTTCAGGCAGTTAGGTGGAAGGTCAAAGTTTTTCCTGAGTCTTTTGGGCCTTGATTATTTTCAGTTCAAAATAATCTGCATGCTAAAGAGACACTTTGGGGCGGCAGGTTTTGCTGCCCTACAGTTGCTAATGGGGCTGGGGGAAGAGGGAATGAAGAGTGACTGCGGACTGGTACGGGGGTTTGGGGGATGATGGAAATGTTTTGGAATGAGATGGGGTGATGGTTGTCAATATACTTAAAACGCCAAATTGTGCATTTTAAAAGGGCGCATGGTACAGTATGTGAATTATGTCGCAATAAAGCTGTCGCGAAAAGAGAGATGGTGGATGTGAAGATTTGCACAGTTTCTAGTCCACAGTAAGTGCCACGAAATGGAAGCTGTTGTCTTTTGCTGGCTAGGGAGTAATTGTTTGATTTACAAATCCAGCTCTCCACTTAACAAAAGCCTTCACATCAGGGTTTCTCTAACAGCCAGCTTCCTTGAAGCATATAAATATCTACAAATTCCAGAATTTTTTTTCCTCACAGCATTTCAAAAGTTTATTGTGTAAAGAGAGAAACTCTAGACAATCTGTCCTCTGAGATATTCAGGCTGGTTTGGGTTTTCTGATTATCTGAGTGGGTGTTTGTTGTCAGAACTTGGGTACCCTGGGGAGATGTCCCTCAATAACTAGGAAATGAGGGTGAAGCAAATGCCTCCAAGGGAAGCCTTCAAGTCTTGAGCCAACAGGTCAGAACAAAGATTAGCAAAGTCATCTGAAGGGTACAGAGTTGATTCCAGGCCTTGTTTCCCTGATGAGGGAATGTATTAGCAAGTCTAGGAAAAGAATGTGCCCATTCTGAGGTGGGGCTGTTCAGACACAAGCCTGAAACAAGGTGAAGGAGCATCAACAATCTTTCCTGGCCCCAGGTCAACAAGGACTAAGGGAAGCGGGGTCTCTCATTGCTTGGGCTAAGGAAACTGAACAAGGTTCGAATCCCAACCCTGTCATTTACTTGCTGGGTGACCTTCAGCAAAATTGTTAAACCTCTGTGAGCCTCAGGTTTTCATATGAAGTTAATAATAGTATAATAGGGTTATAATGAGGATTAAATTAGTTAATACATGTAATTAGTTTAGAATGTATTCACTACTCATAAGAACATAGCTATCGGTTCTGATTGTACATGGAAGCATGGAAGATAGAGTTAATTTTTACATATTCTAGAAGACATTCAAATGAAGATAAGTAGTTTCAAATGGTTGCTAACCTTCTGTTGGTTGAGGGGTCTTCAGGGATTTTTAACAAAGGACCTGATCTGACTGTCAAGGAGTGGGTAACCAGCCAAGCTTCAGGCGTTTATACTGCATGGGGCTGAGGGCAGGGGGCATGGAGAGCTTTTGAGGCAGAGAACACAACTTGAGCAAGAAGAGCTCTGAGGCAAGAGAGAACATGGAATATTCCAGAAAGAGCAGTGAGGCTGGAGTGCACAGAGGGAGGGGTAGAGGGTCTGAGACAGGCCAGATCAGGTGGGCCCTGGAGGCCTTGCTAAGGACTTGGACCTTTATCTTAAAAGCAATGGGATGCCCGCAGAGTAGAGCCAGGGATGCATTTGTCTTCTAAAAGATTGTTCTTGCTGCATCTGTATGTATGTGTATGAGTAGTTTTTGTTTTTGAATCAAATGAGGCTTAATATGTAATCAAATATAATTAATTTTTATCCATTTTTCATGATATCGACAAGAAATAATCAATAGCCGATCTTGGAAAGAAATAGATGTAAGGTCGGATCTTAACAAACGGCACCGCGAAACAGAGGAAAGCTTCAAGTGAGCTTTATTAGGGAGCGCTCCTGGGCGAGGTTCACTGGTCCGACAGAATGGGGCCAGAGAAGTCGCACCCGGGCGAGGGTTGGGCAAGATTTTATAGGGGAAGAAGGGAAAGGGGTGTGGTGAATCTGGGAGGGTGCAGGGTATTCCTTATTTGGTGGTCTTTTCGGGTATCCTGGGGGACCGTTGGTCCCGCCCCTTGAAAGGTGGGAAGGCTGGGCTGGGTTCAAAGTCCCCAGGTCAGTTCCTGGAACTGGGTGGTCCGGAATGTCTCCAGGGCAGTTTCTGGAACTGGGTGGTCCGGAGAATTTCGGTCTGACGCAACCTGTGAATCTGATTGTGTTCCCCTGCCTCGGGGCAGTTGGCCTTACAATAGAAAATTTTATTCAAGCCAACCTGAGAATTATAACCTAGGAGACAGTCTTTCAGGAAGCCCTGAGGACTGTTCCACCAGTTAGAGGTAAAAGCACAGTTATAGGACTTCTCTGTGGTCCAGTGGTTAAGACTCTGCGCTTCCATTGCAGGGGGCACGGGTTCGATCCCTGATCGGGTAACTAAGATCCCATGTGCTGAGTGATGCAGCCAAAAAATTTTTAAATAATAATAAATTAAAAAAGAAAACACAGTTATATACGTTTTTGAGAAAAGGGGTTATATATTAAATGACGTTTACACAATCCACATCTGCATGTACAAAGCGAGTAGTGGGTCATTGTGACCCTTTACAAGATTAAGAAGTAAGATTATCTCCTAAGAAGTTATGGAGTAGTGGGTCATTATGACCCTTTATAAGATCAAGAAGGAAGGTATCTTCGAAGAAGGTCTGGTTAATGCACATGCACAGTATACAGTAAAGGGGAGGGAGGAGGCCAAGCAGGCAAAGAAATATTTTATGCTTAAATTTTTCTTGTCTTGCCATAAAATATGAATTTTATTTCATCAGTGAGATTGACAATGTTCAATTTTATCTGAGTCCTGTGCTCCCGGAAAACAGCAACAAACCCCCTTAACCTTTATTTTCCAAAATCCCCCACGCTTTTGTGTTTCTGGAAATAACTTACCTGAAAGAACCACTCTTCCCCAAATAATTTAGAAAAGACTCCCTGTCACCAGTTGTCACTACTCTTACAAATTCACATATGACTCCCTTGTTTATCTGTGGCAAGACCAGACACAGATGACCCTTCTTTGTCTCCTGAGCGATTAAGATTAGAATGGTTTATCCCTCTGAAACTAGCCAGACACAAAGATAAACACTTCCTAATTGGCTGATTGAGACTTCTTCTGATTGCAGAACCATTCCAACTCTACATCCCCCCACCTTGTAACTTATCTACTCCTTCCTATAAAAGTCTAAGATGAAGCCACTCTGACAAGACCCTTGGATCTTCACATTTCGATGGCTCTCCCTGTTGCAACAGCCCGAATAAAATCACCCCCTTAATTCTCCTGTGCGTTTTGTCTTTGACGATCTCTTTCAGACAAATACATTCACAAGCCAGAACTCCTTGGTGTGGAAACTATGATCTTGGCACTTATGTGCCATGTAGCAGGATGGATTCAATCCAATTGAACACATCATTCATTGAGCACCTTCTATGTGCAAAGCACTTTGTGAGACACCGGACTGTGGGATGAATAAACCTGCCAGGAGCAAAACATTATTACCTTCTAGGTAAATTATCATCATCAACACTTTCATCGAGCCTGTACAACAACCTTTTGAAAAAGATATCCCCATGTAGATATTATTGTCTCTGTTATCTTAGCCTTGCTTTTCTCTTCTGTAAAATGAAAATAGTAGTGCCTACGCTGCAGGGATTTGAGAGGAATTAGTGAGTTAATGCATGAAATGTTAGCCTGTTATTATTACAGACTATGTTGGAAAAGCAGTTTGGTCTTCTCAATGCAGTGAGGGGCCGTTGTCCACGAAAAGAATCTAGATCACACTCAGTGTCTCCCACTCTCTTAGGTCACTCATGAACCAAGTGGCCAGAGGCAGATCCCTGCAAAAAGGTCACCTTGCTTTTGCTCCTGTGACCCCTGCCACCCTGGTGTAGCAGAAGCTGTCACTGTCACACCCAATTCCCTGTGGCCTTTTAATGGGCTCCAGCCCATTGCCAGCTGCCAGTATCTGCTCCTCTCAGCCTGAAGGCTCTTTTTGTTTTTTTTTTCTCCCCAGAATCGAGGAAGGTTGTTCTTCCCAGGTACAGATCCAGCTGAAAGTGACCAGGGGCACTCTCCAAGGAGCAGTCCTCAACCAGTGACACTAGGGAGTTGGTGTTAAATATCTCTGTTCCCTCAACTTTTGGGTGGGAAAATTCTGAGACATATGTTTTGTGCTAGGTTTTCCCCAGGGAATTAACTCTACTCTCTACTGGCTTAATAACGCACTGCCCCTTTCTTGGGTCACTTCTGCACTTCCTGCACCTTCCACATAAACACTTGTGCTCAAGTCCATGATTCAGGGTCTGCTTCCCAGAGAAGCCACACGTACCACCAGGCTCAACTGATTAGACAAAGATTGAGCCTTAATCCAAGACAGCCCCCCATGGTGGGCCAGAACTGTACTCTGTGATTATGATTAAACAAAGCAACCTGATTCTTTTTCTCAGGGAGCAGAGAAGAAAGAAACTAAAGTGAGAAAAAGGAAAAAGCAACAGATGAGTTGGATGCCGGCACCCCCATTGATGTGCTTCCCTGGGCATGTGTATGTCTCTGTGCAGTTTTGTTTTGTTTTGGCCCCACTGCATGGCTTGCAGGATCTCAGTTCCCTGACCAGGGATTGAACCTGGACCATGGTAGTGAAAACCCAAAATCCTAACCGCAAGGCAACCAAGGAACTCCTTCCGTGCAGTTTTATAACAACTTCCACCTCTGAGTCAACCTAAGCACAGTCTTAAAAAGTCCAACTCACGGAGGCTTCAGGATCAGACTTGAGTTCAGATCAGTTCTGCGTGGTCTTCAGCAAATACAGCTTAGCGCTTCTGAGCCTCAGTTTCCCCAGTTCTAAGCGGGAAAAGACTAACCACCTCATAGGAATTTGTAAGGATTAAATAAAGGAATATGTGCTAGACAACCTGGGACATCGTGTGTGATCAGCAAATGTAGCTCGGTCCCTTACCTGAGATCATCTACAGGTACCAGCATCTACAAAAAGTTCCTGTCTTTTGGTCACCATGGCGAGCCTAAGCAACCTCATAAATTTCCTCTAATGAAGCTGAGATATTTTCGTTTTTCCCTGCTGTGCTTGTCTGTGTCTTGCATAGATTAAAAACTCCCAGAGGAGTCATTTTGGAGTATGTGGTCTGACCATTTACAACCCACATCATCTACTGCGATAGGGGCAAAAATCATCAAACAGGAAAAATCGAAAAGGTTCAATTCAGTCTTCCCTGAGCCCAAAGTTGCCTCTATATTTTTGGTGGCTTAGGGAACATCTAGAGAGTCAGACTGAGAACAATTGTTGGTTGGCTTTGGAAGGAACAGCAGGCTTCAGCCAGTTGGTGTAATTTGAGAGAACACCAAGTAAGACGCCCTGCTCCACTGACTTTTATCCTACCTTCCCTTCAGGTTTGTAATTCATTTCGATTCCTCTTGAGTACCTGATCACACCAGGTCCTGAGCTAAGCCTGAGGGTCTCAGATAAGAATCTGGCCCAGGACCTACCCTGAGGAGCTCACCGTCAGCAACATCATTTTCCTCCTTTGTGAAATGAAGGCATCGGACAAAGTGATTTTTAAATCCATTCTTATGTTGAAATTGTATGATTTTGAAGAACACGAGGTCAATTCTAGGAGGAAGCCCTGTGAAGAAAGGCTTTGCTTGGAGATAAAGATAAGGATGGGAGATGATTGAAATGTCGTAGAGGCTCCAAAGTGTTACCAAAATACGAGCCCAGCATCTCTCTTTCCCTGAGTCTAAAAGGACTGTCAGGTAACTGGGACCCTGTCACATGGATAAGCTGTGTCCACCTCTGAGATTCAGAATGTCTGGGCCGGACCTCTACAGTCAGTTCTGTTTTAATGCTTGTTTTGTAGATGTGAATTTGTCCCAATGCAATTGATACATCAGAGAATAACTTGGGTGTAATGCAAATTTTAATTTCATCCACAAGAAACACTAGGTGAAAGAAGAAAACAGGACCCTTCTGACCCAACTTTGCAGCAAATAAAAAACGAATCTGGACCGAAGCAAGGAGAGACTTTATTTGAAGCGTTTATTGCAAGGAGGGGAAGGGGACAAGGTACAGTTGCAATGGGGAGAAACGTCCGCCATAGATCTGCACCTGCACAAGGTTTAGGCCAGGAGGTTCTTTGATGGAGAGAAGTAATCAAAGCTGGAAAGAACCAGCTGTGGAGAGAAGGATGAGAGCCTGGTATGATGGATTGGACAGAGTAACTCAGAGAATGTCAGCCCACTCTGAGGAGGCCCCGGGAGGGGGCAGGGCATGCTGGATGTTGCCTCAGGGTCACGGTGGGCCAAAGCTCAGGGGCCTGGGGGGAGGAGAGAGCCTTAAACCAAAGTTTGGCTGACAGGAATTTTGTTCCGATTGATCAGTGGGACAAAACAATTCAGCTACTCATTTACAAGGTGAAGAATGGGTATTTGCAAGCTGTGTGGTTGGCCTTGTCTTAGGTTAATAAGGGGGTCATCTAGACTCTTATCTAAGTCACATGGGAAACGTGGGTTTTTTGGGTTTTGGGGAGTATTTTTTTGCCTGTTTCTGGAACACAAAAAGGTGAGGGGGTTTCTTTAGCCATCGCTGTTTCCCAGGATTACAGGACTCCAGTTAAATTCAGCATGGTCCCTGGAATATGCAAACACGCCCACACGCGAGCACTTCAAACACCCGCAGCTGCCTCGGTTCTCCACCTGTGTTACCGGCACACCTACCCCCATCTGGTGTCACAGCTGGCTCTCAGATTTCACATAACATCCTTCCACCATTTCACCATAACTCACAAGCTGTAACCCCTCCCCAACTTCCACAAGCAAACTTCAGCTCTTTCTCAAGGAAAGGTGCCGTATTTATCGCGGTGGTTATGTATTTCTTAACCGTTTAATATGTGTAAGACTACGGCACTATTTTTATTAGGTTCCTACCTTGTTTTTTAAATGCGTCACTGAAACATTTTCCAGGGTTGTGCCCTTAGCCCATTTTCCCCATAAGCCCTGTGGTCTGTAATTGCACGGTTTGGCACAGCAGAGTCATTCTCAGCAGCACGTAATATAGTCATGTGGTAGCAGAGCTGACTGTACTGGCTATAGGATGAGCAGCCTCTTTGGAGAGAAAGGACCTGGAGCGACGACCCCATACGAGTGCAGGAACGCTGGTCTCTGCGGTGTGTGTTCTGCAGGGTTGTGCTCCGTGACGCCGTGAAGGTTTGTGTCTAGCACAGGAGTACCCAGCGGAGGTGGGGAGTGGGGCTGGGATCCGCAGCTTGCTCTGCTTGCCAAGCTCTTGGCTCTGCTGGTTCGGAGGAAGCTCCTGTTCTTAACTTGCACAGGAAAGAGGAGGAAAAGAGTTTTTAGTTGCATTTGGAATTGGAGTGAGTTAATTAAATGAACAAGATTGTGTCTGAAACCCCAAAATGAGACTCTACTAATAACCTAAAGAAGTACTTCCAAATCTCCTAGAAAAGGATGCTGTGTATTGAACACTCAAGGCCCGAGGCAACTGGCCAGGAGCTCTGGCTGCCCAGGGCCCCACCCAGGCTGCTCTGAGGGCTCAAGGGATGCAACATCCCTACACCTTCAGACTCCAGGGTGCCAGGCAGAGCTTTGACCAAAGTGAAGGTAAAATGAAAGGTTCTCACCAAAATGATATAATGGGACCATTACTCAATAGAAAAGAGGGGAGGGGTGGGGGGGGGGAGAAAAGATATGTGCCAATTGAACCATCTACTGGAAAATTAAAGCTATTTCTGTATTAAGATGACCACACATCCCAATGTACCCAGTACAGCCTTGGTGAATGTGCCCCCTTTATTCTCAGAAGGGTCCTGCTCACCCTATTTATTCTCCCAAAGTTGAGACGCCTTAATAAATATTTGGTGAAAAAGCCTGTGGTGTAATAAGAAATACATATTTGGTTTTTGTCCCCGGTTTCTGGTGATCCTAGATTCTAAAAGGATTCTAAAACGCTTGGAATTTTCTAAGTGATAGGAGTGTCTTTTGTTATTTGTAATGAGCCCTTTCAACCATACCTGAGTTTATGCTAATAAGGTGACCCTTGCTGAGCCCTTAGATAGCTTAGAATGGAGACCTGTCCCCAGAGGAACCAACCCTGTGATGATAGGATCAGAATTTTCAGCCTCACTTCATCTCTGGGGAGGTGAGAGGGGCTGCCAGTTGAGTTCAATCACCAATGGAAAATGATTTATCAATCAAGCCTACATAATAAAACTTCCGTTAAAACCCTAAACAGTGGGGTTTGGGGAGCTTCCCAGTTGATGAACATATCTATGTGCTGAGAGGTTGGCTCATCCCATCTCCATGGGGACAGAGGCTACTGCACTCTGGACACTTCAGGACCTCACTTATACACCTCTTCATCTGCCACTGGTCATTTCAATCTAATCCAATAAAACAGAAAGAAGAAGCCATCTTTTTTGACCCAACCCAAGGCTACCACTTCAAGTCTTCCTTAATCCCCTCCTTCACCTCCAACTAGAGTAGATCACTTCCTTCTCTGAGCCCTGGTGTTTGACCAGGTTCATACCCCTGCTGGAGAGCCAGGAATGCTCACTTGCATCACTTACGAATGTTTTGGGCTACAAGCCACAAGCTCATCCAGCAGTGGCTTACATAAAGCAGACACTTACTATCTCACTTCATAAGGAGACTAGGAGTCCGAGGATCCAGTGAAATCCAGTCAGAGGTCCAATGAGATCTTTCAAGAGAACCAGTCTCTTCTCACATTTTCGTTCCTCCTTCCTAAGCTGTTAGTTTTTTTCATTTTCACTCTTGTCATCTCAGGGTCACAAGATGGTCATAGCCATTAGGCATAAATCCTCATACCAACCTCCCAAAGAAGAAAGAAAGGGCCTGAGCAATAACATCTTCTCCTTCTGAAGCTCTGTCTTTTCTGTGGATATTGAGGCCCCCAAGCAGATGTCCCCTTAAGTCACTTTGCTGGGGCCAGGAACACTCACAAAGAGGGATGGGATTGCCAGGGCTGCCTTAGACAAATGGTAATTTTTCCTGGGGCTGGGAGAGGGTATCTCTGCCCTTACCACATCCTGGGGAGGGGGTGGAGGGTGGAGAATGGCTTTTGGGCTCTGAAGCGGCCCACGTTGACCATCCATTTCCCTTGGCAGTCAGTTTCTCAGTGCGTCTGCACCTCCAATACCCGGGCCCTTCTTGCAGACCTCGCAGGAGGCAGCCCTCCTCTCTTCCCCCTCTCAGGAATGCTGAAAGTCCCCCAAGGAGCTGGAGAGCACTCAATAAATGTTTTATGAATAAATGACAACAGAAAAGAAGAAAAGGTTTGGTTTTATGAAGTGAAGCAGGAAGGGGGAGAATTTGGAAGAAACGCGTTTCATAGACTTAATGAACAATAGAACACATACATTAGGAATTCGTTGCCGGGAGCCCATGACTGAGTGTCAGGGGGTTCCATGAACTCCTGAAACTGTACGGAGAGCGTAAACGTGTATATGAATCTTGGGTATGGAGTGTCCTTGGTTTATGTCGCATCCTGAAAGTTTCTGCAACCCCCAAGAGACCTAGAAGTCCCACCTCGAATGGCCTGAAATGACACTCTTCAATTACCAGAGGGCAAACCAGGAGCCAGCATCCTACGGTGAATTATAACCTAACTGATCAGAGCAGCCAGGGCACCCAGTTCCTGGGACTTATCCCTGGACGGCAGCCTTCTCCATCCCTTCTCTTTTTAGGAAGCCAGTGCAGAGCTGCCCTTACTCTGCCTCCCAGCACAGCCTGGAAAGCATCTCTCACGCTGACTCACTAGCATCCTCCCCCAAACAACTGTCTGCAGGCTCCATCACTCACTCTTGCTGACACACTGCCCTGGAAAGAGCCGATTCTACGTGAGTGGCTGTGTGGGTATAGGGAACACTGGGGGGAGGGGCTGAGGAACGGAGAAGGGGTGGAGGTAGAGGGGGTATCCACCATACAGAGTCACCCCAGCCTGGAAGAGGGAAGGGAAGTTTACTTATAGATGCTGGTGAGATACCTGTTAAAGTCTAAGCAGCCTCTGCAGAGCCCAGAGCTTGCGCTTGGGAGTGGGGAATTGAGAGAAGTCCTTCTCCTCTGCCTCAGTGAGCAGCTTCTTCTCACTTATCAGGTTGGAGAGAAGCCTGCTGAGTCTGCTTTGTGAGGCTGAGTGTGCTAATAGGAGGATAGCACCCCAGCCATAATTCAGTGTGAGACCAGGCCCAGGAGAGCTTTCTCTGTTCAGCTTCCCTGGTATGCACCCTGGTTAATGCCTGGACTTGCTGTGTGATCTTGGGAAACTCATTTGGCCTCTCTGGTTCTCGGTTAGAAGTTACAGGGTTGCACTACATCATCTGACTGCACAAAGGTTACTCCAGGAGGGTTCCAGTGGGGGGTCTTAAAGGCTGGGAGAAGAGGCCCCCAAAGAGGAAACAGAGGGACCCTGGCCTCTGGACATCTCATACTATGATTCTCCAGCATGGCTGCCCTTTAGAATCGGAGATCTTGGTATATATGAGGATTGCTCCCATACCTACTGACTCAGAATCTTGCGGGGAATGGGAACTGGAACGGGGACTTTCAGAAAGCTCTCCAGGAAATCCTGAAGCAGCAGGTGTTGGAGATCCAGGATCTGAGCCAACCCACAGTGCCGCTAACCACTTCCTTCCCAGCTGCCCTGCTGCCCACATTGGAGATGCCAATTGCAGAAGTCAGTCTTCACTTCAAAGGGAAAGAAAAAGCCTTCTGAATCCAAGAATCTCTGAAAACAATGGGGTCCACATCTCAGTGGGTCCTCCGCGGGCAGTGAATCTCCGGCAGCCAGCCGCTTGGAGCACATCCTGCTCACACACGTCTGTTGCGCTGTGCTGCCAGTCTCCTCTGAGAAGCATCATTTCCAGAGCCACAAGTCTACGAAGATCCTGAGTGGAACTATCACTGTCATGGAGGTGGTGACAGACACAATACCAAGAACACTGTACTTATTACCAGTGGAGAAAAACACTGAGTGGGTTTCTGAATAACCTCGGAATGACTCAGCGTGCAGGAATTCATGAGGAATTCATGAGAAAACGTGGCCCCGCTCCTCTCAGACGTGCCCTTGGCACCATTGGTTTCTGAAATTTGCATTCCTAGACGGAAGATGGGGATGCAGAGAGCCAGCGGCTGAGATGGGGTGGGGAAGGGAGGGGTTCAGATGAGTGCCGGGTGGTGGCTGCCTAGGGAAAAAAACGATAGGGCCTGGAATTGTTTCGTCACAATGACAGACTCTATGTGGTTTCAGAAAAAAGGAAATTTATGACCACACGTGAAAGAGCCCTGAGCTATATCTGATTCAATGTCATAAGGAACCTTTCTCCAGCTTCTGGTTCTGCTTTCCTCTGCGGGAGCTTAAGTGTTGGCTAGGCCCTCCCGTTGTGGTGGCAGAGATGATCCCCAGTGGCTCCAGGCCACCAGCTTAGCCGCTCCAGAGAAAGGATTCCTCTTTGTCTAGATGATCCAGCCAAAGTCTGAGGGTGGAATCTCATTTCCAGGTGTGTCATCTGAATTCCCAGAGCAAAGCAAAGCACAGTGGCCAGGCCTGGAGCCAAAAGGCGAGGTCAGCCCCACTCAAACCACATGAACTGACAGGATGGCAATGGCGTCTTAAGGGAAAATTAGGGTGCTGCTGTTGAAAGAAGGGGGGCCAGGCGCTGAGAAGGCACTCAGGAGCTCTTTCTGATCACCACAGCAGGTATGAAAAGTGTTTGCTTTGCCTGTGCTGTGCTCACTTCTACCATCGCTTTTCCTAGAGAGATATTTCTTTACCTGCTGGTTATATGCTTTGGAGGAGCAGCTGTGACCCCTATCACCTTGACACTAGCAGCTCGAAGCTTACTATATAGTAGGTGCTTAATAAATCTGAGTGGAATGATGTAACTAGCACAGGAGTCAGATTAGAAAATCCTGAGTTTTTGTCTTGATTCTGTCCCTAATTTGTATGTCAGCTTTGGATATTGCTTCTTCCCCTTGGGCCTCTTTCTAATATACTAGATGAGGGGTTGGCAAACTTTCTCTGTGGAGGGCCAGACAGTAAATATTCTAGGCTTCGTGAGCCATAGGGTCTCTGTCACAATCATTCAACTCCACCTCTGCAGCATGAAAGCAGACAGATAATATGTGAACACATGGGCATTGCTGTGTTTCAATAACGTTTTATTTACAAAAACAGGCAATGGCCCAAATGTGGCTGTCTAGCCAGAGTTTACCACTCCTCTAGTAGATGATTGTTCCCTTTAACTATTGCTATGTGACAGGCCACTCGGAAATATAGCAACTTAAAAGAACGGGAATCAGTTATTTTGCCCGTGAATCCGCAATTTGCGAGACTCTTCAGGTATGGCTTATCTCTGCTCCAGGCAGCTTCAGCTGGGGAAATTCAGCTGAGGTTGGAGGATCCGCTTTCAAGACTGTTCACTCACGTGGTGGACAAGTTGGTGCTGACTGTCAGCTGGGAATTCATCTGGGGCTGCCGGCCAGAGGCTTGATACATTTTTTCCCCAGTTTTATTGAAATATAATTGACAAACAGCACTGTATAAGTTTAAGGCGTAAAGCATAATGACTGACTTATAGATATCGTGAAATGATTGCAACAACAAATTTAGTTAACGTCCATCATCTCATATAGACTTTTTTTTTTTTAAAGAAAGAAGATGGTACGTCTTCATGCAGGCTTTTGCATAGGGCTGCTTACGCTTCCCCACAGTATGGCAGCTGTGTTCTAACAGTAAGTACTCCAACAGATGAGAAGTGGAAGCTGTCAGTGTCTCAAGGTCTGAGTCGGGGAACTTGCACAGTGCAGCTTCTGCCACCTGCTGTTACTGGTCAAGCAGTCACAGAGTTCACAGAGTTCCCACCTCTCAATAAAAGGAATGTCAGAGAATTTGCAGCCATATGCAATTGATCACAATGACCTCTAAGGGCTCTGCTAGTTCAGATGCACCAGGGTATGAAGACTCAACGAGCTGACCTTGGATTCCAGGAGCAACTGTCTAATTCCTTAAGCTGACTCTGTAAGAGAGCATCACCGTAACCCATACCTGAATCCCTCAGGTCCCTCAACATTTACAGTGCCCTGCAATCTCTCCATCCTTTCCATCCCCACCACCACCCCTCAGAGCCACCTGAAGGTTGCAATGGCCTCTTAACTAGTCTCTTGGTTCCCAGTCTATCCATGTATGCTTCCAAAGTCATCCCCCTAAACCATCTCTCTAATGCTCCCTAATCAAAGTCGTCGGTGACTTCCCACTGCCAGATTGGCTCCACTTTCTTTTCCAGGCTTACTTCTGAATACTTCTTTCAAGCTGAAAAGTCATATCCTTTGCCTGAAATGTTTAATTCTCTCTTCCATCCCTCTTACAATGAAACGGGACCCAGACATTTAGGGCCAGCCTCTAAAAGTCCCTTGGTGCTTTTCCTAATTCTTAGACTTTAATTGTGTGGTCTTTATTATATGGTGGGAAGCTTAGGCCAACTTTGATCTTATCCTCCATGCTTTTCTTATCCCTGTGCTATACGCAGGGACCATAACTTATTCCTCTCTGTGGCTTTGTATACAGAGGGTGCTTGGAAAGAGCCTGGTGAATGGAAGCCAACAGATCTCAACCTCTTGTCACCCCCCTTCCTGCCTCCTTGTCGTGGGCAATCCCAGGAACCAGGGCTGCAACTTCCCTGGCTTATGAGCCTTCCTCCTGTGCCTCTTATTCTGATTCCAGGTTATGAGTAATAGCAGCTAATCTTTCCAGGAAAGGCTTATGCATGTAAAGGGGTCCAATATCAGCTTATCCCAGAGAAAACTGAAGAGTTGCCCGCCCCGTTAGAAACCAAGCTTCCTTTTGGCTTGGTTTGTTTCCCCAGCCAACTGGATTTTTGCTGCTAGTCTACGCCTTAACATCTAGGCCTACCTCTGACCTGGCCCCTTCCCAGCCCAGAGCCCTTCACTTGGCAACCCGTGCTCCTCAGGATGACATTCAAGCTCCTCATCCTGAAGTCCTTCAGGACCTGGTCCTCACGTACTTGTCCGCCTTCGTTGCTGTCAAATCTCTCTCCTCGAATGAGGAGTCTCCCCTCATTCCATTATATCGCGTGCTTTAGTCCCTCTGAATTGTCTGGAGTCTCGGAAAAGATGAAGCCTCTTCAATGCCTTGGGACCTTTGCCTGTGCTCTTTCCTCTTCCTGGAATGGCCTCCATACTGTGTCTGATTGAGACCAGGCTCTAATGTCACCACCTCCATGAAGCCTTCCCTCATTTTCCTCCTCCTCTTCCAACTGGGTTAGAATGTCCTTACCCTGCTCCTGTGGACCCTAGTGCTTCCCTTGGCCGTAGCACCTATTACACTGGGTTGATGGCACTTTTAAAAAAATGTCTGGGCTTCCCTGGTGGCGCAGTGGTTGAGAGTCCGCCTGCCGATGCAGAGGACGCAGGTTCGTGCCCCAGTCCGGGAAGATCCCACATGCCGCGGAGCGGCTGGGCCCGTGAGCCATGGCCGCTGAGCCTGCCCGTCTGGAGCCTGTGCTCCGCAACGGGAGAGGCCACAACAGTGAGAGGCCCACGTACCGGAAAAAAAAAAAAAATTCTGTTCCCCTCTAGATTATGATCTCTTAGAGGGCAGAGGTTTGAGCTTTTTTCCTCTTCTAATGCCAATGCCTTGGCAGAGCAAACGTTTATTGGATGGATAAATGGTTGCTCATTACTTTGTAGACAATTTTGAAAAACAGAATAATAAATCTTAAAAGTCAAATAACACACTGGGGAAAAAAACAGTTGTTATATATATGATAAAGAGTTAATATATCTATATTACAAAAATCTTTTATGAACCAATAAGGGAACACTTAATCTCCAAAGAACATGAGGCTAAAAACATGAACACAAAATAAACACAAATGGCCGATAAACATATGGGAAAAAAAGCCCAATAAAGCCTTACACATGAAACATTATACCATTTCATGTTTCATATTAGTAAACGTGAAAAATGGCAAGATTTGGTTTTAATGAGGTTGTGAGGAAAGGAGGACTTTCCTCCACGGCTGGTGGAATATTCCTGAGCTCATTTTGACAATATGTCCTAAAGGTCTTTTAAATGCGTAAGCTCTGCTAACCAACTATTCTACTCGCATTTTTATTCCAAGGAATTAAATAGTAACACACACACATCTTCACATACAGCTCCCATTAATTCCTCATTATTTTCTGATGGATCACTCTGCCGCTAAGAATACACTGTCATTACAGTCGAAGGAGCTGATAGTATCTCGCCACTCATTCAGGAACCAGAGCAGAAAAGTCCTCTAGTTTGGCAACGGTTTGATCATTGGCTACCAGCCTGTGGGAAGCCTTTCTCGGGCTGCTGTAATAAAGTTGGTCATAATTTATATAGGATCCATAAATTCATCATCTGCTGTTCTAGTTGAAAGACATCCAGCAATTACTTGAAAGATCAGTTTGGCTGGAGAATTCTGGCTTGGCAATTGGAAAGGGAAAGTATTTACTGAGCACCTCTGTGTGCCAAGAAGTTACTTCTATGACCTCATTTTCTCTCTTGTTGGATAGCCAGCATTATCTCCAGTTTACTGACGGAAAAACTAAGATACCATATAAGGAGGAAAACTAGGATATGTACCAGGTATGCCCCACTTCAAAGCCCATGGATTTTCCATTGGAGGGCAGTAGACCAGTTCTTTACAGCTTAGCACTTGGACAGCCCATTGGTTGTTCAAGCAAAGAAGATTAAACATAGCTCTTCTGATTGCTCTTCATTAAACTGTATTGAGTGAAATATTGTATGACACCCACATGCAGTAGCTTCAAGTCTTTTCTCAGGTACATGATCATAACCTATCATTCAGATGGAAGGAAAATAATCTGATTCTGAGCAAGAGAGAGTGGAACAGGCTACTGAATGGATTCTCAGTGCAATTTCCTTTAAGCAAGTACTCAATCAGAGTACCCAGATGTGTTGTGATAACTGTTTGGGAACAGACTTCCCTGTCCTGGCAGCTTGGAAGTTCCTCTGAAATGGTTCCTTTTCTGCACATTCTATAAAGTGAACAGACAAGCCTTACTGCATCTGCAGCATATCATAAGAAAATAATGATTATTAGGCTGGTGCCGTAGTACCTCTCCCAGAGCCACAGGTATTGGTGTCTCATGCCTTAGAGCAGCCCTGTGATAGGCGTAGCAAACCTGGACTTGGCTCTGTGACTGAGGTTGGGCAGCAATCAGGAAAGATCAAAAATGTATCAGACTACTTAGAAGTGACTCACTGGGTCTTGTTTGTTTTATCGCTGTTGTTGTTTTGGGTAGAGTGGTTCAATTTGCAGTTAAACTTTTTTAAAAAATTGGATTTGGTTTGTTAGAGGTTCGATAAATACATATAGTTCATGTGGGGTTTTGTTTGTTTATCTGTTTGTTTAGGTTTGTTTTTGCTTGCTTTAAGTTCAAATACCTGCTTCAAAGGTAGGGTGAAATATAAAATTATACATGGACATACGCACAGCAATATAGCCGAGGAATATATCTTTAACCACCCATAATAAAAATTAAATTATACCATCACATCAGCAGCCTCATTTTATCTTCTTGGTGTTCCTACCTATCACCATTCTACAGATGGGGAGTTTATCGCAAAAAGTAATTAATGGACTTGTAGTTTGTCCAATATTATATCCAGTGGTTCTCAGTCTTCTTGTGTGAGAAGATGCCTTTGAATACTGGAGTTTGGGGCAGGCCACTTGGTGAGGTTAAAAGACCTACTAAGATGAAGGGAGCAGAAATTACAGTACAATGGTTGCCAGAGTCAGAGAAAGTTTTAGAGCATAAGGGAGGCAGTTAACATACTGTTTTCTGGAAGGAACCATCCATGCAACTATGCCCCTCACCAAGGAAACTTCTTTAGTGCTCTGACCCCACCCCTTATATATTCTAGCCTAATACAGTAGTCAGTAGCCACATGTGGCTACTGAGAACTTGGGGCCATTCTGAATTGAGATGTGCTATCACTAAAATACACACATGATTTTGAAAATTTATTATGAAATAGAGAATGTAAAATATCTCAAAAATCATTTTTCTATTGACTACATGTTAAGATAACACGTAATCTGGGTGTATTGGGTTAAATAAAATATATTATTAAAATTTATCTCACCTGTTTTTGTTTTTTTTAATAAATTTATTTATTTTATTTATTGATTTTTGGCCACGTTGGGTCTTCTTTGCTGTGTGTGGGCTTTCTCTAGTTGCGGTGAGCGGGGGCTACTCTTTGTTGCGGTGCACGGGCTTCTCATTGCGGTGGCTTCTCTTGTTGCGGAGCTCGGGCTCTAGGCACGTGGGCTTCAGTAGTTGTGGCTCACGGGCCCAGTAGTTGTGGCTCGAGGGCTCTAGAGCGCAGGCTCAGTAGTTGTGGCGCACAGGCTTAGTTGCTCCGCGGCATGTGAGATCTTCCCGGATCAGGGCTCGAACCCGTGTCCCCTGCATTGGCAGTCAGATTCTTAAGCACTGCGCCACGAGGGAAGTCCTCACCTGTTTCTTTTAACTTCTTTTAATATGGCTACTAGAAAAGTTCTCAATAAAATTATGTATGTAGTTCACATAATATTTCCATTGAACCAACCTGCTCCAGGGACCAAGTTCCCTCATGTTCCAGAAAATATACAACATTTCATTGGAGCTGGCTTGATGTTGCTTCTTACCTTTCAACAGGACAATGCAAGGGACATGGTTCCTGAAGATAGTACGTGAATCAAGACAGATCCTGACCAAGGGAAATGGTCAGGATCTGTATCTGCTAAAGAGGTACAGCCATGAATCAATAGCATAAACCCAGAATACAAATCGTCCCAGCCTCTTTCCAGTTTGGAGATCATTCTTTACATGATGCACTTTTTTTTTTTCCAATTTAGGGGAATTTTATTTCAAATTTTGCCCACAGAAAGAAAGCTTAATTAATATGTTTTATATCATCCAACATTTGTAGTTCACAAAATTCAGAGGTACATGAAATGTGTCCTTGGAGTTCAGGGAGAGGCATGCCCTGCTATTGCCTGCATCTTGTAACAACATGCCATCCAGCAGGCGATATGCGATGGCATCTTTTCTTAGTTATTACAAAAATTTTTTTACATAATGATTAAAACTTGGCATTACACTCAGAAAGACAGTCCAGTGGTTGAGAAATGCTGAATTAGTCAGATCAGGGGATAGAGCAGGCCATAGGCAGACATTCCTCTTCACCCCTAACCTCATATATAAATAGCACTCATGTTCTAAGGTTGACCGTAGTACCGTTGTTGTTCAGAGACCACCAGATTGGGAAGGGACCTCAGCAATTGTCAGGGCTGGTCCCTGCTCTGTACAGGGGTCTCCTTAGTGTAATTCTTGATAGCAGCCATCTGTTGGAACCCCCCAACTGGAATAGAAACCTCCCTCCCACTCCAGGAACCAGGTGGTTGGAGGTGTTTTTGTTTTTGTTTTTAACAGCTCTGACTGTATAAACTTCATGCATATATTGAAAAAAGTGGTCAGATGTTCACTGTGCCATGACCTTAATAAGATCTAGAATTCAGAGTAAATTCCCTCCCCGAACAAGGATGAATTTCGATGCAAGCTTAGCTACTTATGTTTTTCCATGCCTCATAACCAATTTCACCATCAGTTGCCTCACCTAAAAAAAAGGAGGAGGGGGGAGTGAGAAAACAGAGCTTACTGAGTTGTAAAGACTCGAGAGAGGAGAAAGGATTCTCTAGATGCTAAGTGCCGCATGCATGCTGGTCTGTTTGTCTCATCTCAGAGTGCTTACTTCTTTCAAACAGGCAGGGGCTTCCTTCCAAGCGCCCACCAAGCTCTTGCTTTCGCAAAGATGCATTGGCAGTTACTCGGGCCCTGTTCTCTTCTAGGCATTTACAAATTGATTTGTTCCCGTGTTTCCAGGTAGAGAAGGTAAACAGCTGAGGAATGATCCATGGGTGAAGACTGGGAGTCCATGGGGGGCTTTGTATCTGGAGGAAGAGGTGTGGAGTGAGAAGGCGATGACCCAGAGTCCCGGGGGGAGAGCAGAGGCTGTGTGCATGGTGTCTACAGACTGCAAATAAACACCCAAAATGGAGAGAATGGGACAGAAAGAGCACTTGGTTTGGAGTAAAAGAGACATGGGTCTACATTCTAGCTCTGTCACTTACCAGCTGCATGACCTTGGAGAATTCACATCATCTCTTTGAGTCTCTTTCATCTATAAAATGGGAATAATAGTATCTACCTTGTTGTATAAAGTAGTGCTTAAGTGTTTAGCACCTGGAGCCAGACTGCAATTTATTAGCTGTATGGCCTCTGGAAACCTGTTTTGTAACACAGATTTATGGAGGTATGACTGTCATAAAATAAACGGCATATGTTCAAAGCATACAATTTTATAAGTTTCGACATATGTCAACACACGTGAGACCATCACCACCACCAAGGTAATGAACACACCCATCCCCTCCAAAAGTTTCCTCCTGCCCCTCCCACCCCTCCCAGTAACCCTCATTCCCAGAATACCACTGCTCCGCTTTCTGTCATAATAGATTGATTTGCATTTTCTTTGTTTAGTTTTGGATACTTTCTATCACTATGTCATCAAGTTCACTAAAGTTCTCTGATGTATAATATGCCATGCATTTCCTCTGATGGATTTTTATCTCTGATGTAGTTTTCATCTCTTAGAACGTCAGTTTGGGTATTTTGATCTTTTAAGTATCTTCCTTGTATCTACTTAACAGGCCTATTCTTTCCTCTAGCTTCTAGAACATATGGAATAAAGTTATAACGACGGTTTCAAAGTCCTTATCTACTAGTTCTATCGTCTACGTCATTTCTGGGTCAGGTTTAATTGATTTTTCTCCTTACTTTACTGCTTTTTTATTGGATGCCAGACATTATAAATTTTACCGTGTTGTGTACTGAACATTGTTGTATTAAACAAACAAACAAATCTGAATAGAGATCATTTTAATTTAGGACACTTATAACCAGAAAAGAAAAAATGTATAGCTTTTAAACTGTATGCATTTAGCCCATCCACTTACCATTTTATCTGGCCAGGTCGTCGTTATGTATTTCTAAAATATATTTTTGAGCTGTTTTTCTGGGATGTGGTTCAGTTACTTGAGAGCAGTTTCATCCTTTCAGGGCTTTACTTTATGTTTTATTTAGCATGACCAGAGCAATATTTAGTCAGTGTTAATTTTCTCTGCGAATGAGGCAATACCCTTTTCAGTCCTTTCACTAATGCCCCATGTATTCTGAGAGTTTTCCACTCTGGCTGTTTCCAGTCTTGTGGAAACTCTCAGCCATGTTCCTCTAGTTCTTTCAGGTGGTTCTTTCCTCAATCTTGGCAATTTCCACACATATGTGCACTTGTCAGTAAACGGAACACTTGTGAGTGACCCTCTGACAGGCACCAGAGTTCTCTCTCTGTTAAGCTCCCTTCTCTCTGGTACTTTACCTTACAACCACTAGCCACCTTGACTTTCTTGAACTCCCAGCTCTGTATCCTCAACTCAAGGAGCCTGAGTTGGGGATATCAGACTCTACCCCATATCCCCATCAGCATTGTAGACTAGAAACTTTCTCCAGGCAGAAAGCTGGTGTGTGCATAAGACACCTCCTTTGTTTCCCATCTCTCAGAGATTACTGTCCTTCGTTGACTGATAGCCAATATCCTGAGAGCTGTTGTTTGGTTTTTCAGTTAATCAAGAAGGAAAGTAAGTCTGATCCCTGTTTCTCTAGTTTGGCTAGAAGTAGAAACCAGGAAAGTTACTTAAACTCTCTAAGACTCAATTTCCTTACCTATAAAATGCAAATAAAAATAGCGCCCATGTCATAGAGCTGTTGCAAGGATTAAATGCTTTAATACATGAGTCTAATACATGGTAATTGCTCAATAGGTAGAAGCTATCAGTTTTGTTGTACTAATAATCGTTATTGGACTTCCCTGGTGGCGCCGTTGTTAAGAATCCGCCTGCCAATGCAGGGGACACGTGTTCGAGCCCTGGTCCGGGAACATCCCACGTGCTGCAGAGCAGCTAAACCTGTGCACCACAGCTACTGAAGCCTGCGTGCCACAGCTAGTGAAGCCCACACGCCTAGAGCCCGGGCTCTGCAACAAGAGAAGCCACCACAGTGAGAAGCCCATGCACCGCAATGAAAAGTAGCCCCTGCTCGTCACAACTAGAGAAAGCCCACGTGCGGCAACGAAGACCCAAGGCAGCCAAAAATAAATAAATAAATAGATTTCTTTTTAAAGTTGTTGTTGTTGTTATTATTATGTATGGATGGGTTTCTGGGATCTGTAAAACTCCTGAATTTTCAGTCCCAAGCAGAGTACCTGACACTTCAGTGGTATTAAATATTTGTAACTTTACTACTGTATCCCAGACCTCTCCAGCAGATAGCTACTCAGCCTCGTACTTTGGAGCAGGTTTAGAATGATCTTTGAGATCTTTAACAGCCATCATTTCTATGCCTCAAAGATCTAATGGATATTCTCATTGAGCAAATTAGCATTTGCAGCAAACATACTTCGCTCCGGATTTATTATGTCCCCTAAATTAATGTAACAAGCGTATTTGGAAGAGCAAACCAGAGTTTAATTCATGAGTCTGGAGGTCAGTCTCTGAGTTAGCAAGAGGAATTCAGGGCAAGAAAGAAAGAGCTGATTCCAATCCTTCCCAGGCTAACCATATGGGCAAATGAGATAGAGAACTCAGCTCTTTAAAAAAGGAAAGACACCGGGCTTCCCTGGTGGTGCAGTCATGGGAACCCGCCTGCCAGTGCAGGGGACAAGGGTTCGAGCCCTGGTCGGGGAAGATCCCACGTGCCGCGGAGCAACTAGGACTGTGCACCACATCTGCTGAGCCTGTGCTCTACAGTCTGCGAGCCACAGCTGCTGGGCCCACGTGCCACAGCTACTGAGGCCCACGCACCGACAACCAATGCTCCACAACGGGAGAGGCCACTGCAGTGAGAAGCCCGTGCACTGCAGCGAAGAGTGGCCCCCACTCGCCCGCAACTAGAGAAAGCCCACGCACAGCAACAAAGACCCAGTGCAACCAAAAGTGAATAATACATAAATTCATTAATTTTTTTTAAAAAAGGAGAGAAACCTATTTGGGGCATGCAGTTGAAATGAAGGAAATAGTGGCCTAGCCTCTCCATCCCCTTAATTTCCAACTCCTGGTCTTCAGACATCTTCCCTGAGTGATGACGTGGGTGTTATCAAATGTGGTGTTTATAACTTTTTATGGACCAGGCATCCTCTTGGCTCCTCCTGGAGGCCCGAGGAAAGCCAGCAGTTTGAGGCAGGTCACAATGTGTCACCTAAAGCAGTAGGACATGCCTCAGACGAGGTCTACATTTCAGTGTTCTTATAAGACCGCTCCCTTCCCACCTGCTTCAATCATCAGAAATAGGGTCTGCTCCCCCTGTCACATCTTGCCCTAGTGTTGCAGAGACTTATGTCTCAGGGGCTTATTAATGCCCCACACAAGCAGGAGCCCACTGGTACTGCTTTATCTTTTTTAAGAAAAGTGGTTTTATAGTCATTAAGAACTAAAATTCTCATGCTCAAATCAGCGGTGACCACTGGTACACTGGTTTTGAATAATGGTACCTGCAGTTCATTAACAAACAGTCATTTGCCCCTTTTTTTTTTTTTTGTGTTAAGCGGGCCTCTCACTGCTGTGGCCTCTCCCGTTGCAGAGCACAGGCTCCAGACGCGCAGGCCCAGCGGCCATGGCTCATGGGCCCAGCCGCTCCACCGCATGTGGGATCCTCCCGGACCAGGGCACGAACCCGTGTTCCCCGCATCGGCTGGCGGACCCCCAACCACTGCGCCACCAGGGAAGTCCCTCTCATTTGCCCCTTTTCATCTCTGAAATCAATACAGTCACAGACAGAATTTTCACAAATACCTGTACACTAAAAAGGACCAAGTTTGGTCCTGAAGGCTGTTTTAGGGCTGACGGGGTACGAAAGAAGCCATGATGTTCAGGGAGCGTGTCTGCGATTAAACCTAGCCCATCACTGGGAACCTGCATTGATTCCTTTATTCAACAGTTATGAAAGAAAGGTCTAAGATAACCTCCTATTCTCAGATGGCTGCAGTTCAATAGGGATATAAGACAAGGGCATAAATTATTGGAACTCGTTGTAGAAGACGTTTAAGAAGTTGTATTGCATAGCGGTTAAGATTTAAAACTGTGGAGTCAGACCTGGGTTCACCTACTGGTTTTGACTTTGACTGTGTGTCCTTGGGCAAGTCATTTGATTTCCTGAGGCATTTTATTCCTCATTGGTTTCCTCTTTTGTAAAATGGAGAGAGAGAGCAGTTGTGTGAATGAAACAAGGTGAGATACGTAACGTACCTAGCACATTGCTCCAAGTCAGCACTCAGTGTTAGCTATTATTATTCATTGTTTTTTTCAGTCCAGAGGACAGAATCTTAGATGGTTCCTCAGAGGCAGTGGCAGCCACTTGGTGGCTCCCTGGATCCCAAAGAGGGTGGAAGCTACAGCATTCTGCTTCTGCTCCCTGTTGTCTCAATGTTTCAAAAAAAAAAAAAATTCAAAATGGTGCTACTTCTGTCTGGAGGCCTAAGCAGGCTCGGCATGGGGTACATAAGCTCTGTGTCCTCTGCTTTTCTTACCTTATGTTCCTTGACAATCACACAAACCCTGGGAGTTTGAACTCCCACCCGAGAGGCTAAGATTTTGTATTTCCGGGCAATGCAGTTTGTCCCAGATTAAATATTCCCCTCCCTGTGGCTGCAAACTCATTGATAAATGGCGTCATCCAGGCATTGAAGCCGAAAACCTTACTGACATCCTTGATGTTTCCTTTCCCCTTTGCTTTCCCCTGTATCATCTGCTGCCCTGCCCATTCCCCCATTCTGCTCCCATGCAATCAAGTCTTGTCAGTTTCATCTGCTAAGTACTTCCTGAATTCCTCCACAGCCATGACCCCCTGTAGATAATTGTCCTCTCTCACCTGATGGGCTGCAGCACACCCATCTCCCCAGTCCTCCTGCTTCTCCCTTGTCCAGGTCAACCCATTCTCTACTCTGCAGAGAGAATGTTTGACATCCACCCATGGGTCTACCCCGCTGAAAAGCCCTCCATGGATCCCTATACAATCTTCTTTCTGTTAACTTAACACCCAATCGTTGCCTTCTCTCCTAACAGATCCCAATTTTGCTTGGGGTAGCAATGTGCTCAGTTCAAACAAACAAACAAACAAAACCCTTACTTTCCAGACTCTCTCAAAGCTTTATGACCAGGTTCTGGTCCAAGAGATGTATGCAGAAGTCTATAGATGGAGGTTTCTAGGGGAGCCATGGTTTTCCTGATCAACAAGGGATGGCTTTAAGTGGTACAAGGCACTTTTTCTCTGCCCTCTTTCCGTCTGACTCACAGATTGATGAGTGGAGAAGGAGGAATCATCTTGACATCAGGGAGATGAAGGTCATGCATTAAGGTTGGTAGAGCAGGAAGGTAGAAGAAGCCTGTTTTCTTGATGACCTCACGGAGCGGCCGTAGTACCCTCGGACCATCAAGCTCCAGACTTCCTTTCCTACACAAGGAAAATAAATCTCTATTTGGTTAAGTAATTGCATCTCAGTTTCTGTTACCGAAGTCAGATTCAGTCTTAACTGATACACTCTCCCATCAACTATAGGAGCAGTTTGTAAACTTTAGTGAGCGTCCAAATCACTGGGGCACTTGACGCAAATTCAGCGTGAGGACTTCACCCCAATGGACTCTCTCCTAAGTGGATCTGCAGTGGGGCCCTGGGACCAGTATTGTTTAAAAGCACCCTGGGAGCTCCCATTACAGATGTTCCATGTAGGACAATTAGAGAAACACCAAATTCTGCAAGTTACAATCAGACAATTAAGGAAACACACAAATTCTGGATTGATGAGGGATTTTGTGAGCTGGCCTCTGCAACTCCTCCAGTCATCTCTAGCCACTCCCATTACGTGTACTTCCCATTCAGTGACTTGACTTGTGCTGTTTCCATGTCTATGAAGCCCTTCCCACCTTTCTGGGCCTGGATGCAGTCCCCAAGGTGCAGCTCAAGCATCCCCTCAACTGGGAAGCCTTCTATGCACCCTTAGGCTGTGCTTGTTGTCAATCGTTGAGGAGCCCTTGAAAAGTTCTGGATGGAGATAGAGTTCTGGAAGATGGGGGGAGGGAAGGAGAGACAAAATGTATGTATGGACAGACTTGCCTTCCCACCTGTTCCCACTTCTTTGGTCTGAAGGGAGGTGGGAGGATAGAGAAGAAGACTTTGGGGGAATTTTTAATTTTATTGGTTTTCGTTTCAGTCCTCCTTTTATAATCATTTCTAGAGTCTGGAATCTGTAGCCAGAGCTGAAAGCCTGCCCCAGAAATTCATTAATTTTAGTGGGCTGTTTTCTCCTTTTCACTTTTCATTTACATTTCAGGAGTTAGAGTCAATACCGGGCACAGGAGAAGCAATCAGACAGGCCCCCGTGGAAACCAGGAACACCGAATTAAATCCTTATATTAGCAGGTCTAGCTCTCAAGAGAGGAAAAAAACATTGTCTAGTTTGATATTTATGGAGCTCATTCATTCATTCAATCACGCATTCACTCACTTATTCACTCCCTCCGCGCTGACAAGATTCTCTTGGTTACAAGTTGAAGAATCACAACTCACGCTGTCTTAAGTCAGAGGAAGGGAATCCATTGGTTCATGTACCTGGAAAGTCTAAGAGTTCAACTGGCTTCCCACACGGGGGGCTTAAGCTATGTCCCCAAGGATCTGTCTTCCTCTTCCTCCTCCTCTCCTTTTCTTTTTCCCTTCTCCCACCTCTCATCGTCCATCCTTCAGTCAGGCTCTCTCCTTGTGGCAAGTAAAAGAGCCTCCAGCAGCCCTAAGTAAGTATCCTAGCAGCTTAGCAACCCAGGGAAGGGAGATTGTCTACTGCTTGCCCCAACGGAAAAAATCCCAGGGAGAACTCGGATCTAGCTCATGTTACATGTCCTCGCCTGAAACCAATTTCTGTAGCTGGAAGTTTGGAATAATCTGATTAGCTAGGCCTGGGACACATGGCCATGGTGGAGAATGTGAGTGGTCAAGTTCAGTGCCATCTAATCGCAAGGGATGTGTACAGGATACTGAAGAGACATAGCAAACAGATCCTACCATTCAACCCATCCATGCATCCATCCGTCTCTCTACCCTTCCGTCCATCCATCCATCCATGGATCTGTCCATCCATTTTTCTATCTAATAAGCACTTATTTAAAGCTTTTTCTATGCCTGGCACTATATGGGCACTCATGTACAGATCACCTACCATAGAGCTAAAGGGCAGGGTCAGGGCTTGGTCTAAAGTAAGTGCTCAGTAAGTGTTTGAATGAATTAATAGATGACCCTCAGTCTTAAGCCTGGGTCATCAGAACAATGAGGATGCCTCTGACAGAAAGTGAGAGTGTGGACAGGAAAAGTGGTTCTCGGGTGAAGGGGGCTGTGCTGGGCAGTGCTTGCATGTCTCATGTTGCCCCCAGAGTTGTCGGTGCCACCACTGCTCGCCTGGCAGCAGGAGAGCCAGGCAAGGATGGGAATTATCTGCCGCTCTGCACTGCCAGTCTCAGAGGCTGGGGACTCAAGAAATTTTTCTAAGCGATCAGATGAATAAATATTTAGGAATGAGAGTCAGCAGGGAGAAGTGATGGGATTTAAACGGTGATACAATATGCCGGGCTGCTTTGGGGAGGCCTAATAATGGGCAGGACAAGAAACTGGGAGGACAAGAGCCCAGCGTCCAGGGCACTAATCAGCCAGCGACTGCGTTCCTCGTTCCCTTCCTCTTCCTTGGGGATGTTCCCAGGGAAAGGAAGGACACTCTGCCCTACCCTCTTTTGGGCTGTTATGTCCATCAGCTTTTGGATCACATCACTGGGTATTCTGTGTACCCACCAGTGGTGGGAAATGTCCTGGTCTTTGCTATAAGAACGTCCACCCCTGGGCTTCCCTGGTGGCACAGTGGTTGAGAGTCTGCCTGCCGATGCAGGGGACGCGGGTTCGTGCCCCGGTCCGGGAAGATCCCACATGCCGCGGAGCGGCTGGGCCTGTGAGCCTGCGCGTCCGGAGCCTGTGCTCTGCAACGGGAGAGGCCACAACAGTGAGAGGCCCACGTACCGCAAAAAAAAAAAAAACTCAGAGGTAGTAGAAGGACAGGATTTTTATGAGCATTCTCAACTTTTAGTGCATTCATTCATTTGTTCAACTGTTAATTTACTCATAAATATTCTCTTTCCTTCATTCATTCACTCAACAAACATTGGTGAGCCACATTATTAGTGGCCTGCCCAGATCCCTTCTTACTCTTTCTGTGCCCCATACCCTCTCCTTAGGTGTGCCTTCTCTTCTGACAGCCAGCATCTGTAGGTCTTTTGGGGAATTTACATCCTCGAAACCCCCAGGGTGACTTTACCAATGACAGCAGAGTGCAGGAATCAGAAAGCCCCAGACCCCTGGCCTCTACTCAGGAAAACTGAGGTGTAGTTTACACTTCAGCATCCCCCAGAGGATCAGGCTGGAGCTGCCCTCTGAGGGATTTTGTCTGAAATTCCATCCTTGCCCAGAGGGCTGGGGCTAGGGCGAGGCAAGTGAGGCAATGGGGTGCAGAATTTATGGGGACCCTTGTTCTCAGGTTCGTGCACAAACCTCCACACACTTTGCACCCTGGGCACTTGGTTCCTGCAGCCCTGCACCCTGCTTGTTGGCCCTCCTCCTCTTCCCTATCTGCTTCCCCTGCTCCCTTACGGGGTTCCCCCGGGAGTACTTCCAGAACTACCTACGCGCCCGCAAATCTTCATCTCAAGGTCTGTGTATGGGAAATCTGACTGGAGTCAACTAAGTGCTGTCTGCTGGAAACTGTCCTGTGTATATAGAAAGGAATAAGACATGTTCTCTGCCCTCAGAGAGCTCACAGTCTGGTGGGACCATGTGGTTCTGGGCCCTCTGTCTGCAGATAACCATGCTCCCTCTGGGTGCAGCCTGGGGAACAGGACAACTTACCCGAGCGCTCAGTTGACCGGCCTCAACTGACTTGCTGCGCAAAGCTGCCCAAGGCTGCTGCTTTGAGGAAAATCCACAGCATATGGAAAACTAAGAGCACTTTTTAAAATAATTGGCTTTGTACAGTCAACTGCTGCAGACATCCACGGATTTGTATGCTGTAAAGGCAAAGAGGTTTGTCCTTAATTAACTTATCCTACAGTATTTGGATTTGAGGTTTAGTACAACCCAGCTGCAGGAGAGACATTTGTCTCTTGTCACCACGGAGCCTCCCTGTAGAGTTAGGGTATGAGGCCAGGGTGCTCTGAAGCATCCCCAAAAGAAACCATGGAGCCAACAAAGGGGTTTCACACTTGGAGTAAGTGCAGAGACCCACCCCGGCAGTACACACATGGGTTGAATGGTATCCCCCCAATCCAAGTCTACTTGGAACCTCAGAAGGTGACTTTACATGGAAATAGGTTCTTTGCAGAGATGTAATTAGTTACAAATCTAGATAGGAATCATCCTGGATTTAGGGTGTGCCCTACATCAATCACTACTGTCCTTTTAAGAAGAGGAGAGGGGTTAATATGGGGACTTCCCTGACAGTGCAGTGGTTAAGACTCCATGTGTCCACTGCAGGGGGCACTGGTTTGATCCTTGGTCTGGGAACTAAGATCCCATGTGCTGTGCGGTGTGGCCAAAAAAAAAAGTTAATATGAGAAGAGGAGAGGGCACACTCAGACCAGAGGAGGAGGGTCATGTGTGTATGGAGGCAGAGGCAGAAGGCTGCAGTTCCCACCCAAGGAACGCCAAGGATTGTAGGTAGCCGCCAGAAGCTAGGAAGAGGCAAGGGAGGATTCTTCCCAAGAGCCTTCAAAGGGAGCATGGCCCTGCCGACACCTTGATTTTGGATCTCCAGCCTCCAGAACTGTAAGAGAATACATTTCTGTAGTGTTACGTCCACAAGTTCGTGGTGGTTTGTGATGGGTGCCCAGGGAAACTCATACAACCCCAAACCTCTTAGGAGAGTCACAGAAAGGACGTCTTAATGAAGTTACAAACCAGGGTCCAGGCAATTTAGAGCCATGGGCTGGGAGTCAAGAAATTGCTGAAAAGTGGCAACTGACTTGCAACCCCCAATAGGGTCCCTCCAACTTTTCACTAAATGCTTACGACTAGAAAAAAAAGAGAGAGAGAAAGGTCCCAGCAATGTGGAAAACTAAGGTGGACTCTCAAATTAAGGCCATTGTGAGGAACTGACATGAATTCAAGGCTGATGATGCAGAGGGACCGGGAAAAAAACCTCTCCAGGCTTAATGCAAGGTCTACACTCCTCTGGTCCAGGTAAAAGAGACCACCAGGCACGCTGTGCTGTAGAGATGAGCCTTTCGGATTTGAATGCACAGCCTCCAGCATTGTGAGAAGTGAGTTTCCGTGGGTTAAGCCACCCAGTCCATGGTATTCTGTTATAGTTGCTCAAACTAAGAAACTATTAGTGGGCATTCAAGGGAGGATGCAAGGCTGGAGGAGGGGAGAGGGGTCTTGCTCACTCCTGTTTGTCTGCTGATCCTGTCAGTGCTGCAATAGCAACAGCCCGTGTTCCTGAACTAAGAGCTGGTTCCAGTTTCCAGGTGTTCCAGCCCTCCCAGAACCAGCCTCATAACACCCCCCTCCCCTCCGTGAGGTGCCAGCAGCAACACCCACTCCCCACCCCACCTCCAAGCCACAGGCTGTACCATCCCCAATCCCTCCCCTTTGCTCCCCAAGACCCAGAGGTGGCCTTTGCTCCCTTGCAGTTACTCTCTGTATTATCCCTTTGACTTTCCATACCACTAGTACTCAATAAAACAATCCCTGTATTAAATTCTCTCTGTTAAAATGAGAGTGGTTTTTGTTTTCTGATCCTGATGTCCCAGATGGGAGCTCCTGCAGCAGCCTGGATCTTGGAGCAGTGCTGCGGGCAGAGCCAACCTGCAGTGGACACGTGGTCTGAGCAGGAAATACACACACACCTTTGTGCTGTGACCCGCCAAGATTCCTGAGGTCATTTTTTTTGATGGGGCACAATCTAACTTATCTTGACTAATACAGAAGCCCTGAAGTCACAATGCCCTCCAGTTGGAATTATGCCAAGAGCATTGTCTTGCCATGCTGGTGGGCAGGGAGCTGCACCCAGAGCAAGACACACACTCCGGCAACTTTACAAATACCCCAGAGTCTGGACAGATCTTGCTGTGTTTGAGGTAAAAAAGAAAAACCTGTGGTTTAGGTATGAATATTTTTATTATATAAACAGGTTTTTTTGTTTGTTTTGTTTTGTTTTTGCGGTATGCGGGCCTCTCACTGTTGCAGCTTCTCCCGTTGCGGAGCACAGGCTGTGGACGCGCAGGCTCAGTGGCCATGGCTTACGGGCCCAGCCGCTCCGCGGCATGAGGGATCTTCACGGACCGGGGCACGAATCCGTGTCCCCTTCATCGGCAGGCGGACTCTCAACCACTGTGCCACCAGGGAAGCCCTATAAACAGTTTTATAAATAAGGAAAAGACAAACACCCCTGTAGAAAAATGACCTAAGGTACATATGAAAAAAAATGCTCAATTTTACCAGTAATCAAAAAACAACAACAGAAAAGTATGTGAGGAGGGAGAGATAAATTAGGAGTTTGAGATTAACATATATACACAACTATATATAAAGTAGGTAAACAACAAGGGTCTACTGTATAGCACAGGGAACTATACTCAATGTCTTATAATAACCAAATAATGGAAAAGAATCTGAAAGAATATGTGTGTGTGTGGGGGGGGGTGTATAATTGAATCACTTTGCTGTACACTTGAAACTAATGCAACATTGTAAATTAACTATTCTTCAATAAAAAAAGAAATCATGTCAAATGAAAACCCCAAAACTCCTAATCCCCCGTACTTCAGAATGCGATCTTATTTGGAAATAAGGTCATTGCAGATGCAGTCAGTTAGGATGAGGTCACACTGGAGTAGGATGGGTCCCTAATCCAATATGACTAGTGTCCTTATAATAAGATGGCCTTGTGAAGACAGAGACACAGGGAGAAAGCCACACGATGATGAGGGCAGAGACTGGAGTTAGGCCGTGCAAGCCAAGGAACACCAAAGATTGCCAGCAAACCACCAGAAGCTAGGAAGAGGAGGAAGCATTCCCCGACAGTTTTCAGAGGGAGTAGGGTCCTGCCAACACCTTGATTTTAGACATTAGCTTCCAGAACCGTGAGACAATAAGTTTCTGTTATTTTCAGTCACATGGTTTGTAGTAAGAACAGCCCTAGGAAACTAATTAAACCATTTTTACTTTTCACACTGGAAAAGAATAAAGAGAATAAATTCCCCAGCATTTAGTAGGATGTTCCTGAGGGGTGGGTAATAGGCACCCATACACTGATGATGGGAGACTGTGTTTACAGTTTTTTTTTGTTTTTTGATGAATGAATTGGCAAAGTGTACCAATAGCAGCCTTAAAAAAAGAATATACCTTTTGACCCAGTAGTTATATTTCTACAAATTTATCTGGAGAACTAAGGAAATAAAAAGATGATTATAGCTACATTGATAATAGGGGAAGTTAAAAATAATCTACTTGTACAAAATAGGGGATTGCTTAAATAAATCATAGCATATTCTATGCGTTCATTAAGAATAATAATGTATTGCCACAGAAAAGGATTTATCACATATTGTAGGAATGATAGAGAAATTCAAATGATAAAGTACATATATAGGGTGATCCTGTTTTTTGTAGGGAAAGATGTATATATTTACACATATACATATGCAAAGAAAAATGTCTTCAGGGTTTAGTAAAGTACTTGGCAATTAGTAGATGCGCAATAAACATTTACTGAGTAAAGTAATGAATAATGAAATGAATAAAAGTTATAAACTAAAACGTTAACATTAGTTTTCTGTAGGTGGTAAAACTATGGGTGATCTTTTTAAAAAATGTTTTTTATTGTTTTTGAATTATATCTATTTTCTAATTTTTATACAATAAACATGCATTACGTCTATACTAAGAAAATATAAGAAAGACAAAAACCCTCGGGTTTCTGTTTCAATTCTGCTATCAACTTATGTTTTTATCACAACCTCCCTGTCCCCCCGCATCCTGCCTCAGTCCCCAACGAGAAATGGGAGTTGGTTGGATGACTTCCATGCCTTTCTCCGGTGGCCTGGCAGAGGAGTGGCGGTGTGGAAGGCTCTACAGAAGAGGCAACAGGAATGAAATAGAACTGGGAACAGAAAGATTCCCCAGGAGCCCTAGGAAAGCATGTAGGGGAGGGAGCCACTAGCTGTAGATCCTGTTGGGGCCTCAGAGGCCAGCAGGAGGCATAGTCAGAGCTGCCCAGACACTGTCAACTGAAGTGGACCTGAAGCCATATCACACCTGAATCCTTGTTTGTAAAAAGCCACCACAGAAACAAAACAAACAAGAATAGCAAAGAAGGAACTAAAAGTTACACGAACAGGTGTTAGCCTTGAAGAACCCAAAAGGCTGACTGGAGAGCTATAAAACTCTCTAAGGCTTCGTGCAGCCTCTCTGGAAAACAATCTAGTCGTTCTGTTAGACATGGAGTTTCCATATGACCCAGAAGTTCTACTCCTAAGAGAAATGAAAATATATATTTACACAAAAACCTGTACATGAATTTTCTAAGCAGCAGCATTCATAATAGCCAAAAGGTAGAAATAACCCAAATGTACCTCAACTGATGCATGGATAAACAAAATATAGTCTGTCCATACAGTGGAATATGACTCTGCTACAAAAGAATGCAGTACTAATATAGGCTATCACATGGAGGAACCTGGAAAACATTACGCTAAGTGAAGGAAGCCAGTCACAAAAGCCACATACTGTTTGATTCTATTTATATGAAATATCTAGAATAAGCGAATCTCTAGGGACAGAAAGTAGATTGGGGGTTGCCTAGGGCTCAGGGGGATAGTGGATTGGGGGTCCTGGTGGCCAAAGTGTATGGAGTTTCTTTTTGGGGTGATTGCATATGTTCTAAAATTGATTGTGGTGGTGCTGTCACAATTCTGTGAATACATTTCAAAATGACTGAATTGTTAACTTTAAGTGGGTGAATTGTATGGTACATGAATAATATTCCAATAAAGCTGTTATTAAAAAGAAAGAAAGAAAGAAAAAGAATAAAACCTCTAAGCCTACCTTTCCCTAAACCAGGTTATCAGTTCATTCAGCAGGCAAGTGTGATGACAGCTCCCATTTATTAAGGACACCCCTGTACCAGGCGAGGGTGTTAATCGTGCATGGAGCCAGAGGACAAGAGACATGTGGCCCAGCCACACCTTTCACCCCAGCCAACAGCCGGTGATCCCACAGGTATGTGAGTGAGCTGCCAGTCCTACATGATAGAGCCCAGCAGAGATCAGTCAAGGTGGGCCAGACCAGAGGAACTGCCCAGGTGACCCACAGAAGTATGAGCTGAATAAATGATTATTGTCTAAGGGTGGTTTGTTCTGCAGCAGAAACTAACTGACACACTTTTGGTACAAAAGTTCGAGAGTTCCTCTGGGGAACATGCTGTATCAAGCTGTGGAGCTGCTGGGTTATAGACTGGGCACGTCTTCAAGTCTACTAGAGATTGCCAAGTAGTCTTCCACAGTAGTCATGCCAATTTACACTCCCACCAGCCCTGTAGGCGGTACCTCTTGCACCATACTCTTGCCAATACTTGGTAATGTCAGATATTTTGATTTTTGCCAATCTGATGGTGTGAAATGATGTCTCGTTGTTTTAATCAGCAATTCCCTGCTCTCAAATGAGGTGGAACCTCTTTTCTGACTTTTGTTAGTTGAACGGGGTTTCTGCAAAAGAAATGACACCCTCGGTCAGGTTTGCATTTCTCCACCTTCACAATACGGCAGACCCCCACTCATTCCTTAAACTGCATGAAGAAGCTTGGCTTCGATTCCACAGCACCTTCTCCAACCAACTCTCTTCACCTGACTTCTCCTTTAAGATTCAGCTCAATAAAAAAAAAAAGAAGAAGAAGAAAAAAAAAAGATTCAGCTCAGCCACTGTCTCCTGTAGCAAGTCTTTCCTGACTTGCAGCCCCCGTGTCGGGCTAGGTGCCCGTTCTGTGCCACAGTCACCTTCTCCCTGAACACCCACCTCATTGTAGTGTAATTGTCTAAGTCCCTTCTTGAGCAGAGGTCAGCGGAACAGGAATCCACTGCTAAGCCTCCTTTTCTAGGACTTGCCCTCGCAGCTCAGTGCTGGGCCCTGGGTGGCCTCCATCCTAAACAGCTTTCTGAGGAGAGGGGTCAAAAGGGCAAATTTGAATTCACATGCCTTGAGACCATTTATCTTCACCTCTGTTTGCTGTCTTGAAGGTTTATAGAGGGCTTCCAAGTTCATCATCTCATTTTGATTTAACAATAATAACAATAACATATTAATTGAATTAATTATTATTATGTTTATGTGGCATTTACTGAGGACTAACCATGTGGAAGTCACTGTGCTTATCATGTTACATGCATTGACTGACTGAATCCTCAAGAAGACCACACAAGGAAGGCAGGTAAGATGTGTATGTCCATTTTATAGACACAGAAACTGAAGCTTTCAGAAGCAGGTGAGTCAGGGTTTAATCCAAGGTCAGTCTGACTCTATGGCCTGTGTTTTGCTCCTAATTGTGGAGCCATACTGCATCTATGAATCTGAAACCAAGACCCAGAGAAAGGGAAATTGTCCCTGAAAACCTTCCATGAACTTCCACTGCTCACCCCTCATCCTCCCCTCACCTCGTTTAATCTGAGGTGGGTGGGAATGATCATCCTCAGTTTACTCCCACTGTGAAAAGTGAAGCAATTCAGCCACTTACTCCTGGTCCACGGTGAGGCAATAGCGGAGCCAGGACTCAGGATGGAATCCTGAATCTGGATCTTCAGTGCCCAGTGCCTGTCCCCCACTACACTTTTGCTGCTCAGGTGAGGGTCCAGGCACCATGGCACTGGAATCACCCGGGAGCCCGTGAGAAGCACAGAACCCCGGGTCCCATCTCATCTCATCTCATCAACTGAGATCTGCACTGTAACAGGTGCCTGGGAGATTCCTGTGCGTGTCGAAGTGTGAGAAGTCCTGCCCATACCAGGCTGCTTGAATTTGAGTCCCTCCGCCACCTGTCTTAGGGAAGGACCCTGAGCAAGTCGTCATACCCTTTCAACTTCAGTTCCCCATCTCTAAAACGGGGAGAGTCAAACACTATAACACTTGAGGCACAGCAACTTTAAATAATTGTTATTAACCATGTGTATTAGTTTCCTATGCCTGCTGTGACACATGACCACAAAGTGAGTGGCTTAAAAGGACAGAAATTTCTTCTCTCCTGGTTTGGAGGCCAGAAGCCCCAAATCAAGGCATTGGCTGGGTGGGTTCCCTCTGGATGCTCTGAAGGAGGATCCATTCCATGCCTTTCTCCTAGATTCTGGTGGCTGCTGGCAACCCATGGTATTCTTGGCTGCTGTCAGCTTAACTCCAACCTCTGCTTTAGTCTTCTCCTGGCCTCCTTTCATGCCTCTGGGTGCCAAGTCTCCCTCTTTTCTCTCTTATAAGGACACTAGTTATTGGATTTAGAGCTCACCTTCAGGATGATCCCATCTCAGCATCTTTAACTTAATTACTTCTGCAAAGACCTTTGTTCCAAATAAGGTCACATTCTGAAGTTCCGGATGTGCATGCATTTGGTGGGGTGGGAGGGACACTATCCCCGCCACTACAGCCTGTTTTGTGTAGATTAATTGCAAGAATAGTCCCAGTTGTTCCCTTCCCTGTATCCATGCCCCTTGCAATGTGACTTTGCAGTTCTTCTCATTGGAAGGCAGAGTCTAAACCACTTCCCCCCCAACCACCCCCCCGCCCCGCCCCGCACCTTGAATCTGGACGGCCCTTGTGACTTGCTTTGCCAACAGAACGTGGTGGCAATGTGGTTCTGCACTCTCTCTCTCTCTTGCGTTGCTGAGAGACAGCCAGGTCAGGTCAGCCAACTGGAGGATGAGCCACCACATGGAGCCGAGAAGAGGCATCCCAGCTGAGGTCAGCGCAGACAGCCAGACTCCAGGTGATCTGCCAGCTGACTGACAGATGCACATGTGACCCTAGCCCAAAGCAGCCACGCAGACTCAGATCAGCAGAACCCCTCCGCCTGACCCCAAGGAAGTATTTATTATCGGATGCCGCTGAAATTTGGTGGTTGGTTGTTATGCAGCATTGTTGCGGCAGTTGATAACTGTTCCATGCTATCGTATAGATAGAAATAAGATAGTATAACAGCATGTTTCAATCTAGTAGCAGTAATCTCAGTAGATTGTTCAGGTCTCCCTACCATGTAAATTTCATGAGAACAAAGACTTTTTCTGTTTTATTTTCCACTGCATCCCTGCTTCTTAGAATAATGCATGGCGCTTAGTGTGTATTCAATAAGTGTTTGTTGCGTGGATGGACAAAATCCAGGCTCTGCCTCTTGAAGGCTTAGACTCCCAGCCTCAGTTTTCTTGTCTATGAAACAGGGATGAGACAGAAAGATGGGAGAGTTGACATGAGTGTTAAATGAAGAAAGCAACAAAATGTACCTGATGCGGAGTCAGCGCTCAGTAAATAGAAGTAAATATTATTTGGAATAGGGAGGTCTTAATCTTTGGGGCTCGTAGACCAGAGAATTTAGAGGAATGAAACATCAATACACACACACAGAAGAAATATGTGCACAATTCCAGGGACTTCACAGACGCACGGAAGCACAAGCCCCAAGTTAAGAACCCATGATTTAGAGGTATTTATAAATGATCAGTTATTTTGATCATTATGTCCACCATCAGCAGCACCTCATAAATCTTCAATAAGAAGGTGCTGCTGAATGAGTTAATATTAAAAACGGATCAGGCTTCCCCGAAATTCCTCAGCCAATGACCATCTCAGCCCGTGGGCAGGCTTTCAGGCCCATCACCTGTAAGGAAAGAGCAATGACCTTGGCTTATTCTGACAAGCAAAAACATAGGCACAGAGCCTTCTCCACGTGACCAGCAGAGGCTCCCACAGTCTCCCTGGGCCACATTCTGGGGCTTCAGTTTCCCATCCTCCTCAGAGTTCAGTAAAAAACTCCTTTCCTCCAACTCCCAAATCAGGACAACGTGATTCTGAGATGTAACTGCAGCCTCCTTTTCGCTGCGCTGCCTTTTAATTAGGCATCAAGAAGCCCTGGAGATCACACTGCTCCCTCGTAATGGCATGTTCCCGAAAATTACTGCCATCGGATTAAATTAAGGAAAGGTTATTCAATTGATTCGGCAGGCATATCTCAGTGGTGTTGGGTTAGCATCACGGACTATCTAGCTGTTATTGTTATTTACAGAGCGAGGTGTCAACACACGTCCTTCTGGAAGGTTATTGATGAGACAAACTAGTTCTCATGGAATAGTTAAGAGAGGCTGAGAAAACATAGCTGAAATTGGAACGTAAGGATTTTCACCAATCAGACGCAGAGGAAGAAGCATCTAACCTTAGTTGAGAGTATACTATCGTGAACTGAATTGTGTTGCCCCACCCAAATTCATATGTTGAAATCTTAAGCCCAGCACCTCAGAACATAACTATATTTGGAGACAAGGTTGTTGAAGAAGTAAATGCGTTAAAATGAGATCTTTAGGGTAAGCCCTAATCCAGTACGATTTGTGTCCTCATAAGAAGAGGAAATTTGGACACAGACGTGCCCACACAGAGGGAAGGCCATGTGAAGACACACAGAGCAGACAACCATCTACAAGCCAAGTAGAGAGGCCACAAAAGAAACAACTCTGCCGACACCTTGATCTCAGACTTTCAACCTCTAGAACTGTGAGAAAATAAAGTTCTGTTGTTTAAGCCGCTCAGTCTATGGCACTCTGTTACGGTAGCCCTAACAAACTAACACACACACTGTATGCTAGATGAGTGCCTGGCATCTACAATTACATTGGATCCTCATTGCATTCTTTACTATCTGCATTTCATGGATGAGGTGACTCACTTGCTCAAGGTCTTACCAGCAGGTGAGTGGCAGAACCAGAATTTGAACCTCGCTCAGTCTGGCTCTGCTGCCTGCCACACATTTCTGCATCAGATTGACATGAGGAGAAAGGGCAGTCACTGGCCTGCATGAAGTTTGAAAGTCCCTTCCGATATAAACAGTCTATGGTTTGGTACGCCGTGGAGGTGCAGACATATTTTTAGCAAGCTCTAGTGTCTATCATACCCTTGAAAGAGTGCCACCCTCACTGAGGATTCTTTATGAAAAAGTGTGTAAATCTTCGAGAAATGTTAGAGAAGGTGCCAGATGCTCCTCTAGGAAGAATCGGAATCCACACTGGCAAATTGATGTCTCTCTGTTGCTTTGAGGATACTGTCAAAATCGTCGAGCTCACCATTCCATGTCCATCATGATTTGCCTCTGCCCACCCCCTTCTCCAGCCGAATCTCTGGCCACAAGCTTGCTGAATCCAACTATGCAGAACTTCCTTGCAGTTCCCTGAACAATTTGCACTCTTTCCTGCCTCGGTGTCTTTGTTCATGCTGTTGCTTCTTCCTAGAGTGTCCTTCCCAGCATGTCTACCCGGTGACCCCTTACTCACCCTCCCAGCGTTACCCTTCAAATGTCCCCTCTTTCAGGAGGCCTTCTTGACTTCATCTGGAAGAATCAGGGCTTCCTCCTCTGGGCAGTTGTTACACTTTGTCCATTTTCTATGTGACGGCCGCACCCTAAGGTGACCCCCACAATGAGTTACACCCTTTTATAATCCCCTCCCCATCAGTATGGGCAGAACCAGTGACTTGCTTCTAACCAATAGTATATGAAAAGCGATACGGTGTCACTCCCTTGATTGGGTTACCTTTTATGACAAAGATGATGGGATGGCACTCCTAAGATTACCTTACATTATAGAAGACTCCATCTTAGTAGGCTGGAGAGAGAGAGACTCCCTTGCTAGCTTGGAAGATGTCAGCTGCCATGTGTGGGCCATATGGCGAAAAACTGTGAATGGCAGCTAGAGTCAGAGAGCAGCCCCTAGCCAACAGTCAGCAAAATGGTGGGGTCTTCCATGACACTGTCATAAAAGATAAACTCTGCCATCAACTGAATGAGTTTGAAAGTGGATCCTTCCCTAATCAAGCCTTCGAATGAGAACACAGCCCTGCCAACACCTTGATTGCAGTCTTTTGGGATACTGAGCTGAGGAACCAGATAGACGATCCCCAGACTCCTGACCCATGGAAACTATGAGATAATAAATGTGCATTGTTTAAGCTCCCAAATTTGTTATAATTTGTTACACAGCAATAGATAACTAATACATTCTATTACAACACATAGCCAGTATTATTCTTTATATATTATTCCCAAGTAGATGGGAGCCATGAAAACAAGGACTAGAGTTCAGCTCTTTCAGCCCCACATGGTGCCTGGCACATAGTAGGCACCTGATACATGTTTGTTGAATGAATGAATGAGTATGATTTAAGGCTCCACTTGATTTAAAAAAAAATCTATAATTCTAGGATATTAGAACTCCATGTACTGTTACCTTCATAGATGGTCAATAAGCATATCAAATTTCCAAGGAATAAAGAAGAATGCAGACAGCCGGCATTCTTCTGTAACAGTTATAGATTCTTTGATACAATTTGCCAAGTAAATGTAATAACAATGTCTGCCGAGTGTCTTTGAGGATGGTCAAAGTCAAAGGCAAAAATCACAAAACCTGCCGAAAGGCAGCTAGGACCATTAGCTGCTATGTGAAACCCGGAGGCAAAGAGACGTTAGGAGCCTCAAACCAGTCAGAGGAAGAGTCATCATTCAGCCGTGGAGCCAGAGACAGAATTCTACACCTAAATCTGCTCAGAACCCCCAGAAAACTCTTCATGCCTCCCCCTCGTCCTTGTCTTCCCCTCCCCTTCTCCTCTTCTGCCCTAGGAACAAACACTTAATTCTTAGAGCTAGAAAAGTCTGCTGATCCCTGCCTCCCAAGCCCCTCGTTGTACACATGGCAAGACTGGGGCACGGAGAGAAAGGACTTGGCCAATAATATACAGAGGATCCCAAGGACAGCGTTCTTTTTCAGAATCCCGGAAGACTGAAGTTAAAAATAAAAACACAAAAAACAAAAAGTCTGCTTGAGGAGCAGTGAGGAAATGAGGCAATTAACCAGAAATTTAAAGCACCTGGCTATTAAAAACCAAAACGTTTTACAGGATCAATACAGGCAAGGCAAGCTAAGGAGTTATTTTCTGAAAGCAATTCTTAGAGCAGACCGGACCTCCCCTGGTCCCAGGCACTGCACTACCTGCTTTACAAGCATTATCTTCACTAGCCTTCCAACTATTCCTTTTTTTTATAGCCCTTTCTATAGCTCTCTTTTTTTTTTTTTAATAAATGAAGAAACTGAGGCTCGGAGAGGTGACGCGATTCCTCTAGGGTTATATAAGCTGGAATTATTTAACCAAGTCTGTCTGCAGTACTGATCCTTTGCTGTGATGCTGAAAGAAGGCTCAGAGAAGGGGATGCCAGCTGGGGAGCCTTGTCTGGGACCCTCACACCAGGGCTCATCACGCTCCCCTCCAGCCACCCATTAGTAAGTTTGATGCACACAACACGACATCTCCCGAATGTCTGCTCCAGGAGGGCGGGAACCATGGTGGTCTTGTCCTACTGGATCCCCAGAACAGTTGCCTGGCAGAACAGAGGAGGAGCTAAGGAAAATTTGAATGATGAGTGAATGGACAGAGTGAAGGCATGAATTGATGCCCCAGTTAACCACGTGGCTGTGTGCATGGTAAGGACGTTTTTGCTGGGGGCTTCTCTAATCTGAACCAAGCTGATGTGTGGAGTGAGTGTCCCTGTGTAACTAATATATAATCCTCTGATTAAAGAAGCCCTTCCAGACCTCATAGCAATCGGATTACACAAGCACTCCTGATAAAGTCAATTCCACCGCTCTGCCTCTTTCCAGCCCACAGATCAGCTCCCTGCCATTTATTATTGCCATCAGAGTTTGCTGTTTCCCCAAAGCTGTGTGAGAGAAGTCAGCCGCAATCTCATCTGTCTTAAGACAAGGTACAGTGAGAACATGTAGTGGGCAAGCGTGGTGGGTGGTTAACGACACAGACTTTGGGGAAACCACTTCATAGCCTAGACACTCAGTTTCCTCATCTGTTAAGTGGGGATCATAATAATATCCGTTTCACAGGATCCGTTGTGAGGATTAAAAAGAAATAACAACAACAAAAAAAAAAAGTAAAAAAAGTAAAAAGAAATAACACCTGTAAAGGGCTTAGCTCTTTGGAAGCATTCAGTAAATTTTCCTTTTAGCTACAAATCAGAAAGCCTGGGACAGACACCTCTAGCTGCCACTGGGACTGTGGACCAGACAATGACCTTCTCCAGCCTTGACGGTCCTATCCGTAACCAAGGGTGGGAGAGGAAGAGAACTAAGGATGCGTTCAACAGTAATTACTGAGCACTTACTATGTGCTTGTCCTGGAGCTGAGCACCCGACACAGAGGTGAAGGAGCTATGGTCCCGTTCTTGAGAGCCTCCCGTGCAGTAAGAGCTTTGACCGAGACAGATGCCAAGCCTTGTGGAAGTGCTTGGTACATGCCAGGCAGGGCGATAAGCACTTTGCATACCTGAGTTCAATTGATATTCATTATAACACTAATGGCAGTGCCACTGGCCCCATTTTACAGGTAAGGGCACTCAGGTGCAAAAGCCCTCCATGACTTGCCCAAGGTCACACAGGCAACAAATTTCAGAGATGGGCTCTGAACCTGGAGATCAACTCTGTGCTCTAACGTCTTTCTAGCACAAACACCCCATGATTCTCCATTACCATGAGACAGACTCTTTGGAGGTTATAGCCAGGCTAAGATAAATACCTGTATCTCTCTTCTTCTCCTGAGGTTTTTGTGCTTTCTCTTTTTCTCGCCTCTCTCTTATCTCCCTGCACTTCCACCAATACTGTCTGCATTATCTACTAGTCATAGAGGCGAATGCGCTCCTTTTCTCTGCTGATACCATCCCCACTGATATTTCAGGGAAGAGGTAGGCTGTGGTACTGGAGCAGAAGTGATAACTCCAGTGGCTAACCTTCTTTCTTTAGGGATCCCAGAGCTGGGAGAGGCTCCCTAGGACACCCTACCCCAGATGGCTTTGAGTGTCCTCCTCCTTTGTCCAGACTGAGAGCCCTGGAGGTCCCCCACTCCTCTTCATCTCCATCTCTCTCAATGATATCTTTTTATTAACCCCCTGCTCATTCTCTCCACCATAGAATGTCAGCTTACCAACCAGGAGCCATTAGTGTGTGACTTGTTTTTAAACTCTGACATGCCCAGCCCACCTTGCAAGAAATGTGGTCTTTATGCCGCTCGCATAGGGTACCTTTTAGCGTCTTCAAACCAAACACCTGAGAGGCTGCACAGCACAGTGACTGAGTAAGAACTCTGGAGCCAGATGGCCTGGGTTCAAATCCCAACTCTTTCATCAGCTACCGCTGTAACCTTGGGGATAGTCATGTCCCTACATCTCGGTTTTCTGTCTGTTTTACCAGAATGATGATGATGGTTGTGGTAGTGGTGGTGGTAGTATCTCTCTTTACAGAATAATTGGGAGGCTGAGTGAGTTAAAATTTTTACAAATGTTTAAAACAGGGTCTGGCACTCAATAAACATTAGCTATATTTTTCTATATGTCCCATGGGAAATGCATCTCCAATGAAATTAACCTCTATTGTCTTCTCAGGATACATTCCAGTAGATAAGAGGGAAGGGGAGAAGCTCCAAATGACTATGAAATAGAAAAAGGATTTCAAAAAGTTCCATAGAAAAGAGGAGAAACTAACAACGTTAGGTGAACCTATGCGCTGCGTCGTGCTTTGACTTACTGCACAGGACGTGGTATTTACAGCTGTGCTCTGGAGACGCAGGGAAGGTTTAGAAGCTTCATTTTACAGATGAGCAGGGAAGCCATTTGCCATGGGTCTCTCAACTAGTAAAGGGACGTTCTGAGGTTGGAATAATGGTTTTCTGCCCAATATCCAGTGTGCAATTCGATATGTTGTCCCTTGGTTAAAGCAAAAGCACATGAGAAATAAACCACCAAAAATCCCGTTCAACACAAAGCACTTCTGAGTTGAATACAATTCACTCTTCTTCCCTCTGTCTTTTCAACTGCTCCAGTCCAAGTTTCCAGGAGTATCCACAGGAGAAGGACATTGATTTGCCAGAGTTGGGTAACAATAATGGACTATATTAAAAGTGGCTTTGGTGAAGACAGCCATGGGAAGCCTGCAGCGGACACAGGAGAATTCTGTTTTCCTTCTGAAGAGGGCAGTATGCAACCAAAGCCAGGTCTGCTCACGTACTCAGGGTTTCCTTCCAGGTCTTGAAGGCTGGAGGCAGTGCAGCCCTCAGAAGCGCAGGCATCTTGGGTTTCCAAGAGCTTATTTCTGAACGACAAACACATCTTCAGACATGGAATAGGATTCTTGAGGTTTGAGCACAGTTACACACTGCCTCGCATCCAAGGGTACCCAGTGCAAACTGATAACGAAGGAGGTCACGCAAGATGGCTGGAAGAAACCCCAATGAGTTCTTTTTCCATGTTCTTGCACTTGTCTGCCCCCCAAATTGGCCTCTATGACATTAAACAATAGCACAGCATCCCAGATGGTCTCTGATGTTTGCAGAAGGAAACGTTTCTTTTTCAACTAAGACCTGTGTTCAGCAGTAGCTTCTGCTGCCTAAAGCAAAACACCTTCTTGCAAATATCCTCTGCACAGAAATAAAACGTTGGGAATGGGGATCTTAGCTCCTGGGATGCATTTATCAACCCAACCACAATAATTATAATTAGAACACAAAGTAAGTGAAAGCTTAGCATGAAATACATTTGCAGAAAACCTGAACTGCATACAATGAAGCCCTGCCTGATGGCATTTTGAGGTTTGCCATTAATATATTTTGGGGTTGAGGGAGATTGCTTTTTTTCTTAAATACCTTTGGCTAGTTACGTCAAGGCTTCAATGGCAGTTAAGAGGGAGAAAGAAAGATAAACATCATTAACTGCTGTAACAGAGCTGTCAGATGCATGTCCAAGACACTGGCTGTTTAAGACACCCTCTCAAACATGTTCACTGGGCATTAATTTAATCAAGCTCTGTTTTAGGGAAATGAAGAAGAGAATTGACAATCTGGGGAGAATAATATAACTTCAATTCCTAGCCTCAGTTCTGGGAATGCACTAAGCTAACAGGGTACAAAATCCCTCCATGTTTCCCCATTGTCCAAAAAAGAAAATCCATTCCCTTCATTCAGGTGTCACCTCTTTGATTGATAAAGTCCTTACCATTTTCTCCTCCCATAAAGCTGGGCTGTCTCAGCCGTTACAACACTTATCATACTCGTTTTTACCTTAATTTATGTGGTCTTTCTTCCCTGCTAGACTAACTTCCTTGAGCTAAGAGATTTCATTTTTTTAATTGGGGTCTCCAACACTCAGCACAAGATCCAGGACAGAATAGGTGATTGGAAAATGGTGAATGCAGAGTGATCAAATAAGTAAATGAATGAAGCAATGCTCCATCCTTCTGGGTCCAGCTCAGACCTACTCCTTCAGGTGACACCCCATCTCTCCCTCTCCCAGATAGAAGTCAGGTGGTTCTAGAATGGCAATTCCAGAATATTTGTAGGGAAAATATGTCTTTCTATAGAAGATAGATTAGGAGAGACAATTCAGGTTGGAGGGGATGTGTGCGAGGTAGGGGTGTGTGTGTGTGTGTGTGTGTGTGTGTGGAGGTCACTACTGGGCTCCTTAGAAAGCCACCTCTGAATAAAAGCACAGGCTTCCCTTAGATTGTATTGGGGGGCGACGGGGATGAGAGTCTCTAAACCAGCCTTGGAGTATCTTCCCATTTGTCTTGGTATGGGAAGGCATAGAATACTTTTTTCCCAACCCACTTCATACACATTTTAAAAAAACGTTTATTTTGAAATAATTGCAGATTCACATGCAGTTGTGAGGAATAATACAGACATCCCATATACCCTTCACTCGGTTTCCGCCAGTGTTGACAAGATCACAACCCTGATCCTGACATTGATACAATCCACCCACCTTATTCCAATATCTCCAGTTTTCTATTTTATCTGCATGTGTGTGTGTTGTGTCCACTTTATATTTGTGAAAACGTTTTTCCCACCTACTGGAGATCGGGCAGGGGTCCAGTCTGATCTATCCCTGCACTGGAGTTGGCTCCTGCAGACACCAGTATATGCTTGAAGAGATCGGTTTCTTGCACACAGTAGGTGCCCAACAACCGTCCGCATAAACACAGGAACTTGAATGTTAGTGTGTGCAAAAAGGGACCGCGAGCTTTCAAGGTGAAAATTGAGCCTGAAGCATTTAGTATTTTAGGGTCAAAAAGTTGGTTAATCCCCGCCCCCCCCAGTTGTGAATTAGCTAGTTTGCTAGGTGCACCAAAGCGATCCTGACGAACAGGCTTCGATCGCGGAAAAGCAGTTTTTGAGGTCCAGCCCCCCCGGCCCGCGGCTGGAGAAGTGGGGGGACTCGCATTATCCTCCCACCCCTACCCGCACTTTCACCCCTTTCTTCCCTGGGGTTGGACTGTTTCACCCCGTCTCCAGGCAACCGCCAGGCGCGAAGCCGGACGTCATTTCCTGAAGAGCCCGCGGGGGGGAGGGGGCGGGAGAGGGGGAGGGGCAAGGGGGCGGGGCCAAGACTGGGCTGGCGAGAGCGACGGCGTCGGAACTCGCTGGAAGATCGGCCCCGGGGCTGCTCAACAGTTCTCAAAGTCCCGGCTCGCGGCCGCGCGGCTCCGTCTGCGCGCGGGGGTTCGGGGGGCGCAGGGGTCCCCGGGCTGCTGCCTCCCAGGGCTGCCCCGGACATGCCCCGCACCCCCTGCCGGACGCCCGTGCGGCTCCATCAGCTGCGATTCGGGGGGCTCTGGGACTAGAGCGCCCCCCACCCCAACTTATGACTTTGGGGTCCCCCAGCCCGAGAGGAACGGGCGGCCCGGCTGGGGGAGCCCCGGGCATGGTGTGACGGGGCGGTCAGCTTTGCTGGGCGCCCCCCCACCCCACTGCAGCCACCCGTCGTCTCTGTGCCCTCCAGAATGTAGCTGCTCTCTCCGTGTCCCCCCGGACTCCAGCCGCAGTAGCCGCGACCTCAGGGCTCCAGCCGCCAACTCCTTGTCCCTTGGAACCCCGCCGCCGTCTCCGCCTTGCCCGGACTTCAGCCGCTGTCTCCGCGTCCTCTGGACTCCAGCCTCCGTCTCTGCGCCCCGAGGACTCCAGTTTCGCGACCCCCTCCGTCTTCGCGCGCCCGGGACTCTAGCACTGGTCTCCGCTATACCCCCAGGATTCAGGCACTGTTTCCGTGCCCACCCCCCGCCCCGCCCAAGCCCAGACTCCGGCAGCCGTCTCTGCGTCTCCCAGGATCCAGCCCCTGTCTCGGCGTCCCCCCAGCTCCCAAACCCAGACTCCGGCTGCGATCTCCGCGCTCCCGGGGATCCAGCTGTCGCGCCAGTGCCAGCGAGTGCAGCGGCTGCCCCACCGCGCGCCCCGAGTCCGCCCGGCCCTCGGCGGGGAGATGAACGCGCAGCTGGACGGCCTGTCGGTGAGCTCGTCCTCCACCGGCTCGCTGGGCTCCGCGGCCGGGGCGGGCGGCGGCGGCGGGGGCGCGGGGCTGCGACTGCTGTCTGCCAACGTGCGCCAGCTGCACCAGGCGCTGACGGCGCTGCTGAGCGAGGCGGAGCGGGAGCAGTTCACGCACTGTCTGAACGCCTACCACGCGCGCCGCAACGTCTTCGACCTGGTGCGCACCCTGCGCGTGCTGCTGGACAGCCCGGTCAAGCGGCGTCTGCTGCCCATGCTGCGGCTGGTCATCCCGCGCTCTGACCAGCTGCTCTTCGACCAATACACTGCCGAGGGTCTCTACCTGCCCGCCACCTCCTCCTACAGGCAACCCACCTGGGGCGGCCCCGACGGCGCGGGGCCCGGGGAGGTGCGCCTAGTGAGCCTGCGGCGCGCCAAGGCCCACGAGGGCTTGGGCTTCAGCATCCGCGGGGGCTCGGAGCATGGCGTGGGCATCTATGTGTCGCTGGTGGAGCCAGGCTCTCTGGCCGAGAAGGAAGGGTTGCAAGTCGGGGACCAGATTCTGCGTGTCAACGACAAATCCCTGGCCCGGGTGACCCACGCTGAGGCCGTCAAGGTAGGGCTCTGGTTTGGGGGTGAGTACGGGACAGAGTGGCGAAGCTCCTCATATTGGCATTAAGTCCATGCTGTGTGTCCTTAGGCAAATCGCTTGACCTTTCTGGGTCCCGTTTTTCTTAAAAGTATTTCTTTAAAACAGGAACATCTAGTTTTTTGAGCAAATAGATGCCAGGCGCTTGGGATATAGTGGTGGGCAAAACGGACATGGACCCTGCCTTCATGGGGCATAAAGGCTAGTGCGTGGGAGACAGGCATTATCAAACATTTAGGCAAATGTGTGATTACAAAGTGCGAAAGAGGCTGTGGGTTCTTATGAGCATTGAAAGAGAGGTCTCTGCTTGGCATATAGTCAGTTATCAGTGGGTGACCTCCCCTTCTGCTGTTGTTATTCTCATTATTCTCTAGGCTTTTGCCCCTGAAAGAAAGTTCTGTTAGCTTCAGAGTGGTCCAGGGAGGCTGGTCTGGTGACCCACAGAGTTCTGGCCTGACCCTGCTGTTTATTGAACCAGGCCATGTATCTTGGGACACGTCACTTGCCCCCTCATAACCTCTGGTTCTCACTTGGACTGTAAGTGTCTCTAACCTTGTTGGGAAGGAGGCCTCTGCCTGAATGTCAAAAATCAATCCCCCACCCCCTTGAGAGTAGTTGTACTTTTTGTGTCTTGTTAATTGAGAAAAATAACCTCCTGACAACTAGCTCTTAGGGATTTAATCATGCTGTTTAAAGGAATGTACATGTTTGTTGGTCTCGTGCCCAGGGCTATTGCAGATCAACTGGAGTATGAGGTGGAGAGCGTTTGGTTTATGTGTGGATTCAGGGATCCCTTGCAGGGGTACACACACCACCACCACCACCACCACCACCACCACCACCACCACCACCACCTTTGTGTGCAAGAAGTGAAGGGTTCTGGGGAAAAGGAACAGTGACACAATCTGCTTCTGCAGGGAAATTGCTTCCCAGGGGATTGGGGCTGCCTGTGACCCAGCTTCTCACCACCCCAGCACCCGCCCCTGCCTCGGGTCCCCTCTATGCAGGTGTTTTGGACTCCAGCGGAGGGCCTGCAGGCTGCTGGGGAGCGTGTAGGCAGCAGAGGTCCCCAGGCTACTTCCTGTGTCTGTTAATGACCTGTGGCCAGGTGCATCTTGAACCCACTTCCTGACTCTTCACCTGGGGCACGACCATCCTCTGACCTTGGCTTCCCTCATTTGCTTCCTGATCTGTCTGCCCCTCAGGGAGGCCCCTGGGGATTTTAGAAACTTCTTCACTGCTTCTGAAAAAAGACGGATGAGTTTATATTGTTCAGGGGTGCAGCGGACGAAGCTCCTTGTGGGTTTCCTGGCATCCTTCTCTCTGTCTCCTCCCCCCAGCCAATCTCTTCCTGTTATCTGACATTCCACCTATTTATAAAGAAATAGTCCATTAGCCTTTGACCCGAAAAGGTCTGGAGTTCCCAGATGATCCATTTATACTTGAAAGATACTTGATCCAAATGGTCATTTATAAACGTGGATTCAATTTTCGTGGCAGTTTAAAAGGACTCAGGTAGCTTAATCATCACAAGGTGATAGACTTGGGAAAGGCCTCAGGTAACCTGGACTTTCAAAACACTGAGTCTCCCTTCAGTTCCCACCCCAGACTCTGCGGCACCTCTAAGGCTGGAGCTGCTCAGTTGTGAATTTCTGTTTGGCCCTCCCCCATCTCGTTGATGGCGCTCTGCATCTTCTCCCTGAACGTCCCTCGACTACCCCAAGGTGCTGCTACCCGGTGACTCAGAACAGCACCAGGCCTTCGCTCCTGTGTTTACTCCTGTTGCTTCCAGAGTCAGACCTGAACTCTCTTGGAACAGCTTTTGAAGCTGCCGAACTGCCCTTGCTTGGAGGGGGGGGGCGGGGGGGTGGGGTGGTGTTGATAGGAGAGAACTGCCCTTGGATGGGTGAGAGCCAGTGCGATCCCGGCAGCTCCTTACCCCTGTCACTTTTCCTGAGCAGGCTGAGGGAACACTTGCCTCTCGGGTGACCCTCTTCCTTCTGGCCAATGCCAGACACATAACTAGCCTGGAACACACCCCTTTGGACCCTCCAGAAGCAACAGGCACACGAGTGCCGCTTTGTGTCACCTTAACTCCGGGGAGAAAGGGGGACGGACTTTCCATGGATGGAATTTAAAACGCAGGAGGCGGAACCTCATCTCTGAGGCCTCAGGAGGGCCTGGGCTTGCAGGATGGGCGGGAGTTTCAGGGACAGTTTAGAACACTTGTAGCTGTTGACACATTTCCACAAAATTAAAGGTGTTAAGTCCCTTAACTGAAAGCCCAAAGAGGCCCCGGCTTCTCTACGAGATACAAACTGCCCTTAACCGGGATTTCTGCACTTCCAGCCCCTCTTTATAAGCTACGGTGCAGGGATTTTAACTTCAGATTTTATTCAAATGGCACCAGTGTTTCTGCTTCTGTCCTTCTTCTGTTCCAGGATATCACGTTGCATTTAGTAGGAGACGTGTTTTCTTTTTTCTTCTTCTTCAATTTTATTTGTTTATTTCATTTGTTTATTTTTTGCTTCCTCCCACAGTTTTATTGAAGTATAGCTGGCAAGTAAAAATTGTATGTATTTAAGGTATACAATGGGATATTTGATACACCTTTATATCGCAAAATGATTACCACAACTAAGCTAATTCACATACCATCACTTCACAGTTACTTTATTTTCATGATAAGAACACTTAACATGTACTCGCTTAGCAAATTTTAAGAATACAGTTCAGAATCATTAACTGTAGTCACCGTGCTGTGCATTAGATCCTTAGAACCTACTCATCTTATAACTGGAATTTTTACCAGTATCTCCCCTTTCCCCCACCCCCAAACCCTGGCAACCACTATGCTACTCTCTACTTTCATGAGGTCAACGTTTTTAGATTCCACTTATAAGTGAGATCATGCAGTATTTGTCCTTCTGCGTCTGGCTTCTTTTGCTTGGTATAATGTCCTCCAGGTTCATCTGTGTTGTCACAGATGGCAAGATTTGCTTTTTTAAATGGCTGAATAATATTCCATTGTATATAGATACGCGCCACCTTTACTTTCTCCCTTCATCTGTCAGTAGACACTTAGGTTGTTCCCATGTTTTGGGTATTGAGGAGATATGTTTTCAATCTTGAAATCTTTATTTTTCCTCTGCAGGTAGAAAGTGGGGAAAGATCCTCTGAGCTTCTCAAAGGAGAGATTAATTGTGTGTGCGTGTGTGTGTGTATAAAGAAAATTAAATTTTAGGAATCAAATTCCTTAAGAGTTGATGAATCAGAGAGGGTCACCTTCTCTCAGTGAACAGAGGAGATTGAGTATACAAGGGTTCTTCCACTTCTCTTCTGACAAATCAAGTATTCATTGTTAGGGCAAGTTCAGTGAGGATTTTATCCTCTGTCTGATGGGGCTCCCATCCCTCTCTTGAAGACTATTTGCTAAATCAGCAGGGACAGGTGCGGATAAGGCAAGCCATTTACTATTTGCATTATGTTGAAACGTTTGATTTTTGAAAAGTCTATCTTGAACGAACAGGAGCCAAGCTAATAATAATAACAAAGTAGATATTTCAAAGATTTTCAGCCAAAAATGCTTGATAAATTGGCCAGGAAGTCCACAGGCCAGGGATGTTGGACTGTGCTGCACATTTGTCGTGTGACCTTGGGCCAGTCACTGACTCTCCACGGGTCCTAGGGTGGATGAGCCAGGGCTGCCCAAGGTCCCTTCCAGTTCAGACAGTCTGTGATTTGCTCAGTATGTACTACACAGAGGCGTTTAGAATGTCTAATCCGGTGTTTTCTTGTTCTTTTGGAATTGATTTCGTTTATCGCAGAGTAAAGAAAGTTGGCTAACGATTGGGAGACAAGAATCTTGGCACTCTTGGGTAGCCTCCTACCAAATCAAGAAATTGATGGCTTATACACTGTGCTGACAAGAACTTGACTGCTGTCCCTCACCCCAAGAACACTAACCCTTGTGCCATTCCAGAGTACATGAGAACACGACAACAGGACTGTGGCATGCCCAGCACCACCCTGGGAGCATTCAAAATCAAATTCACTTTCTGAGTGAATTTGCTTTCTGAGTCCCTGATTCTTCCGGTAGCAGAATGCGGGGTATCCACGTGCCGCCGGGATGTGTGTGTATGGATGCGTGTGTTTCATCTCGATAAAAATTAAACGGCTTCATTACAGTCTCTGAATCCTCCCAGGTACATCCAAGGAGCATATTAGAATTTGAAACGTTCCAGAAGTTTAAAACAGTGGCTGGCCCTTTCATTTAATTAGAGTTATCACACCCTCCTTTCCTTTGCATAATAACCCGGGAAGAATCTTTCTGTATTAATATAAGTTATTGTATTTGGTCTGGCACATTCTAAATGACACATTTGTCATCTTCCCATTGTACATGGTTGGCTGAAGCCATTACAAATTATTACCACTTCCAACTTTGTGTCTGAAACACAGCTCCTCCTCCCCTGTCTCATTCCTGTCTTCCAATTTGGAAACCATGGGTAATGTGTTCGTGGGGACACACAGGCTTTCCTCTGGCTCCGCACTCATTCTTGGGTCCTCTGAGTCCTGCCAGCAATGACATGTTGAAAGCTCACTATTAATAAAACCTTTATTGAATAGATGTTTGGTTGCTGGGCCCAGAGCGTGATGCAGTACCTTGAGAGGGTGCATTTCTTTAATTTAGTCTTGTGTGTTTATCTGACTCAAGCAGATCCTCAAGGTTTTAGAAAATGATGGTGCCTTTCACCTGGTTATTTACGGTTCAAATCAAAGAAGCATTTTCTAGGGTGGAAGAGAATGCCTTTGTTTTTTTCAGGGTTGATATTTTTATCGTAGAAGATTCCTGCCTCCTGACTTTAAGCTGGACGGGAAGGAGGTGTAGAATCACTCCAGCGCTAGCTTCTTGTTTCTCCCCCTCCCCCTCCCGACAAACCCAGTTGTTTATTACCTGCCATAGATTCATCATTTAGATGGAGCTACAGAGATAAGTAGGATCCTTTAACCCCCGACCAATTGGATTTTGTGCGCGGTGCTGCTTCCCACCTCCGCCTTTCTTCAGCCAGTCTGTACGCACCTGTCAAGTGCACGCAGCCCCTTGCCTGCCTGTCGGCTCTGGTGCTTGCCGCACATGTGCATTTCCTCCTGAGTCATAATCCCGCCCCCCCCCCGCCCCCCTTCAAAGGGCTTTGCACTAAAGCAGGCGTTCCTGGGGATTAGGCTCCAACTGGCTTTCCAGCAAGGTTCTTTGATGACCTGGAAGGGCAGTGTTTGGTCTCCACGGCCTAGGGACCCCGGACTAGTGCCCAGCAAGAGAATCTGATTAGAAGGAATGACATTTCATGGCTAGAGGTAGCTGCAGGCTGCAATACAAATCTTTCAAAGCCGATTCTATTCCTTCCTTTTTTCTTTTTCTTTAAAAACCCCCAAGCAAGAATCTGATGTTAATGTTGAGCTCACACAGACTTCTGATTGCGCCCCAGGGCGGGGCCGCCTTTTCAAGATTCCTGTGCTGCAGACATTTCCATTGTACTTTTACAGCAGACCAGGTGGAAAGGGTGCAAAGAGCAAGAATCAGCCCCTCCATTTGCTTCCCATGCACTCGGGCATCAGCTGCAGGAGGCAGCACCATGGGGTCGGTGCACTTGTGTCTTAACCTTGCTTTCCGGAACACTGCTGGGAAGAGAGGAGGCTGACTTCGTGTGTGTCTACTGTATGCTGGGTGCTTTCTCCCCTCCAGGAAAGGCAGGGAGGTCAGGAGGGTTGTGCCCAAGGAGGTGAAATTGACTAGCCCAGGGTTACCTTTGGGATTAGGAGTTAAGTAGCCCTTTTGCCTTACCTCCCCGCCTGGAACCCAGCCCCAGGGTTATGTACCCGTCCTTCTGGACGGCAATGCCAGCCCCCTGCTGGAAGGCAGGCAGACGGCACATTTTGTGCCTGACATTCAGGGGGCCTTTTAAAAACTATCCAAAGGCTTCATTTTACCAAGTGGGGAGTCTGCTGCTTACATGTCGAGAGAAAGTGGCATCTTTCAGTCCAGCCTGTCGTCAGGCAGAGCCGTTTGTCCGCTGGTGCTCTACACAGCACTTACCACACCCAGGCCTGTGGCTTGTACTCGGAAATCAGAGATGACCAGTATACAGCCCGTGCCCTCAGGGAGTCACGAGGGGGGACCTGGATCCATCCATGGCCACAGGTCACCAAGTGTTGTTGTTTTTTGTTTTCTGAAATTTATTTATTTATGGCTGCATTGGGTCTTCGGTGCTGCGCGTGGGCTTTCTCTAGTTGCAGCAAGTGGGGGCTACTCTTCGTTGCGGTGCCCGGGCTTCTCATTGCAGTGGCTTCTCGTGTTGCGTAGCACGGGCTCTAGGTGCGCAAGATTCAGTAGTTGTGGTGCACGGGCTCAGTAGTTGTGGCTCGCAGGCTTAGTTGCTCCACGGCATATGGGATCTTCCTGGACCGGGGATTGAACCCGCGTCCCCTGCGTTGGCAGGCGGATTCCCAACCACTGCGCCACCAGAGAGGTCCCACCAAGTGTTTTAAGTGCTGTGACATCTGCATGCATCTGCATCCCTGCCACCCTCTCCAAAGCAGCATCGCCCCCACCCCCCAACTCCTCCATCCTTGTACCCTGCTTTAATTTCCTTCAGCACACTTGTTACTACCAGGACATTTTACTGTTTATCATCTGCCTTCCCCACTTCGAGTAAGCTCCATGAGAACTGAAATTTGACCTGCATTACTCACTGACACACCCCCAGCACCTCCACAGTGCCTGGCACACAGTAGGTGTTTTAATAAATAAATACTTGCTGAATGAATGGAATGATCTTACTCCCAATACAATGCTGGTGACTTCAGGATTCCTTGGTTCTTGAGTGGGATTGCTTAAGAAAGTCTGTGGGTTGCAGTGTACTGGGTGCTGGATAGAAAAATCAAGGAAAGCCATAGGCTCTACTGTGTGCTGTACCAGGAAGCTAGTTGTGTGGCTGTAGGCAGATCACGTGACATCTCTGAACCTCAGCTTCAGAACTGTGAAATGGGCAGAGCTACCTCCCACTTGCCTCCTTCCCAGGATGGCTGTAGGGATCAAATGTGTTAATAGGTATGAAAACCTACTGAATAGGAAACCCTCTAATACCATTTAAGTGAAAGACCTTAAACAAAAGTGTGGTCTGTGACGGTGGGCAATAGCTTTTTGTTTTTTTCTTTTTCTTTTTTCAATAAATTTATTTAGGGCTTCCCTGGTGGCGCAGTGGTTGGGAGTCCGCCTGCCGATGCGGGGGACACGGGTTCGTGCCCCGGTCCGGGAGAATCCCACGTGCCGTGGAGCGACTGGGCCTGTGAGCCACGGCTGCTGAGCCTGCGCGTCCGGAGCCTGTGCTCCGCGGCGGGAGGGGCCCCAACCGTGAGAGGCCCGTGTACCGCAAAAAAAAAATAATAATTTTTTAAAAATTAAAAAAAAAATTATTTACTTTTTATTTTTGGCTGCGTTGGGTCTTCGTTCCTGCACACAGGCTTTCTCTAGTTGTGGTGAGTGGGGGCTGCTCTTCGTTGTGGTGCGCAGGCTTCTGTTGTGGAGCACAGGCTCTAGGCGCACGGGCTTCAGTAGCTGTGGCACGTGGGCTCAGTAGTTGTGGCTCGTGGGCTCTGGAGCACAGGCTCAGTACTTGTGGCGCACGGGCTTAGTTGCTCCGCGGCATGTGGGATCTTCCCGGACCAGGGCTTGAACCCATGTCCCCTGCACTGGCAGGCAGATTCCTAACCACTGCGCCACCAGGGAAGCCCTGGGCAATAGCTTTTTCCAACTCTGCAGCCCAAATTGACCCTAAGAGACCCCTTCAGTTATTTCATTTGTCACTTTGCTTTTAATTTAAAAATCACATTCCCAGAAGCCTGTGTCTGAGATTCCAAAATAGAATCATTTATGCATTCTGCAGCAATCAATGAACCAATTTCGGGTGAGATGTATCTTCTGGCTTTTTATTATTAAAAAAAAAGAAGAAACACTTCAGGTTTCAAGAGACCTCAACATTTCAGGTGAAGGGCAAGTTCCTACTAATCACATGTATGTTTCAAAGCTGCTCTATCTGAGAATGCATAAACGTTTTTTTTTTCTTCCTTTCCAGTCCCAGCCCCTTTGCCTCTTCCCGCTCCGAGAATTTGTGTTCCTTCTGCTGAACTGGCTGTGGTACTGCTTCAGCTGGCAGCCAGTTTCATAGTTATTTTTCCCTTCTACCTGAGTTTTCATAGTATCAGCATCCTCTCAACTTTGAGTGCAAAGCAGATAGAGCAGAGCCTCCCATAAACAAGTCCCAGGCTGTCCTCTTCACAGTACTTTTAGGCTGCAGGCTACAGGGAAGAACATAGTAAAGTGACATCAAAAGTGTGTTTCCAGACACCCAGGTGTTGGGGCCTTAAAAGTGGTGATTCACAAATTAACAAGCCCCCCACCCCCAGACAAGTCTTAACCACTCTGAGGTTTGGGAAGCACATGTTTCTTTTGGATTCCACCCCTTCCCCCTTGCCTCCTTTCCTTGCCTCCACCCCCATTTATATCCACATAAAGACTTGATCAGAAAGGTAGATCGAGCCTGTCCCCATCCTTAGCTGTTTCGGAGCACAATTCCAGATGTGCAAGGTCAGCTGATATATTGGAAAATCAAGGGAAGGGAGGTCTGTACCCAAGAGGTAACTTTTGGAGATGGACCTGGGTTCATGTGACAGTGTACTTGGCGGGGACCTTGAGCAACTCCCTTTGCCTCTCTGTGACTCAGACTCCCACACTGGTGAGCCTGGTTCCCTGTCCTTACAAACAGGTCACTGACGCCGTTGCACATCAAAAGTTTGAGAAATAAGGATGTAGAGGTCCCACTGAAAGGATTGAAACGAAAAATGCTATCGACTGAATTTGCTTGGCTTTGAAAGTTTTCCGTTGTGCCTGTTGAAAAACAAAGAAAAATTCATTTGGAAGAAAACTCTGGAACTTGGGGCTTTCGTGATCCATTGTAGATGTTTGAATTGCACAGTCATTTACTAAATGTAATCCATATTCCCACATAGACAGAGTTTCTTTAAAAATGTAATTGCTCCTATCTGGATGTGGGCATCTGCATTTTCATTTTACAGCAGTAATCAAGCCCAGGGATTGAGTGGAATTTTATGCCCCGACCTCCCTTAAAAATGTCGGGAGGCAAGATAGGTGCATGGCCCAGAGGCCAGCGTGTGACAGCCTTGTCCCCCAATCAGCTGCATGCCCAACCTTGTTCCCCAGCATCCTTCCCTGTTGGGCGCCCCAGGGGTCCTGACGAGGAGGCCGAGGAGTTAGCTGTTTCCAGAACCCATTTAAGCGATTAATGCAGGTGAAAGTGGTTATTTGACAACACGGGCATCCACACCTTAAAAAAAAAAACCTGTAATTTACTTGAACCACTTCTGCAATGGTGTTCTAGGCTTCATTAAGAGGTTTCTGATTAAGAAAAGAAAAGAATAGAAAAGTGGTCCAGCTATCAGAAGTTAACCTCCCATGTAGGCAGGGAAGCTCCGCCCAGAAGTCCTTGGGGAGGGGTTTTCCTTCTGCCATTTCCATCCTCCTGGCCCCGGATGGAGGATGTGGTGTCCTCTGGTGTGTCTGGGCCCAGCATGACCTTTATGCTTTTCTTCATATCTCTTCCGCCTCCCTCTTCTTTCTTCTTGGGTTCCCCAAACCTCTCCCAGATTTTCCCCAACTCTCCTGAACCCTCTCCCGCTTCCAAGAGTCCTTCCAAATCCTGAGATTTTTAAGTCTGCTGGGCAGGTCAGGATGTTCAGAGCGCCCACAAATTCCTTCCCCTCTTCCCCCAAATGTCTGTCTCTTCACCCGTCTCCTAGCAGTGTGGTCACTGAACAGGATCTGTCCTCCCGTTAGTTTATTTATTTATTTTTATGTATAATTTCAGCTCTTCTCTAGTATTAACAACAACTTTATTTGCCCTGGCTCATCTCTGACCCTCTGATGGTACCTCTCCACTCACCTGCAAATCGTGGACATTTCCCAAGTTAGTAACTTGACCTGCCCCTCTTCTCCATGGTCCCCGTTGGGGGTTGCACCAGCGCCGGCGGGGTTAGACTCTCTGGGACTGACCTCTCCCCAGCGGGTCTCGGTGAGGTCTCACTCCTCCCGCACCATCGCCACTGCCGAACCTCAGAGGCCTCCTCGCTGTCTCCCGTCTTGCTCACCTGCCGCCCAGTCCATTCTGCACCCTGGAAGCAGGGTTAACTTTCTAAACTTGGGTCTGATCCAGCCATGACCTGCCTAGTGCCTCGCACTGGAGCTGGGAGCCTATGGGGCAGAGGCCGAGCTCCTCACCCTGATGTTCGGGCTGCCCATGATCCAGTCCCTTTTTACCCACAGACAGTCCTTTTCTCCGGCTGTTCCCAAGTGCAGTTCACAGTTGGCCAGACAAGCAACATGCGCCCTCCTCTGAAACAAGGCTTTGTTTCTCTCTACCCGTTGACATCCATGGCCCCAGGGCATCCTCCCAGCAGTCCTGCCGCCCACATGCAGCTGCCCCATCCGCGAGAAACCTTCCCTTCTCCCCTCCCCTTCCTCTGGGTAGTGGCCTCCTTCACTCTGTTGTGACACAGGGTATATACTTCCTAGTGTTTTCTTGTGTTGCTCTGTGGACAGTAATAACCTTTGTATATATAAATTCACTTAAACATCACAACAGCCCTGTCAGGTAGGTACCGTGTTTATTTGCTTCATTTTGCAAAACTACAAAGAATTTGTCACTTGCCTGTTGTCACAACGATGGAAAGTGGCAGAGTCAGGATTTAAACCCAGATTTTGTTGACTTGAGGGAATGTATCCATCACCCCAGCATCGGAAAGAGGCAACATCCTTCTGTGCTTGAACCTGGGCTCTAGAGCCAGACGCACACTCATAAATATGGCCACATGGAGGGTCTTTTGTGTGCCACCAGGAACTCTGCTCGGGCTTCACACACTGACTCTTCACACAGCCCCCGGGGAGAGGAAACTGAGCATCTGGGAGAGGAAGTGTCCTGCACGCAGATGGGAGGTCGCAGGACCCGATTTGAACCCAGGTCTTTCTGCCTCCAAAGCATTGCTCTTGGCCACAGCTCTCGACAGCTTCTGAGAAGCGGGGTGTAAGCCACGGTGCTGGCCAGACCTGGGGTTTAGTAAATGTATACTTCTTCCCCAATTTTTTCCATTTGGCAAGAAAAGCCATGAGGAACCAAACAACCCAGGCCACAGCCGCCCTCCCCCTTCCTGGGAAAGCTCTATGCATGTCATTGACTAAACCTTAGGGCACTCCTTGCCTCCTTTCCTTCTCCCCCTCTCTTATCTCTCTCACCATGCCCTGACCTTGGTCAGGATTTTATTTTGTGCAGTCTGTGGAAATTCCCTCACTAGATAACTGTGACCTCAACTCAACCCCCATTAGGATAAACCTGTGGCTTACGAAATCATCTCACTGGATGGTGGAGGCTTGAATCTGTCTTGCTGTCTGCTGTCTGGGCAGGATGAGGACAGTCTCCTCGGCCTTGTGTAAAAGACTGGTGGCCATTGCAGACTGGGTAAATCAAAGACCGTTTTATTCAGTTCATAGGAAACAGGAGTAGAGGAGTCTGTTTGGGCTTTTAAAAATAAAATGTGTGTGTGTGTGTGTGTGTGTGTGTGTGTGTGTGTGTTAATGACCTAAGAGATATGGCGTCAATTTAGAAAACTTAGAAACCCCAGAAAAACACAAAGGAAAAAATACCCCAGATCTTGATAATCTCCTCTACCCAGAAATTGTCACTGTGGACAATTTGATTCCTGTCTGTTCAGTTCCCTGTGTGCCTGTGTGTGTGAATTTGCACTGGGAACCCTCTATAAAACTGCCACTCTGAACATAGTCATGGATCCTGCCTCTTTCACCAGACAGTGTATATCAGGACTGTTTTCCCACCTTGATAAATGTTTCTCGAAAATGATTTTTAATGATTGCATAATATAACATAGCAACGGGGTTCATGGTTTATTTAACTAATTTCTTCTTGTTGGACTGTTTTTTTAAAAAAACATTATCCATATTTCTGCTTTAAACATCCTTGCACATTAATCTTTAAGCACATCTCTAATAATTCTTTGGACTGTCTCTCTAGAGGTGGCATTGGCTCAGGGGATAGGCAGATTTTTAAGGCTTGGGTAGATGTTGCCAAAGTGCTCTTGGGAAAGAGTTTGTTTTTATTACAGCCCCTTCGCCCAACATTAGCAGTGCATAAGACGCCTCATTTTTCCTCAGCCTTGCCAACACTGGATATTGTATTTCTTTTCCATTTTTGCCAATCTGATCGACAAAATGTATCCGACTCTGATTTGCATAATTTAAATAGTGAAGCTGAACTGCTTTGCGTGTTTATTGTTTGTATAGCTGTATATACATATATATGGTGTATAGAATATATCATATATTATAGACATATATAGATATATAATACATATATAAAACATTTATTTGGTGTATAGCTTTTTGATGTTCTTTGCCCATTAAATCACAAGAATTTGACATCTCCATGTCGTCAGATCTATCAGCCTTTTTCTTTATCATACCTCCTGGGTAGATTGTTAGGAGGTGGTTGATTCCTCCACCTTGAATTCAGATTCTTCAGTCTAAGGGTGAATTAAATTGGAAGCCCATCCCCGTGTTAACTGAAAATGCACAGAAAGTGATGACGGACAGCAATGTGGAGAGTCAGCAAGGAGAATACTCCCCATCCATGTATCCACTCGTGCACTGAGAAAATGATACTGATATAAACTGATTTACCTGATGGATGGATGCGCTATGGACATTAATTCTAGACAGCAAAGCAGTCCATTGCAAACCCATCGAGGCGCATCTGGTGATTATATTTATGACTCCTAGAATCTTGTTAGTTCCTCCTTAAAGGAAAAAAGAAAAGAAAAAAGAGACAAAATTTAAAAGAACATTTGTAAAGTAATTTACTTAAATTATAAGAGACTAAAAGCCAGGCTTAGTGGATAATTGAAGAATTGCATTAAAAAGGAATCAATATCTTTCTGGAATCGCTCTGTCCTCATCTTGTGAATTGTTTTGCAAAGGGAGGGTCACTCTGTCACTATCTTATAAATTTCTCATGACATTATCACCAAGGACAACATTTTTTTCCCTCTCTTTGATCCTTCATGTTTTTCCTTTTCACACAACCTTAGCTCACTAAGACATTTAGGGGCAAAGATACTGGAGAGCAGAGGTTTTGAAATTTCAGGTCCCCGTTCCAGCCTCTGGGATCCTGGCATTTCCAGCACTGGAGCAAAGGTTTCCTTCTGCATCTTCACACTGAGCCTTTGGAGAAGGTCAAACTCATAAAGAAAAGAGAATGAGGGGAATGCACAGTTGATTTTTGAAAATCTACTTAGTAAGTTCCCAATTAAAGGCAAGTTTAAACATCATTAAGAAAACTGAAAAGGAGAAACGATGCAGATATTCGCACCCTCCTTAACTAGTCATCACTTCTCTGCCATCTCCCCTGGCCTTTATCTCCATGTATTCACATTTCCTCAGTGGTTTAATTACCTTTCTCCTTTCATTTTTGCTTCATACGTCTGTGAAAAATACCTCTGCTTCCAACTGCGTATAGAAGATGTCTAATCCTTGAGATGTCCTTTAGCATTCATTCATCCACTGGACAGTTGTTTTACTGAGCACCTTCTATGTGACTGGTGTGATTTAACACCCTCTTTAAACTCTACATGTCCCATGTACTTATTTGTTAATATATTTGTAATTAATATTACTTCCTACTTCAAAAATAACTGAGTGACTTTACCTAAAAAGCATATTGTGAAAGAGGCACGTGAAAGAGGAATCAGAAACCATGTTGAAAAGTGTAGTGTGTGTGCGTGTGTGTGTGTGTGTGCGCGCGTGCGCGCACACTCACACGTGTTCACACACACAGGCATGTGTGAGGTGGTGCCTTTATAGGAATATTTCATATTCAAATGGAATTTTGAGCTTCCTAGCAACCAAGGTAAAAAGAGAAATTAATACTTTTTTTTAGATTCTATAGAGAACTCATTGGTACTTCAGGAAAGGTAAAATTCCTCATTGGCAGTCAATTTCAAGAGGAAGGAGGTCAATTTCAGGAGGAAGGCAATTTCAATTGCATTTTTCATTGTCTCTCATTTTATGTGGAATCACCCACAATCTCCTATCTTTCATATTTATTGATACATCTGTGACCAAACCAGAAGAATTTCCTGTCTTCTCTGTCTATTGAGAAAGATGAGGATAAAATAATCACTTATATAAGTGAGTATGCTGAGATATGTACTTTCAGGAACAGGGAGCAGCACGTGCAAATATCTTGGAGCACTTGATACTATAAGGAAGGCTAGGTGGCAGGGCAGGAGATAAGGCTGGCCGCGCAGCAGGGTCAGCTCTGCAGGCCTGAGAGGCACTGGGAGAGTTTGGAGCAGGGCAGAGAATAGTCCACTTGCATTTTAAAAGGGTGTCTGGACACCCTGCAGAGACTAATTTTGAAGGCTGAGAGAGGAGGCTGGAAAGCTGATGCAGTTAGGGGTCCCTGTAAGAGGTAATAATTAACACAGACAAAAATGTGGTACGGAGGAAGGAGCTCTGAAGACAGAGTGTTCATTAGGGCTTTACTTTCTCTTGACATTCAAATATGCCACAGGGGCAGAGAGTCCACACACCAATTTCTGTCCTCCCTTAAAGTGGGGCTAATGGGGAGGGTCTTCCCAGTGCCTATGGCTGCACCTGGGACCAGCTCAGGGTTCAAGAGTACAAGGCCTCTCATTTATTTACAGCCTGTAAGTCCACGCTCCCTTTTCAGATCCTCTCCTTGTCCATCTTGGGAGGCCAAGACGTGGGATTGCCCTTGTGTTATTTGAACCTTCTTGAACTACTGGTAAGAGATGCATGAGTTTGGAGAAGCCAAGATTCAAGTCCAAGCCCAGCCTCTTATCCTCTCTGTGACCTTACATAAGACACGTCAGCACCCAGATGTTCTTTCTTCATATGTGCGGTGGGAAGAATAAAACGCGTGGTCATTGCACTAATTTTGCTGTTGTCAATAATATTAACCACCATTTGCTGGGCACCTGCTATATGCCGTGCCCAGTGCAAGATGCTTTGTGTACATTATTGTCTGTCCTTGTTTTGTCCACACAGCTCCATAAGGGTAGGCATTAGTAGCCCCATTTAACAGGTGAGAAAGCTGAGGCTTGGAGGGCTTAAGGAACTCGCCTGAACTCTCATTGCTAGGAAGACGTGGAACTATGTCTGGGAATGGTTTTCTAGTGAGTATACCTTTTACTGAAAAATTCTCGAGGGGTCCTCCCCCTCAGCCACCTTTTTATTTTGATGCGTTATAATACTTTGGTCCCCAGAAGGGATTGGAAGATAGAGCCAAGATTTGCCTAAACGGGGAGATTTCTGCAGCCTGTGGAAGAAGGCATGAAAGAGGATGGATCCCTGCACCACAGTGAGCTCTGCTTCGGGAAAAGATCGCTGCACAGCCCTCACCCAGTCCCGTCCACAGCGCCCATAGATGGGGGGCATTCAGGCCTCCTATAGGTCCAGGTTTCACAGTGCTGCCCCCTGCAGGTAGTTATAGGAACTACACAGAGAGGGACAGGGTTGCATATGAAAAAAGACAGCCCACTGCCTCTGGGATTCCACTTTTCTCTGGTGTAGAGAATTAGATGCACGTGTGCACCAAGATGCACGTAAAAGTATGTTATCGCAGATTGCTCGTGCTGGCAAAAGTGAGAAGCAACATAAATGTCCAGCAGTAGGGGAGTGGGAATTCAGTGGTTGTGCATCTCTGCCAGGAAATGCCATGTAGTGTTGGAAGAGGTGATCTTTTGAGGAAAGAGCTTCAAAATATATTTTTTAGCTGAAAAAAAAAAGATATCAATGAAATCTTAAGTATGAGTCAACCTGTGTAAACCTCAGACGATAGTTTTGTGTGTGAACATCCACGTGTTTGTAAAATGCACACAAGAAGTCGGGAAGGACAGACACCAGAATGTAGCTGTGTGTGATTACCATGGATGGTGAATTGAGACTTCTACTCTGGGTTCTCTATAATAATAACACCTAACCCTTCTGTACCTCTTACCTATCTTCCAGGCACTAAACACTTTATGTATATTAACTAATTTAATCCTCACCACTGCCCTGTAAGATAATACTACTATTATCCTGTCTTATGCCTGGGAAACTGGGGTACAGACTGGCTAAGTAACTTGCCTGGGGTTGCCATCGGCGGGTAGCAGAGCCAGGATGGGAATCCTTGCAGCCCTGCTTCAGAGCTGCGGCTCTTAACCATTCCCTCTTCTGCTTCTGTCTCCGAATTCCACGTGTGTCTGAGGTGTGTATGCTCACGTGAGTGTGCAGAAGCATGGAATGGTGACCCAGGGCTGCCTGAGCCCCAGGCTAGTGGACTGCTCTTCCTGTGGCCTCATTTGAACAAATTCCTGGCGGCTGCCTGGCATCTCGAAAGCCCAGTGAATATCTTGAATGAATGAGCAAATGAATGAAATGAATGAATGGGAAAGTAAGTGAAGAAGGAACAGGGGGAGGGTATAAAGAAAACAGAACATGCATTGTGCCTTAAGGAACTTGTCTTGTAGTCTAAGAGACAGAATGTATGAAGGTGATGCAGAGGCTATAGTATAGATGGCAACAAAAACATACAAGTGCGCTGGGTGCTCTCTGAGAAGGGGAGTCACTCACTATCTAGGAAGGCTTCCTGGAGGTGGTGGGAAAGGGGCTGAGTGTCAAAGGCGGGGCTGATATGAGAAAGTGTGGATTAAAGGAAAGAAGGACGTTTCTGAAGAGGAGGAAAGTTGGGAGGGAGGGGCTAGAGTTGCTCATGTATTTGTATTCCTGTAGATGGGAGGTTTAGACAATTTCTAGGGCTTTTGTTTGGGAGAAGAAGCTGGCAGACTTAGGAAGGGAATTCATGTGCATTTAGTGCCTACTCTGTGCTATGTACTATATAGGTAGTTTACATTATCTTAATAATCCTTACAACAGTTGCATTTTAAATGCAGAAACAGGCACAGAGAGGTTAGGTTATTTGCTCTGTGCCACACAGCAGGTCAACCTCAGAGCCAGGATTGGTGCCCGGTGAGTCTGAACCCAAAGCCCAACTAGGCAAGGTGGGGTCAGGAAGAGCAGGGTAGCACATCCTTCCCTCTCTTCCCCATCACTAACCTGGGTCTTAGACCAGCTCCCCTTCCTGAGTTTGAGTGATCTGTTCCCCAGAAGAGAAAACCTTGCCCTGAAATAAGCTGGATGACTCACCATTATATGTCCTTACTCGAGACTTTTCTGAAACACTTCTTTTGTACCTGCCCCTCCAGACAATAGTCTAATGGTCTTGTGACCTTGTGCTTGCACTTTGGTGCATGTTTTCGAACACAGGAGCATGTGTGCATCTGCCGTACTAACACCCTGCCCCCCAGTCCCTTCACATTGTAGCTGTCTCCAGTCTATTTCTCAGTCCTCTGCTGAGCAGAGAATTCTATTGCCTGGACTGTGATTTTGGGGTGTCAGAGTCAGCTCTGAAGAGCTGAGTGAGGCAGATTTGCCTCCTGAGAGCATTAATCCAAGTAGCAAGTTATTAAGTTTGAAGACATACACATATAGTTTACAGTTCTACAATCATAGCATGCAGTCTGAGTAGTCATCTGGTGATGGGTCGTATCTTAGCCATGCCATCTGCCGGGTCAGATCGAGATTTCCGTGATCTGACCTGGTGGAATGCTGGTTAAGCCCCTCGGTCAAGTTTCATCAGTACGTGTGATAACACACAGGGGAGCAGAGGACTCTGGTGACGGCTCTTGCTTGCCGTGGACTTTCCCTAGATCTCATGGGATTTTTTTAGCCTTAGCTCATTGGATTCTTAAGTATCAGGCACTGTGCTAATAGAGTTCCTCTACCTAAAGAGAGAGTAGAAAAGGGATCTTCATTTTACAGGAGGGAAACAGGTGAACAGAGAGGTTTGGTAACTTGTGTGAGGTGGCACAGCTTATAAGCAGTTGATTCAGGAGACCGGCTGATTCTGCAGGTTGCTGCAGCAGGAGAGGGCTGTGGTTGACAGTCACCCACAGTCACAGGCAGAGCACGCAGGCTGCTTTAAGGTAGCTTTTGGATGTGATTTACCACACATAAGCAGCTGCCTACAAAGAGCAGGCTTCCCTGATTGTGCAGCGGTTGAGAGTCCGCCTGCCGATGCAGGGGACATGGGTTCGTGCCCCGGTCCGGGAGGATCCCACATGCCGCGGAGCGGCTGGGCCCATGAGCCATGGCCGCTGAGCCTGCGCGTCCGGAGCCTGTTGCTCCGCAATGAAGAAGAGGCCACAACAGTGAGAGGCCCGTGTACCGAAAAAAAAAAAAAAAGAGCAGGGAAACACAGTTGTAGTCCCACTGGAGTGTGTGCCCACCCAGTCCTCAGGTCCCTGTGAAGGTCCCTCTGCTGCCCATGATAGTGCCGAGTTGGGGGTGCATCCTGCAACACCCGAGGTGCTCCATCTGCTCTCCTGGTGTTTTCTTAAACCCTTTTGGTCCCTCCCAATTGATATGGAACCTCAGAGCCTCCAGGTTCAAGATCTGGTTCAGGGACCTGATAGCAACTTCTTTTTTTCTAAATACAGCAATGAACCAGAGGACATTGAAGTTTAACTTGGGGCAGGACCTTAGCAATCAGAGAATCCAACCTGTTCATTGCCAGTTGGCAAAACCGAGGCCCAGCAAGAGGAGGACGTAGCCCCCGACCACCCAGCAGGACAGGGGCACAACAGGGACATGCCTGGGTCTCGGTTTCACAGCCAGAGTTCCTTCTACTTTGCCCTACTGCGTAGGGCTGCTTTCTCCTGAGGCTCGCCAGTGAGAGAAGCCACCAGTTCTGTGAAATGAATGGCCTGGGCACCTAACCACGCTATCCTCCAGATGGCCTGAGCCTCGGGGATCAAGGTAGCAATGGTGAGTAAGTGTGGAAGGCAGGCGGAAGGGTTGTCAGGGCAAGAAAGCACCAGCCAGCTCTTCTTAGGAATTAACCCCTCCGTTCAGTGACCCCTTTTAAAATAAGCAAGCGGTTGTTTGTAAAAAAAAAGGAGACAAGAAGGCAATGAGAAAGTAGAAACTGAATTCCTAGACCATCCCCTCCTCACCTTCCCTGCGTGACACACAAGGTTTAGTCAAAGCGCAGTGGCTGGAGGCCTTCCCTCTGGGTTCTAATGGCCACGGCGCCAAGACCATATTCCCAGAGCCTGCTTGGATGTGGAAAGTGCTATCTCAGGAATCTCGTTTTTCCTTCAGTTTTGCCAGGGAGATAAAGATGGGTGATGATACTCGTGCTCTCCGAGACCCAAGGAAAGCCTGTATTTACCCCCCAAAGAGCCAATGTCAGAGGTTCCAGAATGGTCTAGGCTTGAGTGGCCGTCAGATTTCCTGGTCCTGCAGGCTTGTGATGGGGAAACTGAGGTGCAGAGGCTTGTCCAGGGCTGGCCACCTGTGTCTGGGCTGTACCCTCTCAGTCCCTTCCCATCTCGGGTTGCCAGTGTCCCCTTCTGTACCACACTGGGGACGGGCAGCACTTGGGAGACTCAGTGACCTCCCAGGCCCTCTCCGGCGCCAGCTCTCCGTGGTGTTCTCATCAATGTCATTAACATCCTCTCGGTTCTCAAGGTTGCTGCTTGCCTATTTATAGAACTGACCGAGAGAATGCCACTCCTGCCAGCCATACAGAATACAAATCATGCACTGTGCGTTGGTTTTCATTCTCTCAGACACTTCTTTTCTTTTCTTTTCTTTTTTTTTAACTCCTTGGACAATGCTTATCTACACCTGGTTTCCCTTCTCAATGCGGACACTCCTGGGAGGAGAGGCGAGTGGGCTCTGCTGCCTGCTGGTCCCCCACTGTGTGCAGAGGCCCGGCCCTCAAGCACACTGTTTCCTTTAACCCACGCAATCCTGAGAGGTGGGTATTGTCTGCATCCCACGTGTGCTGCTTTCAGAGAGGAAGCAGCCGGCCCCAGGGCTCCTGACCTACAAGTGGCAGAAGCGACTTAAATCCAGTTCTGCCCAAATGCACAACGTCCATTCTTTCCACTTGCCTTCCCCGTTCCTAATTCCAGCGCAGCCTTCTGGATCAGATGAGGAAGGTGGCTGCGGGATGATGCCTGTGCTATGGTTCCTTTGGAGGCCATATATGTGCTTCCTCACCCAGTCAGGGCAACCAGGCTTTTCTGAGGACCTACTGTGCGCCTGACGGAGCCTTGTCTCTCTCCAGGCTGTAGGTGCCGTGAGGATACGCCCACTTTGCTCTCTCCAGGCCCAGCGCACAGTAGGATGGGTCAGCCCTTGTTGATGAGTGATGGGGCTCAGACTCACCGTCTGTCCAGGGAAGGGAGCAAAGAAGAGGCAGGCCCGTTGGAGCAGCGTCAGAGCTGCAGCAGTGCCTTCACGGAGGAGGGAGCAGGGGGCAGGGCAGAGGGTCCGGAAGACCGCTCAGAGGCTGCAGTGGCTTCTGCGGGTGGTGTTCATGCCCTGGGTTCTGGTAGAAGCCCACTTGGTCTACGGCTTCCTCCATCCTGCACCTCAAACTTCACAGAGGCTTTATTTTCCCAACTGTTCGGTCAGGGAAGTCCCAAGGAATGTGAAAAGAATACAATCTTTCTCTGCTCATCTTCTCAGAAATCTATTTCACAGGGCTTCCCTGGTGGCGCAGTGGTTGAGAGTCCGCCTGCCGATGCAGGGGACACGGGTTCGTGCCCCGGTCCGGGAAGATCCCACATGCCGCGGAGCGGTTGGGCCCGTGAGCCATGGCTGCTGAGCCTGCGCGTCCGGAACCTGTGCTCTGCAACGGGAGAGGCCACAACAGTGAGAGGCCTGCGTACCGCAAAAAAAAAAAAAAGAAATCTATTTCGCAAGCAGGATTTTGGAGAGCTGCCATCCTCTCGTTATCCCTCCACCCGTTATCCCTCCAGCTTGCCTGTCCTCCTCTGGAAGAGGTTCAGATGTCAGAGTGTCCAGTCCTGTGGCCCAGTGTCCTTGTCTGGCAGCGCCGCCCAGCCAGGGCTCCCCACTGTCTTTGAAAGCCCCACCCTTGACCCCTTTTGTCTGCCAAGAGAACTGGGGGTTCAGTAGAACGCAGTGCTCCACGGATTCAGAGAGCTAAGTGCCTCCCCACCCTTTTATGTATGTTGCTGTTTCCTAGCATTGAACGCAATATACCTTCATTCCGGAACATTTGGAAAATATTGAGAAACAGGAAGGACAAAATAATAATCACCCAGAATTCTGCCACCCTGAGAGAAACACTGCTGGCATCTTGGCACGTTACTCCTCAGTTTTATTTTTTTTTCCTGTGTAATTTTTCTGTTAACATAACTGAGACCGCACTGTAAGACAGGATTTATATCCTTCTGACCGCACTTAACATTAAAATGTATCACACATCCGTGGCCTTACAAATACTTTGTAATGATTGTAAAATGCGATTTTAACGGCAGCGTGAATTTTCCCACGTGCAGGTGCTATCTGTCATTGGCTCAGGAGTCCCAGGTTTAGGGGTTTGTTTGCTGTTAATCCCAGTGCTAAGTGACCGTCTCCCTGAATAAAGGGCTTCATGTCAGTACAGGTGCATCATGGGAAAGCAGCATGGCCGCTCCCAGGGCTCAGAGTTTGGGTTCACCTCTCCCTGTGCCCACACTAGAAAGTGTTGAGTCAAGGCGGTATGCACACTCAAAATTAGTTGCCGTACGAAAGGAACTCCCTACTGGCTGTGCAGGCAGGTTATTTCCCTTGTTTCCTTCCACTAAATCATGGAATCCCTCTCTCACTAAATTGGATTCCATGAGGATTTCAGGAGATAAAGCAGGTACAGAGCCGAGGGTCTCATACATGCAGGCCCTTTATCATTGTTAAGCTACCATTAGTATCAGTATTTTTATCTCTTGACTCTCTTGTCTAGTAATTTATCGGGGTCACCAAGGCCACCCCCAGTTCCCATAAGGGCTCACGGGTTCAGCATATGATTGAGCTTGTGGCTAAGATTTGTTACAGCAAAAGGATACACAGCCCAGTGAGCACAGGAGCAGCAGGCGAGGCAAAGTCTGCAGGAAGCCAGGCAGAAGCGTCTGAGTCCTCTCTGTGCGGTCACACAGGATGGGCTTGATCCCTCCAGCCCTGAGTTGTAACAACACGTGTGAAACGTTGTGTACCAGGGATGCTCACTAGAGACTCAGCACCAGAGGTGGGCATCTCCGTCTGTACCCACATCCCAGACCCCCACGGGGTTTGCACAAATAATCCAGGCACGGCAAGCTGCCTTATTAGTTAGGGAATGGTGGGGATGCTCAGAATGCAAGTTCCCAGAGGCCCGCCCAGCAGGCCCTCGTAAGGATGCAGTTGTAGGTCTGCTCTGTTAACTCCGTTCTGCACAGGTATGCTGAGAGGTCCTATTCCATGTGTTTGGACTACTTCAAGATGGGGGCCGGAGTGGGGTGAGACAGGTGTTCTCATTTCCATAGGACAAAATTGAGGGCTAGTAAAGGGAAGACATTTACGAGCTGGTCGCCTACTCCATGTACGGGGGCCTGAGAGGAAGCAAGTTCTGGATAATCCCTCACCGTCCCCTTTCCTGCTAACTTGTGTCTCTCTCTCTCTCTCTCTCTCTCTAGGCTCTCAAGGGCTCCAAGAAGCTGGTGCTGTCGGTGTACTCAACGGGGCGCATCCCTGGCGGCTACGTCACCAACCATATCTACACCTGGGTAGACCCCCAAGGCCGCAGCATCTCTCCGCCCTCGGGCCTGCCCCAACCCCAGGGCAGCACCCTACGGCAGCACGAGGGTGACCGGAGGAGCACCCTACACCTCCTGCAAGGCGGGGACGAGAAAAAGGTGAGCCTCTGGGCCTTGGCCTTGCCGGGCCTCCTGGAGGTGGAGGGCTGGGAATGGGGTCCTGGCCATCAAGACCACATTCTCCTTGCCAAGCCCAGAACAGGGAAGTTTCTTAGAGGCTGGAAGAAGGGGGTTGGGCTGTAGGGGCTCTGGCCTTCGTCTCTCCCTCAAGTCCCAACTGAAGGGTCTTCTTTTCGTTTTAACCTATGCACCACTTATTGTAATTCACACTCAGCTGCTGCAACGAGAGCCCAAACACTGTGGTTTAAAGAAGCTGGATTATCTGCCCCTCACATAGCAGAGTAAAGGGGACCATCTAGGCTGATGGGGCAGCTCTGCTCTCCGTCCGCCATCCTCTGGGATACCGCCCCCTTCTGGTTGAAGCCTAGTCCCCCTGTAGCCCCTAGAGTGGAAAGAGGAAGAGAGAAAGCTCGGATGATTTACACTAGAGATGATTTAAAACTTCTCAGTGGTCCAGACCCAGGCCATGGCCACACGCAGCTGCCAGGACTCCAAGCTCCACAGGGCGCCTCCTCAGGTTGTAAGGAAGAGAAACCAGAAACCGGTCCTGGTCACCTTCCACAAAGTCAGAATTTACTGGAAGGCTGTGGGCAGCCCCAGAACTGAAGCTGAGGGACTCAGGGTGCAGTCTCCAGGAAGAAAGGGATCCCCATGGTTTCTGTTCTCTGCATCCTTCCCCTCAAGATTCATATTCCAGGGAGGGAGCACCTGATTGGCTGGCGGGGAGGTGCCCTTTGATTGACAGAAACACCAAGACTGTGGCCGGTGGAGGAGGGGTTGTAGCCCAAAGCACCATGGGGTGTTGTAACCTGAAGAAGACGGCCAGGGGCGTCAATAGATGCCCCCTACAGAGCCTTCCTCCCCGAGACCATGACTGTTTCTTTAGAAAGGACTGAGAGATGGTCCCCCTGATATTTAAGGTTCACTCCGGGTGCTGTTTGCATTGCACCCTATGGTTGCTCCTGGGACCAAGAAAGTCATTCCTGTAAGCGTGACTTTGGTGTGACCATGACCATGGTCAAAGCATGACCATGACTTTGGTCTCTGGTGTTTTAAGACCTTGCCACAGCTTGGGGCTCTGAGCCAACCGCCTTCCCTCTGGGGACTTTTTCTCAGCTCTCTTTTCCTGTCCATAAGACCATAACATTTATTTAATGTGTTTTGTGTTCTTTGCTCAAATGTCGATATGCAGGAAGCGGCAGAGATGGCGGGGGCTTCTGTGCCAGGCAAGAGGCAGTGGGGTAGCCAGTTCGTACGCACCGTCAGAGCCTGCCTGGGCTTCTTCAAGGTGGCCAGGGTTGCAGAGGTGGGCTCGTATCCCCCTCCCCGCCTGGCCATCTTGAGAAAGCGGCACAGCCTGTGGCATTGAGTCATTTTCAAGGCCAGCCTTCCAGGGTGGGTAGTGAACTTTATCTTTTTCTCAAGCTCTTCCCTGTATAGGGCATGGACTTAGAATAGTAAGAGCTCACCATGTGCTGGCTCTGTGCTTACAGCATCTCGCTGAATCCTCGTGGCTTCCCCATGGGGTAGGTGTCCTTATGCACATTTTACAGATGCAAAATCCGACATTCAGGGGGCACTGCGGCAACCAGGACGCATTGAGCGAGTCAGCCCACACTTAGTGAGCACCTATGCCCGACGCTGTTATGGGAGGTGGGAATGGAGAAATGGGCAAGAGGCATGAAGCCTTGCTCTGGGGAAGCTTCCAGTGAGTTTGGAAGTCATAGGAGGCATGAGACAAAAATTCAGAAATGAGCATAAATAAGCAAGGTAATTAAGGTGGTGAAGATTGATGGAAGGAAATGAAATCAGGAAGTGGGTTAGAGAGTGACGCGGAGGGAGGCTCTGCTTCAGATGAGGTGGGCGGGGAAAACCTCTCTGAGGAGACGACTTCTGAGCAGAGACTGAGAGAGGAAGATGGAGCCGTCACGTACCGTTCTGAGCACTGAAAATGCCGGGCAGCAAGGACAGCATGTGCAAAGGCCCTGAGGTGGGAATGAGCATGGCATCTTCAAGTCTTAGAGAGAAGGACCCTGCCACTGGAATTGAGTGGGTGGGAGGATTGGGAGGGTGTAAGGTGCCCTCGGGGAGTCTTAGAGTAACGTATATAGGAATGTAGAGGGCAAAGGCTAAGGGAATCATGCTCCAGGGAGGACCCAGATACCTCAGGAGGCAGGAAATACCCTGAACCACACCAGAGAAGCCTCCATAGATTTTATAGTTCCAGGCTGAAGCTTCTACACGCCCCGACCCCGTTCCTCCTTTTGCTGACACAACATGGAGCCCCCGTTTTCCTGTTGAGGAAGGGCATGGGGGAAATGTCTCTGGAGCCCTCACTTCTGGCCCCCTGGCCTGATTCTCTTCTCTCCGGCAGCCTGGTCTCAGCTAATATTCCAGATAGCCACGACCAGACTCCCAGACTTCCCGTGCCAAACTTCAAAAATCCTAACCTCAACCCCAGTGGGAACACACCTTCTAGGGAAATGAGTTCTCAGGGCAATAGTGATGTAAAAATCACATGTAGCAAAATTACCCTTGAAAACCTCCTAAGCTGTCCACTGAAGCTGGTTCTGGTTTTGCAGCCCTTGCTAGGAATGCCCTTCTCCACACTGAAGTGTGAGAACCACCCCATGAGGCTGAAGGAAGGAACAGAAGGGAAGGACACAGGTAGCGCCTCTGGGAATCAAGCCTGTCTGCTCTTAAGTCACCATCACATCGTCAGAGGCGAATAGGGTGCAGAGTTGTTCAGTGTTCCAGCTTTCCATTCTGGGCTAGCCACCAGCCTCTGTGTGAAAAAACTGGAACAGATCTGTTGTCGGAGTTAGATAGTATGGGGTCAGCGTGGCAGGGAGAGTAAGACACTGGAACCAGGCTGCCTGGGTTCAAGTCCTGGCTCCACCACTTGCCAGCTGTGTGACCTTGGATAAGTTACATAACCTCTCTGAGCCTGAATCTCCTCTTCTGTAACATGGAGACAGTGGTAGGGCCTCCTCTCCCCACCCTGTGTAAAGGCTTTTGGTTCTGGGCCCTGGTACGCCCAAAGTGCCTGGATCAGCGCCTGGCACAGTGGAGGTGCTCAGTAAGTATTAATTACATGAAAGACTGAATTAAGATGCAGGGCTCAAAGTCCCCTACTGCCCCCTGCCAGGGTCACTGGCCCACGAGCAAGTGAGCAAGTCTCAGTGGTTTATCGGTCCCAAGGCCCCGCTCCAGGCTGAGCAGGCAGACCCTCTGCAGCAGCGGCTTCTCCCCCAAGCTCATGCCTTCGGCAGCCACAGAGATACGGAGGGGCCTGCCCCTTAGCTCAGGCTGGGGCCCAGCTGGGAATGGAAGGCGAGGAACCTTTGGGACCGGCTCTGAAGAAAAACCTACAGGTTTCCTGTGTTTCTCCTTTACCGTCACACTCACAGCGCTTCTGACACCAGATGTGGGGTTGGGGGGTGGGGCTTCCCACCAAGCAATTCTCTGCGACACCAGCTGGATGTCTTATAATTTAACTCAATTCTGACACTGTCCACCTGGAGAGCGTCCAGTCCCACAGGTTAAGGACTCAGTCCCGTGAAACAACCCCCCACCTGTCCCCACTTCAGATACCGGCTGCAAGTCCAGGTTATCAGCTGTGCTTCCGACTGGTCGGCTGTAACTCAGAGGTTCCCCTGACCCCGTCTCAGCTTTGATTAATTTGCTAAAGTGACTCACAGAACTCAGGAAAACAGTTTACTTACTGTGCACCAGTTTATTATGAAAGGATACGGTAAAGGATACAGATGAACGTCCAGATGGAAGGGATGTGTAGGGCAGGTTATGTGGGAAGGGGCGCAGAGCTTCCATGCCCCCTCCAGGTGCACCTCTCTCCCCGTACCTCCACCTGTTCACTGACCCAGAAGCTCTCTGAACCCCACACTATTGGGATTTTTATGGAGCCTTCATCATGTAGGCATGATCAATTTTTTAAAATTTTATTTATTTTTTTTGGCCTCGACGGGTCTTAGTTGCGGCATGCGGGATCTTCAGTGTGGTGCGTGGACTCTTCATTGTGGCACGTGGGCTTCTCTCTAGTTGTGGTGTGCAGGTTTTCTCTCTCTAGTTGAGGCGCGCAAGCTCAGTAGTTGTGGCACGCAGGCTTAGTTGCTACCCACGACATGTGGGATCTTAGTTGCTACCTGTGGCATGTGGGATCCCTGACCCGGGATCGAACGCGCGTCCCCTGCATTGCAAGGTGGATTCCTTACCACTGGACCACCAGGGAAGTCCCATGCACGATCAGTTATTTAACTCCACTTCCAGCCCCTCTTCCCTCTCTGGAGAAATTGGGGTGGGGCTGAAAATCCCAAGCTTCTAATCATGGCTTGGTCTTTCTGGGGACCAGCCACCCTCCAGGAGCCCAATCAGAGTCACCTCATTAGAACAACAGATGCGCTTAGTGCTCTTATCACCTAGGAGTTTACAAAGGTTTCAGGAGCTCAGTGCCAGGAACGAAGACAAAGACAAAATATATATTTCTTAGTATAAATCACAGTATCGCACCTGGTATCAGAACTCCCTGACTGTGTGACCTTGGGTGAGTCACTTAACCTTGGGTGAGTCACTTAAGCTTCCCTAGCCATGGTTTGGGGATGGTCATAGCAGCCATATGGGGCTGTTTCAAGAATCAATAAACCATGTGCACAGAGGATAGTGCCTGGGGCATAGTAATTCATTGCAGTAACAACCATCATTTATCCAATGCTTCCTAGGTGCTAGTACCTTTCATATCATTTTTGTCCCCAAATGTTTATTGATGTCATCTCCTGAGGCTGCGCATGCTGCTTCCTGGACAGGGTTGGGGTTCTAGAGAAAGGTGGGAAGGGGGATGGCAGTGCCTGCGCCAGGCAAGCTGTGCAATTCTCATTTCACTGATGGGGAGACTGAAGATCAGAAAAGCAACAGGCCCTGCCCCAGGGTTGCCCAGGAGTAAAGGGTAGAACCAGGATGCGAACTCAAGCCTGTGGGAGGCAGTGCAGTGAGCTGATTAAATGCCTGGGCTCTGCCAGCTGTTTGACCTTGGCCGTGTCATTTCACCTCTCGGGCCTCACTTTCCTCACCTGGAAAATGGGTATAATAAGAGAAACCGTAGAGGAGGAAAGAGGACTCAACGAAGTAAGGCATGTAAAGTGCTGAGCACGGTGCCTGGGATCTAGGAAGGACTCAATACGTTTAGTAACCAGTTGATTTAGTAAGTTATCATTATATTCTTATTATTGGTGGGAATGGTATTCTTTTCACTGTGCCAGGCTGCCTCTCACAGCTTAGTGCCCTTTCCCATAGGTGAGTTTTGTTTCCTGCCAAGTGCTGGTGGAGTTTCCAGCAGGTGATTGAAGCAGATACCCTGCTGTTGGTAGGTCTGTTATTACAGTCCTGGGGTGAAGACTCTATGTTTTATTCCCATGTGAAGGATTTATGGGGAAGTGACTGGCAGGCAGTAGGGCTTGTTTTCATCCTTAGTATTCAAAGGCGGGGACCACAGCCGTCTGTGTGCTCCTGGGTTCCTGTCTGCTCTCTCCCCCCAGAGTCTTCATGTCCCGGAGCTGGAGAGACCAGGTTGGGGTGGGAATGGGGGAGGGACTGACCCACGCCACCAAGTGAATTGGGCTGGAGCCTTGGTGTGAGGCCCCCAGGCCAGGCCTGGCTTGTTCCATGCCCCAGCAGCACAGCCTGCAGGAAGGGTCCATCCGGGTTTGAGGCGGGCGCTGCCACTCTGTCCTCAGCCAGCCTCACTGACGTCCCCCAGGTGTGAAGCTCGCCTTCCCTCATCCCACCAGCGTTGTAAGGCACACACCTTGTCTTAAAGGAGCTCCAGAAGTTGGCCTCCTCTGCTGCTAGCCCTCCCCAGTAGTCTTCCTAGAATCCGAATCTGAGCCTTTTCTCTCCTGCTTGAAGCCCAGGCTTGTTGACCTCGCTCACTGCCCCACACAGGCTAGTGCTATACCTTCCTTCCCTGCCACTCTCCCACCAAACAGAGCCCTGCAGTGATCCCAGGGGGCCTTTCTCTGTCATTTTCCTGAGCTTTTGCACACGTTCTTGCCCTCCCCTTGCCCTGGTTGACCCCCTCGGCCTTCAGGGCTTGGAGGTCATATTTCTGGGATGCTCTGCCTGTAGTCGGGCTCCCAGGAATGGACTCTAAGACCAAGATTTCCCTGAAAGAGGAATGTGCCTGTGGTAGACAGAATAATGATGCCCCAAAGACGTCAACCTCCTAATCTCTGGAGGCTGTGAACAGGTCACTTTACACGCAAAGGGACTTTCCAGGTGTGATTAAGATGAGGACCTTGAGATACAGACATTATCCTGGATTATGTGGATGGACCCAATGTGATCACAAGTGTCCTTAGAAGAAGGCAGGAGTGTCAGAGTCAGAAAAAGGTGGTGTGATGCCAGGAGCAGAGAGAGAGAGAGCTCAGAAGATGCTACACTGCTGGCTTTGAAGATGAAGGATGGGGCCATGAGCCCAAGAATGCAGGTGGCCTCTAGAAGCTAGAAAAGGCAAGAAAATGGGTTCTCCCCAAGAACCTCTAGAAGGAATGCAGTCCTGTTGACCCACTGTAGACTTTTGACCTCCAGAGCTTTGAGATAATAAATCTGTGTTGTTTTAAGCCCCTAAATCCATGGTCATTTATTACGGCAGCAATGCAATGCCCTGGGAACTCCACCAGAAAAGGCATGAGGAATACAGGACCGGGCGGAGGGAGGAGTAGGCTGTGATACCATCTCTGCAGAGGCCTTGGCTGGTCCCAAGGGAGCTCTGGAGCTGGGGGTGACTTGCAAGGTTGTCCTGAATTGAGGCAGGGGTCAGGCTTTCGCTCGTCTGCATCAACTAGTCATTGGATGGGAGCTGCTCCAGGGAGGCAGTGACCATAGGTGAGGCAGGTCCTGGCAGGCACTCAGCTGTGAGCCATCAACAGCCAATACTCCAGCTCAGGGGTTCCTCTGAGGACAGGGACCCAGTTAGATTCTCCCCTGAATCTGTGCCCAGTGCGGAGTTGGGGTTTGGTTTGCACTGGATGGAATACCAGCACCGGCTCACATGCGCACAGCCTGTCCCTGGTCTAAGAAGCAGCCCATGTTCATTCTCTCGCATGAAGAAGGCTTCCTCATTCTTTCCAGATCATACCTGCCCAAGCTCAGCGCCATGGCTTGCCCAAGAGGGACATTTTGAAGATGATAACAATAGCTGACGCTGTGCGAGTGCTTCTGCAGTCATGATTCTAAGTGCTCCAAGTAGATACACCCGTTCATCACTCACAACAACCCAGTAAAGTTGCTGTGATTGTTTTCCCCATTTTATAGATGAGAAAACTGAGGCACAGAGAGGTGAAGTACCTTGCCCAGTGTTACACACCTAGCGAGTGTCATTGCCGGCATTGAACTTCCACAGTCCGGCTTCAGAGTCTACACAGGCAGCCACCACACTGTCACCTCCCAAACACACAGACCTGGATGTGATGAGGGACCAGGCTGAACCAGGGTGCACCTAGGTCACCTCAAACCTATCCCAGCCCTGGAGCTGCAATGGGGGAGGGAGGGGGCTAGGAAGTTGTTCCCAAGTCCGACTTCAAGTGTCCCCAGAGCCTGCTGTTCCCAGAGCTCTGACATTTCTGGGTGACTGCTCACAAGTCCCCCTGAGCCTTCTGTGGGCCTCACGGATGCTCTCCTTATAATGTGGCCATGGTGTCTGATGAAGAGATGGGGGGCTGGCTCTAGACTAAAGGGGCTGGGGCCACTCCACTGGGCGGCACGGCCTGGCACTCTCCCACAGGGATGGGCCTCCCTGACATGCTGCGGAGTCTACAGTCTTAGAACCAAACCACGTAGAGTCGTTCTGTGTGTAGGGCTCTCTCCCGACAGTGGCCTGCCAGCCAGTAGGTGTCAGCTGCGGCTGTGTGGCCTTGTCTGGTTTTGTCCTGTGCAAAGTAGCACCAACAGTGGCTAGCATCTATTGAGCGTTTACTGGGGGCCAGAGACTAGCCTACATTTGTCTCTCAATTTGATCCTTTCCCGAGTAACCTTATAAGGCAGACACTATTGTCATCCTCATTTTCTAGGTGAGGAGGCTGAGGCACAGAGAAGTGAAGTAACTTGCCCAAGGTCACACAGCCGGGCCCCCACTGGTCAGTTTGGACTTGAGTCAGTCCTCTTCAGCACCACCCCGCTGACCTCTGGCCGCGGGGGGGTCGAAGAAGGAAGATAATAAATGTAAAAAGCTTCTCCTGGTGGCTGGTGCAGAGCCCCTGATAACTCTTAGATGAATGACTTTTCAAAGTAGAAAGCTAGTTGGATGGCTTCCCTGACACCATGACATTTGCCCTCCCCTGATGCCCGCCGGGACCTCCACCCCTTCCTCTCCTGCAGGTGGTCACACTGTGCTCTCTTTAGGCCCCTCACATGTCACTGGGTCTTAACTTGTTGCGGGATGTTTTCTGTCCTTTTGGGGTAGGTTGCAGCTGTTCTGGCCACTTCTTTTTGTAAGTTCCCCTTTCAGACGCAAGGCACACCTAACCTGCATGTTCCTGCATAGATTCTGAGGCTTCCTGAATCTGCCCCAGCCTCTGCTGCCCAGTCACCCACCTCCCCGGCCCCCATCCCACCCCCGGCGCTCCCTGCCCTGGCCACAGTGCCTCACTTCTCCGGTCCTGTGCAACGTGTGCTCCCCTCCTGCTGTCCCATGACCCTGAATGCCCGTCTTGCCCTTGCCCTACCCTTGCCTGGCTGGCTCCTGCCCACCCTCCAATCTCATCAGAGACGTCACTTTCTCCAGGAAGCCCCTCCCCACCCATCCCCCCACCTCCAGGCGGGACCATTTTTCCTCCTCTGCACCCACACAGTCCACAAGTCACCCCATCTGGCTCTGATCACACGGTACCATGAAGGTTTGTTTACTGGTCTCTCTGCCCCTCAGGACTCTGAGCCCTTGGGAGCAGGCCTGTGTCTGGGTCATCTCCACATCCCCTGGCCTGGCACTGGGTCTGCCCTTAGTGGGCGCTCCCTGTGTCTGTGGAATGAAGGGCTGCTGAAGCGACACTGCCGTGGCCTCTCAGGATGGAAGGCAGAGCAGGAGACCCCTGGGGAGGCGGGAGACCCCTGGGGTGGCAGGTGGTGGGGCCCTGCACCTGGACTTAGCCTTGACCCGAAGGTGGGAGGGTAGGAGGTGAGGGAGCTGGGTGGAGGGTCCGCAGCCTGACGGGTACTCCCTGACTGAAGGGCGTGTAGTCAAGGGCAGCCAGTGGAGACCTAGAGAGTCTGTGGCCGCCATGCTGTGAGGAACACATGAAAACCTGGAGTGTCTAGAGTGTTAGCACCAGAGGGGTCCCTGGAGGTCTTCTCCTCAGCGCCTTCCTTTTACTGCACTTGTACCTGTGACCCACGGAGGGGAGAGGGGCTTCCCCAAGTCACCCAGCAAACCAGGGGCAGAGCTGGGGAAGAAACCGGAATGTTCCAGGAGATCTTGCAGGCCCGAATAGGTGTGCCCGTCAGAGTATGGGAGGGGGTGTCTTTAGCCTGCCGCCCCCCCAAGGTTCCTGGTGCCCTCCAGGCCCTCGAATACTCTCTTCCCTCCCTCCTGCAGGTGAACCTGGTGCTGGGGGATGGCCGGTCCCTGGGCCTCACCATCCGTGGGGGAGCCGAGTACGGCCTGGGCATTTACATCACTGGCGTGGACGCGGGCTCTGAAGCGGAAAGCAGCGGGCTCAAGGTGAGAGACCCCTGACTCCCAGGGAGGGGATGGGGCGCCAGGCTGAACGTGCTGGGGCGAGGGAGGGAAAGACCTGTGTGTGGAGCCCTGTGCAGCTGATTTCAACGGGACGTCTGGGAGAGCAGTCGGCACCCCACGCGAAGGACCTGTCCCGGCGGAGAGCCCTCCCCTGGCTGCACGGCTCTAGTTCAGAGCTCAGAGCGGGCAGCAGGAGCCACCACCACTCCCGAGCCCCGAGTTCTCCTAGCCGTCCGCAGAGCGGGGCAGCCCCCCACGAGCTGCTGGGCAGCAGGCCCACCTGCTGTTTTGGAAACACTGCTGATGGCCTGTGATGGCCCCGACTTCAGGGTTGATTGCGGTACTCGGAGAGGGAAGAGGAGAGGAAGCTGCAGGCTGGGGTGGGTTTGCACCGGGCAGCCTCAGGGCTGGCATTTAATCCAGAGCAACCAGCAATTAGCTGTCCTTTTAAAGAGGGCTATCTGCGCGCCCAGCAGCTGTAATTGACATTACACATATCATCTCATTGAACCTTATCCCGTGGGGTAGTATGTTATTACCCGAATTTCCCGGTTGGGGAAACTGAGGCATGTAGAGGTTAAACAGACTTGTCCAAGGTCATGCAGCTGATCAGTTGCAGAGCAGGGTTTGAGCCCAATTGTCTTAATTCCAAAGCCCACGGTCTTAACTGCTACACTGTATCCCCTTCTGGGGAGGGCCAGGAACTGGCTCAGAGCTTTGTGGGGGGAGGTGACAGTGAGTGAGGCAGAGACTGTCCACAAGGGCACTGGACTCAGGGCACCTAGTCACCTAGATAAATGGCAGCATGCTTTGGGGCTAAATCCTGGTGGCAGGGATGCCACAGCAGCAGTGACCCTGGGCACAGGTGGCGTTTGAGCCACATCTTGTGGGACGAGAGAGGCTGTTGGGTAAATGGGCTGGGCTGTGGAGCTGTCCGGTTGAAGGAGCCATGTGGTTTGACCGTGTGTGACTGGGTGGGCAACTAGCCACATGTGAGGCTGGGAACGAAAGCACGACATGAGGTCGTGCCTTCCTAACAAAGGGCCTTGAATGCCCCACTGACAGAGGGAAGCGGATTCTCTATGCGGATGAGAAGAAGGGTCATGGCAGATCAGAGTGGTGGTCAGGAGACCTCTTCCCCCACCAAGCCACAAAGGATGAGGCTGGAGTGGCAGAGAGACAGGAATAAGACTGCAGCCTCATCCTCATGCCATGGCCCGGGGGGTTCTCTTAGGAAACACGGCGTAATGGGAAGAGCTCTGGCTCTGGAGTCCAGATCCCAGCTTTGCTGCTTTTCCTTTAGTAGCTGTGTGACCTTGGAGAATCCCTCTACCTCTCTGAGTTTCCCTTCCCTCTCCCAGATAATAATAATATATAGCATCTCTTTCTCAGAAAAAAATGAGGAACAAACTCACAGTGACCTTAAAAATAAAGGTTAAAATTATTCAGGGTCTGTGTTATGGACTGAATGTTTGTGTTCCTCCCAAATTCATACCTTGAAACCCTAACCTCCAAAGTGATGATCCTAGGAGGTGTGGCCTTTGGGAGGTGATTGGGTCATGAAGGTAGAGCCTCATGAATGGAATTAGTGCCCTTAGAAAAGGGACCCCAATGAGATCCCTGGCTGTCTTTCCGCCTTGGGAGGATACAATGAGAAGGAAGTTGGCAGTCTGCACCGCAGAAGAGGGTCCTCCCCAAAACCTGACCGCACTGGCTCCCTGATCTCAGACATTCAGCCTCCACAACTCCAAGAAATAAATGTCCATTGTCTATAAGCTATCCAGTCCGTGGTGCTTTGTTATACAGCCTAGACTGACTGAGACAGTCTGCTCTTTCCCAAGCACTTTATGTCATAAAATCACCTAAACCTCCCAACACTCCTGCGAAAGCAATTCTTCCGTTAGCCCATTTTATAGGCGCAGTATCTGGGACTCAGAGAGCTGCACAGCTGTGAGAGGCAAAGCCGGGATTCCCATCCAGGAATAAGAATTCTGGTTCTAGAGCTATGCTGGTTACCAGGCCAGCCTGGGCGGGGGTGGGGAGAGGAGTAGATGCCCCACAAATGTTGGTAGGCTCTAGGTGATTCTGAAATGCCCTGGGTCTCCGGCTTGCTATGCTCTCAGCGAGTAAAGATGATTCCTTGTTGGGACTCCAAAAGGAGACAATCTCATGGTATTCTATATGCAGATTGTAGTTAATAACTTTGTTATTTTGTATTAATTTTAGATTTACTGAAAAGTTGCAAAGAAATTACCCATTTGTTCTTTATCCGGCTTCCTCTAATGTTAACATCTTATATAACCATGATGTATTTGTCAAGACTAAGAAACTAACATTGGTACAATACTGTTAAACAAACTACAGACTTTATTCAGAGTTCACAAGTTTTCCCACTAATGCCCCTTTTCTATTCTAGGATACAGTCCAGTTCAGCATAGCACGTTGTGTTTAGCCTGTATGCATTTTTAATTCCATTTATTTTCCCCAAAATTTCAAAAAAGATTCAAGTCAGTTTCTAGACACACAGTAAAGGTTGTTTTAAACGATTAAGTGAGGAAATTGGGAGGAAGAAAACTGGAGGCAGAGAGAAAGAGAGAAAGCTGAGGTGAGAGTCCTTCCGAGAACACTCGCCGCGTGGGGCTGCAAACCGCTACAGGCAGCGTGCACATTTGACTCCAAGCTTCCCGGCAGCCAACACAAAGAGGGAAGCAGGTCAGGGACGTTTGTAAGATGAAAACAGACCAGCTGTGCTGGAGAAGCCTGGTTATTCCTCTTCCTGAGGCCTGAGGGCAGTTTTCCTCTGGTCCTTCTTAGGGAGGATGTTGTGTGATGATGTAAGCAGTGTCTTCAGTGACAGCAAACGCATGAGCAGGTTCCATACTTTGTTGGTGGTGAAGACACTCTTACTGAATCCATGTTAAGAGAAAACGGGAGCGGGGAGCGGCAGCGTGCGAGAGAGATGACATGCTAGGTTCTGGCCGGAGAGCACTGAGCATCTCGCTCTCGCTCTCGCTCTCGCTCTCTCGCTCTCTCGCTCTCTCGCTCTCTCGCTCTCTCTCTCTCTTTCCCCCTCTGATTACTGACAGGTGGTAGCTTTGCTATCGTGTTAGCCACTTACTGAGCAGTTACTATGTTAGGACTGCGCTAAATGCTTCACATTGTCTTCCTGATTTTTGCAACAGTATATGAAAAAGGAATGTCCTTCTCCCTCTTTGACAGGTGGCAGAACAATAGTAAGCAGCTTGCCCAAGGTCGCCAGCTAGGAAGCGCTAGATTTGGACTCACACCTGCTCAATCCAAGTCCATGCTCTTAACCACCATGTTCCACTGCCTCCCAGTGATAATGTGGGTGTTACCATCTCCAGTTTTCTCTTGAAGAAACCAAGCCTCATGGAGATAAAGGCCAAATTCTTTCTCATGTCAGAACTGGGATTTGAAACCAGGCCTCACAGAGCCTAGGGTTGCCCTGTTTGGGGGGAATGGGAGGCCTAGGACCTGCCCTGACCAGCTGTGTGAAGGTGGACTTGTCCCCTGCTCTCTGGGCCTCAGTCTCCCAGCTCAGACAGTCAGCAGTTGAACGGTTGGGCAGGCGGATCTCTGAGGCTTTCTCCTAGATCTGCACATTTTCCAAGCCTGAGAGCACCAGTGGGTGCGCAGGCACAGGAATGTGATCCGTTCTCCTTCACCTGCAGGTTCCCATACCCACTGAGAGATGCCAAAGTAGGTAACCTGCTGGCAGATCCCTCTTTTGTGTGGAAGGAAGGAAGGAAGTGGGCATTACATGCAGGCAGTGGGTCTCCATGGCTGCCCCTCCTTTCCTTCCTTGCATTTAATCAGCAGATATATACTAAGGATTCCTGAGTGCCAGACACTGTACTTGCCCTGTGGCTTCTGAGCTGAGCCAGACAGACACAGTCCCTGACCTCCTGGAGCTTACTTTCTAGTGGGAAGACAAGGGCGGAATAAGTTCCACAACTGTTTGTTTAATTACAATTGTGATAAATACCGGGATGGCAAAGTACATGGAACTCTGTCTGGTGGTAGATATCCAGGAAGGCTTCCTGGAGAAAGAAACATTTCAGTTGAAATTTAAAAGGAGAAAATTAATTATGTGAAAGAGGAAAGGAGAATTTCAGGCAGAAAGGACAGAAAATGCTGAGTCCCTGAAGTGGAAAGAAGTGTTCCAGGATGCAAAGGAAGACCAGAGTTGGCCAAACGCAGAAAGCCGGGCAGGGAGAAGGTGCCAGGTGATGCTGAGGAGGCGAACAGCCAGATCACACAGGGTGTATAAAGCACCCAAGACTGCAGCCATGAAAAGATGATGCTTGAGATCTGCAGTTATTAATATGGAAGGATGTCCACGGTATGTTATTGGGTGGGAAGCAGACTGCCAAACCACGTGTCTGTCAGAATCGCATGCATACTGTATACATATACAAAAATCTGCCCAGAGAAACGTCTACACGTGGTTATCCCGAGGTGGGAAGATTATGGACAATTTTCATTTTATTCTTTACATCCTTATACAGTGTCTGAATGGAGCAAATACTAGTTTTATAGTCACGGAAACAGCAACAATAAAGCAGTTTCCATTTTGAAACAAGGCCGAGGAAAAATATTCCATAAAAGTTCCTCAGTTACGTTAGTTTGCTTCTCAGTTGCAGGCAGTCAGAGGCTTTATTTGCTCATAAAATGCCCGCCTTCAGTAAAGTCCCTTCCGTCTTCAGTCCCCACCGCAGTCAAGCATTTTATATTCCCTGCCACTGTTTTACTTTGTGCTCCAAGGTCCCTCGCATATGCTAACACCTGCCTGCACTCACTCAGGCGTCAGGGGCTGATTGATTCTCTTTGTCGCCAACGCACTTTCCACGGAATTAGGCGTATTGAAATGGAATAAAGGGACTTGGCCGTGTGGGCGGTAGAGCCAAGAACAGGCTTTATTTGGACGTAGGGCTCCTCGCCACCGTGCAGAGCTTTCCTGGGGCAATAGTTCCCCTTGTGCCTGGCTTCCAGCCGCTCCCTTAGCTCCTGAGGGGCCCTGTGAGTCCAGCCAACGCTGCTGGGAGGAGAAGCTCCTCGGAGGAGGTCAGGCACTTCCCAGTATTCACCCGGGGGGGTCGACGGGGCGGGGGGCCCTGGGGGGCGGCCGCATGGAACTTGGAGCTGTCCCACCCTCCCGGCAGGGGCTGACTGCCCCTTCGGCATTGATCTCTAGGCCTCTCTTACTCGTTTGCACCTGCCCCCAGCAAACCCTACCAGAGAATGGACCATAAAACTCTGTTCCTTTAAGGACAGCCCGAATTGACAGGCCTTTAAAACTAACGATAATGGTAGCGGTTGCTGTTCATTAACCAGTTATTGTGAATTGGGCGCTGTGCCAAACACTTTAGATACACCCTTATTTAACCCTCCAATAACCCTGCGGTGGGCATCAATAATGCCATTTAATAGATGAGCAGCTGAGGCTCAGAGAGGGGTAGTACCTTGCTCAGGATCACACAGGGATCCGGCCCTAGCCCTTCAAGCCCTCTGAAAGCCATGGGCTTTGCTCTGCCACCTCCCTGGTACCCTAAACTGGCTAACTATCAAAAGAGTGCGGAGGAAAGAAACAACGGCCACTTAGTCTTCTTAGAAATCACCAAGCTTCTGAAGCCCAGAGTGGTTGTCCCTGACCCTGCCCAGCTCCTCGGCCTTCACCCTTGAGGTCATTCCAGGGTGGGAGGCCCATTTTGTTTTTGTCAGTGGGAGCCATGCTTCCATCCTGGCTGGGGTTCCCTGGGGCAGGATCTCTGTTCTCGTGAATGCCCCACCCTTGGGGTCACCTCTGTGCTATGTGTGGTCTTGGGGCCGGCCGTGGAGCATCTGCTTTACCTTCGGTGTCTCAGTGGCTATGGGGATGAACCGCTACTTTGCAGATCTGTCGTGTGTGCTGTGTGTCAGCTACACTGGAGAAGCCAACTGGGCTGGGCTGACCCCTCTGCAGACTGGCGTTTGCCAGGGTCTTCTCTAGACTAAGCCTGGGATGGCATCCTTTGCAGAACACTGACCCAGTAGCAGGTGATCTCCACGTGTCAGCTCTTACCCTCGCCACAGCTCCATGAGGTGGGACCTTGTAATCCCGTCATAATTTGGGATTATTTATTAATGACTGTCTCTTTTCTGAGATCCCAGCAGCATGGGGCGGAGACTGGGTGTTCTTTACACACTGTTATCTCCCTGCCCAGACAGTGCCTGGGACACCGTGGGTGTCTTGAATGAAGGAGTCAGTGGCTGCAGCTGAGGCAGGCCCCAAGCCAGGTCTTTGTTTTTTTTTTAACATCTTTATTGGAGTATAATTGCTTTACAATGGTGCGTTAGTTTCTGCTTTATAACAAAGGGAATCAGTTATCCATATACATATGTTCCCATATCCCCTCCCTCTTGCGTCTCCCTCCCACCCTCCCTATCCCACCCCTCTAGGTGGGCACAGAGCACCGAGCTGCTCTCCCTGTGCTGTGCGGCTGCTTCCCACCAGCTATCTGTTTTACGTTGGGTAGTGTATAGTCTTTTTGACTCCAAAGCTCCAATCTTGACCGCTGCTTCATTTGCATCCTGGCCTGAACACGGCACAGAGCTGGCAGCTTTGTTAAGGGATGAATCCTGATGAGAGGTGTTAGTGGTTTTTACAACTACCTGGGATGGGCCTGAGCAGTCAGACCCTTTCCCTTAGAGACTCCTGCCTTCATGTTGAAGAAGCTGAGTAGCAGCCATGGCCCACAGCGAGGTTCGCTCATCCAAGGTGCCCGTGGGCATTTGGTGCCTCCTTCAGCTCTTCTGTGATGAAGGATAAGTGACAGGAATCCATCTATACGCGTAGACCCCAGCCTCCAACCCTCCCATTTTACACATGGGGAGACTGAGGACCAGAAGGAGGGGAAGGACTGGCTGAGGATCATGGAGAGGTGGGTCCAGACGCCTCTGGACAGAGCCCCTCCATCATCTGGCAGTTCGACGTTGCCTGCTGACTCTGTCCTTATGTGTCCCTGAAATAGTTCTGCTGGGAGAGAATGAGCCAGGAATACTCTCCAAGGCTGCCGTCTGTATTCTTGGTGGGAAGAGGGTGTGGCTACTACCTTGTTTAGTAAGGGTCCTTTAAAAGTATTATCTGTGATTATGGCTGATTTTACAGCAGTCCTCATGAAGATGACAAAAATTACCTCTTAACATTTATATAATTCCTAACAGTAAAAAAAAAAAACAACTTAGATAATAAGGGCATGTTACAAGCAACTCTCTGCCTATGAATTCTCTTAGATGAATGAACCAATTTCTTGAAAGACACAAACCACTAATACTCAAGAAAGAAAAATAGATAACCTGAAAGTTCTATATGTGTGTCAAAGAAACTGAATTTATAATTAAAAACCATCCAAAAAAGAAAACTCAAGGCCGGATGCTTCCACTAATGAACTCTTCCAAGTAGTTAAGGAAGAAAATTATGCAGCCTCTCCCTGAAAATAAAAGATGAGGGAATGCTTCCCAACTCATTTTATGAAACCAGCATTATGTAATACCAAGAACAAACAAACACATTTCAGGAAAACTACACATCACTCTTCTTCGTGGGCATGGATGTGAAAATCCTCAACAAAATTTTAGAAAAACAAATCCAGCAATCTATAAAAAGGATAATATACCGTGACCAAGTGGGTTTTATCCAAGGAATGCAAGGCTGGTGTGACATTTGAAAATCAATGTTACTGAGAAAACCATGTAATCAGAAAAAGCATTTAACAATATTCTATGTCCATTTATGATAAAAACTCTAATCAAATTAGGAATCCAAGAGAAATTCCATTACCTAATGAAGGGCATCTTCACAAACCTGTAGATAACATATTTAATGGTGAAAAACTAAAAGGTTTCCTCTAAGATTGAAATAAGGCAAAAATGTCGTCCCTCACCACTCCTATTCAGTATCATACTAGAAGTTGTAGTCAGTGCAATAAGTCCATAGAAAGAAAGAAAAGGCATATAGATCTGAAAAGAAGAAATAAAACTCTATTTACAGAGACTGATCATCTGCATAGAAAATTCCAAAGAATCTACCAAAAAAACTCCTAGAACTAATAAATGAGTTTAGCAAGGTGGAGGGTTATAAAAGTCAATTGCATTTCTATATGCTAGCAATGCACTTCTGGAATTCAATATTAATAAAAACAATACAGTTTAGAGTAAGTATAAATAACAAAATATGTGCAGTATTTGTATACTGAAAACTCCAAAAAAGACATAAATAAATGGAGATATATACTGTGTTCCTGGATAAGAAGACTGAATATTATTAATATGTCAGTTCTCCCTAATTCCATCTAGATTCAACACAATCCCAATTCCAATCCCAGCAGGATTTTTTGTAGATACTTACAAGCTGATTGTAAATTTCGTGATGCAAAGGCAAAGAAACTAGAGGAGCTAAAACAATTCTGAAACCAAAGAGCACTGTTAGAGGACTTAGTACCTGATTTCAAGACTTACTATAAAACTATAGTAAACAAGATGATGCGGTATTAGTGAAAAGATAGACACATAGGTCAGTGGAACAGAGTAGAGAGTTCAGAAATAAACCCACAAAAGCATACTTAACTGACTTGGCAAAGTGCAAAGGTAATTCATTGGAGAAAGGGTAGTCCTTTCAACAGATGGTGCTGGAACAATTGGACGTCTGCATGCCAACAAACGAACCTCAACCTCAACCTCACACCTTCTATGAAAATTAACTCAAAATAAATCGTAGACCTAAAAGTAAAATATAACACTGCACTACTTCTACAGGAATACATAGGAGAGGGATTCCTTGGTGGTCCAGTGGGTAAGACTCCACACTCCCGATGCAGGGGGCCCAGGTTCGATCCCTGGTCGGGAAACTGGATCCAGCGTGCATGCCACAACTGAGAGTCCACGTGCCGCAACTAAGAAGTCCAAACGCTGCAGCTAAAGATCCTGCGTGCCACAACTAAAACCCGGTGCAACCAAAATAAATAAATTTTAAAAAAAATTTTTTTTCAAGGAATACATAGGAGAAAAATCTGTGTGATCTTGCATTAGGCAAAGAGTTTTTAGATGTGACACCAAAAGCATGGCCCATAAAAGAAAAAATTGACAACATGGACGTTATGAAAATTAAAAACTTTCCTCTGCGAAAGACACACTTTTAAGAGAACTGAAAAGACACACCACAGACTTGGAGAAGTCAATATTTTCTAATCCCATTTCCGACAAAGGACTTATACTGGAAATGTATAAAGAACTGTCAAAATGGGCAAAAGGCCTGGGAAATGGTTTTGTATGGAAAACTGGTTGCATGTAGTGATAGAGACATGAGTCTGTGCGCTTGTCAAAACCCACAGAACTGTACACAGAGTAATTTTGTTATATATAAATTTTAAAAAATCAATCCGGTTGTCGCGGGGATAGATGGAGAGCAGACTGAGACAAATAAAGACAAAGGAATCTAACTATTACAGGTGATTCCCGTGACCGCACTGAAAGGGAACGGAGAAGGAAGAAGCTGACCTAAGCAAACTTGAAAAACATTGTTTCTACCGATACTTAAGGCAAAGACAAGACGAACTGTACTCAGACACTGTACTCCACTTGGCAGATTTCTTTTTCTCAAAGGGATATGGATTAGGAATTCTGACACTACTTCATTTGTACAGGGTTCATTTGAAAAAATAAGTACATTTTAGATAGTGAGAGCCAGGTTTCTCACTCTCAGAGAAAGTTACAAGGAAGGAAAGGGAAAATAGAATAAAGCCTGTGGTGCGGGACTTGTCAGAGGTATCAATATGGACTCATTTACAAAAAAAAAACAACAATGTATACATTTACCCACAGATAAATAGATACAGAAATCAATATACGTGTGTATATATGCGTGAGTTAGTACATACACGTATAATTCCTCACTCTATCCATTGAGAGGGATTGTACGCAATTAAAATAGGTACAACTAGCGCTCAGATTTTAGTTTCTAAATACTATTCTCTAAATGAAAGGAACCAGGGCTCTTTGTAGGAGTCATTGATTCCAGGTCTAGGGCAGAGAAGCCTGGGGTATCTTTTGGGACCAGAAAACAAAGATGTGCTACCAAATCAATCAACCAACCAATCCGCCTATCAGGTGTGTACAGAGCCAACCTGAAAGAGCACCTCATGGCCAAAGGAGAAGACAGTATCCATGATCCATACTAATGTAATTACATAAAGAACGGAATAAATACATCAATGGGGGAGAAGCGACCACTCTTCCTTAAGGAACAATTCCCATGAAAAAATGTAGAAGGAATAAGGGAAGAGAAAATCACCATTAGAACATTACGTTACAGTATTCATTGCTGTAGGCAAGATGCACCAGTGGAAGCTAAATTGTGGGCAGAAGTTTAAGCAGAAACAGGATGTTTTGCATAGTTTCAAAGTATCTCTACCAATATATTTTGTAATTCTGCAGGGAAAAGAATAAGTTTACAGTGGAGAATCCTGGCAGGTACCAAGTTAGCCAAGTGTAATACATATTAAGAAAAATATCTTAACTTTTTTCTAATTGTAAACATAACACTTGCTGGTTGTAGAAAAGTCAGATCATGCACTGACTCCTGTTTGCAGTGACAGTCCCTCCTCCCCTGCCCCTGTCCAGCCCGGGACGTGACAACTGTCAGCCGTTGGCGGGTCCTTCCAGACCTTTTTCTCCTTGGCCTGTTGTGCACACAGTGATTTGGGGACCCTTGTTCATTCTGTTCCTCTTGTGAACCAACCATCAGCTTCTTAGAAAAGTGCTTCCTTTCTCAGTTCAAAACCTGGCATCTCTGATTTCTAAGATTTTGACTAAGTTGTTGCCACTTCAGAGCGATGAGAAGGCCCTCCTCAAAAGTCGAAGCACGAAAATGTAGCACAAGTGTATCTTAGCCATCTTGTTATCATTTCTTACTACTGCGATTTAGTATCTGTAATGTTCTCTGCGGTCCGCTAGAGAGAAAACACAAGAAGGAGAAACAAAAAAATGTCTCCTGAGCGTGTCCATTTTCTCATCTTGAGCAGGATTTGGAGAGAGTCTTGCTGGCTAGGTGGCAGGGAGGGGGTGAGCAGCCATGTCCCTCCCCGGGCACCCCAAGCCCGTGGGCATTCAGGTGGGCATCAGGTGCTGGTGATCTGGGGACCAGAGTGAGGCGTGCGCGACGCAGCACCTGCATTTGTGTCTCCTGTGTGCTCTGCATGGAAATCGTGTTGAATGGGGAGGGTGGGAGTGGGAGACAGAAGGCAGCGAAGACTCCTGGCGTCCCCAGGTGATGTGCTGGCTGAACGTCAGTGAGAGGAGAGGTGACAGTGAACATCCACTGAGTGATTTTTCCAGCCCGGCACCCTGCTAAGTGCTCTTTTATGTTCCACCTTAATGAATCCCTAAACAATTCTTGACGTAGACACTGTACATCCACGTCATTAAAGATGATCGAACTGAAGCTCAGAGAGGTCATTTGCTCAAGATCACACGGCAAGGAAGTGGTGAAACTGGAGTAGGGATTGGCTCCAGGACGTCCCCTGTTAGCCACGAGACCCTATAACCCTGAGCTTGTGTGATGGAAAAAAACAGACTGACGGCCCTTGGCAGCCAGGCCCTCAGCCCTCCCTGCTTCTGCTCAGGTCTCTGACATCAGCACAGTCGTGACACCTGCCCAGTGTTTCTACACACTCTGCTTTTGGATTTGGAACCTGGAGGATTCTCCTGGCCGTTCAGAATATGTTTAAGTAAAAGTATGGTGGAAATGGCAGAAGGTACGGCAGTGTGAGGGTAGTAATAATAATAATATTAATAAGGAGCGATAATAATAGAAGGAAGTAAGTTAGGGCGGAGGAGTCTTCCAGTATTTCTAATTGACAGTAATAATCATAGGAATCACCAGCATCTGGGGAGTGCTCCCTCTGTGCCAACCAGGGTGCTTAGTGAGTGCTGTCCCTGCACTGAGTCATTTAATTCTCGCAGCAACCCTGTGAGGAGGCAGTAGAATCATCCTCATTTTAGAGATGGGCAATCAAGGCCCAGAGAGGTTAAGTAATACGCCCAAGGTCACACAGCTGGTAGGTGGAGGAGCTGGGATTGAAACTCAGGCAGGTCTGGAGCTCAGTCACAGAAATCCAGTTCCCACCTCTTCCTTCCCTCATACCCCCTCCTCTGGCCAACTGCAGTGGCTCTTACAGGACTTAGAGGGTCGTCCCTTTGTACAATGGTTCTCACGCAAACTGGGCATCTTGCGCTTACTGCCCCCGGGAGGTGAGGGAGGAGTGAATAATCCTTGACTTCGGGTTGTTTCTCTGTGTATGTGGTGTGTGTGCTCCTGCCTCCACACACCCAGCGATATTCCTGAAATCTGCAGAGTAACAACAGCACAAAAGCACTAATAGTCACCGCCCACTCCCAGCCCAGTGCCACCCAGGACGGATCATCTCGCCTGTCCTCATTGCAGCCCCACGCGGAGGTACCGATTGTTGTCATCCCCATTTCATGGATGAAGAGACTGAGGCTCAGTGAGATTAAGCAGCTCGCCCCAAAGCGTGTTCTTAGCTGGCAGAGAATTGGCAATTCAAATGCAGAGCTCTCTGAGGCCACGTGCTCACCTCCGTTGCCAGCTGGATGGCTGAACACAGAAGTCAGAATGTCTCTGACCGGTAATGTGGTTTTTTAAATTTTACATTGAGAAAGGCTTTGTCCGTGTTTCTGTGCTTCCAAACCCAGTGCTCTTTCCATTCGCAGGGACAGCAAATAATCTCTATCTTGTGTGCCAAGGCCATTTAATTAGCGTAGCTGCAGAAGTGTTTGTACTTGTGTGTTTGCGACTGGGTTCCGCCAGAGAGAATACTTTGCTAAGCTAAGGCTCTCGCAGTAGTGTCTACTGTGGACAGAAGGGGGACCTGGGGCCCGGGTGACTGGATGTGTGCCATCTCCATGGGAGAGCACGGGCCTAGCTCAACTTTTAAGATTATCTAAATAAGAATTTATGATTAAAGCTGTACTTCAGCAAGAAAGTATTATTTGGGGAAAACTAATAACAATGGCAACCACTTCTCATACCCACTGTGTCAGGCACTGTGAGTCATTACCAGGCAGTGTCACATGGTGGTTAAATGCACACACTTTGGAGTCATAATTACCAGCTGTATCACTTTATCTCCCTGGACTCAGTTTCCCCATCTGTAAAGCTGGGAAAATAATACCTTTAGGAACTTGTGGGGATGTAGCCAGAGAATCTCTATAAAAGCACTTAACACAGATAAAAGTATTCAAAATATGCTGGCTTTGCATAGCACAGGGAGATCAGCTCGCTGCTTTGTGACCACCTAGAGGGGTAGGATAGGGAGGGCGGGAGGGAGACGCAAGAGGGAGGGGATATGGGGATATATGTATGCATATAGCTGATTCACTTTGTTATACAGCAGAAACTAACACACCATTGTAAAGCAATTGTACTCCAATATTAATGATAGGACATTTTGCAGAAGACTGGGGCCAATGAAACATTTGCTTTGCTAACCTGCAATGTATGTAGGAATGCTCTAGGTAAATAGAACCAACAACACAATAAGTGATTATCAAAATATTAGTCATGTTGCATAGTTATGTCTCTACCTTAAGACTGAATCTGACACAACACTGTAAAACAACTATACCCCATTTAAAAAAAAAGGCTGAAAACACACAAAAAAGCAATTATACTCCAATAAAGATGTTAAAAAAAAAGAAAAAAAATATGCTGGCTTTAAGAAAATTATTTCTGGTTTTCAGTATAAGCCTGTAAGTAAATAGAATTGGTTCTGTTTGTGGATGAGAAAAATGAGGCTCCGAAAGTGGGAGTGATTTGCCCAAGGTCACATGCCAGGAAGGGGCTGGCCAAGGTCACAGGCCTGGCTCTCAGCTCTAATGCCCATCCGTGTGGTTTCCGCTGTGGGTCCTGCCTCCCCGGTGAAGGGTCAGTCTGGCGTGGCCCCACCGGGATGGAATAAACCCAGGCTGTTCCTTCAGTTCCTCACCGGCATGCCAGCCCGGGCCCTGCACGGAGCCTACTTGCGAGGAATTGTGGCAGAGCAGCCCCTGATTGCTTGGAGCCTTGAAAGTCCCCTGGCTGTTTCAGCAAGAGGTGGGATGACAGCTTTCACATCATTGCCAAGCTCCACCTTAGAAGACTGGCTTTGCCTCCCTTCCCAAGCCCCTCGCCGGAGCAGGGCCTTCTCTGTCAGGCCTTTCCCTGGGGCTGCCTTTCGCTGGGGTGTGATGGTCACCTCTTCCTCCTGGGTGGGAATCCATGAGCTGTGAACCTCCAGCTGGCATCTTGCTTCCCTTCCAAGGACTGTGCGGGAGGAGTTGTGCTTCCCATAGATTCCAGGTTCTCTAAAAATAGTCAAAATAATGATACCAGCACCACCACCACGTTGTCGAGACTCAGTGAGCGAATGCGGGTAAAGCCCAGTGCCTGCACAGGATAAGCTCCCCTCAAATGGTAGCTCTGGTTATGTGAGTGGTCTTCAGTATCCACATGAGTGTGTGTGCTCGTGGGTGAGACTGGTCCTTGATGGCATCTGAAACTCTCAGGTAGCTGATGGATCTGCCCAGATGATGAACGCTTTCCGAGGAGCCAGAAGGTGGTTTCTTTCCTGAGAATCCTGGCACGTGCTGGGCGACAGTTTTAGCCTCTGCCCCCCCACCCCACTCCCACCGGCTGTGCCACATTCTCAGTCCTTCCATAGCATGCTCTCCTAGCCCGGTTTGTGAACCAGCCTCTGAATGTGTGTTTAGTAAATTGCAAACGTTCCGAGTTGCTTAGTCCTACCTCCTGACTTTTAAAGGGGCCCCTGCTAGGGTAGTAATTGCTCCCAGGCAGGCTATTGCCAAAAAGAGTAACACTTAGTTTCTGCAGGGAGGCCACTGTGAAGCAGGAGCCCAGCTGTGGCTCGCCCTGGTCACAGCAAAAGGGGAGAGCGTTCGTTCAGGTGCCCATGGCCCCCATGAGCATGCTGTCCACAGGAGGGCAGACTGGACTTCCAGGGGCTGGCTCTCCTTATCATCCCTGTCCCAGGTGGCCAAAGGAAGGGCCCGAGGAGCTGGGCGGCGACTGACCGGCACGGGAGGGTCGTCAGTTGCCCTCTGGCTCCACGTGTGGCCATGCCAAGTTCGGTGCCTATATATCGAGGATGTGCATGGTTCGCTGGATCTGAGGTCAGCCTGTTCCGCCGTTTCATAAGGGAAACGGTGATCAGCGAGCATTTCCTTAGCCCCTGCTGTGGGATAGGGCACACGTGACGGGCTTTGAGAGAGGTCAGTAACCATGCTGGGCAGTGCTTCAGGCACTTGACCATGCATACAAATTATCAGGGACCTTGTCAAGTGCAGGTTATGATTCAGCAAGTGCTGCAGTTATTATGGCCTCATAACTATCCCAAAACCAAGAGGTGTGCAGTAGCCACAGATTCTGCTCAGCCTTGCTGCGGATCAGGAAGTGGACAGGCCACAGCCGGGCAGCTTGTCTCGGCTCCGTGATCCTCAGGTTACAGCTGGAAGACTCAGTCTGGGCACCGGAGCCACTGGGAGGCTTGTTTTGTCTCATGTCTGGAGGTTGGCATTGGCTGCTGGCCGGGGGCCCCCAGCTCTTCCCTGCACGGGCCTCCCTGTGCCATCTTCTCACAGAGCTAGTTCGGGCTTCTTCTAAGCGTGGTGGCTTAGAAAGGGATTCTGAGGGCATGGGTCCTGGGAGAGAGACAAGTAGAGCTGTATTCTTTTTGTGACCCAGCCTCAGAAGGCAGGTTCAAGGGGAAGGAAATAACTCTTACTTCCTGTATCAGTTTCCTAGGGCTATTGTAGCAAATGATCGTCACAACCTTAGTGGCTTAAAACAACATAAATTTATTCTCCCACAAATCAAGGTGTCGACAGGGTCATACTCCTTCTGAAGGCTCTAGGAGAAGATCCTTCCTTGCCTTTTCCAGCTTGTGGTGTTCCTGCCATTCCCTGGCTTGTGGCAGCATCCCTGCAGTGTCTGCCTCTTCGTCACTTGGTCTTCCCTGCATGTCTCTGGGTCTCACATCTCTCTCTCCTTCCTCTTCTATGGATGCCAATCATTGGATTTAGGGCCCACCCTAAATCCAAGATGATCGCATCTCAAGATCCTTAACTTAATTACATCTGCAAAGATCTTATCTCCAAATAAGGTCACATTCAACAGGTACTGGGGGTTAGGACTTGGACATCACTTTTTTGGGGGGAGAGACACATTTCAACCCACTACAGCTCCTGATGGAGAGTGGCAAGGTTCTAGGAGAGCGTATAAGACTTGGAAAATTTGAGATGGGGACTGCGATTCTGCATTTCTCATAAGCTCCTAGGTTGTTGATACTGCTGGACAAAGATACAGGCTACTGTTCTCAAATCTCAGTCTACTGAGGAGGAGGGAGGAGTAAATAGCAAGCTAGGCACCATATTAATACTAAAGCCACGTAATATTTGAATAACACACAGCATCTACTATGTACAGTCACTTGACATATATTAGCTCCTTTAAACCTTCACAGCCACCTTTTAAAAAGGTTTTTGTCCCTGTTCACGGATGTGAGGCTCAGAGAGGTTAAATGACTTAACCAAGGTCACACAGCCAGGAAGTGGTGGAGCCAGGACTTGAACCCAAGCAGAGCTGGTTCAAAATCCTTGCAGTTACTACTGCAGTCCCCTGCCTGGGCTGGGACCTCGGGAGGGAGCCATCAGCCCAGGGGAGGAGAGCCAGTGTGGCTGCAGAGAGGAAGTAGCTGCCTAGCTGGGCCTTACAGGGTATTCACTCAGGCACCTGAGATTTGCTAAACGTGTGTGTGTGCCTGACGCAAAAGCAGGAGCCAAAAGACACGTGCTTTCTGCCCTCGTGTAATCTGGTTGGGGTGTTGACTGTGGACAGTTATACCAGGTAGAGAAGTGAAGGAACGGATCTTCAGGGAGGTTCTAGCAAGAGCAAAGGCACAGAGACATGGGCTGGGGCTCACAGGTGTGCTGAGGGGAACCTGGGGACTGACCGAGAGGAGAGGCAGGGCGAGGGGGCATGGGGCGCGGAAGGAGACCCTGGCTTTTCCCAGGCCTCACCGATGGCTGGACAAACCTGGAGAGACACACAGCACTTGGACTGATTGCATTCACTCCAGAATCAAGGAGCTGTTTGCTGTAAGGCAGACAGAAGGGGGCCAAAGCTTTCAGAGGTTGGGGAGTCCAGAGGCCTGGGTGGGCCTGTGTACTAGAACTATTAACTCACACCCTTTGGGGGACTTCGTTTCCTTTTTGTTTATTTTTTCCAGCTATTAAAGGAATAGATTCAATATGTAATACACACACAAAAACATGCGACAGTAGAAGGAAACAGATGTCCTACCTTCCAAAGACAACCTTTGTTAACATCTTTTATTTTTTTACATATAATTCGCATACCATAAAAATCACCCTTTCAAAGTATGCAAATCAGTGAAGTACATTCATAAGATTGCACAACCATCACCAGCATCTAATTTTAAAACATTTTCATCATCTCCCCCACCCCCTGCAAAAAATTCCTGTACCCTTTTAGCAGTCACTCCCCATTTCTGTCTCTAAAGATTTGCCTATTTGGGGCATTTCATATCAGTGAACCATAGAATATGTGGCCTTGGTGTCTGACTCCTTTCACTTAACATAGTGTTGTAGCAGATATCAGTAAATTCCTGTTTATAGTGAAATAATATTCTGTTGTGTAGCTATAACGTATTTCGTTTGTCCATTTGTGAGTTGATGGACATTTGGGTTGTTTCCGTCTGTTAGCACCTTGATGTAGCTTCTTATTCCTTTCTCTGTACACTTTTACACAATGATATTATACAGTATATACCATTTTGCGTCCCACATTTTCACTTGCGTTTTCCCACGTGATTTAAAACTTCTCATAAGTGCAATTTGTAATAGCTGCATGATAACACTCCATCTTCTGGCCGAATTATAATTTACCTAACCATTCCCTTGAAGTCAGGCGTTTAGTTGTTTCCAATTGAAGTAAGATCTTAAAAGGAGCAACAGATGAGAGAAACCTCAGGGGATCTTTCCAGAAGAGCTTAAATCGCCTCCCAGCCTATCTGTGCCAGCAAGCTGCTGAGCCCAGAGAGGGACGAGGATGACTTATCCCAGATTACTAAGAGGCAAGGATTGGACTGGATGGTGTAAAAAAGATTCTTCTCCAGGGTGGCATAGCAGATCTGCCGAGGGCCCAGGCCCGCTCTTCCCCAGACCCCCAAATGTCAAGGGAGATGTTAGCTTTATATCAGGCCCCCTGGCAAATGTTCACATTTCTTTTTTGAATTTATTTTCTTTACCCTCAACAATATAGTCTTCATATGCAGTCTGGAAAGCCGAGAAAATGAATAAAGAGCTTGAAATGAAAATTGCCTGGAATTCACCTCTCGGAGGCAACTCCTGTGAACATTTTGGCATATTCCTTCCCAGTCTCTTTAACACATTTGAAGACCACATTCGTTGGGCAATTTTAAGATAACATTAAAAAACCTGAATTCACAAGTAAAGCATGACCACTGTAGAGGGTGTAAAAAATCCTACACTAAGGGAAAACCTCATGCAACAGTCTAGGTGTCTGTCCTTCCAGAGTGTTACGCTCACAGGGCATAGGATATGGACAAAAATAGTTCAGCAAAGTTGGGGTCAGACTATTTGCTTTCCGTCATCCTCCATAACATCTTTCCATTTCAGAAAGACCTTTGCAAAATATTAAGGTACAGAGTGGTGTTATGTGATTCCATTTTTTTTAAAGAAGAGAAGTATATTTGTACATACTTACATATGTGAAGACAGTTCCTGGGAGGATGCCCAAGAAACTGTTAATGGTGGTTACTTTTTTTGAAAAAATTATACAGTTATACAATTTTTTTTTTCTTTTTTTTTGCGATACGCGGGCCTCTCACTGTTGTGGCCTCTCCTGTTGTGGAGCACAGGCTCCGGACGCGCAGGCTCAGCGGCCATGGCTCACGGGCCCAGCTGCTCCGTGGCATGTGGGATCTTCCCGGACCGGGGCACGAACCCGTGTCCCCTGCATCGGCAGGCGGACTCTCAACCACTGCGCCACCAGGGAAGCCCTACAGTTATACACTTTTTAGAGGTTACACTCCATTTACAGTTATTACAAAATATTGGCTATGTTCCCCATGTTGTACAATACATCCTTGAGCCTATCTTATACCTAATAGAGTGTACCTTCCACTCCTCCACTCCTATATTGCCCCTCCCCCCTCTCCCCACTGGTAACCACTAGTTTGTTCTCTATGTCTGTGGGTCTGCTTCTTTTTTGTTATATTTACTAGTTTGTTGTATCTTCTAGGTTCCATATATAAGTGATGTCATAGATTTGTCTTTCTCTGTCCAACTTATTTCACTTAGCATAAATCCCTCCAAGTCCATCCATGTTGCTACAAATGGCAACATTTTGTTCTTTTTTATGGCTGAGTAGTACTCCATTATATATGTGTAATGGTGGTTACTTCTTAGTCTCATTCCTGGGGCCTGTGACTTCAGTAGGCTGGGGGCCTGAGACGTGTTTTTAAGGGAAGGGAGCTTTGGGGAGGCAGGATTTTTACAATTTGTGTATATACCCATTTTTTACTGTTTGCCCATTTCTATTAGATGCAATTTTAAGTTTAATTGGAAAAAATAATTATATGTCATTAAATATTCTGCAACATTATTGTTTATGACTTTATAGCATCGCTGTATGGATATACCATAGGGTATATCTATGAATCATAGACATTCATAGACATTTAAGAGCGGGGGGTCCAAATTATTTTTGAAACTTTTTGTTTTGCATAGTCTTGATGATTTTCTTGGGGTTAATTCCTAGAAGTAGAGTTGCAAAAGTTTTGTACCACTTTGTCAAATACTTCTTAGCAAGTTTGAACCAAAGTGTGCTCCAGCTGGCTAAATGCCAGATGCCCTGTTACACTTTCTCACCCAGATGGGGTGGTGAAAGCCTTTTAGTGTTTGGTTCTTTTTGGCTAACCATGAGTGCCACCGTGTTTTGAGTGCCACCCATGTGGTAAGCAGAATAATGAGCCCCAAAGATATCTACATCCTAATCCCCAGAACCTGTGAATATGTTAGGTTATATGACAAAGGGGAGTTAAGATTACAGATGAGATTAAGGTTCCTGATCAGCTAACTTTGACACAGAGAGATGATTCTGGATTATCCAGGTGGGCCCAGTGTAATCACAAGAGGCCTTAAAAGTGGAGGAGAGAGGGGCTTCCCTGGTGGCGCAGTGGTTGAGAGTCCGCCTGCCGACGCAGGGGACGCGGGTTCGTGCCCCGGTCCGGGAAGATCCCACATGCCGCGGAGCGGCTGGGCCCATGAGCCATGGCCGCTGAGCCTGCGCGTCCGGAGCCTGTGCTCCACAATGGGAGTGGCCACAACAGTGAGAGGCCCGCATACTGCAAAAAAAAAAAAAAAAGTGGAGGAGAGAATAATAAGAGAGAACAAGGAAGATGGCTGTATGAGAAGGATTTAACCCAAAGATGCTGTCTTTGAGGATGGAGGAATGGGGCCACAGCCAAGGAATGTGGGTGGCCTCTAGAAGCTTGGAAAAGGCAAGGCAATGGATTGTGTCTTAGAGCCTCCAGAAAGGAACTCAGCCCTGCTGACACCTTAGTGTTAGTCCAGTGAGGCCCCTGCTGGATTTCTGACCTTGAGAACTGTAAGATAATAAACTTATGTCCTTTTAAGCCACTAAGGTTGTGATAATTTGTCACAGCAGCTATAGGGTACTAATACAGTCCAGTACATACTGTATCCCCAACACCTAGCATAGTGCTGGCCCTGAGGGAGGTTCTTGGTTCTTGTCTAGATGGTCCATTATATTTATCATTTGCCCAGTCGCACAAGATACAAAAGTAGTTTTGCAGTTGCCACATACATACCACTGGAAAACGAACCCACTAAGTTGCATTTCTGATTTGTTTGCAGTACATTTTGTCTGTAAACTGAGTGTTTATAGTCAAAGTACTGTGTTACTTGGGTTATTTCTTTTTTCTGCTTCACCTTAGTTCTGTTATTGATTTGAAATAGGTTCATTTGTTTCTGCTGGAATTCAGTAGGGTTTCCCCACATCTTTATTGATTTAATTTTACTTTTTGAATAACAAAAACATCAAAACTGTACCTAAAAAACGTACTCAGAGTATTACTTCTCCCCCACATCCCTTCTACCCACCCGCACCACTCCTCGCAAGACAACTAAATAAGCTAATTTCTGGCTTATTTCTGTTTCTTTGTGCAAGAATAAGCAGACACATGTATATGTTCTTTTGCCTTTCTTATATAAAAGGTAGTATGTGATAGATATTCTTTTTCAGTTAATTTTTAAAAATTTAGCATCCTGGAAGTCACTGCGTGTCATTGCACAGAAGTCTTTGTCATTCTTTTTTACACCTGCATAGTACTCCACTGTGTGGCTTTGCTGTACTTTATTCAACTGCTGTCCTCTGTCTGGGAGCTTAGATTGTTTTCAGTATTTTACAGTTACAAACAATGATGCAGTGGGTAACTCCATGTATATGTATTTTGTCACTTTGGGAAGTGTATCTTCAGGGTAAATTTCTAGAGTTGGGATTTCTGTGTCAAAGGGTAAATACATATATAGTTGGTCAATACTGCAACATCCCACTCCATAAGAGTCGTTCCATCCTGAATTCCCACCAGCCTTGTCTGAGCATGCCCGATAGGTGCTGTCAAGGTTTTAATTGTTTCCTATCTGATAGGTGAGAAAGGGTATCTTGATGTAGCTTAATTTGTAATTTTCTTAAGAGTGAAATTGAACATCTTTTAATATGTTTATGGACCATTTTTATGTCTTCTTGTAACTTGGATGTGTCTTTTATTATCCTTCTGTTGTCAAGATTTTGGACTTTTCCCCCTAAAATTTAAGAATTCTTTATATATTAAGGCTTACTAGCCCTTTATCTGTGACATGTATTACAAATGTTTTCTCCTTGGTTGTCATTTTCTTTCAACTTGCTTATAGAGATTTTTTTTCCCCCAATGTGCAAGTTTTTTAAATTATCATTTAGTTTAATTACCAGTTCTTTCTTCTGTTGAATTTGAGGTCTCTTTAGAAAACCTTTCTTAGATATAGAGCATTTTATCCATTTTTTTCTTTTAACACTTGTAAATACATTTTTCTTTTTAAAGCTCTGATTAGCACACTGGCCCTGAACTCCATGCAGAGCTGATTTATTCTTGTGTGCAGAATAAGATATGGATCAAATTTTATCTGTTTCCAAATGGCTACATAGTTATCCTAGTGCTATGTATTAAAAGCCCATCTTCACCACAATGATTTGTGATGCCACCTTTGTCATGTACTACATTCCTGTGTGTCCTTGGGCCTATTTCTAGCCTGTTTCCCTGTCTGTCCATCTGCTCACGGGTCAGTCCCCCACAGTTTAATTGCAGAGGCTTTAGAGCAGGATTTAGTATCTGGTACATCCTCCTGTAGCAATTCTGTATCAGGGTTTTCATAGCTGTTCTCGTAGTTTGATTTTTTAATTAAAAATTATTGTTAAAAATTAACAGATTCATTTTTACAGTAATTTTAGGTTGATTAAAAAAAATTAAGCAGAGAGTATAGAGTTTTCATATACCCCTTCTCCATCCACCCTTTTCACACACAATTTTCCTTATTATTAACATCTTTCATGAGTGTGGTACTTTTATTACAGTGATGAGCCACATTATGATACATTATTATTAACTAAAATCCATAGTTTACATTAGGGTTCACTCTTGGTATTGTACATTCTATGGGTTTCAACAAATGTATACTGAAATGTATCCACCATTACAGTATCATAGGAATAGTTTCACTGCCCTAAAAATCCTGTGTGTTCTGCCTGTTCATCCCCCCATTCCTTCCCCAAACCCCTGGCAAACCACTGATCTTTTTACTGTCTCTATAGTTTTGCCTTTTCCAGAATGTCACGTGGTTGGAATCATACACTATGTAACCTTTTCAGATTGGGTTCCTCCATGTGCAGTTTTATTTTTTCACATGAACTTTTTATGTCAGCTTATCTAACAAAAGCTTGGTTGTGTTTTTATGGGGATAATGTTAAATATTCAAATGAGAGAGAATTAACATCCTAATGATGCTGAATCCTTTCCAACAACAGGCCATCTCTTTTTTTTCTTTTCCTATTTGTTGAGTCCATTTTGAGTGTTATAAGTTTTCTTCACATGTGTGTTGCACATTTCCTGTTAAGTTGATTCCTGTTTTCTCTCTTCTGTCACCATTATAAATGTAGAGTATAGAGCATAGAATATATACTCTACCTCTTCTGATTGGTCACTCTGTGTATATGAAGGCTTGAACTTGAGAACTCACTGAGTGTTACAGGTCTGTGGAACAGCACAACGCAGGTGAGAGGGCTAGTTCCAGGCCAGCTTTACCCCAACTTACCAGGAGGCCTCAGACCCATGACGTATTTTCTCTACCCCTCACCCCAGTTTTCTGTCTTCCAAAATGAAGGGCTGGATACATGCGCACCATTTCCCAGAGTGAAATTCCAGCCAAAACTAAATTGTGGTTTGTGTTTTTACCTCTTTCCCTTACTTGTGATTGACAAATTGGATGTTTTTTCCCTGCTGCAGTGCAGAGCCAGGCTGCAAGTACCCAGGCTCCCTACGTGCCCTGGCCTTGTCAAACTAGACCTTTACGTAAATGGAAAATGTCTCTTGCCTGTCTACAGAAACCAGAAAGGGCAAGGGGACTAGCTTGCTTGTTCGTATATTTGTTCATCCATTCATCTAATTGTTTATTCACAAGTTACTGATTCTGTCAGGCGTTGGTGGGGTGCCTCCCATGTGCCATGCAAGGGGGGTGCAGGACTCTGGCCCTGAACGCAGTGCTTACAGCCCAGCATGGTCTCGAGCTATGACGAGAGCTTTGGGGCTGGTACTGCAGAAAGCTCTTTCGGACAGTGCTGGTTTAGAGTGCCTTTGCATCACCTGAGTTGAAATGTTGAGCAGGCAGATACAAGTCAGGCTCAGAATAGCAGTTGGGCTGGGTTCATATCTTGCTCTGCTATTTGACTGCTGGGTGTCCTTGGGAAAGTGACTTCACCTCTCTGAACCTCACTGCCCTCATCTATAGAACAGGCTAGACCATTCCATGCCTCAGGTGGTGCTTATTAAGTGTAGAGCCAAACTGTACGAGGCCACTGGCCTGAGCGAGGTGCTCAAGGGGTTCCATAGCTGTTATTCCTCCTGGGTTTGACCGTTGTAAGTGCTCTGATGTGTTTGCTTGAAAGCCAAACTGTCCTGTGAGAAGAACTCAGGAGTGGCTTCTCTGCCCTCGTTCCACCGTTGACTCAGAGTATGACCTTGGGCAAGTCCTTTCCCCTCTCTGGGCCTCAGTTTTTCCACTGATGACCTGGGGGTTAGAGCAGGCCTTCTTTGAGGGCTGCCCATGTCCCGAATAGAGTAAGCAAAGACTGACAATGGACGTGTTAGTGTGAGAAGAAGGAACCAGAAGGAAGTCAGAATGCACCGGGTCCGCCAGTTCCATCCGTGGCATGTCCGAGTGGGTTCTGCCTTGTGAGAGCAAGGTTTACCAGAGAGGGTTGTGTGATGAGCTCACCCAGACCCAGCCCTCACCCACAGCTTGCTTGTTCTAGGAACCTTCTGAGCATTGACCTTGACCTTTTTAAAAAAAATACAGACAAGGTTTACTGACTTCTGAACTGTTGGAAGAAACTAATGTTATCTCATTAAAACTGCATTGCTCACCAAAAAAAAAAAAGCAAGAAAGAAAACAAGCCCATTAAAGTTTTAAACCTGACATGGAAGAGTATTAAAGATTCATAATTGCAATAAAACTCTTCAGTAGAATTTGAATTTTCGTTGTGGTAATGCTACAGTCAGCGGGGTCCTCATTTGAAGCCGCAAAATCCATTTCAATAAAGTCTTGGGAAGGTGGTAAAGAAGGAGGCGCTGGCCCAGCAAGGCTCCCACCGGTGTGCACATCCAGAGAGGATGGATTCCTGCCTGCCAGCTCAGCACAGGGGTCGAGTGGTTGGCAGGTTTCTCCCCTGCCTCCCTCTGATGTGAGAGCTCAGCCCTGCTGCCATCCTTCCATGGGTTCTTTGGGCTCGTTTGTTCCTTGCAGCAGGCAAGAACAGAGCACCTACTGTGTGCATGGCAGAATGCCCGGGCCTGAGAGGTCATGTCAGAGGTGGAAGGATAGGCTGGTTTTTCCTCAAGGAGGAGCCAATACTGGTTCGAGCAGAGGTTTGGCAGCCTGGCAGAACAAAGGCCAAATCCCAGCTCTTGTCACTTCACTTGCTGGCCTCAGCCCCTCATCTGTAAGATGGGGATAAAAATATGTGCCTCGTGGGTGTGGCCATCACGTGTGAGTGTTGACAGGGAAGGTGGAAAGGCGGAGGGTATGGCTTTCAGAGACTCAGAGGAGGCAGAATTGCAGTATTTGGTTGGTGAGTGACCAAGGGTCACTTTAAGGGTAAACATGGTTTTCAAAAACGCAGCTAACATTTATTGAGGACTTACTGTATGCTGGATACTGTTTTATCTGCTTTGTATGTGTTCATTCAATAAATATTCATTGAGCACCTACCATGTGCCAGGTGCTGTTTTAGGTGCTGAGGATCCAGTGGAGAGGGTATTAACTCATTTAATCCTCAGACCTATGAGGTAGGCACTGATGCTTTTCCCATTTTCCAGAGAAGGTAACTGAGCCACAGAGAGGGCAGGGAAATTACCCGAGGTCACACAGCTGGGAAGTGGCAGAGCCTGGAATTAGATCCCGAGGGCAAGACCCCTGGGTCTGTGCTCAGTAACCACACGGCGAATGGCTTCTCATTTAGTTGGTGTACCACTCTTCACAGATGCTGGTCTTGTCCCGTTTTGAGGGAAGCAAGGCCTAGAGCGGTAACATTATTTTCCCCAAGTCTCTTAAGGAGTAAGAGGGGATCATTACCAAGGCCAGCTCACTCCTAAGCCTGCTGAACTCTTTCCACTGCTCCAGGGGCCTCAGACCCAGGGGGAGTGAATTCCTGCTTCCTGGTGGTTGGCTGACCAAGTTCAGGGGAAAATCAGTGTCCTGTCCTCGTTGAAGTCCCTTTGCTCTCTCCTCGGAGCATCCCGGACCCGAGCCTGTCACTCGATGGCTGTGGATGTTGGAGGAGTCTTTCCTCTGCCTTAAAATGAAGGGCACTCCCGCTCTCCACCCTCTGCTCCTTCATCACTGGTGATGAATAGGATGCCCATGGTGACAAATAAAAGAAAGACTCCTTTATTTGTTCATCCTTCTACGTCCTCCCCACGGCGCCTGTCGGAAAGCTGAGCAAATATTAGACACTCAGTCACACTCTGCTCCTGTCTCTCCCTTCTCCAGGGGGTCACGTCCTGACAGCTCTGGGCTGGTGGGTGTTTTCTTGGTTAATCAGTCTCAGGGTCTGGGCTTTGCTGTTGCCTTGCTCTGTGGTCCCTGACACGTCCCTGTGCTGCCTGTCTCCCCATATGTAGGGGACCTTGGGAGGCCTGACAGTAGCCACACTTTCCTTTTTCCTTTTTGCCTTAAATCTGCCCTCCCCCTCCCCCTCCCCCACCCGGGTTATCTAACTCAGAGCTGGCTACCGTGGGAAGGAGAGAGTAACATTTCAATGAATGAACACGGAGAGCTCTTAGGTATTTTTTGTGTGTGTGGGAGGGGGAGTGCTTTAGGAGAAGAGCCAGATGAAGACCTTTAAACACTCCACCTGGACTTCACGTTGCATAAACCAAAGGAAAAGGGGAAGTAACTGGAAGTGAGCATGGGAGAGTAGAGAGGAGGGGTCTCTGCAATCCCTTCCCGTTTACTAAATGCCTTCTGCGTGCCAGACACTGTGTGGGATAAAGGTGGCACAGGGTTGGGGGATAATAGGGCAGAGGCTGGGCTCCAATGCTGGCTCACCGTCCACGTGTGACCATGACCTTGAGCAAGTTGACATGTCAACCTGTCCCCGCCATTTGGAAGGGAAGTGAATGAAAATCTCTCGAAAGCCTCTCGAGTGTCAGGCTCTGTGCTGAGTGGTCCCACTTGCTTCTCAGAGACCTGGAAAAGGCGGGCAGTATCATGTGCCTTTTACAGACGAGGAGTGTACTTGAGTGGTGCAGGACCGCACAGCCCCTGTGTCATGGCTGCCTGGCTTCAGAACGACGGGCATCTTTCTGTTGGACCGTAGGGACTGGACTCCACAGCCTGCTGGCCTGGGGCTGCTGTGAGCAGCACGTGAGACGTTGGATTTATTTGACCGTGGCTTGTGAATTCTGAATGACAGTGAACGTGCAAACGCCTGTTCTGACAGGGCTCCCGGACCTCGGGAAGCTTTCCAACAAGTAGAGGGAATGAGAGAGAGAGCTGGACACAGAAATGGGAGTCACTCAGACCAACTCAGATGCTGCAGAGGGCTGCGTGGAGACAGCCCCGTCTAGAGCTTCAGTTTTAAAACAGGCTCTGAAGAAGAAGAAAAATAGGAGAGGATGGAAAGAGATGGGGAAGACGGGCTCACGTAACCCCCCATTAAGCTGGGGTTTCCAGAGTGTGACTCCTACTTCACACCTGTTCCCCAAGTGGATTGCACATGAACCCCACACTGACTCACAGATCGGGTAGGGATTCATTCAGCAGACGTTAGGGGGAAATGTGATTAGCACAGCAGACCTTTGATTTCATGGATGTTAATGTTTACGAGGAGGCTGCAGTAAACGTGTGCCGGTGACTCACAGCACTGCATGAATAACAGGTGCCCGGCTCAGGGAAGGGAGAGTAACTGAAGTTTGGAAACCATAGCACTAAATCGGTACACACCCCCCCAAGAACCATTGCCCCCAGAGGCTACTGACACCCCGACCTCAGTGTTGCCAGATTTAGCGAATAAAAATACAGGCCACCATTTAAATCTGAGTTCCAGCTGAAGAGCGAATACCTTTTTTAGTGTACATACGTCCCATGCAATATTTGGGCCATTCCCTGCTTCTCCAGCCTCGCTGTGAGGGGCCAGGTAGGTGCTTGTAGAATTGAGTTGCTTCCCCCAGGCCTGGACCTGTAGGGAGAGAGAGGCTTGCTCACGAAAGGATGCCCTCACTTATCTGGTCTCTCAGATGTTACTTCCTTTAATTAAACTGCTGGGATGAAATAAAGTGTGTGGAAAAGACTGAAATTGACTTCCTTAGCTTAACAAAAGCCAAAGCTATTGAGAGGGATACTTAAGGAAACAGAGCACTTCAGCAGATGAAAAGTACAGCCTGGCTCCAGCTCGGATCTGTGGGGGGACAACCAGGGGCAGAGGGGAGAGGTAGAGCCGCTACTCAGGGAGACTGTGATGATGTGGGCCGAGGGGGCCGTCCTTGCCTTGAGAGCATCCCTCCGCCCTCCGTAATGCCCGAATGCCTGCCTGCGAAGCTCTCCTTTGACACAGCTCTGCTTCTCAGCATCGGGGAACACCAGCTGGGAGAGAGGCACAGTGGGAAGTGGCGAAATCCATACCTCCAGGCATAAGCACTTATTGAGCACTTGCTGTGTGCCAAGCCCCGAATCAGGTGTTGGGTCTCACCTCTAGCTCTTTACAAGGAAACCAGCTGGGGTTGCCTAAGTTCTCAGGGACCCCAGTTTCTCAACTAGGGAGCTCAAAGATGCAGAAAGAGAGAAAAAATTTGTTGATATTGCTGGTGGCGTTGGGAAACACATGCTGATGACTGTAGAGATTTTGGAGGGCAATCCTGGGCTAGGATTCCCCATTTTACACCAGAGGAAACTAAGGGACAAAAGCTCATTGGGGAATTTGCTTGAGCTCATGTGGCATGAAAGTAGCAGAGCCAGGATTTGGACCTGAACCTGATGGTCTTTGAAACCCTTAACCATAGTGTTACGCTGCCTCCTGGATTGTAGGGGTTGTTGAGGTTTTTAAGCCAGGAAGGACATCATGAAAGCAAAAAGTTGAAGAAACATGAATCGGGTGCTAGGTCTGAGGCCAGTTTAGAAGTTAATGCACGGAGGAGGATGCCAGCTCAGGAGCTCAGGTATGAGCAGGTGGGGACCCAGCTTAGGGGACCGATGGGAGAGGAGGAAGGTGAGACTTCCTGGAGAGTCTACTCAGGGAATAAAGGCAGAGTTTATGATGGGGGTGGGTGTTCAGAGCTGCATGCTGCAGGCAGGGCTAGGGAGGAATGGCAGGCTTTGGACATGCTGGATCTGAAGCCCGACAGCAGCCCAGTAGTAGAAAGCACTAGGGCCTTGGGACCTGACCTGGGTTTACACCCTAGCTGTCCTCTTCACTAGCTCTGTGACCACAAACTATTTACTTAACCTCTCTGAGCCTCTGTCTTCTCTCTGGTGAGATGCAGAGCAATGACACCTACTCGGCAGGATACTGAAGCTACTAAATAAGGAAAACTATGTAAAGGGACAGACAAGGTTCTTGACATACAGTCAGCATCTGGTTAAAAGTGGTTTGAAACTTGGGGCCCCAGGCTGGTGTCATGTGTTAGTCCCCACTGAGCTGCAGCAGAGATGGTCCTGGAGCTGGGAATGGAGGGACTGGTGTCTGACTCTTCATTCATTCGATGAATTTTTATTGCATTCCCACTGTGTGCCGGGCCTTGGGGACATAGCGTGGAGAGGCTGGTGGGAAAACCCAATTATAGCACAAAACGGAGCCCGCTGAGCACCCTGAGAGCAGGATGTGATCTGTCTGGCTGTGCGTGGTGCCCCAGCTCAGAGCCTGGCACGTAGTAGGTGTGCAGGAAATGTTGAATGGGGTTGTGGAGGCAAAGATGCAGTGGGCCTTCTCTGAGCACATCAACGCTGGTGCAGAGGAGGGTCGGAAAGTCTGAATTTGTAACCACTTTCTGTTCTGGAAACTCCCCAACAGCAGGTGAGGAGTTAAAGAAAAGATGAGAACCTGGGGACCAGGGTTTCAGTTCTCAGCCTCATCACCACATCTTATTCTCTTTTTCTTCCAAATTCCCAATTGGCTCACCTTTTCCAAATTCTGCTTTGAAAAACGCTGGAAAACGCCCCTGGGGGTGACCATGCGCCATCAGCAGGCTGGGACGGGGCGAGAAGGAAAAGCGGCCAGGAATAATTGGCATTATGGGGACTTCCCTGGTGGTCCAGTGGTTAAGACTCCACGCTCCCAATGCAGGGGGCCTGGGTTTGATCCCTGGTCAGGGAACTAGATCCCACATGCAACTAAGGAGCTGGTGAGCCGCAACTAAGGAGCCTGTGAGCCGCAACTAAGGAGCCTGCCTGCCACAACTAAAAGATCCCACACACGGCAGTGAAGATCCAGTGTGCTGCAATTAAGACCCGGCTCAGCCAAATAAATAAATAAACACATATAAAAAATAAAAAATAATTGGCATTATGGGGCTGCCCTTCAAGGCCACGGTGGGCTTTGACCCTGGGCAGCCCCCTCTGGTCACCCATCGGTGAACAGAGGAAAAGCACTGAACCTCCGAGTTTAAACATGCTGCACGTCCTTCTGACATGCTCCAGGTCACACTGCAAGAGCTTCCCAGACAACCTCTTCTGGTTTTGTCACATACTTATGTTTATTGGAAGGCTAGTGTTTTCTCTCTGTTTTTTACTCCTTTCATTAAAAAATATGTTCTTACATTACAAAATAAAACTGCCTTCTTTTTTAAAATTTATTTATTTTAGGCTGCGTTGGGTTTTCGTTGCTGCGCGTGGGCTTCTCATTGCAGTGGCTTTTCTTGTTGCCGAGCACGGGCTCTAGGTGCGCGGGCTTCAGTAGTTGTGGCACGCGGGCTCAGTAGTCGTGGCACGTGGGCTCAGTAGTTGTGGCTCGCAGGCTCTAGAGTGCAGCCTCAGTAGTTGTGGCGCACGGGCTTAGTTGCTTTGCGGCACGTGGGATCTTCCCAGACCAAGGGCTTGAACCCGTGTCCCCTGCATTGGCAGGCGGATTCTTAACCACTGCACCACCAGGGAAGCCCCCAAACCGCCTTCTTGTCATAAGAATCCAAGCAATATATTTATTCCTTTAACAGAAGGCTAGTTTTCTCATTTATTACTTTTTTCTTGAGTAACTTAAAATGATGTTTACACTTTAAGGTAATATAAGAATGCACACTTGTAAAAATTTTACAAGCTTGTAAAAAAATTTACAACGCTTGTAAAAAAAAATTTTAACAGTGTAGAAGTGTAAAAGGAAAATAATGGAACTCTGCCTTCACACCTCATCCTACCCCCAATTCCACCCACCTCCAGGCCTCTGAAACGGCTTTTGTTTTCTAGATCAGGGGACCCTTGGGAATCTCATAGACACATCCCTCAAAGCCATTGCTAAGTTGAGGGGAGGTGGCCCTTTCCAGTGACAGGAACATGAGTTGAAGATCAGGATTGGACAGTTGGTTCTACCATTGATTTGCTGTGTGACCCTCAGGAATTCACATAACCTCTTCGAGCCTCCTGCTGTATGACCCGCATAGAGCCTCCTGCTGTATGACCTCAAGCACCCGCATAGACTCTCTGAGGCTCGGTGACCTCCTTGGTAGGCTACCCAGGAGGAGAATTGGGGTCGGGGCTCTGATGCCCTGACGTTCGGTGTCCTGCAAACAGCCCAGGTGACTGTGTTGTGTTGTGGTCTTGGCAGGTTGGGGACCAGATTCTGGAGGTGAACGGGCAGAGCTTTCTCAACATCCTGCACGACGAAGCGGTCAGGTTGCTCAAGTCATCCCAGCACCTCATCCTGACGGTGAAGGATGTCGGGAGGCTGCCCCGTGCCCGAACCACCGTGGACAAGACCAAGTGGATTGCCAGTTCCCGGATCGGGGACACCGCCACGAACTCAACAGGGTGTGGCTGCCCTGCTCTCTCGCTCTGAGCCCCAGGACCCCAGGGCCATTTCTGAAAGCCAGTAACAGCCCTTCCCACCTCTTCGCCATGCACCATGCCCTGACCTGTGAAGACTGCGCTGATTCCCAGAGCCTATGGTCCCAGCCCCAGGGTCCCTTCCGTTTGCCGGGCAGGACCTCGGGCACATCCCTTGTCCCGTCCTGGCCTTGGTTTCCCTTGGAAAGCTGAGCCACAGGACCCGGCTCTCCCGGTCTTTATTTGCCCCCCAGCAAATCCCATAACTTACTTTTGGGCCCTCAGTTGCTTTGTCTGAGGAGTGGGAATCACAACCCCAGCCCCCGTCCCAGGTGTGTGGATGAGGGTCCCATGCGTCACTTGGGTGAAAGGGCCTTGGGAGTCACAAAGTGAGATACAGTTGCCAGGTGGCTGTGCAGCTGCTAGTAATGTAAAGTGTCACCTTTGGACTTCCATCAGAAGTCTCAGACTGGCTGGTGGCCCCCAAGCCAAACACACCCAGAGCATCTCTTTCTCCCTTCTTCCTCTCTTCCTTTCACCTGCACAGTATTATCATTTTAAAAAATTAGTTACCAACATTTAAAAGGTCATCTGGTTTCCCATGAAAAAAACTGGATTTCTGGCTGCTTCTTGAAAATCAGGGATCCTGGCAGCTTGAGCCCCGTTTTTTTGTGAAAATAGACGGGAACCAAGCTGCACCTGCGCATTGCACTTCAGCACCTCCAGTTGACCTCATCCCCACCCTCCCTGACGTTGGCCTGACCCTGAGGCCACGAGGCAGTTGCCCTCTAGTCTCTCCTCTCCTTGTTACCTCCCTGGCCCCTGCAGGGTTGGAAACAACTCAGGATGCCACCTTGCATGGTTTTAGAAATGCCATCCACATGGTCGGTCAGGAGGACAGCAGCTGCCCGTCTGTCCAGGGGTTGATACTCCCTTGAGTGGCCCCGGCGAGTGCAGGCCAGAGTTCTCCCAAAGCTCTGCTCGTCCCGCAGCAAAGCAGCCGTTCCCTTCCCCGTGCCTGTTTGAACTGCTCAGACATGAGGCTGAACATGCTTGTCTTTCTTCATAGCTTTCCTGGGGATCTCACAGCAGAGGGGACCAGCAAGGTAGGCTGCTCTCTGTCTGGGTGTCTTCAGCTTCTTCACAGCTCCCCATGCGGGGAGCTCTGGGCCTGGCAGGGTGGGCTGAGAGACTCACGGACACGATCTCATTTCATTTGGTCAGCCCGCTGACTGTCCATCCTCCATCCTACACACGTCTGTGAGTGCCACCGGGTTCTGGGTACCGCCCTGGACACCTGGGTTAACGGCACGAACGGAACAGATCAGGTCCCCACCCCGGTGGAGGTTATCCCCAGTGAAGGAGACGCACATCAAAACAAAACAAAACTGCACATGTATCTAATCACAAAAGACTTTCAGTGCCATCCAGGAAAGGTGCTGCGTCTGATGAGAGAGAATGACGGAGACACCTAGTTTACATTGGGGGAGAGGCCAGAGGGAGAGGGCAAAGGCTCTGCGAGGTAGTGACACGGTGTCTGGGCCGTAAACCGAACGAGAAGTGGAGGTTAGTGAGATCAAAGTCTGGGCAGGAGCAGGAGAGGGATGGCGTAGGCAGAGGGCACTGCATGTGCCAGAGCCCTGAGGCAGGTGCCACACTTGGCTTGTTGGTGGGACAGCCAGATCACACAGGACTCAGTGGGTCGTGTCAGAGATTTGCCTGCTAACCTAGAATGATAGGTTGCCTCTGAAGGGCTTAAACAGGGGAGCAAGGTGAGGAGATCTGTGTTTTTACGAGGTCCTCTCAGCAGCTCCGTGTAGGTGACAGAGAGAGGCAGAAAAGACAAGGAGGGAGACCGGATGGCGTCTTAGACACAGCTGACGGTGGCAGAGGCAGTGCCGGGAAGGGTGGAGTGTGTAGGTGCAGATCTGAGCTATGTTTTGGAAATAAAATTACTATTATCCCCATACCAAGAAAGATATTTCAACCTAGAGAGTAAAATGGGCACCAAAATAATAATACTGCTCGACTCTGAATGGTCACAAGGCTCTGATGAGATAACATGTAAACATGCTACACGAGCCGTGAGAGCACTTTGCAACTGCACGAGGCCGCGTGCTCTGGGAACAGCGGTAACATCTGCAGCTTTCCCATGCGGGCCGAGACCTCAGAGGGACCCACCCCATCCCTTGGCAAGGGGGTCGCTGGCTGGGCCTGGCCATTTGCCTCCAGAGCAGCTCCGAATTCCCAGGCCTCTGTCTTGCTGTCTTTCAGCTGGGGTTTTACAAGGGGCCAGCCGGCTCCCAGGTGACCCTGAGCAGCCTGGGGAACCAGACGCGGGTGCTGCTGGAGGCGCAGGCGCGGCACCTGCTGAGCGCGCGGGAGCGTGCCACCATGGCCTACTACCTGGAGGAGTACCGCGGCGGCAGCGTGTCCGTGGACGCCCTCGTCATGGCCCTGTTTGAGCTGCTCAACACCCATGCCAAGGTGACCCGCACCTCCTAGGGCAAGGCGGGGCTGGGGGCGCCTGGCTTCAGCTCTCAGGGTCTCCGCATCCTTCCCTGCCGCCCTCTGTCCCCCACTCCTCTCCTGAGAGCCCACAAAGAGTCAGGCCCAGACTGAACCCCAGGCGGAGGCTGGTGACCGAGACAGACCCTGCCCCGGGGGAGCCCGCAGACTCCTGGGGAAACTGTCAGTTAAGGTCCCCTGTGATTCGGGCCCTAACTCAGCGGCTTTCCATGCTGAGTGTACATTCAGAGTCGTCCGGGCTGCTCTTAAAGAGCGATGCTCGAGCCCCACCGCAGGCCGGCTGACCGCACACCTCTGTGGATGGGAGCCGGCCACCAGTAATTTTTACGAGTCCCCCAAGTGACTGTGCTGTGCTGCCCTCTTTGAGAACCCTGCTCTAGTGGAAGTCTGTTTGAGGTTCAAAAGCTGCACGGAGGAAGAAGTGATTAAATCCACTGGGAGGTTACATTTGGGAAGACTTAACAGAGGAAATGCAATTTGGAGAGGAGGGGGAAGGGACAGCCAGGGGCTTCCTGTTCAGGGACTTGCAGGCGTATGTGCAGGCTGAGATGCCGGGGAGGAAGTGGTGAGATGGAGGCAGGGGTCAGATGATGCTGGGCCCGGCCTCCAGGCGAAGGTGCTTGGACTTTTCTCCTAGGACAGTGGGGAGCCCCGAGGGTGAAGGAGGGGAGGCCAGTGGCCAGGTTTGCATGCGGGTCATTTGGGGTGGCAGGGGGCCGTCCCACCTGCTGGTGGAGCTCCCCACTGAGTGCCCGCCTTGTCCCTGCCTCCAGTTCTTGCTCCTGTCTGAGGTGAGAGGTACCATCTCCCCGCAAGACCTGGACCGCTTCGACCACCTGGTGCTGAGGCGGGAGATCGAGTCAATGAAGGCACGGCAGCCCCCCAGCCCTGTGGCCGGGGACACCTACTCCATGGTCTCCTGCAGCGACACAGGCTCGTCCACGGGCAGCCACGGCACCTCCACCACTGTCAGCTCAGCCAGGGTGAGCTGCCCCTGCCCCGTCCCCGGATGCTGGCCAGCAGGGGCGTTAAGATAACGGCTTTGGAGTGAGACCCCTCCAGGTTCGAATCCCGGCACTGGGCGTCTGTGCTGGGATTCGAGCCCTTGCCAGCTCTTGCCTTTCCGAGCCTGTCTTTTCACCTGTGAAAACCTCCTAATGGTTGGGGGCCTGCTGCATGCCAGCAGGTGAACAAGGCAGCTGTGGCCCTGCCTCAGGCGCCCAGAGTCTGGGGGATAGGGTGCAGGCTGGGGGAGAAAGGTGAAAAACACAGGTTATGAGACAAATAGAAAAAATAATGCCAGTCCATGCGAGGATGCCACGAGAGACCACACAGCGCATTCGTGGTCGTGGTCGTGACTGGGATCTTCCCTGAGACACACCCTCCTGATTCTCTGGAGCCCCGAAGCCCAGCCTGACTTTTTCCCAGACTCGCCAGCCCCTAGAAAAGCATCTGGTCCATCTCATGGTGTCACTCTGCCCCCAACATGCTCAGAGGCAGATTAACCCCGGGAGGCCTTTGCAAGGAAAGGGCAGAGGAAATGCCTTATTATCCATCGTGGGGAACAGCCAGTTATTAAGGTCCGTGCCTTCGGGAGAGCCGGAGCTGGAGGTCAGGAGAGCCGGCTTGGCCCCATCCTCTCCTTTCCTGTCTGCCGGTCATTCAGCACCTCTCTGCTGCGGAAAGGGAGTGGGGAAGTCGAGTTCCTTAAACACCGTTACTCCCAGACACTGAACTGGGAGCTCTTACGGGTGGAATCTCTGTTAGACTGTGTTCGTTGTCCTGTTGGGGGAGCAGGAGGTCTGAGAGTGCAGTGACGTCCACCTGCAGACACAGGTGGTAAGTGGGCACAGGTGAGCTTGCAGCCACCAGGAGACAGCCCTGGAGCATGTGCGCCTTTCCCTTGGGGACTCCAGCTCCCAATATAGCTTTTTTTTTTTTTTTTTTTAGCTCTGGGGATCTGAGTTTCTGGGGAAACTTCTACTCCTCTACCTCCTATCCCTACCATCCCAAGTCACCTTCATCCCCCAAGAGTCCTCGTCCTTCCTGGGGCGACCAGGAAGCTGCCACATATTCCTCCTGGCTCTGGACGCAGCTGCAGTGGAGGCGATGTCATGCTTCAGGATGAGCAGATCACTTCTGGGGCAGGGAGGAGGCTGCCTCCTGCCTGGGGCTGCATGTTTGGCTCTGATGTAGCACACAGGTGATGAGCTGGTTTCAGGCTGTGGGGGCCCTGGCCCGAGGGTTTATTTCTCTCTGGGTCCAACTCCACAGAGATTGGCGAGATGATGTCCATGTGTTGGCTTCACATCAGTCACTGCTCTAAAACTTGGAGGATTGCCGACTCTAATTCTGGGATGGTCCCTTTAGAATCAGGGATGAGAAATCCAGTGGGTGGGATGGGGTGTGTTCTAACCTGGGAGGCAAGAGGTTTAGGTTAAATCACCTGAGGCCCTGGGTGGCCCTGGCCACGGCAGCCCGAGGCCCTGATGGCAGGCCAGGCTGCAGCACTAAGACGCCTCAGGGTAACTATTATACCCAGGAAGGGCTCTGGGCAGGGGTCCCGGCCCCAGCTCAGCACTGGCCTCCCATGACCCTGTCCCAGCCCGGGGGTCTCTCCTGCACCTGGGGAGCACTGACCCTGGCCATCTGAGCCCCAGCTGTGGCAGTTGACCCTGCCCTGCCGGAGAGACCCTCTCTGTGGATTGGAGCACCCTGGGAAAGGCAGACTTCAGAAAGGCCACGGGATGATTTTGAGCAGGGAGTTCATGGGACAGACGGAAGGGGTCTCCCAGCTTCTGAAGTGGGAATAACCATGAGTCTGAGACCCACTGGATAGCTCGGGCATGTCAGATCAGGGCTAACCAAGACCAGGGCGAGCCCTTGGAGGTGGGTGCTAAGAGAACATCGTACAGGCAGGAGAGGCAACGTGGAAAGGCTGCCTCCATCCGCAGTGGCTCCATCTCCCTCCTCGCGTTAGGGCAGCCGTGCTGCTTTCCGCAGCTGGTTGGGAGGAGTAAAGGATGAGTAACATCCCAGACGTGCTGCCCACACCCCGAGGGCAGAGGAAACCTCTGTTCTTCCTGACCCGTCCCAGCCTGGCCGGAAAAACCACCCTGTATCCGGGGCCTTGCAGGCACTTGGTGGCTTCTGGAAAGCACTGGGCTGAGGACCTGCCACTGCCCTTCCAAACTTCATCCCCCCTGGGTGCTCTCCACACGCACAGCCCAGGGCTCCAGTTTGCAGACGCTGAGCTTCTCTGCCACCACGGGGCCTGGGCCTCCCTGAAATCTGGGTCTTCTCTGATCGAGGCTTCTGAACAGGGTCCTCCTTCAGCTCTGCCTTTCAGTTGCAGGTGTGACCTTGGACAAGTCACTTCCCTTTGCTTAGCCTCAGTTTTCCCATCTGCCAAGTGGGAATAATGACCCTAGCCTCAACTGCTAGAGAGCCCCAGGATTGCCTCCAGGGGCATGACCATCTCCTGAAGACCCTTTTTAAGGACACGTGTCATTTCTGCAGAGCAGTGAGGAACCCCTGGTTTCCTTCAAGGAGGCAGTTAGAACGAGGCCATGCTGATTGTAGCAGTGGGGTTTCCTCACCCCTTCTTTATTCTTGCCCACAGCATCCCAAGTAAAGAAAAAAGGGACTTGGAGAATCTCTTTGTTTATTTTGCCTTTTTGTGTGTGTGGGGAGGGGTGTTTGGGAAGGGGGTTTGCTGTGCCCACTCCATCCCTAATATTTATTTGATGTATTTTTCTTTTTGCCTTTTGCCCACCCTTCCTCCCCAGGAGCGGCTGCTGTGGCTTATAGACCTGATGGAGGTACCGTCCTTCCTGCCAAGGGGGGCTGTGGGAGTGCCTTAGCTGGGGCAGAGGCGGGGGGCTGTGGCCCTTCCCCCCACCTCCTTACACCCGCACCCAGCCCTGGTGGGGAGCTGGGCTTCTTCGGGGTGCTCACTCTCTCTCCTGTTTGCCAGTTCATCAGGTTTTTCAGGCTCTGGAGTGAGAATGCCCTCTGTTCAAATCCAGCTCTGCCACTTCCTTGCTGTGTGACCTCAAGAAGTAGTTTCACCTCTCTGAGCTCAGTTTTATAAAATGAGGATGATAATTTCTGTGCCATGGAGCTGTTGAGAGACCTCTCGGCCTTCACATATGCCACACAATCTGTCTGTCTGGAGTGTTCTCCTTCCCACGTCACATGGCCTGGCTAGCTCCTGTGTGTGCTTCAGCCCTTAGCTCACATGCCACCTCTTCCAAGCAGACTTCCCTGATCCTCTCAAGGAGGGTGACTTTGAGCCTCTGGCTCCTTCAGCCCCTTGGGCTTCTTGCTGTTATGGCTCTTGTGTCATTATATTCCAATAATTTGTACAAGACTGGCTGGTTACCTGCCTTGACTGTGGGCTGCTTGAGGGCAACAACTGTGTCTGGAGTTACCATCAAATCCCTAGTGCTCAGCATAGAGCCTGGTCCATATTAATAATTTGAGCCTTTATAATATTGGCTGGCATTTGTCAAGCATCTCCAGGACACTATGATAATGCTTTCCAACTGTATCTTCCTTGACCCGCCCCGTGACTAGGTGTGGCAAGTACTGCTATGATCCTCATTTTACGGAGAAGAAAACTGAGGCTTAGAGAGAAGTGACTTGTTCAAGATTGCTCAGCTAGTGAACAGTGGAATGTGGATTCAACCCCGGCCTGCTTACCTCTGAGCTGGTGCTGTTAACACTGCAGTCTGGTTGTGATTCTTCCCTGAAGCAGCTCACCAGATGCTTGCTAGGCATTATCTATCTATCTATCTATCTATCTATCATCTCCTCTCTCCCTCTTTCTCTTCCTTCTGTTACCAAATATCAATTGAGTGATTGCTATGTGCTATATCCAGTTCTAGGTGCTGGGAATACAGTGGTGAAAGAACTACAAAGAAATTCTTTCCATTATGGAATTTAGGGTAGAGCAGGAATGACAGACTAAACCGCATAAATAACTGAAATGCACGGTATGTTACGTGGTAAAAAGTGCTAAGGAGAAAAATGAAACAGGAAAGGGGACTTGGGGAGGGGGCGGCATGGTCAGGAAGTGACGCCTGCGTAAGATCTGAAAAAGGTGAGGAAGATGGTCCTGCCCACAGCTGGGGAAGAGTGTTTCCAGCAGAGGGAACAGCGAATGTAAAGGCCCTAAGGTGGGAGCAGGTCTGGAGTGTCTGAGCAAAGTCCGGAAGCCATGAGGCTGGAGCAGTCAGCAAGGGGAAGGGCAGTGATGGATTATGTGCTGAGGACTTTGACTTCGCGTCTGAGTGAGATGGGAGCCGTTGGCAGGTTAGAGCAGGGGCTGCCATGATCTGACTTAGTTCACCAGGATGCCGCTGATTGTTGAGAACAGACGGGGATGGGTTTGAACCAAGAACAGGTTCATTCCCAGGATGGGCCTGGGGAGGTCATGCAGCCTGAGCTGCTAAGAGACGTGATGACGGGCTCTGCAGGTGCCAGCTCTTCCTGCTGCCTGGTCAGCCCTGGCCGCAGTGTCTCCTGGGAACACCCTCCCTCCACACCCACAGCAGGTCTCAGACTGGACACCGCATGCTGCCTGCATGCAGAGCCAAGGACAGAAACCTCCTCCTGGAAGCCCCTCTATGCAGGAATGCAGGGCACCAGGCCCATCCGGGGAGTCAGGAGCCCACACCCTTCCTCCTCTCTGCGCCCACCACGCAGTGCACCCTCAGGAAAGCCCCTCACTCACCGTCAGCCTCAGTCTCCCCATCTGTACGATGCAGGCAGACCCCCAAGTCTCCTCCAACTCTGAGAGTCCTCTTGTCAGGAGATTCTGGAAAATATTCCAGGGGAGGCACGGCAAGGAATGGCAGCCCTGTGTTCCCACCGCTTATCTGTGTATTTGAACAAGGGCTGCATCATTCCTCCTGAGAGAGAGCTTAAAATAATATTAATTCATTTGCTGCTAAGTGCCAGGCACTGGTCTGCAACACCACCATGTATTAGTGAGCTTTTGCTGCAGGGATGCTGAGTAACAAACATGCCCCACAATCTGGATGGACAACAACCAAAAACATTTCTTGCTCATGGCCAAAATCCCTTCCCTCGTGGAGCACGCGTGCTTTTCACATCTCCATTAAAATGTCCGCCATGTTGCTTTAACCTCTGCCTGAGTGTCTTCCCCAGGACACAGGGGAAGCTGGTGGGGTCAGACAGGGACCTCATTTTTCTCCTGTCTGTGTCCCCACTGCCAGCCCAGGGCTTGGCACAGAGCAGAGTTCAAGGAAATGTGAAGCAGAAACCGAAATGAAACCTCATTCCCTGGCCACCCAGGATCATCTTCTAACGTTCCAGCCTCCTGAACAGTTACCTCCCACATCGTAGGAAAATGTCCTCTGCTCTGGCGTTCAGACGGGCAGGCGGGCGGGCGGCTGGCTCTCGTGACCCACATGCCGCAGACGGATGCCCCAGCTGGAGCCGGTTCCCATTTAACCCCAATTCCCTGGATCGCGCTGCACGGTTATCAATCCCAGGCTAAACGTGGCTCATTCTGCAGCCATTTTCCCTCAAACCAGACACAATCGATCAAAGGAAATCAGATGCAGCCTTCCCCCTTCAACAAATTGTGTTTATTTTCCATTTGTCTAATAGAGAGTCAGCCCTGGGAATTTTTGGCTGCCTCCAAACGGTATCATTCCCCTCCCATAAAGATGTCGGCCAGGAGAGCTGCGTGAAAGAAGAAAGGCCTGCCCGACATTTCTTGAATTCCTCATCTGGTGTGAGCAGGCCTGTGGGGGAGGGGCTTAAGTGCACAAGCTCTGGAATCCCACACACCAGGGCTGGCTCTCCCCACTAGTAGCCGTGTCACCTTGGGCGGGCGACTTAAGCTTTGGGTGCCTCAGTTTCTGCATCTGTACAGTGGGCTGGTAAGGCCGCCTGTCTACAGGTTGTTGTGGAGATTGAGAGTAGGGGTGGACTTACAGGTGTGGACTATATAGGAGCCGATTCTGTTGGCACCCTAAAGGCTGGCAAAGGGCACTGCAGAGGAAAAGGGGCTGAAAGGCCAAAGCCAGCCTTGTACCCATGGAGCAGATGCTATTGAGGTCGGGGTGGCAGTGGAACTTGCCCTGGCCTTACCCACAGCCCTCTTCCTCCTGGATTTGAGAGGTTCTGCACTCTAGGCCTCTCATGTACCTGGAAAGGGGCTCCCCAGGCTTGCTAAAGGGTGCTGGAGGTGGGGCCCCTGCCTCTAAAGGCCATTGCCGTCTCCCCTGCAGTAAGGTGAGAAGGGGGTGCAGGGCGTGGCTGTCAGCACTTGGCAGTGTCAGCCTCCTCCCCATGGCCTCCTTGCCTTTCCTCTTCATCCGGGGCCAAAGGAGGGCGGAGGCGCTCAGGCCTGTGTCAGACGCCTACAGCTGCAGAGACCCCTGACTGTCAAGGCAGCTCTTTCCAGAAACAGGGAGCAAATGATGAGAGGTACACATCCCACCTGCTGCATGTGCCTCTGGTCCAGCCCGGGTGAGTTTAGGAGTCCTCTTCTGGGCAAGTTCTTCCCTAGCGGGGGAGCAGGAAGGAGCCCATCTATTTACTTAGTCATTCTGCCGCTCCTTGTTTATGTGGCAAGCATTCGCTCAGCACCTCCCGCATGCAGGCTCTGAGCGGGGCACTGGTAGCCGGGAACAAGAGACAACAGCGCCCACCCTCACGAAGCTTAGCAAGGGCAGTGAGGACGGCAGCCTCGAATCAAATCATCTCCATAATTCACACTTTGATAAGTGGGTCGGAGGGTGGTGCGAGAGCATAGAACCATAGTTTCACTGGAGGCATTAGTGACCCTCAGGGTGGCTGCAGCTTCGCCTCAGCCGGTGTCTGAAATAAGGACCATTCCTCCCAGTGCTTTGAGGAGCATTCTCCTCCCTGTGTGGGGACTTGCGAGTGCTGGAAGCTGTTTCCACCAAATAGAACCAAGTCCGTGGAGGTCAGAGCCTGCTGGAACATGACCAGCCCCTGCTCCCCTCAGAGCCCAGGTTTGCCCAGCTATAACCTAGGAGAGCTGGACTAAACACTGACGTAGGACTGTAGGTTGGGCGGGCTTCACCTTTTTTTTTTGGGCTTCACCTTTTCTGTGCCGCGGACCCTCCTGGCAAGCTGGCAAAGCCCTGGGACCCGTTCTCAGGATAACAGTTTTAAATGTTTAAAACTAAAACACACAGATTACAAAGGAAACAGATGATGAAATGCCTTTTTCAAATATGGAAACAAATGGTAAAACGTGTGCTTCTTTATCATCATGCCCAGTAACAAGGTCTGACAGCAGGTCGGTAACAGCTGTAATTGTCAGGCCGTGATGAGCATAAATGGGACTTTGCAGCCTCCGCCACGTGCTACGAAAGATCCTGACCGTGTCACAGGCGCTGCTGATTCTGCTGGGCTGTGTTGCCTCCGTTCATAAGGGAAGGAGATGCTACATTTCGGTTAGAGGTTAATGAAAATAAAAGATGCAGGGTTCTCCCCCAGCCAGGTTCACCGGCTTCTGACTCCTTCCTGGAGCCCTGCTTTCCAGTGCCTGTCCTACGGGCTCTTCTGTCCCTGACCCGGAGATTCTGGGTCACCCTCTCTGTCCACTGAATGACGTCCTCTTCCTAAGACCATTGGGAGGGAGATGCATGGAGGCAGAAGGAAGCACGGGCTGTGCTGGGACAAGGCAGTCACACCTGCCTCTCGGGAGGGCTCTGTGCACCATCTTCCCGGGGGCTTTTCTGCTTCTGTGGTTTGGTGGCCAAACGTAGCAGGAGTGGACAAGCTGCTAAAAGGCCCAGTGCCAGTTCCCATGGCCTCAGCCTCGCCAGCGGGTGCAGGTTCCAGCCCTCTGTGTTGAGGATTGTTTCTCTCGCTGTCCTATCCTTTGCCCTCCCCTCCAGCTTCCAGACTTCCACCCAAGCCCCGGCTCGGAGCGGCTGGGACAGCATGATCTGTCTCCACCAGCACGGCCATCACCCCAGGGTCTGGCCACTTGATCCTTTTGGACCCCCAGACCTGTCGCCTTCACTCTGGGCAGCCCCCTGCCCCCCAGGAACACCAGGACTTTCTGGCTTTACCGGCTGCGACAGGCTCCTCTTCCCCAGCGCTGGAGAGGGTACCGCCTCTTGCTGTTCTCTCAAGTTCCCTTCCTCTTTCTCCCCTTGCTCTCCTCTTCTTGGTCTTTTCTCCCCAGGCTTCTCCCTTCTCTTTTTCCCTCTTATTCTCACTCCCTCTCTAGTTTCTGTCTCTCCCGCTGTGCTCTTCCTCTCAGCAGCCTCCACTGCCGACCTTCCAGAAGCCTTTATGACTCTGCCTCAGTTTGCCCATTGACAGAAAGGGGAGGGCACTCCCAGCCTCAGGCCACTGGTGCATTCTGGGGTGGAGGTGGGGGGAGCCTGTAGTCCAGACATCAGAGTAAAGAAGCAAGAAGAATGAAGAGCTGAAAACAGCACCTTTATGTAAGAGCCCTCCCATTGTAATGAGAGGGTGGGGGCAGAGGAACCCCGGAACTGGGCTGTAGAGAGGGGAGAGGAGAGAAGGGAGAGAAAGAGGGGAGGGAGGGCCTCATTTTGCTGAGGTGGCACCCGGGCCACGCACGGGCCTCCCTTTCCAGGATCACGAGTCCATGTGGCAGAGGCAAGCACAGGTGATTGCCCCTTATGATTTCATTTCATTTTCTCCCCACAGTTCCCTCAAACCAGACCCTGGGGTATCTGAGCCCTGACTGGGCAAACTCAGATGAAAAGGAGTTCTCTTTGAAAGGAAGGGGATTTTCTGAACTGCCACAGATTTGAGGAGGAAGGAGACGGGGGAGCAAGGGCAGCAGGTCTTGAGGGCATCCTGGCTCTCATGGGAAGTAGTCTGGATAACAGACTCAGACCTTGAATAGGGTTCAGCTTCCTGCTCCGTCCTTGCTGTGTGACCTTGGGCAGGTGGCCTCCCCTCTCTGAGCCTCAGTCACCTCAGCTGTAGAATTGATGAAGGGTCCCACCCGGCAGGATTAATTGAGCCACCAGGTTTACACCCTTAGCTAGTCTCTGGCCTCAGTGGGTGCGGGAGGAGGGCAGCCCAAGCAGCTGGGGCTGAGGGGAGTGGGGAGGAGGCCAGGACGCACGGGCTCCTTCGTGAGCTCCGACCTTGATCCTCCGCTCGAAGGCTGTTCCAGAAGCGTTTCTGCTGACGCATCCCCCGGGTTCTTAGCCTGCTGTCTGCAGCTATTTCAGATGCACAAGGAACATGGCTCGGGGACTCGGGGCTCCTGAGCGTCTGGATTCAGCAGATGGAGTCTGGCAGGGCTGGGCTCCAGCCCGTCTGCCGTTTGCTCCACTTCAGGCCTTCCTCCCAGGGCCGGATGTCTGTCCCTGATCCACCCTCACCCTCCCACCTCTCCATCCCTCCTTCCATCTTGGCTCCAGGATGCTGCTAACAGCAGGGAATGACTGAGGCCAGGGGCCAGCGATGGCTGCTTTCTCTCGTTTCAGAGAGGGTCCTCCTGGGGCCCTTTGACGGGCTTTGGGGTCACCCTGACATGGGTTAGAAAACTGATCTGCTGTAGAATGGCCCTGTGGCCTTGGACAAGTCACTGCCTTCTCTGAGCTTAAGTGTAAAAGACGTGAGCGGGGACAGTCGGAGTGCCTGCCTTGCAGGGTCGTTGGGAGAATCAATGAGATCACGTAAGGAAAACATCCAGCAGGGGTCTGGCCTGCAGTAGGCCCTCCACAGTTTGGAGTTCTCCGATGTCCTTCTCTCTGAGAGAAAGTCACGCCCTCCCTGTAGCGCTCGGCAAAACATGCCTGAGTTGCCAGGATCGGGACCCTTCCTTGCCCCCTCCCGTGGGCCCTATTACAACACCAGCCCCATCAGTGATCCCGAACGAGAGTTTGTGGGCAGCTCCTTCATGCCTGGCCCTCTGCTGGGTGTTGGGGACACAGTGGCCTGCTCACCTTCTACCCCCATGAGCTTTCCTCATAAGTCAAGGCTGCCTGATCAATGCTTGTTGATCAACTAAATGACTATTCAAAGCTCCTGATGTGCCAGAACAGGACAGAATCCCATGGCTTCTGTCCAACCGTGGGCTGCCGTGTAAGCCCCCAGGGAGCCTACAAGGTGAATTTGGGGGCAGGTGGCAGTGGCTACATTTGAGGTGATGGGAGCCCCTCTTGTCTTCGGTGTAGGCACCTTCCAGGTCCATGACCCCCTTGGGGCCTCCTGCTGAGGCCAAGGCAGTAACTGCCGAGTCTTGGGAAGTCACTGCACGTAACCTGCCTCGCCATTCACCTTCATCCTAGGTGGTCTGTGTCGCCCAGCTGGACCGTTTCCTGGGAGCACTGGACTCATTACGCTTTTGGAGGAGGGGGGCGGTATGTGAAAGGATTACTGTTTCTTTCCATCGGAGTGCTGACATGGGCCAGGGCACGTCGTGTAGCCATTTGGTTCCCAGGGCAGATTTGCAAGATTCCAGGCTTCTGATAAGCTCCCCTCTCATACTGCGCCAGGCTCTGTTCTGAGCATCTCTCAGGTGTTAATGCGTCAACTCCATGAGGGAGGAACTGCCGTTTACCCATGTTAAAGATGAGGAAACTGAGGCACAGAGCAGTTCAGTGGTTTGCCCAGCGTCACTCACCTGTGAGTAGCAGAGCTGGGTGCGACCTCCGAAAAGCCAGAACCACTAATCAGTGTGTGAAAGGGCAGCCTCCCCTCCTCAAGGATCCCCCCATCCTTGCATCACCAAAGCTGTCGGGGCGTCTTCCCGTGAGGTGGTGCGCGGGAGACAGTGCTGGAGAGAGCGGGAGAGGTCAGGAAGCTGAGGTTTGCACGTAAGCCTCAGCTTTGTTGATAAAATAAGGCAGTTGTCCTGGCCTGACGTTGCCCCAGAGGCTTCACAGGACCAGATGAGGAGCCCTGGGTGAGAAAGGCTCAGGGCCGGGTGGGCGGGGCATCTTGTAGGTTGGTGGATTCCCATGGCTGACCACGTGCCCTGTGCCCACCCAGAATGTTCAAGGCTTCAGGAGGCTCATTTGAGATGGGGGTCAGTGTGGAGTGACTTGGTAGCCTCTGCCCTAGGGGTATGGGGTCAGGGGGCTCCTCCCACCCACCTGCTGCCTTCACCCTCATTCAAGCCACCGTTACTGCTCTCCGTGACCTACCGTAGCCACCTTGCTCAATTCTTTGCCTGCTCGGGCCTCCTCCCTGTGACAGCCAGGGTCACTGATTAATTCATTCACCCACTGATTGATTCGCGGATTAATTAATTTGCTTAGTAAATATTTACCAAGCAGCCACTATCCTGAACACTGAGGATAGAGTAGGGACTAGGTAGTCACAAGTCCTGCCTTTGAGGAGTTATCCTAGGGGGGAGACAAACATAAGCAAATCAATAGTATCCGATCAGGTGGTGATAAATCTTATACAGAAAAACGAAGCAGGGTCAAGGGTTAGACAGAGGTGGTATGGGGGGGTTGGAGAGGGGCGCTGTTTGAAAACAGGGCTGGTCAGGGAAGGCCTCACTAAGGTCAGAACTAAATAAAGTGAGAAGGTGAGCCAGGAGTGTAGTGCAGGCAGAGCAGTGAGTGCAAAGGCCCTGAGGCAGGAACCATCCCATCCTGTTGGAAGAGTAGCAAGAAAGGGCACAGTGAAGGCAGAGTTTGGAATTTCCTCTGCGTAAAATGGAAAGACCCTGGAGGGATTATGTGCTGGGGAGAGACACTGTCTGATTTACCTTTCAAGATTACATCCTGGCTGCTGGGTGAAGAATAGTGATCAGTGCAAAGGAGGAAAATAAAGCAGGGCAGGGGTGGGGGTTGTGATTTTAGTGGGGGTTGTCAGCGTGGACCTTTTTGAGGCGGTGATATTTGAGTAAGGTCTTGAAGGAGGTGAGCAAACAGATCACGCCTTGTGGGTAGTCCTGGGGAAGCATGTTCCAGACAGAAGGAACAGCCAGTGTAAAATGTAAAGGCCCTGACATGCCTGCATGGCTCTAGCGTGGCTGGAGAGGAAGTGAGCAAAGGGGATCTTCTTAGGAGGCAAACCTGACCACATCTCCATGGTGACCCACTGCCCTCAGGCTTAGGTCTAAGCAGCTCTGAACTCACGTGGAACCACCCGAAGATTCTCGAGCATCCTCTATCCTTCCTGCTTAATGCACACCCCTCCCTCTGAAACACCCATCATTCCTTCCTTTGCCCAGCTTTAAGCCGTGCTCGCTCCTTCAGGAAGCCTTCCCGGATGACCCCTCCTCACCCTGTGCATTCTCCTCCTTGCTTATTTGTGTCCCCTCCACTCTCTCTAAGCTATTGAAGGCAGGGGCGGTGTCTCACGTCCTCTGTGTCCCCAGGCCCTCGGTCTGGAGCACTGAGACTGCTCAGTATCGGTCGCTGAACTTGAGAGTTGAGCCGGGTGATGGTCGTGGAGGCTCCTTGCCATCCTGGGCCCGGGGAGGTGGAGAGAAGTGGCTCTGCTGAGGCCTCAGGAGCCCAGCTTAGAGAGGAGCACTGCTGGGCGTCCCGGGGTAGCTGGAGATGGAAGCTCAGTGTCACCTGAGGGAGCGTTAGGCTTCCGGTGAGGCAGGAAAGGAAGAAATGAGCATCTTTGCAAAATAAGCTCCATTGAAACCGTAACCCTCTCCCCCTTCCCCCACAGCACAAAACCATTAAAAGAGAGAGAGACTTTCCCCATCCGCCTCTCATCTGCATCTTGCCACTTTCACACCTCCCTGGGATCCTGACGGGAGCAGTGGAGAGAGAACCCTTGGGTTTTGGAGGCGTTGAGAGTGTTGAGCACAGGCTGAGCTACAGGAAATCCCAGTCGAGGCCAGAGCCACACCACAGCATCCGCACGTAGTTCAGGAGAGGCCTGGACAGCCTCCAAGAAACAGACATCCTTGAAATTGATTTTCAAATGAAATCGACATTAATTTTAATGTGTAAAGGAAATTCCCAGGGAGTGGGGCAGGTCAGGAGGAACTTAAACCACAGCACAAAGGTGTCTCAGGGCACGTAGGTTTGGTGTCCTAGAGAGCAAAGTGGTTTTTCCCTCTCAGTTTGTATTTGCTCACATGGCTTTCTTCTCTGTTCTAGAACACTCTGGACCTGGAGGAGACTGGGGAGGCCGTCCAGGGCAATATGAACACCCTCTCAGACGTTTCCCTGGTAAGACCCTCTCTGGCCCTTTCATTGTGTTTTGCCCTCCCGGGTGTGCCTGAGACCCTGGGGGCTGGCTCCCTGGTGAGAGCCACAGGGAGGAGACAGAGGCCCTCAGCTGCGAGCTCTCAGCTAGTTCCGGGGGTTTTAGGCAGGGTTGTCAGGCTGTTTGACTATTTGCCGAGTTGGTGTTAACTTTTGATGTGTTATCTGAACGTTGTCATAGCAAGTACTGAAGCATGAAGTGTGTGGCGAGAGCTCCTCAAGGAGGCCCTGTGATTGCACTGGAAAAGGGAGTTCAACGTGACCTCATGCCCACACGCGCGCATCAGCAGTCTGGGTAGCGTTGCCTTGTGATCTGACCCACATAACTCTTGAATGTCCTGGGCTTTGGAGCCAGACTGCCTGGGCTCAAATCCCACCCTCTGCCACTGACTGTGTGACTTTGGGCAAGTTTCTTAACTTCTCTGTGCCTCGGTTTTCCCATCTGTAAAAATGGGGGTAATAATAGTGTACTGCCCCATAAGTTTGTGGCAAGGAGTAAATTAATTAAACTAAGTAAAGAATTTGGAACAGTGCCCACAAGGCCATCAGAGCTGTGCCAGTTTTGGATGCTGGCATAGGGAGGGGGGCATAGTGATGACAGGATCTTCCACTCACCAAGCACCTGCCGGGTCACAGGCCCCTTGCTAATGCATTACACACTCTGCTCCTCACCCCCGCCACGACTCTGCTGGGTAGGTGCAGTTTTCCCCATTGCCCAGAGGTGCACTCAGAGAGGTGCTGTGTCTTGCCCAGGGTCACACAGCACCCCAGCCCATGTCTGTCCACCTTCTACCCACTCTCTCCCATCAGTCCTGTCACACCTCCTGTCTCCAGAAGCTATGATAATCCCTTAAAAAGAAAAGCCAAAGAAAGGCCTTTTTTGTTTTCCATCTCTGCATCCTGCGTCTAATTAAGTCCCGTGCCCTGTGACAAGCCCTGGCTAATGCCAAGAACTTCAGTTCCCAAAGGTAATGATGCCATCCCCAGAGACTCCCGCCAAGATCCCGATGCTTATCAGCTGCTGAGATGCAGGGAGAAGTTTTCCACTCGGGTGTTGCATTATTCAGAGCAGCGTGGCCAAGAGCTGATAGAGCAGGGACGGAATTGCAGCCAGGGCCTGGTGCACTGGGGCGCTCAGGTCTCCCCGCTAACAGGCACGATGGGCTCTGACTCCTACTCCTGTTGGGTCTTTTGGCAGGATGATGTCAAGTCCACCTCCAAGGGACTGCCTAGCTACAAGCCACCGCCTCCCCCATCACCTTTGCCCCAAGGCCACGACCACCTGATCACCCAGACGAGGAAGCCGGGCAGAGAGGACCTCCAGCCGCCTTCCTCCGTGTCTTCCCACGCGGGCATCGTCTTCTCTGCTCCGCGGAACCGCAGCCCGCCGGCGGGCACCTCCCCCACCCCAGAGGCCTCCTCAACACAGGACTCGCCCTCCTCCCCCATCTACGCCTCCATCTCCCCGGCCAACCCCGGCTCCAAGAGGCCGCTGGACGCCCATCTGGCCCTGGTCAACCAGCACCCCATTGGCCCCTTCCCACGGGTCCAGTCACCCCCGCACCTGAAAAGCCCCCCTGCAGAGGCCACGCTGGCGGGGGGCAGCCTTCCACCACCCTCCCCCTCCGGCCACCCAGACCAGACGGGCACGAACCAGCACTTTGTCATGGTGGAGGTGCACCGCCCAGACAGCGAGCCCGACGTGAATGAAGTGAGGGCGCTGCCCCAGACACGCAGTGAGTACCGCAGACCCTGGCGGGCTGGGCTCAGGGTGCTGCTGTGTCATCTTAGGGGCTCCCTGTCCCCCTACGTTGACCTGCCCATCGACACAGCCAAGGTGGGACCAGATGCTCACCCAGTGAGGGGCCTTCGAGCCCAGGCCTGCCCCCTCAGGGTCGGGGGCCAGGGAACAGGGTCCCGAGCCCAAGCCCACACTGAGGGGCTTCGGAGGCAGAGGCGGGAATGTGAGTCCCCGCTCTGCCGTTACTGGCTGTGTGACTGTGGACCGGCTGCCATGCTTTCCCATCGGGGACTGGAGATAACACTGACAGTCCTGCCAGGTGGCTGTGAGGGTCGGGCTCCTCCTCCAGGGGCCCCAGACCTGGTCATCCTGCACTCACCTACAAGTCTCCCCAAGAAGACTGAGCCTGTGCAGGGCAGGGGTGGCTTCTGTGATCTCTGTCCCCCAGTGCCAGGCACAGAGCAGGTGCTGGGGGACAGGTGGGCATTGAAATTGCAGTCTCTGGACCCCTGGAGGTCTCCTGACCTGGGGCTGCAGGGTCAGAGTGCGGGCTCGACCTTCCAGACACCTGGGAGGCCAGCCCGAGGCCGCATGCCCTGAGCTTCCAGAGGTTGTCCAGCTGGGGAGGTGGCAGGAATGGCAGAGCTGGCTTTCCACTCGGTAGGGCTGAGCCCTCCGCAGGCCCTGGACCCCCTCCCTCCTAGTGAGTTGGGTACGTTTTGTTGGATTCTGCTGCCATCTTGTGGCGAAGGTGATGCGCGGGGCAGCCTTGGCCAGGGAAGGTGGCCAGCCAGGTCAGGGGACGTTTACTGAGCACCTGCTGTATGCGAGCAGCGGGCAAACTAGGATGCAGAATGCGGGGTCCCTGCATTCAGTAGCTCACTGATGGAAGGCAGCTAAGGGAAGAGCAGGCAGGATGCGGTGAGAGAAACCTGAGCTATCATAGATGGATCACTCTAGACCTGGCACTGAGCCGGACACACATGATAATAAAGCTAACAGGTGTACAGCACTCTCTGTGTGCCAGAAACACTGTTCTAGGGACCCTGCCGATATTAGTAACTCATCTAATCCTCCCAACAGCTCTGTGAGGCTGGACTGTTATTATCCCCGTTTTACAGACGAAGAAACTGAGACACAGAATGTCATTGTGGAGCCAGGCAATCTAGCTGCTTCACCCAACACATCGTGTCTGTTAGTCTTTATGATAACCCCATGGGATAGGCATCGCTGCTCCTGGGTTAGAACAAGAACATGGAGGCTCAGAGAGGCTGTGTAACTCGCCCAGGATTGCACAGCTGGTCAGAGAGGATTCAAACCCCACCTGCCAGACTCCAGAGTGTCTCAGTCTCAGGGGCCAAGCCGTTACACACATAGTGAAGCGGCTTCGGTTTGACTGTTAAACCAGAGGGCGTGTGCCCATCACTCAGCTCAGGCCAGGTGGGGTCAGCAGGGGCACAGACCAAGCATGGCAGACCTTCCTTTTTTTTTCCCGAGAAGCCTGGAATTTAATTTTTGTGTGAAATCTCCTAATTCGAATGTGTTGGCCCTTCATTAAAAATTGACAACACTGTGAGAGTTAAAAGAAACAAAACAAAATAAAGCAAAACAAAGCCCGTATCTGTGGGCTGGGTTTGCCTCCTAAGCTCTGTTTTCATCATTATGCCAGGGGCAGTCAAAGCGGACGTCCTGGAAGTGGTGGCCTTGGGGCCAGGCCTAGTTGGAAGCGCAGGTCTCAGTAGGTGGAAGGGTGGCAGGGAGTCTCTGCCCAGAGAATCCCCAGCCTTCCAGCCTGCCGCTCAGCTCCTCCAGGAAGCCCTCACCAGCCCCAGCTGTAAACCATGCCTCCTGTCCCCACTCCCAGCAGCCTCCACACTCTCCCAGCTCTCGGACAGCGGGCAGACCCTGAGCGAGGACAGTGGCGTGGACGCCGGCGAGGCAGAAGCCAGCGCCCCGGGCCGAGGCAGACAGGTGGTGTCCACCAAGAGCAGGAGTAGCAAGGAGACGCCTCGGAACGAGAGGACCACCGAGGGGGCCGCCAAACCGGTGAGCGAGGAGCCGGGGGTGCAGAGGGGGAGGGGGAGGCCGGCCCCAGGTGAAGAACAGGACGTCCTGAGCAGGGTTCAACTTGACTAGTAACCACAGGGGAGGTAGTGAGCCCCCCGTCACTGGAGGGGGGGTGTGGGTGTCTGGAAAGACCGCTGTATTCAGTCTGAAGGCCCTCCCTTGGCCACTGACACAGACAAGCCAGGTGCTCAGGGTGGGTCTCAAGGATCTTCAAGCTCAGTTCTGACACGATGTGGTGGCGAGGCAGTCAGGCTGCGTTCAAATCCTGGTGTCACCCCCAGGCAGCCTTGGGCCCGCCCCTTAAGCTCCCGAGCCTCAGAATTAGAGAGCTGAGAACCCCAAGTGCTGTGCTTAGTGCTAACACACCGCAGGCTGCCCACACGGGGCTGGAGTCTGCACCCTGCTGACCCAGAGGCCTGTCACGGCTGGTGCAGCCCCCAGGCCAGGCCTGTCCACCCAGGAGGCCTGTCACTGGTTTCCTTTCTCACACCTTCAGCCCGGACTCCTGGAGCCCACCTCCACCCTGGTCCGCGTGAAGAAAAGTGCAGCCACCCTGGGCATCGCCATCGAGGGCGGCGCCAACACCCGCCAGCCCCTGCCTAGGATCGTCACGATTCAGGTACGTCCCCACGGACCTGCCTGACCGTGTCTCCCTACCCCTGAAGGTCCCCCTCTCAGCATCCCAGGGGTTTGCCCAGAGATGACCCAGTACCCAAGGGCAGACCCAGGCTCATACCGCCTTGGCTCTCGCTGAGCCACAGTTTTCCTAATCAGGGCAGTGGACACCAGATTGTGGCTACCTGGTTGGCGGTGGCAGGCCTATCCTGGTGGGTGGTCAAGGCCAGGCTGGCCTAGCCCTCAGGCACCCCATGTGCTCATGCCCTGTGTCTCACTCCTGCAGCGAGGCGGCTCAGCCCACAACTGCGGGCAGCTCAAGGTGGGCCACGTGATCCTGGAAGTGAACGGGGTGACACTTCGGGGCAAGGAGCACCGCGAGGCCGCGCGCATCATCGCAGAGGCCTTCAAGAGCAAGGAGCGTGACTACATCGACTTCCTGGTCACCGAGTTCAATGTGATGCTCTAGGGGCCAAGGCCCGAGGGCCTCCCACCGCTGCCCAGCCCCTGGCCCTGGTCCTTCCTCCCTCCTGGCACTACTGAGCTCCTTCAGGGGCCGGGGCTGCATGGCCAGGGTAGCAGGAAGACATCCCTCCACTCCTTCCTGGCCCACTGGACCAGAACCGGGAAAAAACAGCTGGGCAAGGCAAACAGAAGGTCAGGTCGGGGTCTGGTGCAATGCCCAGTACACAGTAAGCCCTCAGTATAAGCATGAGACCTCAGGAAGGGAAGAAAGTAAGGGGAAGGGCAGAGCGCCTGCGTCTTCACCTGAGGCCTCCCAGGGCCTGGAACTCTGGGTTGCGTGGAGGCCCTGCTGCTCCCCGGCCAGCTAGGACCTGGCCCATCCCCAGATGCCCGAGCTTTTGTCTGGAGTGAAGTGACGTGAGAATTCGTAGACACAACCCCCAGCCAGGGCAGCATCTTGCAGGACCTTCAGTGCCACAAATAAGTATCGAGCACCCCCCATTCACACCCCGTTCCTCCTAGCTCCTCATTCTCCATAGTATTTATTATTTATTTCCATCCCACACCCCTGGGTACCCCGGGACCCCAGCTTCCCACCACACCCCTAGCCTATCCCAGAGGCCTTGCAGGTGACCAGCGTCGTCAGTGTATTTATATACAGAGCTTATGACTTTAATTTTTCAATAAAGAGATCTGAACAAGATTAGGACCCAGCGTGCTATGTGGCCTGCCTGTGTGGCTGGCGTTTTGAGTGCTTGACGTGGAGGGGGGATGGTAGGACAGATGGAGTCACCCAGAATATCACATTTTCCCCGCCCCCCTCGGCTCAATCTGGGTCACACAGCGGGGATGCAGGGGCGCTGGAGCCACAGCCACAGCTTTGGAACACCGTCCTTGAAGGTGATTTACAGGTATTTTTAGCTCAAAACGCACAGGTATATGTAGTTGTTCAACTGTAACGCTGTACCCCTGAAACTTCCATAGTAATATCTTAAGCGCACATTTATGTTATGAGGCAGAATGCACCATGTGCATGAATGTTTTAAAACACAGAGAGGTGGCCTATCTCAGGGCGGGTCCCAGAAACTGACTCTGAGATGAGGATGTGTGTGCAGGTGATTCATTAAGGAAGTGTGGTGGAGAGTCCAGTATAGCAATGGGGGACTCAGAAGGGAAGGAAAGGAAGCCAAGCAGGATGTGATTACAGGCAAAGTCCTGGGAGGACAGTGGCAGCCTGATCCCACGGGGGACACTGGAGTGTAAGCTTGGTCTAGAGTTGTCCCCACTCAGGGCAAGGGGACAGGGCTTTCAAGTTGTCAGTCTTTGGACAAGGTCTGGGGGGAGAGGGGGGAGGCGGTGAATTCCCAATCACTTCCCACCCTCTATCTGTGCAGACCACGCTGGTCCAGGAGCCAAGGGCAGTGGGTGTAAGAAGCAAAAACCCATGGAGGGAGCGGGGAGGGGAGGGGGCCAAAAAATGGTCTGCTACACTGCCCCGCTGCCAGCCCCAGTGCCCATTTCCTTCACCCCAGTCTTACTGTGGCGCAAGAACACTTAGAGAAGGCTTTGTCCAGCCCTGTGTCCAGGGGTCTGCCAGAAGTGGGCTGGGGGCAGTCGATTCCCCAGACTTGTACCACATCTGGCTCTTAGCTGCTCCTGTCCCCTCCCCAGCTTAAGGAGACCACCTGAGGCCAGAGCCCTGGATTCCGCTGGACCTCTGAAGCAGCCAGTCTCCCCCAAAGCCCCAGCCCCTCCCGTGGGATTCTGTATGCTCCTCTCCAGCCCTAGTACCCCTGCAGGGAATAACCCTCATCCGGCTGCAAGAGGGCTTTGTCAGGCCCCAGATCTCCTGGCATCAGACTCCAACTCCTGTGCGGTCACGGGCAGGTGATTTCACCTTTCTAAACCCTAGTTCCCAATGTAGAAAATGGGTGTGGTTGGCTGAGTAATGGCTCCCAAAGATATCCAGATTCCTGTTGCGTGTGAGTGTTACCTAGATGGCAAAGGGAGATGTGATCAAGGCATTTAGACGGGGAGGTTATCCTGGATTATCTGGGTGGGCCCGATGTAATCACAAGGGTCCTTATCAGAGGAAGGCAGAGGGAGATTTGGCGCAGCAGAGGAAAAGGTGTTGTGATGATGGAAGCAGAGGTTGGAGGGATGCAGTTCAAAGATGGAGGAAGGGACCATGAGCCCAGGAATACAGGTGCCATTTATAAAGAAGCTGAAAAAGGCAAGGAAATGGATTCTCCCCGAGCCTGCGGATGGAACCTGCCCTGCCAACACCTCGACTTGAGCAAGGTGAAACTGATTTGGGGCTTCAGACTTCTCTTTGTAAGAACAAATTAGTGTTGTTTTAAACCATGAACTGGTGGTGGCAATCTGTTACAGTAGCCACAGGAAATAAATACAATGGGGATACTGCTACTTGCTTCTGGTGGAGCCTGGGATGCTGTGTGTGGGCCCAGACTCCAGGCTTGGAGTCAGCCCCAGGGAGACGATTGCAGTTGGGATGCTGGTGAACAAAGGAGCCATCTGACCTCATAAACACCACAGCTTTTCCAGGCCCAAGTCCTTGTGCATCTGTTCTGAATCAAGAGGTCTTCGTCTATTACTGACTTGCTGTGTGAATTTCAGGCCAGTTACTGGCCTGCCCTATGAACTCGTGACTTCCGGTGTCTTATACCAGCCATCTCCCCGCTCCATCCAACCCCAGGGGTCAGGGAGCTCCCGGCAGCTGCTGCCCACCGTTCCAAGTTTGTCCTCTGAAAAAAGGACAAGAATGAGTTTCTGGAACTGTTGGTTCTGAAATTCCTGGGTCTGACTCCGGGGCTGTAGGCCATTGGGTATGAGGGTTCCCCTCCCAGTAGAACTTTAAGCTTAAAAAAATTCCTTTGCAAGTGGGCTTAGAAAGGCCAAGTTACTTGCCCCAAGTTGCATACCTTATGAGTGATAGTGGACAAATTTGGACCCACAGCTACCTGAGGTTCACAACATGAAGCCCCAAGATAAGCATGTGTCCTGTCCTGTTGCCTTTGAAGGGACCTAAAACAATGCCCTAAGGCAGCTTGGTTATTGGGAGAGGGAGGGGCCAGAGGTCCACCTGGCCACAACATCTTTACTCATAATGCCTGAGCTGGGGGCAGGCAGAAGGTATGACTAGACAGTTTCAGGGTCTGCGGCTAGATGGAGAAGACGGAAGAGGGCAAGTTTTTGGTTTGCAATAGGGCCTGCCCAAGCAAGTGCTGAGTTGGCCTTCAAATCACTTGGCACCCTCTCTGCTTGGAAGAAAGCAGGGTGAGGGATGGAGTAGACCACTGTGAGGATCGTAAGGACAGAGAACAAGGCACACCTCAAAGAGTCCATACCTCAGAGTCTGACATTTGGACTCAAATTCTACATCCACTACTTCCTGGCTGTGTGATCTTGGGCAAGTCACTTAACTTCTCTGAACCTCAGATTTCTCATCTTTTTTTTTTTATCACCGTATTTATCTATTTTTATTTTTTTTTAATTGAAGTATAGTTGATTTACAATGTTGGGTTAGTTTCAGGTATACAGCAAAGTGCTTCAGTTATGTAAACATATATATATACTCTTTTTCAGATTCTTTTTTATTACAAGATTGAATATAGTTCCCTGTGCTATACAGTAGGTCCTTGTTGTTTATTTTATAGATAGTGGTGTGTATCTGTTACTCCCAAACTCCTAATTTATCCCTGCCCCCCCTTTCCTCTTTGGTAACCATAAGTTTGTTTTCAATGTCTATGAAATGTCTATTTCTGTTTTGTAAATAAGTTCATTTGTATCATTTTTTGTAATTGGAGTAAAATTGCTTTACAATGTTGTGTTAGTTTCTGCTGTACAATGAAGTGAATCAGCTATATGTGTACATATATCCCCTCCCTCTTGGACCTCTTTCCCCCACTTCCCCCCAATCTAGGTCATCACAGAGCACCAAACTGAGCTCCCTGTGCTATACAGCAAGTTCCCACTAGCTATCTGTTTTACACACAGTAGTGTTTATGTCAAACCTAATCTCCCAGTTCGTCCCACCCTCCCCTTCCCCCCCACGAGTCCACATGTCCGTTCTCTATGTCTATGTCTCTATTCCTGCCCTACAAATAGGTTCATCTGTACCATTTTTCTAGATTCCACATATATGTGTTAATATACGATATTTATTTTTCTCTTTCTGGTTTACTTCACTCTGTATGACAGACTCTAGGTCCATCCACATCTCTACAAATGACCCAATTTCGTTCCTTTTTGCAAATGAAGCAACGGACAAAGGATTAATCTCCAACATATACAAGCAGCTCATGGAGCTCAATATCAAAAAAACAACCCATTAAAAAAAATGGGGGGCTTCCCTGGTGGCACAGTGGTTGAGAGTCCGCCTGCCGATGCAGGGGACACAGGTTCGTGCCCTGGTCTGGGAAGATCCCACATGCCGCGGAGCGGCTGGGCCCGTGAGCCATGGCCGCTGAGCCTGCACGTCTGGAGCCTGTGCTCCGCAACGGGAGAGGCCACAGCAGTGAGAGGCCCGCGTACTGCAAAAAAAAAAAAAAAATGGGGGGAAGACCTAAATAGACATTTCACCAAAGAGGACATACAGATGGCCAAGAGGCACATGAAAAGATGCCCAGCATCACTAATTATTAGAGAAATGCAAAACAAAACTACAGCGAGGTATCACCTCACACTGGTCAGAATGGCCATCATCAAAAATCTACAGACAGGGCTTCCCTGGTGGCACAGTGGTTAAGAACCTGCCTACCAATGCAAGGGACACGGGTTCAAGCCCTGGCCAGGGAAGATCCCACATGCCGCAGAGCTACTGAGCCCACGTGCCACAACTACTGAAGCCCGCGCACCTAGAGCCCGTGCTCTGCAACAAGCAGAGAAGCCACAACAATGAGAAGCCTGTGCACCGCAAGGAAGAGTAGCCCCCGCTCACTGCACACAGCAGTGAGCCTGCACAGCAGAGAAAGCCTGCACACAGCAACGAAGACCCAACGCAGCCAAAAACAAGAACAAATAAATAAATAAATATATTATTAAAAATCTACAAACAATAAACGCTGGAGAGTGTGTGGGTGTGTAGGGATCCAGTGGCAACCTGGGGAACTGGGAAGAGCTTTCTGCCACGAGGAAAGAGAACTGGGCTGCAACACAGCTGGATGCCAGACCTTGGGCAAGTCACTTCCTGTCTTTGGGCCTATTCCACCCCCTCCCTTCTGTGAAATAGGATTGGTCCAGGAGCCCTTTAAATTAGTGTCATTGATTTATTTCTTATAGGCCTGGTGCTATTTATTTACTCCCCTCAGCAATCCTGTGAGGTCAGAGTTAAGAATCCCATTTACCTGAAGTTCAGTGGCAGCCACTGGCAGAACTAGGGCGAGAGCCTAGGCCAGTCTGACGCCTTACACTGCCACCCTTCACGGTGCGCTTTCACTGAACAATGGTTTATTTCTGTGCTGTTCTCACTGCAGGACCTAGGGCAAGTTCTCATCTCTCTCCAGGCCTGCGTTTGCCCACTTTTCTAATGATGGTTTTGAGTAGAATACACTTGGCGGGTAGTGATAATACCCACTTACCTTTTACGAGAGGATAGAGCATAGTAAGAGTTTACAACAGTGCCTGACATGTAAGTGCTCCAGAAAAGTTTATTACTACTGTTATGAAGCAGTAGTTTCGGCTATCAAAGTTTATGGTTTCTCCCTCACTGTGGCTCTGTGCGACCCTGCACAAATGTCGTAACTCCAGGCCTCCCGTCTGCCACTGGGCGCGTTCCAGAAGGACACGCAATCTCCCAGATTTGAGATTTTCAGTCCTGGAGCCTGGATCTACGTCCGAACCCCTGGGGGCGGGACGTGGGCTGTCGCCTTTCTGCGATTGGTGGAGCTTCCAGAGGCCCCGCCTCCCAGGGCCTCGCCCTGGCCGTCACAGGCCGGCCTCCGGGATTATGCAAAATATCGCCGCCCCGCCCCGCGCCCGGATTGGAGGCCTTTGTTTGCCGCTCAACTCCGGGAAACCACCCGCGCGCCGTGGCGGCCAGCAGGTGAGATGCGGGGAGGGGTTCGCGGTGGGTCAGGGGCGGGTCCTGGCCCCTCGCAGGGTCTCAGTTTCTCTGTCGGCGGAATGGGGAGGGAGAGTGGACAGCATGGGTGGGCTCCGATCCACAGGGACTGCGCAGCTTTCGGCCTCTCCCACGTGGAAACCCCTGAGCACGGGAAGGAGACGGATCGCCGCCCCGGGAATAGGAGGGAGCCCTGGACGGGCTATCAGGGTCCGAGTCCAAACGCTGCCGGCCTATGGGTTGCGCAGTCTCTACTCTCTGGCCTCAGTTTCCACCTCCGCGCAATGGGGGAGTTGGCTGTCTCTCTCTCTCTCTCTCTCTCTCTCTCTCCAGCTGGGGCTGGTCACCGGGAGGGGAGGGGTCCCGAGGGAATCCGGAGGTGATCCTTGGCTGGGCCTCGGGCTGTGTTTGGGTTGGAGGTGTGGCCCGGGTAGCTGTGGTTACAGGGGAGGTGGCACTTCTCTGTCGTGGGATTTGTGTGATATTCGCTCACCCGGCAACAACCTGCGTAGCCTGACAACTCGGAGCCGTGAGCCCTCCCCGGACGCCTAACGCAAGTTTCTTTTCATCTTTTTGGCAGGGGTACGGAGGTAGAGCAAGGGCCAGCATGAGGGTGGGCAGCTCCGACAGTGGTAGGAACTGGAACGAACTGCAGGAATAAGGCCAGCCTTTCTTGGTACGAAGATGGGGAGACTAAGGCCCAAAGAGGGTCTGAGACTTGCCCAGGGGCGCGCAGCGGGGCGGCCGCCGAGCTGGCCTCTCCCCTGTGTGATGGGTCTGGCACAGGCAGAGCCAGAGCCTTCTTGCTGCGTGACTTTGGACAAGACTCTTCCCTGTTCCTTTCTCTGGCTTTTGTTGAAAGAAATGACAGGTTGGAGCGGATCATTACCTACGTTTGGAAAGCTTCTGCTTCTCAGTAAAAGTTGGAAAGGAAAATTGCTGATAACAAACCTGGGCTGTTTTGGAGCTGAGAAGAGAAGCTGAGATTGGCTGCAGTGAAAAGAGACATTGTTTCTGCCCTCTAGAACAGAAGGAGAGGAAATGACTGAAACTGAAGCATGAAGGACTGAGGTTAGATACGTATAGGGACTTCCACAGAGAAATTTCGAGGCACCTCCTTTGGAGTTGGTGGGTTTTATTGTTTGGCTGTTGGTTTTGTCTTGTCAAGAAACAGAATTTCTACGTATCCATTTGATGGGGCCTAAGTCTGGCTTACTTACCAATAGGGGATGGACCCCATGGTCTTTGGAGGATTATTTGGGTTTGTTCCCAAGGGCGGTCTCAGTTCTTCAGAAAGAGGGAGAAGGTGCCCATGTGAGGACTTTAGGCAAAGACCCAAAGTCCAGTGGTTTGCATTTGAAACATGTGATTTGGGTTGTTTCTTGCAAGGGGGTTTCATCAGCTCTCATCAGCCTGCAGAGTCCGCCAGAAGTGCCAGGGTTTCCAGAGAGACTGGGAATGGTCCCGGCACTGTGGCTGTCATGCTGAGAGGGTGTTTCGGAAACTGGTGCACACGAAGGACATTTCAATTTACCCCCATGAAATGGAGAAGAAAGACTATTTTTTAAGCATCCTGCTGAGTCACCAGCTGAATTTCGAGTCCTTTTTATGTTTCCTCGGTCCAGGAGGTGGGACAGATCTGGAGGCTGAGAGTTAGAACTTGGATTGAATCCTCAGCCTGGCTTCAGTTCTGAGTGCCTCAGTTTTCCCCTCTGTACAATGGGAATGGTACTGCCACTTTAAGGCTCAAGTGAGGTGGCATCATAGAAAGTTTTGAGGCTACATTTTAAGTTTGGAGATGAGGAAACTGAGGCCCACAGAAAGGAAGGCATAACAACAATAATACCGTTGATAATAATAGCTAATGGTTATGGAATGCTATATTCCAGCCACTATGCCAGGGGTTTTACTGCATCGAGTGAGGTCTGGGAGGGCAGGAGCTCTTGTCCATCTTGTCCCCAGTCACCCTCCCCGTGCCTAGTACAGAGCCCTACACATAGTAGGTAGTCAGTACATTGTTGTTGATCACCTAGTATTCACATCATTGCCATAAGATGGGTGCTATTGTTGTTTTCATTTTACAAATGAGAAACTTGAGATTCAGAGAGGTTAAGTCACTCATCTGAGGTCACACAGCTCTTCACTGGGATTAGTCGGTTATTACTTTGGGATTTGCAGGGGTGTGTCATCTGGTGAGAGCTGATTGTGTGCATCTCTTCCCAAGGCTGTGTTCAGTGATATTGGTAGCTTGAAACTACCAATAAGGGTAGTTTACATTATAGAAATTAGTAAATGCCACATTCAGAGCTTTTTCTTTTTCTTCCTTTCTCCCTTCCTACCTTCCTTCCTTCCTTTCTTTGTCTCCCTCTCTCTCTCTTTCTTTCTCTCTTTCTTTTTTCTAATAAGAGAGCTGCATGTGAAGGGTGTTGGCTGATGGAAGACGAGCCTTGCTCTGCATGGCAGCCAGAAGTTGGAGGGTTCCTGGTGGTACAGGAAGACCAAAGGGAGCCAGGCCAAAAGGCCTGCACCCCACTACAGCTCCCCTGAAGTGTGGGATTTTGGAAGGAAAATTTTATGAGATGAGGCTCCTAGTCTGTGGTGTGAGTTGTGTAACGCAGCAGCTCTCTGACTTGGGAACAGGTTGTTGAATTCCAGGCCAAAATGTCTAGCCTTTAACGTGAAAGTGACGACAGCCCAATGTGATGGTCTTTAAGGAGGGAAAGGCTTGGTCAGAATGATGCTCTAAGGTTTATCCAGCAGCATGTCCTGAAGGGATTGGAGGATGAGTTGGGGGCATGGTGGCCGGGAAGAGGCCCCGGTTGATCAGGGGAGCCAGGAGGAGACTAACAGCACCCCTGATTTTCTGAGCACCTCCTGTGTGCTAAGACTGGTAAACACTATCCCATTACTTTACAAGCGTGTCTCTGAGGACAGTGTTACCCTCAGTCTGTAGATGAGGATATAGAACATATGTTAGGAAACATATCTAAGGTCAGAACCACCAGATTTGGACCCAGGCCTCTCTGCCCCCAAACCCTCACATTTTTGCTTCCTCAGTCCCTCCTCCATTCCAGCCTACAGTCCCATATTGGCTCTGATCTTCCTTGCCAAGTGTCAGCCAAACTCCAGCTCGGCTGCAGAGAGAGACCCCCTGCTCTCAGCGGTGGTCTTGTACCAGCCCCCTGGATCCTTGCCAGCATTCCTCCCACCCCCTACTCCAAGCTGAGCCTATTGTGGGGGAGGGGCCAGTGAGCAAAGCCAGAGTTGGATGCCCAGCTGTGAGTCTTCTCAGTCTTGGGACCACAGCCAAGGACCAAGGACCAGGAGGGACCTCAGGGTTCAGGAGGCTGCACTCAGCCCCCCACCCCCCAATCAGGGATTCATTCCGAGGGTAATGCTTTACTTGTGGGTGCAGATCCAGCTCTGCCCCTAATGTGCTGTGTGACTTTGGGCAAATTGTGTAATGTCTCTGTGCCTTTTCTCATCTGTTAAATGCCCGATTATGAGGCTCCAATCAGATAACACATGCCGTGTCCCAAGATGTTAAGAGTGGCTAAGGCAGGGATTGCTTCCTTTCCTTTTTTGTGATCTTCACATAATCCTACATGTTGTATAATGGCTATATGTGCCGTGTGAAAAAACACATGGTGTCAGAGTCTAAAAAGAGGAAGAGAGAAGTTGTGGGATGGGGATACGGAATGTCACAGAATGTCAGAGCTGCCAAGGCCCTCAAAGAGCCCAGCCACTCTTCCCAGCTTTCATAGGCGGGAAACCGAGGAGGGCCAGGCCCTAGGTCTCATCAGAACGAAGCCCTGCACAGGCGTGCAGCAGTGGCTTTTGTTCGTCTTGCTTCGTTCTTTCAAGATAGTAAATGTTCATTTTCCTCTTATTTTTAAAACAACTGTTATTTTTAGAAAACACACATAAGGAAAAAGAGTAAACTTGCCTTAGTTTTCTACCTCATAATAATTATTGTAAACATTTTGGAGGAACTCTCTCTCTTTTTTCCTTCCGCTTTCCCTTCTCTTCCTCCACATTTTACTGTGTTTTTCTTTAACGGACTCACACTAGATACACATTATTTTAAAACTGGCTTGTTCACTTAACATATCACAATTTTTTATATCACTTTGTTGTCTTCTACAGTATGACTGTTAATCACTGCATTAATATTCCTTTGAGAGGAAATATCATCATTTATTTTAATGATCCTCTGTTATTGGACATTGAGGTTGTTTCCAACTTTTCCACCTACTGTAAGATTCAGTCGCAAAGTGATTAAGATTGTAGTGTCTGGTTTCAGACAGCCTGATGCAAACCCAGCTTACTCTCCTGTGAAATGGGCGTAATAATTCCTGCCTCCTTGGATTGGTATGAGGATTAAATAATGAGTTTCTCATCTATAGAAGGGCCTTTACAGAATAGGCGCGCAATAAAGTTTCGCTGTTAGCAACGCGTTCCCGTCACATGCACGTTTTTTTCGATTCTTTCCATGGAACATAAATTTGAGAGTGTGGGTGCGTATGTGTGCGAGTGTGTGAGCATGAGTGTATTTTCCTCAATATGACCACACCCTCCTCATAACCCATGTTTCAGTTGGCTGAGGAAGGCCTGTTTCCTCCCCTCCTTAATGATTCAAGGTGGAGACACAGTTTCTAGCTGGGTCAGTGACCCCCAGACCTGGTTTGGGGGCCGCAGGGAGGAGAATCACTGGGATATGGCAGCATTTCTCTCCACTTGGTTGGGAGGGCTGGCCATCCCCTTTTGTGTAAAGGACTCAAAGCTTGAGCTGTGGTTGATATTAGGAGAGCCAGGAAAATTAAACTCAGTCCTTTAGGGAGCAGACCATATGGGCGTTTCATGAACATGGCCAAAGTCATTTATTCATGAGCTCTGTGCCAATTGGGCACTGGCCAGGGCTTTAGGTACATAGCCTCATTGCCCAAGGATCCTGTAAAGCCCCATTTTACAGATGAGGAATCTGGAGTACAGAGAGGTTAAGCGACTTGCCTAAGGCCACACAGCTTTCAAGAGAGAACCTGGAGGCCTCTGATTATTCACAAAGCCCATGTACCCTGAACACCTGCTCCCCGCAGCCTCCCATCAGCACAGTGTTTCTGCCTGTGTGGGCAAGTGGAATCAAGATCCCAGGAGATTTTATGCTAGAAGGTCACTTCTGATAACCTCAGAGAGAATCTCATTAAGCCTCAAGGCTCCAAAGCTACGAGAGGGAAAAGCTTTTGTCCAGCATCACTCAGGCTGGAACTTGGGTCTCCACTTCCCAAGCCAGGCTTCCGTAGGTTCTTCTGGGTTCACTCCTGAAATCCTCCCCTGTTTCCTCACCCCCACATCCCCGTGGATTTTAACTATGGGGGTAAATTCAGCAACCTGGGCAGGAAGGAATGGGTGACCTTGGGATGGGTTTTCATTTCTTCCCCAGGGAAGGGAGATATCAGGAGCTCAAGGAGGGGCAGAGGGTGAAATAACAGCCTTCAGCCCCCATGAATCCTGAAGTCGCCAGCCCCTGGTTTCCCCCAGGATGGCTGAGAAGCCTGGTGGCTCCACTGTACCCCCTGGACCTCAGGACATCATGTGAAGGAGTGACTGTCCAGGGCTCATCACATCAGCAAGCAATGCCCATCCCAGTCCTGGCCCGGGAAGACTTTAAGAAAGAGATTCACCTTCCCCACTTAGGAGGGGCTTAAGAATGACAGTGGAGGGAGGGAGCAGGGAGGGTGGGCAGTGGGAAAGTGGGTGAGAAATGGCCACCGCGGTGTTAGAGCATCATGACCCAGGGGCTGGGGGAACAAATGGCCGAGGGCTTACTGGGCTCCTGTGGTGAGGACTGGCTGGCTTGTGCAGCCGCGGCGCTCCAGGCATGCTTCTGATGGAAGTACTCAAGCCCTGGCAGTAGGGGCCAAGGTGTTTTGTTTGCTCTTTTGTTGCTCCCGGGTGACCAGGAACTAATCTCTTCCCCATCTGTGGGCCTCAGTTTGCTGACCCATACAATGGAATCATACCCCTGTCCTGCCTGCTTCCCAAAGTGATTCTCAAGCATCTAGTGCTGTGAAGGATGAGAAAGCACTTTAGAAAACTGAAAGGCTCTGTGAGGAGCCAGAGTCTCCTTATGAAGTCAGAACATTGGCTTAGTGAATTGCAATTTGTTGGTAATAAACTCCACTCCTGATTTTCTGGTGCCCAGTTTATTAATAATCTCCATGCATGGTTGTTAAAAGACTCGGGTCTTTTTGTGTCTGAATGTACAGCAGCACTCACAAGCTTTGTGACTAGGGGCAAGTTGCTGCAGCTCTCGGGGCCTCTGTTTACCTACCTGTAAAATGGGGATGTCACATCACCCTCACTGGATTGATGTGAGGGCCACAACCCAGGCTGGGCTGACTGGCTAGATTCAGTAGATCATCCAGCATGTGTTCACTGTGCTTCTCCTGTGTGTCAGGGCCTGTGCTGGGCACGGGGATGTAATGGTGCACTTCACAGAGCTCCCAGTGGTCAGGCAGACAGACCTGACATCTAATTCCAAATGGCAAGTCCCTGAGGAGGGCACATGGGGCTGGGATCTGCAAGCTGCCTGCAAGTTAGCAGGGAGAAGAATTGGGGTTGGGTGATGAGGGCGAGCACCGGGTGTTTGTCCCAGGGACACCAAGGAGCCCCGTATTGCCCGAGCACGCTGAGGGCCAAGAGACCGGAGCGGCGGCCAGGGTGTGGAGTTTCATCTTCTTTCTTAGAGCAGTGGGCAACTAGCAGAGTGTTTTAAGCACAGAAGGGCCGTGTTTGGACACTTGCATTTTGGAAAGAACCCTGGTGCAGTGTGAGGAATGGATTGGAGGGACCTCAGAGCTTTCCAGGAGAGGCCGTTGCAGAAGGCCACGTGGGGATGCAGAGATGGGATGGATTCTGGTGAGATTTCGGAAATAAAATCAATAGGAGTTGATGATGGATTGGTTTGGGGATGTGAGGGAGAGGGGAGTATCCAGGATGACGGTCGGTTCTGGCCTGTGCCCTTGAGTGAAAGATGGGCCAAGCTTCGTGGGGAAGGGTGGGTTTGAGGGTAGCAATATAACGAATAAGCTCAATTTGGTTAAGTATTGATAGAATTTGGCCATGGGTGGAGATGGGGTGCCGTCAGGGGGTACCACACGAGCCAAGGCAAGGAGGAGGGTTGGTAAGAAGTGGGTGTCAAGGAGGTAGAACAGAGTGCACAGAAGGCTGTTTCCCTTGGGGTTTGGCGGCTGCCCCTAAGTTGGGTTCGGGGTTATCCAGGGGCCATGGGGCGTGCCTGGCATCAGCAGCCACATGACATTGATGGCAGTGCTGCCTGGGTTAATGGCCAGGGAGGGAGGGTGAGTGAGTGACGGGGTGTCAGGGGAGCCCGCCCCTCACACAATGGCCCACATGGTCACCAGGGCTGGCAGGGAGGGGCCTCATTAAGGTCTGGCTCTGTTGCACGTTTGGCTGGGCTGCGGGTAGAGTCCCACCACCCAGATGAGGGTAAAAGGCAGGGAAGGGGATGGGGTGATAACTGGGATGAGGGCCGCCGGTTCTAGCTTCGCCAGCTACTCACAAACTGACCTTGGGAGTATTCATTCATTCATTCATTCATTCGTTTGTATTCCAGACCCCCGGCTCTGCACTTTGTAAGTGTTACCTCTTTGGATCTTGGCAGCAGTGCTGTGGGGTGGCTACTCTTCTTATCCCTGTTATAGAAATGAAGAAACTGAGGCTTGGAGAGGTGAAGCCTCAAACGTCGCAGAGTTAGCAAGAGGTGGGGCTGGGATTTGAACCCAGGTCTGCATTGACTGTAAAATGCAATTTTTTCTCCTACACGGGTGGTTCCCAAACCCGGCTGCTCACCAGAATTACCTGGAGGGCTTTTTGGACAATACAGAGGCCAGATTTTCTCCTTTTTCTTTTTGTTTCCTGAATCAGAATCCCCGGATCCTGGGCGGGGCCGGAGTTGGGAGCCACAGTGTGCAGGGACGGGGCACAGGCCACCCCTCTGCCCTGCTCCTGCCTCTCCGTCTTGCTCGCTCTGCTCGGGGCACACACACTTGCTGTTCTCAGGGAAAGCCCCGCTGGTTCCCACCTTGCCCTTAGCACTTGCCCTTCCTGTGGCTTGTTCCTGCCCATCTCTTCCGTCTGGTCCCTTGTTTGAATGCCACCTTCTCACAGAGATCTTTCTGGCCATCCCCAAACTCTTTGCCCCAACCCATTTTACTCTCTGACCCACAGATTGTCTACCAGGGCCACACATCCCAGTCACCTGGGACACTTTAAAATCGCCGATGGGGACTTCCCTTGTGGTCCGGTGGTTAAGACTCTGTGCTCCCAATGCAGGGGGCAGGGGTTCGATCCCTGGTCGGGGAACTAAGATCCCTCATGCCGTATGGCGGGGCCGAAAGAAAAAAAAAATCGCTGATGCCCAAAGACTGAGTCTATGAGCCTGGGTGAACCTAGGCATCAGTATTACCGAAAGCAGCCCATCTCACCCACTCTGTTTCTCTCCGTGTTTGTTTGTTTATTGTCTGTGTCTCCACTCGAGTGGAGCCAGGGCTTGGCCTGTCTTGTGCCCTGCCACTGAAATTCAGTTCAGTCAGCCAGTCCCCCACCTCCATGCCGCCTGGAAAATCCCACTCTAACTACAGGCCCAGTTTGGGGCGAGGACAGTGGGTGGGATGGCAGGAATCATTGCAGCCTTCCTGAGGTGTCTAGTCGCATATTGGCAGACAGGACAGAGTCAGAGCTGGAAGGGTGCCAGGCAAGCATCCAGTCTGGGCTCCCATTGTACAGATGGGCACTGCCCTAGTGAGAGAGGGATCCTCGATCGAGTTCACGCCCTGGATGGTAGGGGCTACGGAGAAGACCCTCAAAGGGTTGAAGCTGCTGGAGACCTCCTTCTAGGCTCAGCACGCTGTGTGACCTTGGCCAAGCCTCTGACCTTCTCTGGACTTTATTGTCCCCGCTCTGTACTTTGGCTGAGACGGTCCCAAGTTCGGACACTGGAAGTTTCTATGAGTCCTTTCCTGAGCGGTGCCGACCTGCAGAGGGCCTGCAAGGGGTTAAGCTTCTTCTGCTCCCCCTCACTCTGCATGCAGACGAACCCCCTCCTTCTGACAAACACTTGTAGGAAATCAGGCTGGGCGCTTCCTGCCGAGGCGAGGCGGCCTCAGCCGCAGCAGGGGCGGGGAGAGGTGGGGAGCGATGCTAGTCTGTGAGCAGCGACTGGGGCTGGCAGAGCGGCCTGGAGGCGGGCCAGGGCGCCATGGAGGCAGGGGGCTCCCCAGGTTTGGAACAAAGACTCCACATGCAGGTCCCCTGAGCCTGGGCCAGCAGGATGGTGGTGGAGCCCGAGAGAGGTGAGGGAGCCGAGGAGGGCGGGGGTTGGGGGAGCCGCCTTCCCCCTGGAAGGGCCAGTCACAGGCTCTCTGGGACAGTCCGGGCGGCTGGACCAGCCCAGCCAGGAAGTTGCAGCTGTGGCAGCTGTATTACTTCTCTCTGGCTTAGGGGAGCCCGGCCCCCAGGGCAAGGGTGGATTTTGGGGGGATTTTCTCAAGCCTCAGGATGCTGGATCCCAGCCAGAGCTCTGATTCTGATCTCTGTGAACTCGGGCAAGTGCTGGTCCCTCTCTGTGCCCGGGGTGTCCTCATCTGCACATGGCGCGTTAGCCCCAGGGGCTGCTAAGGGGCTTCAGACATGATGCACGGGTGTGCGGCAGCCAGGAGGCAGCAGGGGGTCCCCACTAAAGAGTGGCCCCTTCTGCCGAGTAAGGACAAGGAGAGGAGCCAGGGATGGGCCGGCAGACCCGGCCAAGCCCTTCAGGCTGGCGGGGCAAGAGTCCGCAGCAGCAAGGGGCACCTTTCCTCTTTCTCCTCGGCCTCTGCTGCCTCCACCGGAGAGAGCTGGGGGCAGGGTACGTCCAGAGGGGGAAGTGGCTGTGCTGCATGGCTGGCGGGAACTGGTTTCTACACGGCTGGCGGGAACCCCTTGAGAACAGTAGGTCTGTGCCCTACCAGCTGCTCAGGGAGGGCTGCCGAGTATGGGGCTCTGAGCTCAAAGGCCCAGCTTTTCTGGAGGGGCCCAGCCACTTGGTAAGGGGGTCTTCCTTCCCCTTCCTCTCGCCGCCCCACCAAGTCTGATGGACTTGGTTTCAGAGTCACAAGCCGTGGATTTCAATCCCTAGCCACGCTTCCGGACTGCGAGGTCTTGTGAAAGGCGGCCACCTCTCTGCGGCTCAGTTTCCACATCTGAGAGATGTCAGGGACTGGGTGAGAGCAAGGCGGCTGGTGCCTCGGAGAGCTCTGCTGGATGGTAAGGGGCTGGGGAGGGCATGAGGGAGCAGAAGTGGGCTGCGTGGCTGAAGTTGGCAGAGGAGAACTGGGGATTGAGCCATAAAGGGAAGGGTCTCCACTTTTGGACCTGGGGGCAGCGAAGCCCCCTGGCGGTGGCTGAGCCACTCGGGAAGGGGACAAAGAGACCACAAGGGTCTCGCAGACCCTCGAGAGAGCCAGCGACAGAGGTGGTGTGATGGAGGGAGGAGACGTACAAAAGGACGGGGAATGGGTGGTGCCTCCTTGTGGGGCTGGTTTCTCCAGGGCTGGCAGGGCCCCTGAGCCCTGGAGAAAGCAGTCCCACAAGGACAGCCCAGCCCTTGAAGGACCTTAGTGCTCACGGGGCTCTCCTGGGCTCAGCCTCCCAACCCCACTGCCCCTCGGGAGCAGCCCCTGTGCTCTCGAGAAGGCTGTCCAGAACCACCCTGTCTTTGGCCGCCATTCAGGGACCCCTGCCATAGCTCTCTGTCTAGTTCTGTTCATACTTTCAGACCTCTGTGCCTTTGCCTGTGCTGTTCCCTCTGCCTGGAATGCCCTTCCTCATTCTTCTCCCCCAAATCCTCTTTGTCTCTCAGGCCCGGCTTAATGCTCCCTTCGACAGTAATCCTGTACCCACCCCCCATCTGAAATTTTGGAACACTTTTACTCAGGTCTGTACTCCTCGTGTCTTGTGGTGCTTGGCACACAGTAGGAGGTCATAGGTTTTCTTAATTTGCACCCACTGGGTGCTCAATATATATCTTTGTTACTCTGAATTGGGACCTCAGGCAGGAGGAGGGGGTTAACTGTTTGGAGTCTATGGTCCTCAGAAGCCAACAAGTCAACCAGGAACCTCAAAGTTCACTTAGCCCCGCCCCTACCTCCCAGCCCACCCTAACAGGGCGCCACTCCCCATGGTTGCGAGAGCGGGTGGCGTTTTCTCCATCTTACATTGAGGAAAACCTAAGCCCAGCAGTTCACGGTGGATGAGCAGCACCAGGGCCAGAAGCTGGTCTCCAGACACCCTGCCTGCTTCTCTTTCACAGCAGCCCAGTGAGCAGGTGTCCTTGTCCCAGCGTGAGCTCAGCACGTGCTTGGCACTCGTGTGTGTTTGTTGACTGACTGGCTGACCGACCTGTCCTGGACTCCATGGCACCCAGGGCTGTGGCGTGCGCGAAATGCAGAGCTTTTGCTCATGAGAGGCTCACAGGTTTGGGGGCCTGGGGAACATGTGCAAAACTCCAGCCAGTGACCGCAGCTGCCTCCAACCAGAGGCTTTCCCTGGTCACAGTGAGATTTCTGCAATGACTGAGTCATCCCAGGAGACAGGATGTTCCTCTTTGTGCACCCGAGGCCTCTGTGATTGGACGGGCTGCTCTGTGGCACGGCTAGAAAAAAAGCCCTTTAGAAGTCAAAAAACCCCCACACGCCTCCCCCAGCCACTTCCTTGGCAGAGGTTTCAGAAAGAGAAAAGCAAGACTTTTAGCACCTTGCACACCTGCCATTGTGGCAGGGTCCAAAAGGCCCAGTCAAGGTCAAAGGGTGGGCCTTGCCCGGGGCGCTGGTTTAAAATGCGGACTCCTGGGCCTCATCCCAGGGCCATGGAGTCCCGCTCTCTTCGGGTTGACCTTAGGGATCTGCATTCTTAGAGGATTCTTAAAAGCACTCAAGCTGGCAGGGATTTCCAAGAGGGGTACAGGCGCCCCGAGAGGGTGTGGAAAGCAAGGATTAGAACTTCCTTTTAAAATATTTATTTTCTATTGGATCTTTTTAAAAATTCAATTTTAGATATATTTTTTCTAACACGTAATATATTCGTGTGAGAATGCATGCAGATGATGTTATAAGAAATACATGTTAGGTGTATGAGCAAATATATTTTTAATGATGAGTTGTGTGATTGAAAAAAAAAAAACACTGGAGACCACTCACTGGGCCAAAATCGACAGGTCCAAATCTTGCTGTCACTAACCAGCTGGGTGAACTTGGTCAAGTAACTATTCCATGCTGAGTTCTGGTTTTCTCATTTGAAGAATAGTTTTCCTATGACCTACTTACCTGTTTGGGGTGAGGGCAGATCGAGAACAGGCAGTAAAGCTTCTAGCCTGGGTGGGCCCAGCGAGGGCCCAGCGTATGTGGCGGGGGTCATGTGGAGGCTTACAGGGTGATCTGGGGGAAATTCAGGGAGGAGGGAGGAAGATTGTGTCGGGGGAAGAGGGTGAGGCCCCTGAGACCAGAGTGGGGACAATGTTAGTCCCCGTTCCTACCCCAGCCTTTGAAAAGGCGCCAGCCAATCCCTGGGGGACTCTCTATCCAGAAATAGTTGCCTGCTGACTTTTCCCGACGGTATGAACCAAGGCTCTGACCAAGACCCAATCGCACACGAGGCTGTAGGGACAAACACAGGGCGTGTCTGTCCTGGGAGGCCTGGAGTTATTGTCTCCACGGCACGGAGGGAAGAGCCGGGACGCGAGCTGCAAGGTAACCTCTCATGCCAGCCTTGTCCCGACCCATGTGTGGCTTCAGCCAAGGCCCCTCTGCTCTCTGGGCCTCAGTTTTCCTGCCCGTAGAGTGGGTGCTTTGCATGAGCTCCTTGGGTGGGACCATGCCGCTGCTCTGTCAGCCTTGTGTTTCCAGGGATCAGAGGAAGCGCTTGGGGGTGTTGGCCATAGCGGGAGGGGAGAGGAGATGGGAGGGAGAGAAGGGAGAGAGGGAAAGGAGGAGAGGATAGAAGACAGGCGGGGAGGAGCCCTTCTGCAGCCATCCTTCCTGTGCCACAGGTCCCTGTGCAACCAGGCTCTCCCTCTGGTTCATTCTCCCCAGGCAGCCAGAGAGAAACTTCTAACTGCACCTCGACGTGCTCTCCCATGGTCTGCATGCCCACACTCTCTGCCATCAGAGCCCCAGCTCCTGCCCCCACTAGCACAGCCATGGGGAAACCACTTACATGCCGCCCCCTCCTGCCTCCAGGCCTTGGTACTTGATGGAACCCCTGCCTGAAAAATGTTTTTCATTGAGGTGAAATTCACATAACGTAAAATTTAACCATTTAAAAATGAACAATTCAGTGACATTTAGTATACTTACAGAGTTGTGCAAGCACCACCTCTATCTAGTTCCAAAACGTTTTCATCACCCCGAAAGGACGCCTGTGCCCATTCAAGCAGTCACTCCCCTCTCCCCACTCCCCCAGCTAAAGCACTAGTCAGCAATGGGATTTACCTGTTACGGATATTCCGTACGGTTAGAATCATACAGTACGTGACCTTTTGTGTCTGGCTTCTTTCACTTAGCATCACGGTTTTGAGATTCATCCTCGTAGCACGTGTCAGTGCTTCACTCCTTTTAGTGGCTGGACGATATTCCACCGTGCGGGTAGACCACAACTTGTTTGTCCATCCATCCACTGATAGACATCTGGGCTGTTGCCACCTTTCGGCGATCGCAAATAGTGCTGCTAGGAAAGTGCGTGTACACGTATTCGTCTGAGTACCTGTTTTCAATTATTTTGGATAATGGAATGCTCTTTTCACCGGTCCCCCACTCACGAAGGTTCCCAGAGCGCGTGGCCCCTAAATGGGACCTATCCTGACTTCCTGGGCCTGCCCTGCACCCCCAGGGGCCCTCCCCGTGCTTTCCCATCGCTCTCACGTTGATCTCTAGGTGCCAGGTTGTTTGTCTGCTTCCTCCTGGGCCCTCAGTTCTCATGTGAGCAGGGCCTGTGCCCCGGCGCCCATGTGTGGAGGCTGGCACGTGGTAACAGGCACCAGCACACATGGGACACCTGCTGTGTGCTGGCCGCTGGCCTCCTTATCCCATATCTCAGGTAATTTTATAAAACTCTAGAGAGAGAGAGGAATTATGACCCCAGTTTTACTGATGAAGAAATCCAAGGTGGAGTGATTTGGCCAAGGCCATGCAGGGCTTCTGACTCCAGAGTTCCTGCTGGTAATTTCTGCTTCTGAAGAAAGGAGGGGATTCAAGGATTAACGCTCTCCATTTGATTGTGTCCCCGACAGGCCACAGGCAGGATGGATTGTGCTGAGAGGAGCCGGCGGGAACCCTGGTGCCCATAGGGGCAGCTCCGTCTCCTGAAGATGAAGGGGCCCAGGTGAAACTCAGGCCAGGCCCAATGACCAGCTCCGGGACGGAGGTCCACTGGGCCGAGTCAGGCCTGGGAAAGGGGCCCCGGCGGAGGCGCTGGGCCTGGGCCGAAAAGGGAAAGGATGCTGATGGGAGCGGCACGAGCAGCTTGGTAGAAGAGGCGCCCTTTCCCAGTGCCACCAGCCCTGAGCTCCTGGAGGACTTCCGCCTGGCCCAGCAGTGCCTGCAGCCACTGGAGTGGAGGGGCCCGGACTCACAGCCTGATGGGCACCCAGATCCTGAATCAGGAGAGTCTGCAGAAGAAGGTGAGACCGACTCCCCTGCAATCCCACAGTGGTGTCCCCCAAACATTCCCCCCTTCTGGCGGGAGGCAGGAATAGAGAGAGTTTCAAAAATTTTTTAAGTGAAAATCTACGAAGTCTACAATTTAAAATTTTTTTAAGATTTAAATTATATAAACAGTACTGTTCTTTGCAGAAAAATCAGAAAATATAAGCCAAAGGAGAAAAAACTAAAAATTACTTATTATCCAGCTAGCTGCTCTCTTCCATGTGTGTGTGTGTGTGTGTGTGTGTGTGTGTGTGTGTGTGTGTATATATATATATAAATGTAGCATGAATATGCAACAGTATTCTACAAACTCTATTGTAACTTGCTTTTTTGTAACTTAATAGACATGAACGCTTTCCCAGCTTATCAAATATTCTTCCACAAGTCATTTCTAATGTCTGCTTAGGAATTCCGCGGTGTGAATATTCTGTAATTTGTTGGGCCAGTCCTCTTACTGCTGGGCATTTAGGTAGTTCCTCGGTTTTTGCTATTATAAATAGTGCAGAGATATGTCGTTAGTATATCTTTGCACACTTAATTTGATAATAACGTTGATATTTTAAATTGCTTGGTCCAAGGGTTCTGCCCATTTCTACGATGTTTTAAAATCCCAATTAGCAACGAGAATGATGGCTTCCCTTGTTTTCTAAAATAACTGTTTTCTCTGCATTAAGAACAACTGAGACTAAATTCCTAGCTTGGCTCAACAAGTCCCTTCTCCTCTCTGAATCTTGGTTTCCCCATCTGTGAAATGGGAGTAATAACACCTTTGAACTTGATTACATAGTGATTATTGCATTCGAATATGAATGAAACGCCCCTGTCTTAGGATTCTGGGATCAGAATCCGTAGATGTCAGAGACGCCGTCAGGCTGATAGTAGATTGTGCAGTGACCCCAAGTTCCTCATGCCAGGTCTGTTTAAAGTGGGGTCTGCCCACAGCTACCCACTCAGGAGCTATTTCCGAGCTCTCCTTAGGGAATGGTGACAGGGATGCACTGGGATGAAGGGGCAGAGGCATCTCTTCCTGAGGTCACATGGTAACTCCCTGCTGTAATGTAACAGCTGCTGCCATGTCCTGTGCCCTTACTGTGTGCCAGGCAAAGGGCTGGGCAGGGCGCAAGCCATATCTCCACCTTTCCTCACCACCTTCTTCCAGGTAGGAGAGAATAGCCTCCAGGTAGAGTAAAGATTGCCACAGATTGTGGCAATTGTCAGCTACTTGTTCATGGTGCCCTATGAGGGATCAGAAGGGCCAGGATTGAAGCCAGGTCTGCCCGGTTCCAAAGCCCGATCTCTTCATCCCACTGCATGACCCCCATCAGCAGAGACTAACTTGCCTGCATAGCTGGGACCTTGCTTCTAAGTCCAGGACTGCTCTGAACCACTGCATGATCTTTGGCAAGTTACTTAACCTTTCTGGGCTTCAAGTGCGCTGCTGTAAACGAGAGAGACTCGCTGAAGGAGGTTTTAAGGAGATGAAAGGTGTAGAGGTGCCAAGGGTAGGGGAAAGAGCATGGGGAAGCAAAGAGTGATATGAGGGTTATGACAAAGGTGCATCTGGCCAGAGCAGAGAGTCTGTGCTTGGTGGTACCCAGACTGTAGCTCATGAAACCTTGGATCTGTGCCAGAGGCTGACACAGGGTCTAGGACAGAGGAGGTGCTCCATAAACACTGACTGCACGGGTGATGCACAGATGGATGAATGAATGGGTAGGTGGATAGGCAGATAGGTGGATGGATAGATGGATGGATAAGTGATAGCTGGATGGATAGGTAGGTGAGTGGGTGATGGATGGGTGAGTGGGTGGATGGATGGACAATTGAAAGGTTGGATGGTTGGATCAATGGGTGAGTGGGTGTTGGATGGGTGAGTGGGTGGATGGGTGAGTGGGATGGATGAATGGATATTTCTTGAGCACTTACTGTCTAATAATTATAACAACTATCCGTTTTCTGGGAGCTTTGCATACCTTACTGTCCTCCTTTCTTCTTTCCTTCTTTTCAGTCAACAAATATTGAGCACCTCCTCTGCAAATACAATAATAAATAAAAACAGAGAGCATCCTTGCCCTCATGAAGCCTACGGTGTAGTGAGGGAGGAAAATATTAATGAAAGAATCACATAAATAAATGGAAAACTGCAGCTGTAATAAATATTTCAAAGTAGAGGTATTCAGTCATATGAAACCCTATAAAAGAGAGCTTTTGACCTAAGTTAGAGAGATCAGAGAAGACTTCCTTGATGCGGTCAAGGTTGAGTTAATGTATGAAGGACAAATAGGAGTTAACTAGACAAAGGGAGGGAGAGAGGACCCTAGCAGAGGGATCAGCATGTACAAAGGCCCTGTGGTAGGAGAGGATGTGGCACGGCTAGAGCAGGGAGAGACTGAGGGGAACCACGGAGCTAATGCGGGGTGGAGACAGGGACCTTAGGACCATATTAAAGGTTCAGCTCTCTCCTGGGAACAACAGGAAGACAGTGAAGAGTTTTCATATGGAGAATAAGAGTGAGGATTGAGATGATTAGGTGGCTGCTACAGTGGTCCAGGCAAGAGAGGAGGTAGACTTGGGCAAACCTGGTGGTTCTGGACTCTAGAGCAGCAAGTGAGTTCGAGAGCACCATAGGAGGTAATCAGGACAGGACCAGGTGACAGGTTGGATGGCGGGGGGATGGGGGAGGGATATGGCAAAGATGCCTCCCAGGTTTCTGGTTTGTGCAGTTGGGTGGATGATGTTTCCATTTGCTGAGACAGGAAACGCTAGGGGGACAACCAGGTTGAGGATTGAGTTTGGAGGACCTTCGAGACAACTAGAGGAGGTGTTCGAAAAGTATTTGGCCCTATGGGGGGGATCGCTGGGCTTCTTGCCGTCGCCATGTGATGAGGAAATGAAAGCCCAGAGGGGTGAGATGGCCTAGGTAGTGTGACACAGTGAGTCCAGACCTGGCGTATACGAAGCAATGACCTTCTTTCCAGAGCTTGAAGCAGAGGATGTGGACAGCCCAGAGAGTTCCAACTTGCCACTCAACTGGCCCCCGCAGCAGTATCCTCAACTGGACATGACTGAAGAGGAGCCAGATGAGGCCCTGGGTGGTCCTGAGGTCCAGGAAGCTGGAGAGAGCTCCCCAAGGTTGGGGTATGACACTGATCTCAGCTCGGGGGGCAATGGGAACACCAGCCCCATGGCTCTGGGCTGGGGTCAACCCACAGGCTGGGTGGCTTCTGACGAACAAGCCAGTGGAGACAAACTTCGAGAACATTCTGAGTCTGCCAGGTCCTGGAGCAGTGGAACTGTGAACCTCAAGCCCAGTGGCAGTCTGGATTCTACCTGGGAAGGAGAGACTGATGTCCCCCGGCCCGCTGCCCTGGCAGAAACGTCACCCCAGAGCTCCAGCCACCACCTCCTAAACCCAAACGATAGAACTGGAGGAAGCGTTACTCTGGCGACGGCCACGGAATTCCAGGAGTCCTCAGCCCCTCCAGCCCAGAGCGTCCAGTGTCCTGCAGATAGATGGAGGAGAGAAACCACCAGCCTCTCCTGCCCTCAACCCGGGGACCAATCCTGGAAGCGGACACGCATATCACCTAAGCCGCTCCCTTCCCGATTCACGGGCTCCATCAGCGCCCTGAAGCCTCCACCTAGGCCAGCTCGACAGGACAGGCCGCCGCCCAGGCCGGGAGCCACTCTGGCTGGTCACTCATCTTCTGACACCCCCAAGTACGGCCGGGGGCGGCTGAACTACCCACTCCCTGATTTCTCCAAGGTGGGACCCCGGGTGAAGTTCCCCAAAGATGAGACTTACCGCCCCCCCAAAGCCAGGAGCCACAGCAGGCTGCCTGAGGGCCCTGCCAGGCCACTGATCTTCAAGTCACCTGCCGAGATTGTGCGGGAGTTGCTGTTAAACAGCGGAGAAGTCTGCCCGGGAGAGGACCCCCCTCCTACTCACCCCACCACCAGGTTACCCCAAGAATTTCAGACACCCGAACAGGCCACCAAGCTGGTCCATCAGCTCCAGGTAAGCCCGACTCATTTCTACACCAAGGCACCTGTTGGTCTGGGTTGGAGGCTGGTCGGGGTGGGGGGCCTTGGGGCTCGGCCAGGGGTCCCCCGCGATGAGGACAGTCCCAAGCCCTTGGCTCAAAAAAGCAGTGATTGCACTCATGCTGCGAGGGTAGACCGTGTTTGTTTGCTTTTAACTCGTGCTATGAAAAACTCAAGACATATACAAGAGAGAAAATAGTATGACGAACCCCCATGGACCCATTGCCCAGCGCCTGGCAACCTTTTTCATCTATGGCCTCACCTGTTCCTCCTCTCACCCTACTGGAGTATTCTGAAGCAATGTTCAGGCTTCAAATCATTTACCCCCAAATATTTCAGTGTGTGTCTAAAGATAAGGAATCGCTCTTAAAGATAACCTACTCTCAGCATACCTGAAACTTAACACCAATTCCTTAATATCAACCAACGTCCAGTCAGTGTTCGCGTCTCCCACTCTGTCTCATAAATGGCTTGTTTATTTTGGTTGGTTCGAATCAGGATCCAAACACGGCTCAGATATTGCACGCGGTCGATGTGCCTTTTCAAGTCTCTGTGCACCACCCCCCCACCCTGCCTTTCTGTTTGCATTCTTTGTCAAATCTCCTTCTTCCTTGTAATTTATTTGTTAAGGAAACGGGTTTCTGTCCTGTAGAGTCTCCCACACTTTGCTGTTTGCTGATACACTCTCTGATGTTTCTTCACGTGTCGCGTTGTCTTCTCTGTGTCCTGTGTTTTGCCCAGTTAGAGGCAGAGGCGTTTTCGAGTTGTCGTCGTCTGTTTATTTCTCCCCAGATCAGGAGCTCTGTGCCGGTAGGGATTTTTTTGGCAAGAGCCCATCACAGGTGGTGCCTTCAGGGGGTGTAAACTGCTTGCTGGTGTCTCGTTTGTGGTGTTAAGGACCCCTGATGGTCGTTGCCTTGATCCAGGCTTTCACTGGGGGGGACAGAGTGGTAGTATCCTAATGCTAGCATTCCTTCTGCATTTATTTGCGGGAAATCTTCTATGAAGTGAAACTTGCCCTCATCAACTATTTGGTTACCAAGGCCTCGTTCACATGGGAAAGACAGGAGAAATGCTTGATTCTGCCCTTCTAATTACCAGTGTTCAGAACAACGCATCAGTTCCCTGGCCTCCTTCAAAGGCGACCAGTGACACTTGTTCTTGCTTTTCCCCCCGTAATGACTTGTTTTAAGAAGCTCTTCAGTTTTGTGTATGGCAAATCGTGACTCTGAGTAAAGGCAACCGTGATTTTCAAGTCTTCTACTTTTCTACTTCCGGACGCTTAGATGATTCAATCAGCCATTAAAAAATACTTATTAAGCACATACTACTTAATTCCTGGGAACAGAGCAGTGGGGAAGACAGATGAGGGCAGGGAATTCGGACAAATAAGCAAGTAGCTACGGTTATGCATCGAGGCGGACCAGCCCAAAGGCCCCCATCCCTGACTCACTGTCAGGGATGTAGAAGAAGGGATGGTGGAGGAGTTGTCCTGCCACCCCCGACCCCCCGGAATGTGGCCGTGGGGGTCCGTATTGCACGTGAGCCTGAAGGGGTCTGCTGAGCTACCACTACAGAGCTCTTTCACTCCGAGGCACCCAGAGGCCCCCTTTGGGGAGTGGGTTCCCTGCGAGGGGTCTCACAGTGAGGGGCCTGGTGCGTGACCTCACTGCACACCCCCATCTCCTGCAGGAGGACTACCACAGGCTCCTCACCAAGTACGCTGAGGCTGAGAACACCATCGACCAGCTGCGCCTCGGAGCCAAGGTACTGGGCCCGGTGGGGTGGAGGGGGCCGCTCGGGAGACCCTGGGGATAGAGGAACCCGGGCCTTCCTTGTTCTACCACAAGGTCACTCTGTGACCTGGGGCAGTGACCTTGCCCTCTCCAGGCTCAATCTCCTTTACTGTTGATGAACTTTGAGTCCTTGAATGCTGGAATCCAGGGTGCCCAGGAGTTTTCACCGCAAGCTCTCTGCTTCTAGATGAGCTCTGGAGTGAGACCACCTGGGCACAACTCCTGGTTCCATTACTGACTAGCTGTGTGACCTTAAGGAAGTTACTTGGGCTCTCGAGCCCCAAGGGAGTAGCACAGAATTTCTGCTCAACCCCTGAGGCTGATACTTGCCAGATCACACCTTTGCCTTTTCTCCTGCCCCAACTTCTCACCCACAGCTTCTCTCCTCACTGAATGTCTAGTGTGGGGCCGGGGGAGGGGGGAGAGGGGAAATCCACCACCCCCATCCTGCCCAGGCTCCACCCCGCCTAGGGGAAGCTGTGAATTCTGCACTTGGGCCCTTCCCCTTTTCTGAGGTGAGGCAGGAAGTGGGGCTCTCACAGCCCCTCCTGGTTTCCTGCTTACCTCTCCCCACCTCTTGCCCCATCAGGCAGCAGCGGAGGAGGGGTGGGAGGTGGGGTGCAGAGACGCAGACCCTCCCTCTCACGACGCCCCCCCCAACCCGGGCTGTCCCCATCACACTCCGAGACCCCTGCTCCTGCCAGGCCGCTGCTCTCCACCGTCTAGCGACGCTTCTTTTGTGAAGTGTCGCCGAGGCAGCCACGATGAGGAAACGAAAGAAGGGGCCCTGTTCTAGGAGCAGGACTTCCGCGTCCCCATACGCACCTCCTGACCCAGGCAGCTCCTTTCCATCCTGGCCTCCTTGGGCACAACTGTAAAAGGGGGTTCATCGGGCCTCCTAGGAGCCAACGGGCTCCCCTTCCTCCCCCCCTCCCCATGTCTTAAGGCTTCTTCCACATCTCTGAGGCAGTTTCAGGGGCCGAAGGGATGGGGGTAGTAGAGGGCTTGGTGAGGCATCCTCTCTGGGGAAACCACATTTTCATGGCCGCAGGCTCCTAGAAGGTCCGAGGAGAAAGGAACTGGTCATAGGGTCCAAAGCCTCAGCTCCCCTGTCTCACAGATCGGAGAATCAGGGCCCCAGGAGGGGCATAGGTTGCCAAAGGTCAAGGTCAGGGTCAGAGGCTGGGAATATCTCCTCCCTCCCTCCTTTCCTTCCTTCCCGCTTTACTTATTTAAAAGAATGAGTTCGTGTATGGAACGTATGTACCTGGCATCTGGCAGGTACCTCCTAAGAGTTAGGGAATATTATTATGATTAATAGTATTAATATGAAGATGTTCACTGGGTGCCCATGTGTGCCAGGCAGGGGACACCATGGGGGCACAGCTGTGTGTGTCTCCCGGACACTCCCCTGTCCCAGTGGGGACTCACCACATGCACCTACGCCAGCCTGGCTGGTGACCCAGACCCCTGCGTGTGTGAGGGGGCAGAGGAGGAGAGGTTGGAGAGGCCAGGAATGGTTCAGCACTAGCTCACCTGGTCTTGCTTTCTGGAAAAATGATTCCTTGGCCTGAGGGTTCTCCTCAAGAGAAGGGTGAGCACAGGTAAGCTGGACTCTTCCGGAAGCAGGACGATCCTCTCCCCGCCCTGGGAAGCAGTACAGGCGGGGCTGAGGAGGACGTGCAGCCTGAGTGGGGAGGGGCCTTGCCGGGCTCCACGGAGCCCGAGGGGGCCAAGATTCCAGCCGGGCTTCTCACTGTGTCCGGAGCTCTGTAGACTCTACCCCCGAAGGTTCGGGAAACCCCAGAGCAGCTTCCTACTCAGAGCCCTTGCCAGGGAGCCCACTCCACAGAGACGGAAGCGGTACTGCTACCCCAGGCTGAGCTGGCTGATGTGACCTCCCCGGGGTCCACTGCATTCTGCTCAGAGCCCCCAGGGGGCGGGCTGGACCCTAGGCTGGGGATGTGGCCCTAAACACCCAGGCCAGGCCTGGCTCTAGGGCAGCAGCAGTGGGTGGGGACCAGGGGAAGGAGACTGGCATTTGCTGAGCAGTGAAAAGATACCAGGCCCCAGGCTGAGCACACTGCCAGAGTCATCTCATTTGACCCTCTTCACAAGAGAAACTGAGGCTCAGCCAGGTGGAGTGGTTTGCTCAACATACCACGGCTTGTGAGGGATTACAAGTGAGGGATTAAACTATGTTTGCCTGGTTCCAGAGTGGGCACTATTTTCCCCGTGCCTGGGTGTGCCCAGCTCGGGCCCTGGCAATGGGTATGTGGCAGAGGCATGACAAGGCAGAATGATGATGTTACAGTGATAATATCAATAGTAAAACATGATGTGTACGGACCACTGTCCTCAGTCATTTACCATGGGGGAAACTGAGGCACAGAGAGATCACTCAACAAGTAGGTACCAGAGCTGGGGTTTGAGCCCAGTAGCCCACAGCCCACCCTTTTTTTTTTTTTTTTTTTTTTAGGTTTAACAGCTTATTTATTTTTTTAGGTTTAACAGATCCAGACTAAACGATTGTGAGCTCTGCCACTGGGGAAGCTGACCAGGGAGTTCCAGGGCCGGGCCGGGGGGCACTACTGGATCCCGTCTGGGGTATGGGCAGGGAGCCAGGGCTGGTCAGGAGTCACTGCTCGGTGACTAGCTTAGGGCCAGAGTTTATGGGGGTGTCCTGCATTCGCAGCTGTGTTGCCACCTCCCTCCAGCTGCTGTCCCCCACCTCAGCTGTAGGGGGATCTGGAGGGGCTGAGACCGGAAATTACCCCAGAAAGAATCAGGGGGGATGACATAAAACTGCCTTTCCTAAAGTGTGTGTTCTGATGGCCGCCTGGTGGAGGTGAGGGTGGGAGTGGGAGAGGGAGGGGGAGGGGAGGGTAAGGATGTGGGGGAGGGAGGAGAGGCGGGGGGGGGGGGGGGGGGGGGAGGGCGGGGGGAGGGAGGAGAGGCGCCAGGGAGGTTTGTGTGTTTGGAGGAGTTGGGGAAGCATTTCCTAGTCTCTCCACTCCCCGCCCCATTCATAAAGCCCATTAGCATTTTAAAGGCTGTGAGGAACCCATCTGTGCTGAGATTAGTCAGTTATTTAACCCAGTGTTTCCCGCACTCATCTACCCTTCCCTGCTTAACGCCCCTGAGGGAGCCAATCCAGCCTCAGCGAGCACCGTGGGACACCCTGGCTTAAACGGGGGCCCTGGGGGTGAGTCCTGCCCACCAGAGACGGGTCCAGGAGGGACAAGTCTGAGCAGCTCGGCAAACCCACACTCACCCCAGCTCCCCGCTTCCCGGGCCTCTGCACGGGCCTTTGGTCCCTCTGTGCAAACAGAGGTGCTGAGAGCAGTTTGTTCCTGTTGCTCCCCCAGGTTGGGCCTTTGGTGGACCCGGGCTGGGGCTGGCCGATGGGTGGGGCAGGGGGAGAACGCATGAGGACCGGGCCTCCCCCAGATTTGGGTCACCTTGGGAGGAGAGGGGTGCTGGTGGGCAAGTCCCCACAGGCGGGCCTGAGCAGATGGCCAAGGGGATTATTAAAATCCAGCTTTGTTCTCATCAGAGGCTGGGCCTGAAAGAGGCGGGGAGGCAGCAGGGGCCCAGCCACGGCTGAGCCATTGTCCCTCACTTTGGAATAGATTTTTCTGCCACAGCCAGGACGTGAAGAGCAGCTTAAGCAGGGAGAGGCTGCCTTCTGTGGGCCTGGGAGCCCACCCTGAGCTGCCCACTCCTGAACTTAGGGTAGCAGAGGGCAGTAAGATAAGCAGCCTGACGTCATGAGGACCAGGGGACACTGAGGCAACATAGGAGAGTAGCTTTTTTAGGGACCTGCCTGCATGATGGCCACATACATGACAATGGTGATGATGATGGTGATGGTGATGATGGTGATGGTGATGATGATGGTGATGGTGATGGTGGTGATGATGGTGATGGTGATGGTGATGATGGTGATGATGGTGATGGTGATGGTGATGGTGGTGATGATGGTGATAGTGATGGTGATGATGATGGTGATGGTGATGGTGGTGATGATGGTAATAGTGATGATGATGGTGATGATGATGATGATGATGGTGATGGTGATGATGGTGATGGTGGTGATGATGGTGATGGTGATGATGATGGTGATGGTGATGGTGATGGTGGTGATGATGGTGATGGTGGTGATGATGGTGGTGGTGATGATGATGGTGATGATGATGGTGATGGTGATGGTGGTGATGATGGTGGTCGTGATGATGATGGTGATGGTAATAGTTATAATGTGGATGATGATGAATGTGGGGGTGGTGGCTGCTATTTAATGAGCCCTCACTTTGTGCAGACAGGTGAGTTCAGTCAGCTGCTCTAGCACTCAGAGGAGGGTGGTGGTAGAGCTTCAGTGTGAACCCAGGCACTGCAGAGCTCACGCGCTAAGCCAGAGATCAGCAAACTTTCTCTGTAGAGGGCCAGATAGTGAATATTTTCAGCTTTGTGGGCCATCTATTCTCCATGGTAGCAACTCATCTCGGCTGTTACAGGATGAAAGCAACCACAGACGATACAAAAGCAAGCAAGCACGGCTGTGTTCACTAAAACCTTGTTCCCTCAAACAGACTATAGTTGCCAACCCCTGCTTTAAACCACTTGGTCTTTAACTTCAGAAGGTCTTCCTTGGCCATCTCCCTGACTCTCTACTTCTCTCCCAAACACTAGACTATTTACCATATGAAATCCATCCTCAAATGTTGGAGATGTGCTACAACTGAGAGATAATTCCTTTGCTTGTTGATTGACTCATTCACGCAGTCATTAATTGCAGTTATTATCAATGTAATGATAATTATTGGAAATATTTTTATTAATAACAAATATTAATTATATTACTGTAATATAATTATACTTGTTCTGTGTTAAATATTAGATTGATTACAATATTATTATGGTATATTATAACAAATATTATTAATAAAATCATTAATATGGAAAACCATAGACTTTGGGGTCAAAGCAGAGTTATAATCCCAGCCCAAGGATTTTTCAGCTGGAGATTTTGAGTAAGTGACTCAACCTCTCTGAGTCTCAGTTCCCTCTTCTGTAAGATAGGCCTATGGTCCCTCCTTCTCAGGACTGCCATAAAGAGAGCATGAAAGGATATGTAAGCCCTTGGCCCAGTGTTTGGCCCCCACCCAAGGGTTCCACTAAAAGGTATTATTTATTATACAAAGGCATGTTTGTTGAGCGCCTGAATGATGGCATGAATGAAGGTGAGGCCTTTTGGGTGGGTTGGCTCCAACCCTTGGCTCTGCTGTGCCTCTCCTCCCTTAAAGGTGAACCTGTACTTGGACCCGCCCCAGCCCAGCCACAGCATCCACACGGGGACGATGCCCCAGGGGACCAAGGTCTTGTCCTTCACCATCCCACAGCCCCACTCTGTAGAGCGGTGGCCAGGCCCCGCCAAGGGCCTGCAGACCTCTGAGGCTTCAGGTGAGTCTGGGAGAGGAGATGTGGCTGAAGGGCTCCTCTGTTGTAACCCTGCTCTAGGGACACTTGGTTCACCCTGGGGTGGCACTGGCTTCAGGCCAGGGGAGGGAGGGAGGTGAGGCCCCTCTCTGGGCCCTGTGACTTGAAGAGGTCAAATGGAGATGTAGAAAGTGTCTGCTTTGAGCCAGAGCAGCCTGGGCGAAGCCCTAGCTCTGCCACCTAGCAGCTGTGTGATCTCGGACGAGTTGTATGACAAAGAGCATCGTCACTGTAGAGCCCTCACCCGGTGAGGTCCCCACTGGTGTTACCCCACTGACAGTCAAGGAGACCGAGGCTCAGAGAGGTGAGGACATGTAAAAGGTCACACTGCTATGGGGGAGGGTCGGCATTTGAACCCACATCTTTCCGAGTTGGAGCCCACACTATTGACTGGAAACCCAGAGGCCTGGCTTGGCTCTAGCTGTGTCATCCGGGGCTGACCCACACCTTGTTCTCTCCTATATAAATAAATGGGGACAACACTGCCCAGGCCCCTCCCTCAGGTCGCTGTGAAGACGGCACGATCGTGAGATGGCTGAGTTTTCATTCGAGGATGGAGGTGGTGGATTCGAGGTTCAGCAACTGTCCCTCAGCCCCAGGAAGGACTGTTCTTGGCCCCAGCATTTAGTGGTTGTATATTCCAGGGTGGCCATCAGCTGAAGGAGACCTGAACCCCTCCTCGCCCCCCAGCACACCCGCCCTAGGGTGGCTTCCGGACGACCCGGGCATCGCCCAGGACCAGCCCTCAGCGGAGCAGGCCCAGGAACTGACTTCTCGGGCCAGTCGGTTCCTGGCCAAGGTGAGTGGAACCCCAGCTTTGCCCACGAGAGATGGGACTCACCTGGAGAAAGCGGAGCCTCTGCCCGCTTGGATGAGGGGCTGTCTACGAGGCTCACTCGTTATTCCCCTAATGGAGCTAACTAGGAACAGAGCCTCCCTGACCCTGGTTTTAGGGACCTCCTAGCTCCAGCCTCCTCCTTCTCACCCAGTGCTAGGTTTAACTCCCTTTTTGGCGTTGTGTCTCATCAAAGTCTCTCCAATTGTGCTTGAAACTACCTCCGGTTTCACTTCTGGGGGAGACTCCCTGCTTCTTCAGGATTCTGGAAGGGTTATGGAACCTCCACTCTACCTTTTCCTCTTTAGGATAGATCACCTCACTTCCTTAGTTCCTTTCGTTATGGAAATCAACCCTCAGTCACTTCTCAAGGGGCCTTTATATTTTCATCCAAATAACTATGAATTGTTTGCAGGTCTGTTTATAACTATACACTTGGCCTTATTCCAAAAGTACTTTAAAGCAGCTTAGAAAATACATGCATTGTAACCACATTCTGAAAATGGAAGTGAGGAAACTGGGGCAAAGGGGAAGTAAAGATAGGAAAAAAATAAAAGGAACTTAGGGAGAAGTGAAGAAACAAAATGCTCTGCTGGACCCTGAATGCTTTATCAGATTCACATTTGGTTTTGAGCTTCCTAGTTGTCAATGCAGAAAGGGAAATGCGATACATACATCACCATGTCCATAAAACAAATTCTTTCAAAGAAACACCACCATTCTTTCTTCCCTTCCTTCCTTCCTTTCCTTCTTTCTTGTTTGTAACATCTTTATTGAGATATAATTCACATAACATACAATTCAGTCATTTAAAGTTAATGCTTCAGTGGCTTTTAGTATATTCACAGCTGTGCAGCCATCAACACCATCAAGTTTAGAACATTTTCATCGCCCACTAAGGAACTGCGTATGCATTGAGCAGTCGCCCCCCAGTCCCCTTCCCCCCAGGTCCTGGCAGCTGCGCATCTACTTTCTGTCTCTTTGGGTTTACCTGTTTTGGACGTTTCCTATAAATGGATTCATGTAGCATTTGCCCTTTTGTGTCTGGCTTCTTTCACTTAGCATAATGTTTTCAAGGCTCATCCACGTTGTAGCAGCATGAACTTTATTCCTTTTTATCACCGCCAATCACCGCCATTCTGGGTCCTGTAACTGGAGAGATGTTTCTCCTCCTTGTCCTGTGTGCTCTAAAGTAAAGCAAAGCCAAGGTCACCACATTGAGCACCAGCTGGGGCATCAGCTGACCCCTAATGATCCAGGCTGCCCTGTCCATACAGGAGCCACTGGTCAGGTGGCTAGTGAGTACTGGACATGTGGCCACTCCAAATTGAGACGTTCTGTAAGTGTAAAACCCATACCGGCTTTCAAAGACTTTGTGCAACAAAAAGAAGATAAAATTTTCAATATATTTTTTTACACTGATTACATGTCAAAATAATATTTTAGGTTTATAAAATATATTATTAAAATTAATTCACTTGTGTCTTTTCACAGTTTTAGTATGGCTCCTGGAAACTTTTAAATTACATATGCAGCTTGCATCACATTTCTATTTTATGTTATATAAATTATATAATGTAATTATATTAGGTAAATTTCTAGGTTATATTTTGGCACTGATCTAGAGCTTTCCTAGAAATGCTAAAAATCTCCAAATTGTCTTTGCCATTTTTTTCTAATTAAAAAAATTTTTGTAACAGTAATAGATACCCATGGTAAAGACCCTCACACAGGACAAAGAATATATTCAGTGAAATCTTTTCTTCCCCTCTTGCCCTTCTGCTTCATGCAAAATGTTTAATGCACACACATGCATTTATAGAAATGGTCACATGAGTATGTACACTATAATATACCTTGACTTTTTTTTTTTTTAAATTTATTTTCAAATGTGGTGTCAGGGAGAATGTCCTGACTCAAATTTTGCAGTAATTGAATATAAACTTAATAACTTTGCTTGCAAATTTTTTTTTTTTTGCGGTACGCGGGCCTCTCACTATTGTGGCCTCTCCCGTTGCGGAGCACAGGCTCCGGACGCGCAGGCTCAGCGGCCATGGCTCACAGGGCCAGCCGCTCCGTGGCATGTGGGATCCTCCCGGACCGGGGCACGAACCCGCGTCCCCTGCATCGGCAGGCAGACTCTCAACCACTGCGCCACCAGGGAAGCCCTAGCCTGACTTTCTTAATGTCCCAAATTTGAATATTTCTGGGTAGGCAGTAAATTCACTTTGTTCAAAGTTCAGAGGATACATATAGTAGAAAACCTTCCTCCCATCTTTGTACCCGCCCACCACCCAGTTCTCCTCCCTAGAAGCAATTAATATTTTAGTCTCTTGCATCCTTCTAGAGATAGTTTATAGTATACCTTCTAGAGATAGTTTATAGTACATAAGCAACTGTGTTTGTATTTTTCCTTCTTTGTTCTCTCCGTATCTTATACAGATGGTAGCCTACCATAAGCACTGTCCTGTACCTTGATTTGATGCTGAAAAGTAGGTCTTGAAGGCATTTACACATGAGAATACACACACGTGCCCTCATCTTCTGGATGGCTGCATACCGTTCCACAGATAGGCATTCAGACTGTTTCCTGTTGCCCCATGCCCACCACGCTGCCGTAGGTTTCATGCACAGGAGTAAGTGCGCTTTGCTGTCAATAAATTCCTGGAGGTTCCACTTTGATTCTTCCCAAGGCTGCCGTGGCTCAGGCCAGTGGTGGAAATTTTCTGGCGCCCGCCTCTCCGTGCTTGTCAGAAAACCCACATCCCAAGGCAGGGCCCAGCTCTCCGCACCAAAGCGTGACTGTGGCTAAGTGTGGGAGTCTGTAGGACTTACCTTCTGAGTCTGGATTAATGGAGCGTGTTTCCTTCCCTTTCCAATTCCCAGGTGGAGTCCTTTGTAGAACTGCTGCAAGCAGGACAGCTGACACCCCAGGACCAGCTCAAGGTACTGCCCACTTCAAGAGATGCCCTTGGAGCTGCCAAGACAGCTGCTCTGTCTCCCATGGCACAGGCTCTGAAGCCTCGTTTGCTGTAAGACAGACCAGAGAATCCCAGACATCGTGTCTCCTTTTAGAACAAACAGCCCCTGATTAGCTTTCCATGATAATGATCATTATATCACAATAGTCACCATTTATTAAGCAAAGATGCTGGTGTGCCAGGCACTGTGGTAAGCCCTTGATGTACATTATTTCATTTTATCACCATAAAAATCCGGCAAGGCAGTCACAGTCCTCACCCCCATTTAACTGGGATGAGCTGGAGCCCAGAGAGGCAGCTGGAAGGCCACACAGCCAGTAGACGGCACAGCCCAGACCCAGGTCTGTCTGATTCCCAAGTCCAGGGTCTTAATCGTTGCCCTGCACAGCTTCCCACGGATTATATTGCCTGTCGGCAACCAGGAAAAGGCCTTTTCTTTTTATAATTTTCCTTATTATAAAAGTAATTGCTAAAATGAAAACTGGGGGGAAAAGGGAAAGAAACCCCTAATCTAACCATTATTGGCTTATTTCCTTCTGGGCTCTCGTATTTCTAGATAACTGTGGTCATATATAAAATTTAGATTTCTGATGCATCAGCCAGGGTCCCAAGAAGATGGAGCTCTCAAAGCTGCGGGTGTAGGGATCCGTGAAGGGACTATTAACTGGGGTGTGGGCAGCAGCCTCAGGGAGCCCGACCAGGGACAGGGAAGCCCAGGGACTAGCGCCTGCCCGGAGCAGTTCCCTCCCAGGTCCCTTTCCTCCCACCCTGTGACCTCTAATAGATGCCTCCCCTAGACAGGCCGCAGGGGAAACCAGCTGATGCCCCAGGCGCAGAGCCGGGTGGGGAGAGGAGCTGAGGGAGGGTGAGTAGGGCAAATGCAACGCAGTTGGTTTGATAGTTTTTACTGTTAATGTTATGTTACTAAGCATTATGTTACTATATAGACGTTACACACATTCTCCAATTACAAAATGTGATATGGACTGTATTATCTCACTGAGTGGATGATCAAGGACCTTGAAAATCAAAACCATTCTTTTTCTTCCCCCTCTCCTGATTCCCGCATATGCAGGGAGATTGAGAGCTGTTGGAAGATAAAGTTTGACTGGGGGCTAGACTCTAGGTTGTCCTTGGCCTCAGTCTGTTGTCAGCATAGGGTGAGTGAGATGAGGATGATAAAAAGCCAGGGATAGTGAGCCCACCTCCCATAGTTTTAACCTCCCATGAGTTAGCTACGATTGTGTTTACCGTGGGGACCTAGCATAATCGTTGGGACCATGAGCTCTGGAGCTAGAGGGCCTGGGTTCATATCCTGACTCTACAACTTTCTCACCCACTGTGTGACCTTCACTGACTTAATTAATCTCTCTGTGCTGTAGTTTCATCCTGTTTAAATGAAGATGATAAATTACCCCTCTCATTAGGGTTATGTTGAGGATTAAATGCATAATGCAAAGGGCTTTAGATAGAGCTCAGTGCTCATAAATGTTAGTTATCATTATCAACAGTATGATGGTGATGATAATACCATCTGTTGTGATAATCTATAAGGATTTGGGAAAAGAACGACTAATGTTCCAAAATCCACTGTTCTGAGAATCGAGGATGAGGATCTAAGGTGTCTCAGGTACTAGGTCCTTATGGGGGTATAGTGACAGCACATTTGACACTATGACCATCATGGAACATTGGGTTCTTGTAGGTCTACCCAGGAAGGACTGGTACCCTCCGGGGCTGGTGCCAGGGCTGGTGCCAGTGCTCTAAGCCATGCCTCTGCCATACCAGTCTGATGGCAGGGAGATTGACCAGAGTGAGCAGCCTCCAGAGGGTACCAACCCCAGCCTTCCAGATATTCCGGGGCCTGGAGGCCTCCACAGTCCCGGAGTCCCACGCCCCTCCCCTCCCCCAAAGAGCTGTCTTGTCCACTGTGTCTGCAAGGATGGAGCCCACGGGGGCTGGGCACTCAAGTCTTCCTGGCCTGTCTGGTTTCAGGTCTTCCAGCAGCTAAAGGCTGTCCACGCGGCCTTGGAGGAGGAATATCTGAAGGCCTGCAGGGAGCAACACCTGGGCCAGCAGCTTGCCGGCTCCACGGGGACGCCCGGGAGATTTGATCCCGGCAGGTACATTCTGGGGAGAGAGGCCTCCAAGGACAGAAGGGTCAGGCCCTGGGTTCCCACCAGGAAGGGGACAGTTTGTCCTCATAATTCACACACTAGGGGAACAGGGAGAAGTCCTATCCCAACTAACAACATGTCCAGATGGGGGATACTTGAAGGCTGAGATTTGTGTCCTTTTGGAACTCCCTTCAATGAGAAGTGACCTTGGAGATAAGAGTTATAAAGGCCCTCATTGGACAATGGGGAAACTGAGGCCAGAGGGGGCAGGGATTTACTCAAGCTCCTGCAGCCAGATGGTGGCAGAAGGGGACTCAGGCTGAGGCCTCCTTATTCCCAGCGGCGTCCACTTTCACCTTGTTGATTTTGCTCTCCACATAATCTAGATTATGATGTCAGATGCACTCTCCACGGGCATCTCTGGGGCCTCTGCTCTGAAGCACAGCCTCCCAGACCTGCCTGATGTTTCCTCGTTCCAGGGAGCTGGAGGCAGAGATATTCCAGCTGGGAGTTCGCCTGGATGAGCTGAAGGACCACATAGACCAGAACCAGCAGGAACCTGAGCCAGCCGGGTCAGACTTGGCTCTGGACAGCTCCCCAGCTGTGCCCTCCCCCCTCCAGCCAACGGGCCTGTCCCCTCCTTTGGAGCAAGCCCCCACGCCCGCCATCCAGACCCTCTGCCCTGAGGTACCTCTTTGCCCAACCGTATTGGACTGTTCCTTCATTCATTCACTGTTTTCTCCATTCATTAACTTCTTCATGACATATCTGAGAAGTTTGTACCATGTGCCAAGACTCATGACACATGGTGGGAATTCAGTAGAAAACAACTGAAATAATAGGTGGCCTGTACCCTCATGGAGTTTTCTGTCTAGTTGAACTAGTTACCCGGTTACTTAACTATAATTTTGATCAGTGCTGTGAAGGAGAATTATGAGGTTCTATGAGAGTAGATAACAGGGTAACATATCTGAGTTTAGGGGGTCAGAGAAACTTTCCTTGAGGAAGTAATGTTTAAATGAGATCTGAGGGTGAGTAGGAATTACTAGGTGCAGAAAAGCCATCTAGCAGGAAAAACAGCCTGTGCAAAGGCCCTGTGGTTAGAGTATGGACCCTGAGGAGGGGTCTAAGAGTCAGGGGAGACAGGCAGGAGAGGGGAGGAGGCTGGGGAGGCAGGCAGGGGCCTCAGGATGTACATGTGTGGGTCACATCAAGGGGATGGTCTTAAACTCTGCTGGGTTTTTCAGCAGGAGAAGATACCAGAGGATTTGCAGGTAGGTCAGAAGCGGGGAGGTGGTGGGGCAGATGGAGAGACGTGCATGGACTTGAGAGAGGTTTAGAAGGTACATTTGACTGGACTTCGATTGGTGATGAGAGGAAAGGAGCAAACGATGACCTCCAAGCTTCTAACTTTTAGTCCTGGGTGAATATGGGGACTATTCACAGAGGTGGCGACACTAGAGAAGGGCTGTACATGGAAGGGGCTTTGTAGAATTCTCTCTAGCCCACGTCGCAACCCCATGAGAGGCAATTATCTCGAGTGCGTCATCTTGAGGGGCTCCCCTGCTCCCATGGTGAAGGTGTTTTGAGGGGCTGGGTGTCCATGTTGGAATGGAAATCTGGGTTCAAATCTAGGCTCTGCCTCTCACTTCTGTGTGACTTTAGGCAAATCATTTGAGCCTCAGTTACCTGTCTGTGAAATGGGTTGTAATAACCTAGGTACTGGTGGGATTGTTGTGAAGTGATGTCTGTACAGCGCCTGGCACGTAGCAGGGGCTCCATCAGTGGCAGTCAGTGTCAAAGGTCGCATGACCCAGTCCCTACTTGTGCACACGTAAAAGGATGATAGGTTAGTGAACCTAACCTATTTCTTACTCTTTGGCACCCAGCATGAGCCTGGCATAAGGTGGGTCCTTAAAAGGTGGTCTCAGATGTCTGCTGAATCTCTGCCCCTCCTCCTTTCTGGCCCCAGCTCGACGCCATCAGCGCTGGCCTCCACCCATTGCACGTGAACTTGGATCTGAGCGCTACCAGCAATGAAGTAGAGGACAGGCTGCTGGGCCTCCCGACCCCGCTCGGGCACAAGGAGCTGCGGGTGGAGCACGATTTCCACGGCCTCCTAGAGCGGTGAGTGCCCACCAGGAGTGAGGCGAGGGTGGTGGGTCCAGTGGTGGGACCTTGCTGGCCCTGCTGGGCAGAAGTCACGCCCCTCTGTGTTCTTCTGCAGGTACCTCAGTGTGAAGTCTCTCCCAGAAGCCCTGAGGCTGGAGGAGGAGGGGGAGGGGCAGGGCCACACCCTGGAAGTTGAGGGGCCAGCTTCAGCTCCAGGAAAAGCAGCGGCCACCAGGCTCCCCACCAGACAGCCCCCAGCACAGGCTGAGAGAAGTCACGGGGGCCCCGTCGAGTATGTCAATGAGCCTTCCCCGCTTGTCCCACACCAGCTCAGAAACCGCAGGGGTGGAAATTGTCATAGTGAGCTAGACAGTTCAGAAACGGCCTTCCTGACCTGTAGCTCAGTGTCTCTCTAAAACGCGCAACATACGCCACTGATAGCATTTGAAATGATTGGGTGTTGTGGGACGAGGTTTCTGGTAGGACAGATGCAGCATTAAATAGCATTACTCCCCTTGTCAGTCTCAGACATTCCATGGACATCAAGGAGGAATCTCAGTTAGGGCCATTATGTCTTCAGTGCCTCTCTTGATCTTCCTTTAAAAAGAGAGAAAGAGAGAGAAAACAAGCAGGCCTCAGGCCCAGAGCCTTCACTAAGCAACAGGATCTATCTGGACTATGATAATATTGTTTTCATGTTCCTTGTATTTATTTGCAAAGTTAGTTTCTATTTGTAACACAAAATACCGGTCTTCTGTTTATAACAGTGACATAAAGTCTTTTTGAGTAGATTGAAAAAGTTGATGGAAGTGTCTGGAAGGGCGAAGACGGAAGACAATTCCAGAAGCCTGGGAAAGGATGCTTTAGCGCATCTCTTTCCACACTGTTTCTGCTGCACTGTATAGGGTGGGTTTTGTAGGCATCCCCATTTTACAGTTGAGAAAAATGAGGTTCAGAGAGGGGAGGTGCCTTGCCCAAGGTCACACAGCGAGAGGGTGGCGGAACCAGCGTGGGCACGCAGGGGTTCCTGACTCCAGAGCTTGTGCCCTAGACTGTGTGGCTACCGGGACAGGGCTGCCCAGCCCATGCCACGGCTCAGGGCCAGTGTGCCTCTCCTTCCCTGCCAGGGAAACCGTGGAGCAGATGGCGTCTGTGAAGCCAGCAGACTTCCACGCATCCGTGGGCAGAGACAGGCACCTGCAGGGCCTGGACAAAGCTGAGGCAGCTCCTTCAGGCCCAAGCAGGCCCCCCCCACCTCAGGGCACCAAGTCTGCGGAGTCCCACCAGAGCAGTCTGACCAGCCTAGAGGGAAGTGGCATCTCTGAGCGCCTTCCCCCGAAGTCTCCGTGCCAAGCTGGCGGGCCCCACCTGGAGGTATGCGTCTGCACGGGGCATGGGCTGAGCCTCAGGGCCATTCCCTGCATGTCCTGGAGCCTCCTGCCTCCAGGCCTTTGCTCAGAATGCCTGCTCCTCCTGCCCTTGCCAGTCACAGTCCTGCCCAACATTCAGGGCTTGTGCCATAGCTCCCCACACCCCCGTCCCTCCGCCAGGAGCTCCCCTTTCTCCTCTGAGAGCTTGCGATTTGCAGGAATCACAAATCACTGTGGAAATGTGACTTATGTGATGGATCCTCCCGTAGAAAAACACATGCGTATGCCTGTGTACACACACACACACACACACACCTGTAGTCCTAATGAGCCCATGGTAAGGAGTCTGTACTCGACCATGAACTCACTGAGGGCAGGCGCACGTGTCTCTCTGTTGGCCATCTTTGCACCTTGCATTAGATGCAGTGTGTTGGAGGTGTGCGTATTTGATCAAGTTTATTTTCCCAATTTATCAGGCCCGGGCATTTCTGCAGTCAGGTAGGACCAAGGTGTTCCAGGCCCAGCCCGGAAGCCGTGTGGACATGAGAATCCCATTCCCGCCACGGGACGTTTCTGCTCCTCTTTCTGTTCTCAACTCAGGATATCTCAATCTCTCTCCCAAGGGCCCTGGCTCCCACTTCTCAGGGAAGCGGGACTTACTCAGGGTCTTCTCGGGGCGTGGAGTCCCTGAGGTTGGCTGGGTGCTCGTGCTGCAGGACCCTCACCCCCTGGGCCCGGCTGCTGGGATCTGGGCCAGCCTCCCTGTCTGTGAGCCTCTGGAATGTAAGGCCCAGGCCAGGACTTGGGAAGGGTTTCGCAGTGTGTCTCAAGCACATTTCTCCAATTTGAAGGGACGCTGTCTCTTTCAGGAGCCCTGGATGGCATCCCCCGAGACAGACAGTGGCTTTGTGGGCTCAGAAACCAGCAGAGTGTCGCCCCTCACTCAGACCCCAGAGCACCGGTTCTCCCAGATCAGGTATCCTGGGGACCCCATCAGTGTACACACCTGAGATAGCCTGAGAATCAGAGTGCCTGTGAGCTCAGAACAGGGACAGATGGCCTGGGCGTTCTCAGAGCCCACACTTCATCCCCCCAAGGATGGTTCATTTCCCCTGTCTTATTGATAGAGGGGAACTAAGGTTCAGAAAGGGAAAGCGACTTGCCCAGTGTCACTCCGCCCATCATCGACAGACTGGGAAATAAATATTTGTTGGGCAAATGAATGATGAAATGGTGAATGAATAAGGTCTGTAGGGAGGGTGGCGTGACAGAGCCACCAGGTAGAGTGATGGTCTCCAAAGCTGGATGCAGGCCCCTCGGGCTACCCAGGGCTGCCTGGGAAGGAAGGGTTACAAATGTTATTTCTTTGTATATTATCTGAAAACCAAGTTGAGCTTTATAATTTTGTGTGAGTAGGCAGATGTACACTTCTGCAGTTTATAAAGAAAATGCATGTATAATGGGGGTGCATCCTCAGAAATACTGTATTGCCAGGGGTGCCAAGTCGCAAAGGTCAGGAGTTCATGGTTTAGCATGTGGAGGGTCTCAGCGGCTGTGACCTCCTTCTGTGTGACCTCAGCGTGTCTCTCCCTCCATGGTCTCCCAGCACCCGAGGGACATTAGCCCAGTCTTTCACTCCGTCTGTGCCCCGAGATGCAACCTCCCACCGCCAGACCAGGGGTCTTCCGGTACCCAGAAGAGCCTCTGAGCCCATCATACCCAGGAGCCGAGCCCAGAGGCTCCCACCTGGCCAGGACGGTCCTCTCGGGCAGAGGGCACCCAGCTTCTGCCTGGAGCGGGCACTGGCGGCTGAGATGGGTGAGTGGATGCATCTGGGTTGGCCAGAACCTGGGGGTGGCTGGATTGCATGGGTTAAAAAAATCAAATCCGTAAGAAAACTTGCATTACCCTTTAGATGCAAAATATCTTACAGGTTCATTGTAGGAAAATTTGAAATTGCAGGTAAGGTGGACAAAAGGGAACAAAAGAAAAAATAATAAGCTAAAAACCGTCACTGCTGACATTTTGGTGTAGAACCTGTGAGCTGTTTTCTTTGTCAGTGTGTGTGTGTTTATTTACAAATACTTAAAACGGAAATGGGATATTATACGTGAATGTTTAATAACCTCCTTTTTTTTTTTTTTTTGGCTGCATCGGATCTTAGTTGCAGCACACAGCGTCTTCGTTGTGGCGTGGGCTTCTCTCTAGTTGTGACGTGCGGGTTTTCTCTCTCTCGTTGTGGTGCGCGGGTTCCAGAGCATGTGACCTCTGTAGTTTGCGGCACGCGGGCTCTCTCATTGAGGCGCACGAACTCAGTAGTTGTGGCGCGCAGGCTTAGTTGCCCCCCAGCATGTGGGGATCTTAGTTCCCCGACCAGGGATCGAACCCACATCCCTGCACTGGAAGGTGGATTCTTTACCACTGGACCACCAGGGAAGTCCCAGTAACCTCCTTTTTTTCACTAAACACCGTGTCATGAACACTGTGTCTATAAAATCTGTGATTTCATTTTTTACCTTTAAAAAATGCTTGTGAACTTTTTATTGAAATAAAACATACAGGAAAGAATATAAATTGAAGAATTTTCTCGAAGTGACCACAGACCAAGAAACTCAACACGATTAGAAGCCCAGACCCCCCTCAAGCCCTTCCCAGTCACTCCCACACCTCCCAAAGGTAACCACTGTTCTCAGATTAGCTCTGCATCTTAAGGTTCACCATTTAAAAATTTGAAATTTAACTTTAGTTAAAAGTTTAATTAATTAGTCACATGCAGTTGTAGGAAATAATACACAGAGATCCTTCCCCCAGTTTTTCCCAATAATAATATCTTGCAAAACCATAGAGCAATGTCACAACCAGATATTGACATGGATTCAGTCAAGACACAGAACATTTCCACCATCTCAGGGTCCCTCATGTTGCCCTTTTATAGACACAGTCACCCCCTCCTTAACTCCTGGTAACCACTAATCTGTTCTCCATTTCTGTAATTTTGTCGTTTCAAGAACGTTATAGAAATGGAATCGTATAATATGTAACCTTTTGGGATTGGCTTCTTTTTCACTCAGCATACTTTCCTGGAGACTCATCTAGATTGCTCCATGAATTGATAGTTTGTTCCTTTATATGTTGCTGATTAGTCTTCCAAGGGCTCATTGTTTTAATGCATGGGCCAGATGAGTGGTTTGTAACCTCTGGTCACCCATCCCTTTGAGAGGCTAGTTAAAGTTTTGAATGCTCCCCCAGGAAACATGCACACAGGCAAAGGTGTGACTAATTGCAGAGGGAGGTGAGGCTCCGAAGCCAGTCCCAGAGCAGCCTGGTGATGCAGAGTCTGGGGGCCCTCGTGGAGGAGCAGGGGCCTCTTTGTAGGGGGAAGGCCCTGGAGACTTGGATCTGATGCCGAAATGGTGGATGGTGGAGGGAAATCTAGTTATAAACAGCTCTGCAGGTCCGCTTTGCTCCCAGCAAAAACCACATCTTCTTCCTGTTTTGAGGGTCATCGACCTCGATAGGAGCCTCATTCATGACCTCAGCCGGGCCCCATCTCTTCACCCCCAGCACCCTTCCACCCGCACAGGTTCTCACTTCAAGGGTCCTCTCTGTGTGAACTCACTCTGACCCCTTTCTGCCTCCCTAGTGGTCCCTGGCTCAGAGTTCAAGGGCCGAAAGCAGCTTTCTGAGCAGCTCCCCCATGGCGCGACAATCAGCCCACCCCCGACCCTGGCCCCTGCAGCTGCCGCTCCACCCCATGGGCCCGCAGAGACCACCTCCACCTTCCTCCTCACCAGGACGGGGCGAGAGTAAGTTGCATACTTGGGCGCTGCGGATTCAAGCTCATCATAGAGCCGGGAAGCACGGGCTTTCTAGGGTCTCCATCCAGTGGTGGCTGTGCTGAGGCCAGACGGACCCAGGCATCCTGCCTCCCAGCTCAGGGCTGCTCCTGTGGGATGTCATTGATCTAGATTCTGAGGACGCTTCTCCAGCTGGTGGGAAATGACCTAGAGGTTCACCTTGCTGGTGCTAAGACCCCTCTGCCTGTCCCTCAACATTTCCCTTCCAAGACAGGTCTGCACTTCCCAGGGGTGTGTTTTCTGCAGTTTACGCATTCATCGTATGAACTGAGAAGGGACAATTTTTTCAATTTTTAATTTTTAATCCAAGTGCAGTTTTTCTACTGAGAAAGTTTTCTCCTTGCTTCATTAAACAGAAATGGGAAAAGAGATTAGTCAGTCCTCTTACTTCTCCTCTGAGTAGCTTTTGGCCAATAATCAATCACAGGCCTTTGTTGGGGTGGGGTGTTGGCTTCCAGGCCTGAGTTGAGTAAGTTCACTCCTGCAGTCTCCTCTGATATCTACAGGGGAATGAGAGGCTTATTTACTTACAGTATGCCAGCCCCTGGGAATACAATGGTGGGCAAGACAGTCCTTGAGCTCGTAAGGCTCACCATCTTGTAGGACGGACCAAGAAACAGGTGGTTGCACCCCCAGTATGATGGCACAGGGCTGAAGGACTGTGGGAGCACAGAGAAGGGGCATCTAGCCCAGTCAGAGGCTTCAGGGAGGGCTTCCTGGAGGAAGTGGTGTCTCAGCTGAGACCGGAAGGAAGAGAGATGGAAGAATATCCCAGCAGAGGGAACAGCATGTGCAAAGGCCTAGAGGTGAGAGAGTGCCTGCCACCTTTTAGGCACCAAATGTTTATTATAGCCGGATCCTCAAGTATGAGGTGGGCTGTGAAACAACAAAAGCAGAGAGGAAGACAGGGAGACCTGGGGGAGACCTTGGAGGGCCTCAGACACATGTGGTTAGAAGTTTGGATGATGGCTCTGCTCAGGAAAGGTGCTCACTGAATATTCATGAATGTAGAAAGTCTCACCTAAGGACAATGAGGGAGGCTTTAAGCCAGGGAGAGGCGTGGTTGGGTTTACGTTTTAGAAAGAATTCTCTGACCACTGTGAGGGTGAGAATAGAGGCCAGGGGATTGCTGAGAAGCCTGCCGCACCCAGGAGAGAGGTTATGGGGCCAGTGGGGAGGGAAGGGAGGTGCATTTGAAAA